>NC_140583.1:241642214-242242214 GCF_964204655.1 Triturus cristatus
GTCTACGCTTTGCTTCCTTCTGCCACAGGTTTAGGGAGTCAAACATTGACTGTCGACTACGTTTAGAAAATAATCGATCCTGCAGAAAATTTATCTTTTTTTCATCAAAAGACCCGGTTAAGGGCCATTGTAATTCCACATTATCTTTAGTATATTTATGCCATAGTATATTAAACAAGAGAGGTGTAATACCATGCTTTACATACATATCATAACTTGGGCTGCCCTCAGGCGGGGCAGGTTGACTTTCAGCCAAACGCGTATTATTAGGGCGGCAACAACATCCAAAACAACTCAATTTGCTAAAACACGGCATGGTTATTGTCGTCACGCGCTCCTCATCCTATCATAAAAATAAATTTCCAAACATGGCCATGTTCAAACATTCGCAAATCATACAACCTCACGCTCATTCAAACATACACAAGACAATAATATACATATACATACAAAGATATTAAAAATGACGTCCTTTCAAACAAAGAACAGAGCCAGTCGACTCCTGTTCGTGGAGAATCAATCAAATTCAGATTCCAAGACCGACAGATACCAAAATCAAACAGTCCAAAGACTACCAAGGAACCATCAGACAGGTACAACCACAGACCGACCTACAGACCATCCTGTAGCCTTCCCGCTTCATTAGCACCGCTTCAGATGTGTTCCCAAGGCTACCCAGGTACAGCCACAAGCTTTTCCGAGAGCAGTGCGACTGGGCGCACACCACACGTGCCACACCAGGCGTCCGATCGGCGTCTCTATTATGCACAAAAGGTCCGTGAAGCATCTGTACGTGCAGCCACCACAATGCTGCCCCGTCAGACCCCCAAGATTCTCCGTGGTACACTGACCACCAAATACTTACACAGTTAACTGCTACAAAAGCACTGCTCAACAGTGCATGCCAAGAACATCAAAACAATTCCACTCACCTGGTGCACACAGGTACAATTGCGTGTTCTCCACTGCCAACTCCTGAAAACCAACATGGTCAGCTCCTGGGTTACGCCCGTAAGACTCCGGTGAAGGGTCACTAGCAGCAGGGGATACTCTGATCGTGAGAGCGGAGTAAGTTCATACCAAAAATGGCTAAATTTCAAAGGATCCTTTTTCCGTCCACCCGCTCGGCCAGAATTACCCCTTGTCCTTACCACCTGTTTATGGGGAGGACGACCCAGTCACGGAGTCCCGGCAGAGTCGCCAACTGATGTACCATTAAATTAAACTATAGGACTATACCTACCAATAGTCCCAGTACCATTACCAAATAATCAGTCAGATGGCAGTGAAGAAGGTTCAATCGTTTATTAAACAAAATACTCTATAGAGGAGCCTCTCCGAACCTCACCCATCAAATGCGCCGAGAAGACTGTTGGCTCGTTTTCAAACATGAGGTTATATACTTTTCAGTTCAACACATACAGTCACTGTAAAAGCAAAACTACCAGTTGGCCCTTGAGCTCCAGGGAAGGACCATATATGGCACACATCAGTTCAGTACAAAGGCTTGACTTATCTATTACTGAGGAGGTTAGGAGGGGTGACTCCCTTTCGTCCTGGTGCCTGGGAGTGTAGACACGGCGCCTCCAAGAATGCGCTTATCGCCCCCAAAGCCAGATGCGACCTTGAGTCTTAGAACAGTCGAGTAAAACAGCCTACCTTCAGCTGCTACCAGTAACTCAGATGAACTGGGGCCTGACAACTGCACGTGATCAACACGTGATCACGGCCCGTGCTCGAGCATATGTTCAAAGATGGCGTCTGTATGGTTCTCTGCCTACTCTTTTAGCAATAGATATACCGGGAGGAAATAAACGAGTTTCCTCTAAGCAAAAGCATATATATCAAACAGGAAGTATACGTATAGATGCATCATGTTAACATAATATAGGTCCCATACTCCTTATATACGGGAAATCTACTTTTTTATCCCTCAACCTCAAAACAGTTTCTTTAAACCTTTAAACAATTCAATTTCTGCAATATTTTAATGCAATTTATTTTCTGCAGTCCTGCCACAATTGACAGTTTCAGTCC
The DNA here is from genome assembly GCF_964204655.1 of Triturus cristatus. NCBI lineage: Eukaryota > Metazoa > Chordata > Amphibia > Caudata > Salamandridae > Triturus > Triturus cristatus. Next base: position 241,644,252 of record NC_140583.1, read on the forward strand.
GTTTAGCTCCTGCTACTGACCCCTTCTTTACAAACAGGGCTCACTACACACCCACTGTCTCGTCCAGTGCCAGCACGGCCCTTTGGGACGTCAGTTTTCCTCCTGCTACTAGCCCTCCCTTTACAAAATCTTACGGCAAACTTTTTCTGAGTTTTCTTTCATCAAAATTCCGTTAGTAACAACATAAAAACACCACCATTGTCCGCTTCGCTAATTCAAAGAAATAGTTTTGACCTTTTACACAAGAATTCCGTATTTCTCGAGAGCAGCGCTTACCTCTGCCCTACCACGGAATTATTCCATTCGCCGATAAAGTAGCACTTCCCTCTACCTTACCCTTCTAACAAGCATTAGCTAACCGTTTCTCTGGAGATAAAACGCATGTGGAGACTACACTGCTCCTGAGAATTAAGGCCAGAGTTTCACAATAAAGCCGAATGCTATTTCACTTACACACATTCATACGGAAAATGTAGTCCATTTACACAAGAATTCTGTATTTCTCGAATTCCACAGAATTATTTCATTTGTTGGTAAAGTAGCACTTCCCTCTACTTTACCCTTCTAACAAGCTTAGGGGAGACCTACTACCTTTCCAGTGATAAGAGTAATCAGAGCTCACATTTGACTCCTGTTACTTAAGACCGAAATTTCACAGGTGGCCTTCGCTACCCATACACCACTTTCACACAGAAATGTCTCTACCGATAACACACGACGATGTTACCAATTCGAACCCAGACAATGCGTCGTGCAACTCCAATCGTCACACGTTTTTCCCGTGTACCTACAGGGCATCCAACTTCCTACATTCCGAAAGTCTTCAAAACAACATAGAACGCGACGCGACTCAACATAGAATGTTAGTACACAAATCAATAATCAATAAATCTGTCCTATGAAATTACCAATTTAATCAATAAAACAAAATAAAAAACATCAAGTCAAAATAAGCAAAATTTCATCCACAGTCAAAACCCTTACTATTTTTCAACACCACAAAAACATACCAGCAATCTCCTTCTTGTATCACCTTTCCAGTACTGCTTTGCCAGTCTTCAGGTTCTGAGCATTGGAATCAGGAATCAGGACTTTCATCTAACTTGGGCAATTATTTTCTAGTGCTAGGCATTAAACTAACTATGCTCCTTTTGGTGATGGCACTAACCTTAACTCTGCTACCAAAAACTGATCCAGCGGTAATTACCTGGTAATTTCCCTATTCAAAACCTCATTACCTATGGTTTACCGATGTAAAGGGTGAAATCTAAGCTCCATCACATGTAACAACCAAAATAAAAGGAACAGTCCTCATGGGAGGTTACAAATGAACACAAGGCAGTACTAAGGAGGCACTAACAAGCCTATTTACCAATCAGAGGTCAGCATTTACGAAGGCAAATGACACAAGCCAATGATAAATATGGGCGGCGAGTGGGCGGGGCTTCAAGTCCATACACCAATACAGCATGCCTCGCAGAGCAGCACATGTGCTGCCCAGGCTCTACCTTAAAAAAGGTAGTAAGATATATACCCTCTGATGCTGTATCCCTGGAATACAGAGGCAAGAAATGTAATGGCACCAACTATCACAGACACCATATCAAAAGACAAAGTATCAAAAGGTAAGTATAGATTTTCTATACCTAACTTCACATACATTTAATTATAGGAGGAATATATCTTCAAGGTGCATAGATGGAGAGTTAGGAATAATAAAACTATACTTCCTCTATATGCACTTATCTTTCGATATACTGTCCATGATATTAGTGTATCACGATATTTCTAGCCTTTATATTCTGTAGTACAATCCCCTCTGGCTTTTGAACTTCCTCATTTAATGATGATTCGGTGGAAAATTAGTTGCAAAAGGCCATCACTATTATTTAAAATCCATGATCAATTATGAAAAGCTATGGAGTCTGAAAGGATTTGATGGGAGAGGGTTTGGGGCGAGAGGGTCTTTTCATTCACTCGCCTCAAATTTTCCAGATCATCACATCTCTGATATCTCCCACCATGTTAGTAGTTAACAATTATTTGGTGTATATTAATAGCCCAAGTAAGGTAGAATTTGAAAGTTGATTCTTGGGTTAGGTCTACGGCTTTACAAAATGTAAAATAAACAATTTCAGAAACGTATATATACTGTGCACCCCACAGCCACTGTCTGCACTGTTTTAATTGCTTTCTCTTGATGAGCAATTCAGTCTTTTTCGAATAGGAACAGCCCACAGTGTAGGACATATCCAGTGGGACTTACATATGCAGGTGCTCTAGTCAAAGCCGCCTTCTTGTACTTTGAACCACAGACCTCCTGCATTAAGAGAGCCAGTGCCACCTTCAGTTCAGCATAGGAAGGAGTAGCACTTGCAAGACTCCTTAATCTGTCAAGGAGTCACACGTAGGCAACGGTGTCACCTTGTCCTGCAGTTATAGTGAAGCAGGTGGCTGGTGATTAGTTGCTCTTTTTCCTTCTGCAGTATTTCATGCACGGGCGTGGTACGAAGGATCCGCCATCTTGAGATGAGCAATCGTCATTCTCCACCCAGCCTTGCCACACACAATGTGTGATATGAAGCGGAAGCATGGTGCACTCACTGGAAGATCAGGTCCTGGATTCATTCACAGTTAGCAAAAATAGCTTCATCTGTGTCAGCATTACTAATCTTAAATCAACAAGGATGGGATGAAATAGTTCCTGTTATTCCTTCAAGAGGGCCGCTGTCACAATCGGGAAGTACATCAAGATCCGATCAAGAACCCATGAGGAAATATTTTGATTTTCCAGGACTCCCTAATGCTTAACAACAATAAAGCAAATTAAGAAAACGCTCAACTTGGCAGCAGGTTCAATTGTCATTATCCAAATCCAGTATCTTCTCCTGTCTCCTAAAAAGGGCCACCCCATATCATAATTAAGATACACACAAAGGTGCCGGGGCACATTTACTACTATTTCTTGCAATGCCGCGGCGCAACAAAGGAACTTGCCGCACTGCATTGCGAAGAAAGGTAGAGAGCAGCAATGCTCCATCTTTACCATGTTATGGAGCATTTCTGCTCTCACACAGTGTGCTGCCACGTGCCAACGCAGGCACCTGTGACTGTGTTACAGCAGGATTGTTTTTGTGCAGGAATTCACACCTTCCTGCACAAAAGCAATCCAGAGAGGCATATTTCTCTTTCTATTTTTTTTTCTATGTGTGCTGGACAATGCAGCACACATAAAAAGAGGAAGTAAACAGGAGAAACATTTCTGCTCATTAGGAGCCCGGGCTGGAGAAGGCAAAGCCCGACCCAATGGGGGCCCAGGACAAACGCCGCACGGAGGTGGGTAGCCCCCCCCCCATTTTACGTAGCCTGCGAAATGGGGATTGGTTGCCCCAGGGCAAGCTCCTGCCCCCCAATCCAGGGACGAGCTGGCAAGCGGTGAAGGGGGATAAGAAGGGGCACAAGGCCTGAAAATTACACAACCCCACCCCCTCGCAGAGGATAGAAGGAAAAGGAGCCTCGCTGATCGAGGCAAGGAGCAGCGCAGCAGTGGCCGCAGTTCGGACCTGGACGAAGGCAGCGGGAACCAGCATTGACCGGATCCAGCATTGGAGCAGTCCGGGAAAGGATCGACCAGGCCTACCTGAGTGTCGGAGCGGCGAACAGGTGGAGATTGGAGCCGGCCCGGCCTTCCAGCATTACCCCGTGGAAGGAAGCTGCCAAGGAGCAGCAGCGAACGGTCCCTCACCCCCCCCCCCCCCCCCGGTGCATTGTGGCAGCGGCGTGATCAGTTTCAGCGCCGGGGGCCAGGGAGCGGGACGCGGCGGCTGAGCGGTGTGGAATCGGCTCTGTTTTCCCAATAGCAGCGCTGGGAACCAGGAAGAAGACGTGGCTGTGTGTGGGGCAGGGCTTGCTTTAGAGGCTCCCTTAAAGGCACACAGCCCCATTCGTTGCTTGCGCTCTCTCGGCCTCGAGCCTGAGCGGTGAAAAGAGAAAGGCAGCCTGAAACCGGCAGCTACACTACCCTAAAAAGGAGTATGGAAAGGGTGCGAACAGTGTGGTGGCATTGTTCTTGGACCGTGAGCAGCGGTGACGAACAGAGCCCATAGGTGAGACGGGCTGAGCCCCTGTGGGGCCTCTGGTGGCGAGTCTGGGGATTTTTTAGGAGCAAGCAAGCCTCAAGCTGAACCAACGGCCCAGGAGGGGCAATAAGGAGGCTGTTTGAACACTGCAAAGGGGGGGGATTTCAGAAACACAAGTCTCTTCAACTTGGTTGACGCATATTTGGGACAAATAAGGTTACCAGAACCTAAGGATTTCTACACCACCATTTCCAGCTCACAAGCAAAAAGGAAAAGTGCACAAGGTCCTGTGGAAAATGTCCAACAAGCGTGGCGCAGCGGGAGGGAGACACGACTCCCAGCACGCTTCAAGGAGGTCCAAGAGCATCCAGAGTCCCCCCAGAAAGGCCAAAAGAGGCGCGGAGGAGACACAGGGCCTGATTTGTACAATGATCTGCAGGCAATGTTGGAGAAGGCCAGGGCATTGGTAGCCCTGAAGGGAAAAACCTGGATGGACCAGTAGATCAAGGAAGGTGCCCACAAGAAGGGGAAGAAGCAACGGCAGGCATCCCCTCAGGCGCCACCCCCCAGGAAACCCGGAGGCAGGGTGCATGCAGCCAAGACTGCAGCCTCCGCGAAGGTCACCATGGCAGGGGTGAAGACCACCATTACAAAGAGAGCATAGCAAGGTGGGTGTAAGAACACACAAGGCAGGAACAGGAGGGCAGGAGGGTAGGAGAACTTGGTTGTTCAATAGATTTCTTTGCTTTTTTGAGATTAGCTCTTTTCGTTTTATAAAATTAGCACAGTCACCTTACGTATGCATATTTAAACCACACAGCATAACTTTCAGACAGTGCTTCCCATGCAAATAACTTGAACAGCGCAATAACTCTTGCGCTTTCCTTCCAGGGCACAACATTGCTGTGTCACTTTAAGACAAATTATTCTTTTAACCTCATCTCAAGAGGAAAGCGCAGAACTTGGTTGTTCAATAGAATTCTTTTTAAGATTAGCTCCTTTCTTTTTAAAATTAGTACAGTCATCTGACATATGCATATTTAATCCATAGATTTGCCTTACATGAGCCTTCCTGACAAGTGCAGTTAATCTGTTTTGTCAGCGCGCCTAGCCTTTTTTCTTGTCCCACACAACTATGGTTCCTATTGTGATTATCTGATCCAATTTTCAGATCTTTCTGGCATCCTCCACTCAGCGAAGGACGACCTTGGGATACCTCCCACTTGCTGGGTGAGTAATGGGCATCACCACGCCTACCCCATAATGCCCTAGCCCTGGAACACAATTTGGTACTCTCTCTCCTCCCCTTTTAGGCTGTCCTTTTGTCCTGAAGAAGACCCGTTATGACACCACACTAACGCATCATAAGGGCCGAAACGTCGACGATAAGACATGGTTCAGCATTAACAAATCTCTTGATGTATAGTATTGAGCTTCTCTGCCACAACCAGAGATATTGTCTTTGTTGCTGTTCTGACCATTCGTCATCTTGTATGAACTTGTATATAGCTTCACTCTTGTATAAATGCACTGCACTACCAGCACTGAGCACACGTGTCACTTTAAAACACTGGTTACTTCACAATTGCACCTCATTTTGACAGCCCTTAAAAAATGTGTTTTTAGAAATGGTTTGTGAAAACTCGAGAAAAACAAATAATAATAATTTTTTGCAAGCAAATTGGAGTTTCCTGTTGTATTGTTGTGTTCCAATATTAATGTTGTTGCGTGCTATGATTTAGTCCACTTGTACTCTCTGGCATATTGGTTAAGCAGAGAGTTTTCTAAAGTAATCACAACAAGATTCGCCTTTATTAGCAATGTAATTGTTGTCTCCCCGACAGAACCATTGTAGCTCTACTTGGGAACAGGAGGGCTGCAACCCAGATACCGAAGGGAGCAGTGATGACGAGGGGTCTGTAGCCAGCAAGGCGGCCCCCAGAAGTCATGCAGAAGGCAAACCAACATGGCAAACAGGGAGAATGGTAAGCAACGTACGCTGAGCATCAGGGGGGGCATGAGATGGTGCAGCGCTATGGTCCAGCAGAAGGGAGACCAGGGCTAAACGTAAACCTGGGTATGCAGCTGGGAGTAAGCAATGTAGCGATGCAAGGGCCCTGGCCCATACAACCTCCATGGCAGGCAGGGCTAGGGTGGGACCAACAGGGTTTCCAAGGGGAGTCATGGGGTCCAGGGGCTACTCACCCAGCGGCTTGGATGCCCTGGTGGCAGTGGCCTGAGGCAGGATCCCCTTTGGGGGTGAGGCCCCCCATGGAACACAGAAGGGCATGGGGGAAGCCAAAGCCGGAACAAAGGGTGGACCGGAGGGGGGTGAGAAGGGGGCAACAGGCAAGGCAAATGAGTACCCCCACCAGGCACAACAAAGCAAGAAACAGACACCTGAGGAGACCACGCAGGAGGAGGCAGCAGCCCCAGGGGTTAGTAATACGAGAAAAAACGGAGCAGGAGATGGCCAGGACCCTAAGGAGAAGCTGGCCAGTGAGTACCTGCGCCCCTCTCTGGAGGATCCCCCCACAACCACAAAACTCTTAGGGCTGGCCAATCTCAGCACACTGACAGTGAAGGAAAGTATATGGAGGAAAGAGTTTATAGACATTTTTTCCCTGTTAGAAGTGCGTCAGGCAGGCTTGGACCTGACAACACACGAGACAAGAAAGACGATGACAGGAGGGACAGATGCAAACCCAGGGTAGAGAGATCATTGGAAAATTGGCTGAAAGCTTTCAGGACCCTGGCTTGCGTTTTCATAAAAAAATTCCACCAGAGAGCAGTGGCACTTATTTTATAGGAGCAAAATGTGCACACGGCGCAGCAACAATATCGGAGCGATGCATGTTTGAGATACGATGAGGGTTTCAGGGGAAAAATGCAGATATGGCCAGTGATGGAGTGGGACTGTCAGGAGATGGAAGGGTTCACAACACACATGGTGGCTGCCAGGGAGGGGTCAGCACAAGAGAACACAATTTTTGTCCCTACGGGAGTAAAGAGAAATATGAAGGGCAGGCACAGGGGTTCAAAGGCAAGAACCAGGGCAGTAACAAATCAGGAAAGTCATGCTGGAAGTTTGACAAGGACGATTGTAAATGGGGGGCAGCATACAGGTTAAAGCACACATGCGGGTCATGTGGGGGAGGCCACCCCGTCATATGCTGGAAGCGGGCTCAGGGGGCAGGGGCCAGCAAAGATAAAGCAGGCACAAAAAAGTGAGGAGCAGGCCGCTTGGACAGGGACAACTGGGGCGTGGGCGGGGGACAGCCGCTACCAAACCACATAAAGGCAAGCAGGCTGTTATATTTGTCAAGACACTATCCCAAGGTGACAGACAAGCAAAGGTTAGCGGAAGGTTTCACACAAGGTTTTCCAACCCCTTACAAAGGACCCAAAGGTGCCCGTGAAAGCCGGAACCTAAAATCAGTAAGAGACAACCCTGGGTGGCTACGACAGAAGGTGGGGAAGGAAGTCCAACTGGGCGGGTGGCCGGCCCATTCACCCCCTCCCCATCCCCCCACTGGAGGACCTGGTGGTATCGCCTCTTGGTGTGGTGCCCAAGAAGGAGGCAGGCAAATTCAGGGTGATACATCATTTGTCACACCCCCAAGGGGATTCAATCAACAACTGGCTGGAGCAGGGGGCTTGCGCAGTGGCCTACGCGTCGGTGGATGACGCGGTGGACCTGATAAGGCCAGAAGGTAGGGGGCCCTGTTGGCAAAGACAGACATAGAATCAACCTTCCGCCTCTTGCCGGTACACCCAGACAGCTACCATTTGCTAGGTTTTCAGCTAGAAGGGCAATACTATTATGACAAATGCTTGCCAATGGATTGCTCAATATCCTGTTCATACTTTGAGGCTTTTAGCGGATTCCTGGAGTGGGAGCTAGGGACACGCACCCCAGTGGGGGGACGGGTCCACTACTTAGACAACTTCCTCTTTATCGGCAGGGCAGCACAGGGGATTGTGCCAACCTCCTGCACTGCTTCATAGTACTGGCCCGGGATTTGGGAATCCCCCTAGCTCAAGACAAGACAGAGGGCCCGACCACAAAACTGTCCTTCCTTGGGATAGAGCTAGACTTGGTGGCTGGGACATGCAGACTGCTGCCCGATAAGGTGGCGGAGCTAAAGGAAATCATTGGTAGATTGAGACAACAGAAGAAGGCGACGCTAGGCGAAGTGAGGCGGCTGTTGGCGAATTTGAATTTTGCCACAAGGGTAATTCCCGTAGGGCATGCCTTTGCTAGACACTTGGCTTGGATGACCAGAGGCATGACACAGAAGCACCACAGGGTCTGCATACCACAGTGGGTGAAGAAGGACTTGTGGCAGTGGCAAAACTTCCTTACAAATTTCAACGGAACCCTCATGTGGCTTGAGCTTTGGGTGCAGGCAAACCAGCTTGAGCTCTACACAGACACGGCCAGGGGGTTCAGCTTTGGGGCCATCTTAGGGAAAGCATGGACAGCAGGGGCCTGGCCAGCAACCTGGCAGGATGCAGGGGTCACTGCCAACATCACCTTGCTGGAGTTGTTCCCAATTGCGGTGGCGTTCCACATTAGGTCCCAACGGCTGGCCAACAGACAGGTAATGCTATGGACTGACAACCACGCGGTGGTGCAGGCAATGAACACAGTGACAGCAAAATGTACGGCGGCGGTCAATCTGCTGCGAAAACTGGTTGACTGCCAGCTGAGGGCGAACATCGCGCTTAAGGCATTCCAGGGGTAGACAACTCAGTTACCGATGCCATTTCTTGTTTTCAGTGGGCAATATTTCGAGAGCTCGCCCAGGACGCAGACCGAGGGATGACCCCGGTGCCGGAAGAGGCTCGGGCATGGGTGGACCTGGGTTAAAGAAGATGCTGAACAACGCACTGGCCCCAAAAACAGAGATCCATTACCTTAAGTGTTGGGAGACGTTTGTGGCCATGACAGGGCTAACAGGGGGCCAGCCAGCAAGACAGGAGGAAGTCTTAAACTTCATTGAATGGGCTTTCATGTCGGGTAAGACGAAATCTTGGGCCCAGGCACACTTGAATGCAGTAGCATATTCCACAAAGATGGCAACAGGGGAGGACCCAACTAGGGCTTTCCAATGTAGAATGGCATTGAAAGGTTGGGGCAGGTTGCAAAAAGCAAAGAAGGATACAAGGCGGCCCATCCACTTCGACATACTACAGCGTATGATGGGGGCCCTAGGGGTAATTTGCACCTCAGAGCTGGAAGCCACACCCTTTCGGACAGCGTTCGCACTGGCATTCTTTGGGGCATACAGGATCAGCAAATTGGTGGCCCCAGCGGTGGGGGACCCAGGGACAGCATGCATAAACAGGACCGATGTGGAGCTAAGGGAAAGGAACATGAACATCCTGCTGCAGCGGTCAAAAACAGACCAGGCAAGCAGAGGGAGGTGGACTAGATTAAATTGCATTAGGGACAAATCCTGCTGCCCAGTGTGCTTAGCTTAGAGGTACATTGGACCGGGGGCCGCAGGCCACTGTTCAGAAATGGGGAAGGGTCGTTTCTCAGCCAGTTCCAATTCATAGCACTGATGAGAAAGGCTCTACAGGCAGCTGGGCTCCCTGCCAGGGCGTTCGGTTCCCACTTATTCAGAATCGGCCACCACCACGGCCGCAGGGTTAGGTTTGGGCACCAAGCAAATCAAGGGCATAGGACGCTGGGCATCTAGCGTGTTCAAATGTTACATACGCACTACGATGTACTGAGTCCGGTTTATCCCTCCCCCCACCCCCGTCTAGGTCCAACAGAGCATCGCAAGAAGGTATGGATCATGGGTCACTCCTACGTGATGCGGGTGCAACGCTGGGTGGCGGCAAGACGCGAATTTGGCAGTATATGGCTGCGGGACACCAAAATAGTTTGGCTGGGGCGTTCAGGAATGAAATGGGACCAACTGCTCCCCGTGGTGCGGGAAGCAATGGAGCAAGGTGGCAGACCGGATGCGGTGGTGGTCCACCTGGTAGGTAACGACTTGGCAGCATTGGGGAGGAGGGGCCTCCTAGAAAATATGCATGAAGGCCTCGCAGCCATGGCTTGACTGATACGCCCAGCTGAAGTAATTTTTTCAGAAATAATAGTGTGGAGAGCATGGAGAGGGGCCATGGATCTGGGGGTGGTGGAAAAATCTAGAAGAAAACTCAATATCACCATGGCGAAGATATGTAGGGACAATGGCTGGGGTTTCGCAAGACACGGTTTCATAAATTTAAGGTCCCCGGGCTATCACTTGGAGGACGGGATGTACCAGAACGATGTGGGGATGGACATGTTCCTACTGAACATCGCAGGGGTGCTTGAACAAATGGGTTTCACGTAAAAAGACAAAGGGGGTAATAAGGCAGGGGGAGCTCCCTCCGATTGTGAAACCGTAGGTAGTGTGGTGAAAGGAACCCAATAAAGGTAGAAAAAAAATAGATAACTTACTAGAGGTAGATGGAAGGCTCACACAGTGTCCTTGGGATGCCTCAGGGCAGGGACAGTGAGGGAGCCAAGGACGGCATGCCGCCATGGAAAGAGTAGATGTGATGCTCCCCCAGGGCCCTTGGGATGCCTCACAGCAGGGGTACCGAGGGAGAGAGATGTAAGGACTCAGCCTCAGGCAGGATAGAGTTGATGCTCATACAGGGTCCTTGGGATGCCACACAGCAGGGATCCTTAGGCGCAGGGAGGGCCCAAGAAGGGGTCTAGGGCAAGCGGGACGACACTTGCAGCCCATGCAAGTCCTGACGGACACCCACCAAGTCGGTAGCAAGTTGAATCCTAAACCCGTGAATCGGAGGCCCCCTCCCTCGAAATTGAGTTGGCTGAGACCACATAATGACCAAGTATGTACAGAGACAATTTCAAAAGACAATAAAATGTGTTAACATGGATGTTATAAATGACCATTGAAATGACCCTGAAATTGCAAAATTTATAACCATGTTATGTTAAATAAACAGCAACCTTTTAAGGCACCAAAGCACGTTGTCAGTGGTGGGATTTGAAGGCTAAGATGGACGCAGTTGAAGTAGGGGAAGGGGAGGGCTACTCGCCTCTTGGGAGGGGTTGGAACCCGGGCCGGGAAAGGCAAGGCCGGACCCAAGGGGGGCCCGGAACAAATGCCGCCCGGAGACGGGAAGCCCTGGGGCGACCAGGATTGTTCGCCCCAGGGCAAGCTCCGGCCCCCCCATCCGGGGACGAGCTGGCGAGGGGAGATAAGTAGGGGCACAAGGCCCGAAAATTACACTACCCCCCTCCTTGCAGAAAATAGAAGGATGTCCCACCCACCCACCCACACTGGAAAGAAGTGGGCGTCGTAGCCGCAAGGGTAGAGGTGAAGCGGAAGGAACCCAACAAAGGTAGAAAAAAGAGATAAATTACTAGAGGAAGATGGAAGGCTCACACAGTGTCCTTCGGATGCCTCACGACAGGGGCACTGAGGGAGCCAAGGACGGCATACTGCCTTAGACAGAGTAGATGTGATGCTCCCACAGGACCCTTGGGATGCCTCACGGCAGGGGGACCGAGGGAGTGAGATGTAAGGACTCAGCCTCAGGCAGGATGGAGTGGATGCTCATACAGGGTCCTTGGGATGCCACATGGCAGGGACCCGTAGGAGCAAGGAGGGCCCAAGAAGGGGTCCAGGGCAAGCGGGACAGCACTTGCAGCCCAGCCAGGTCCTGACGGACACCCACCAAGTCGGTAGCAAGTTGAAGCCTAAACCTGTGAATCGGAGGCCCAGAGAGGTGGGCCCCCCTCCCAAGAATTTGAGTTGGCTGAGACCACATAACGACCAATCATGTATAGAGACTATTGCAAAAGACAATAAAATGTGTTAACATGGATGTTATAAGTGACCATTGAAAGTACCATGAAATTGCAAAATGTATAACCATGTTATGTTAAATAAACTGCGACCTTATAAGGCACCAAAGCACCTTGTCAGTGGTGTGATTTGAAGGGTAAGATGGACGCAGTTGAAGTAGGGGAGGGGGACGACAACTCGCCTCTTGGGAGGGGCTTGCCTCTGTCAGGTAGGCGCACCATTTTGGCGCAAACCCATGTTTACAAGTGATTGTAAATCTGGGTTTGCGTCAAAATACATGGGTGGATGCACGGGAATGCCCATGCTGCACCCATGTGACGCCTTTCCGATGCAAATAATGCAAGGCAGCAATTTGCGCTGCCTTGCCTTACTTTGTATTTACTTAACTAATGAAAGTTGCTTTGAGTAGCTTAGTAAATAATAATTCCTATTTGTAAAGTGCGAACATATCACCCCTTAAGGGTTTCAAGGCGCTGTGGTAGATTAAGTGAGCTACTGCCCATAGTCACATGGTGCTGAGCTGAGCAGCCGCCAGTGATCGGACCGCGAACCCTGCACTCCGGAGTCACCAGCAAATGATGCAACCTCAACACAAAATCAAAGTAAATCTGGGCCCTAGTCTCCTTGCCTTATAGTCAGGGCCACTGGAATTGTGAGAGTCTGCGGCCGTGGTGTTTTTTCCATATTTATGCATTTGCCACTTAATACTTCATAACCTGTACAGTTTGCAGAATTTAACATTAAGTTTGTATTGCAAATGGATCAATATATTAAAAACATTGACACATTTTACTGTGCAGCGGAAGGCCATTCACAATGGTTTACTAATCACTTTTCAATTGCTTATTGTTGTATTTGAGTGTTAAAAGGGTATTAATGAAGTGAAATAGGATGTGGTCTAAGGGCTAGAGCTGTCGAAGCTGGGGACCGGGTTCGAGCCTCGGCTCGTACCCACAACATCCTGTGATGCTGGGTAAATCACTTAATCTCGTGTGCCTAACAAAATGAATGTGTCTGTCTGTAAAGCAACCGGTGCTCATGTAAAGCGCACTAATGCCTTCCGGTCGAGTTTGCGCTACATAACCCCCCCCCCCTTCCCTCCCCTAAAAAAGGAAGTGAAACCTTTGCTCAGATAGTGTTAACATGTGAAAATGTCAAAGCAATGAACTAGAACTATCACAAAGTGTGACACATTATACCACATCATTTGCCTAATCTTGAATTCTTGATACATAATGTAATGTACTCTGTCACGTAGTTTTATCTTCCCCTGACACATAATTCAAGTGGCCCTTCCTATAGATGACGTCAGTCACGTCACAAGCTGCTGTCTTGCGAGTAAAATGAAAGGTGTGAACACTTCCCTTCCCCTTGCACAAAGCCAGCAGAACTAAAGCATAAAATCTATATTTTTAGATCAAACGTATGCACTAAAACCTTTTAGCAGCACTGATTTGACAATGTGTTTTTCATTTGAAAGGAAGGACATGCGATCGGAAAACCCTCTATATTTGATGTAACATCAGAATAAATTGCAGCCACCAGTTTTAGGTAACAGAGTGAATAAAATAGAAGGAAAAACACAATATGTAAGTTACATTTCATTGCACTGCTTTCTGCAAATAGCAAACGGTGAAGACTTGTGAAAAGCGAGGTTAGGGATTCAGTCGCCTTTAGCTAAGACAATGGAGTGAGGGTGGAGCTGTAGCTGCCTCCGGCAGGCAGTGGAGGTGGGGCAGCCTCAATCAATCAATCAGGGGAATTATAAGCGCACTACTCACCCCTGAGGGTCTCAAGGCGCGTGGGGGGCAGGGGGGTCAGCAATTCCGTATCAGTCGAAGACCCAGGTCTTCTGAGCCTTCCTGAAGGTGTTCAGGAAGGGGGCACGTCTGATGTCGGTGGGGAGCTCATTCCAGGTCTTGGCTGCGATGTAAGAGAGGGATCTTCCCCCTGTTCTGGCTCTGAGGGTACGCGGGGTTTCGGTGAGGAGGAGGATGGCGGAGCAGAGGTTTTGTTTGGGTATGTGGAGGGTGATGCTGTCGTTGAGGTATTGGGGTCCGGTGCTGTGTAGGCATTTGTAGGCGTAGGTGAGTATCTTGAAGGGGACTCTTTTCTTGACGGGGAGCCAGTGGAGCTTGCGTAGGTGTTGGCTGATGTGTTTGTGTCGCGGGAACCCGAGGACGAGTCTGGAAGCGGGGTTCTGTATTGTCTGGAGTAGAGACTGGTTGATGCCGGCGTGGAGGGCCTTTCCGTAGTCCAGCCTGCTGGTGATGAGTGCATGGGTGACTGTTTTCCTTGCTTCGGGGAGATGCAAAGGATGCGGATGATGTTAAAACAGCTGGAGGTGATGGCGTTGGCCTGTCGATTCATGGAGAGGGAGGAGTCAAGTATGATGCTGCGGTTCTTGGCGTGGTCCATGGGGGTTTGGTGGGGTGCTGAGGCCGGTGAGCCACCAGGAGTTGTTCCATGCTGAAGGGGTGGTTCTGAGGATGATGGCTTCCATGTTGTCTGAGTTGAGTTTTAGGGAGCTGTTGCTCATCCAGGCTACGACGTCCTGCATTCCTTCCTGGAAGTTGAGTCTGGTGGTGGTGGGGTCCTTGGTGAGGCTGTGGTTGGCAGTGAGGGTGGAGTAGCCTGTGGTTGGCAATTAAGGTGGAGCAGCCTGTGGCTGGCAGAAAGGGTGGTGCAGTGTTATACTTGCTGCTCAGCCAGTATGAGTTTGGTGTGGAATGTTGTGTGTGGTGATGCTGTGGAATGTTGGATGAGTGAGAGTGTCAGCTGGTGTGTGGGCTGAGCAGCAGGAAGCCTGCTCCTGGTGGGACTCTCTGTACTTTTACTCTTGATCTTACCATCTTAATAAATACTTCTTAAGCTACCCTGGAAGTTGGATCTTCATTCATTTACAACATTTTGGCGAAGATGTACAAAGAAGAACCTGCATTTGTGAACTGGATTTAAGTAGAATTCTGTCAACATTACCTACTTGAATTTGAAGCCTAAAGTAACTACATAAGGAAGAGCCTTCACTTGACACTAAGCATATGGAGTATAACACATAGTCTGACAACCCTGAGCCCCACCAGTGACCTCAAGAGCGGTCGGCCCCAACCTGAGCGTGCCAGATCGTGCTGTGTCTTCCTGGACTTGTAGAGTGGACCTGCTGTAAATTAAGCTGATGTGGCAGAATCCTGTCCCATCTATGACCTTTGGATCGGTCTTCTGCAGCCCCGGTGTGGGAGGACTTGTCGTGACATTTCTAAGTCAGCTGTGTGAGCGTGTCCTGGCGTGTTTCACTGTTACCAGTGATGCCGTGTTTTCAGCACTGTATGTGGATTTGGGCTATTGGATCATGCCCAGCGTGCTGACTGTGTCCGCGGCACAAAGGGAATTTAACTGCATCCCTGAGGAGTTGTGTGAACCTATTGCAAAGTTGTTTTATGCGACTTTCCCTTCCATGTGTAATCTAGGATTGGCAGTGAGACACAGAATGGTGTGGGGTGTTGTGCTACAGAGGAAACCGATCCTTTCATGATCGACCGCTGCGTCTGTGTTCTGTTTTTAAATTGTACTACAAGTTCAAGCGCTCACCTGTCTTCAATGTTTTTTGTTCATGCACTGTCTCTTCTCTTGGTCCAGCATGAGCCGTGACATCGGGAGCTTGTGGAGTGCCTGGAGCCACCCGGGACGCTCCTAGCGTACGTGCTGCCATCTTTACTCCTGGTGATTGTTCTGATTTCTCTAGTAATCTTCAGTTTCACTCAGGCCGACGAACATGCTTTTGAGCCTAAGTGCTGTTTGGGCTTTAGGCTTCAGCATAGCCTCTGAAATCTGATGAGGGCTGCACTTTCTTTTGTGTTGTCGATGGACTCCGATTTCCTTTGTTTTTTTTTTTTGCTTTCAAGCATTAATTTACTATGGTGGTGTATAGGCGAAGCAACATCCTTGCTTTTGGAAGAATTGTGCTGCCTTCGTTTTTAAGAGTGACTCCTTCTGCACGGTCAGTGTCAGAGCACACCCTGGGAATCTTGGTACCCCCAAACTATGACTCTCTTAGCCAAATTTTGGTACAATTTCTCTCTCTTTGATGTGTTTGGGGCTTTCTATAAAGGAGCAAAAGAGGATTTGTAATCTTTATGGATGGAGGTATTTCACATTAACAAGTGGTAAACTTCATGGTTGGGGTGCTTTGCTAAAATTGTCAACTTCATGGAAGGTGTGTTTTATTGTATGCTTATGCATATGTAATACTTGTAAATGGGTTTTTAGGCTCTTATAATGTGTTTCCAGATGAGTGCATGGATTAAGTCATTTTTTGGTTTAGCCACTTTCGGGTGGTGTTTGGGAAATTTGCAGCCAGAATGTTTGTTCTTGAGAATGACTGTGTGAGTTGACTTTTGGTGTAGAGTCACTCAGTGTTACCTCTATGGTATGGTTGTGGGTGGACACGAGTGAATCCTTCACGGTCGGTGGTGTGTGTGTGTGTGTGAGAAGGCTTTTAGGTGCTAAGCCACTTTGGTCTACCACTATTATTGTGGGTTGAATTAAGTAAG
Organism: Triturus cristatus; assembly: GCF_964204655.1. Lineage (NCBI taxonomy): Eukaryota > Metazoa > Chordata > Amphibia > Caudata > Salamandridae > Triturus > Triturus cristatus. The sequence goes on from NC_140583.1 coordinate 241,660,728, forward strand.
TCACCCTGTTGGTATGGTGTTTGAGTTGACTTTTAGGTGTTAAGTCACTCTTGGTTACCAGTACAGTATGGTTTTGGGTGGATATAAGTGTATCCCTTACGGTTGGTGATGAGCGTGTGAGATTGCATTTTTTTAGATGCTAAGCCACTCTGGTCTATCACTGTTTTGTGGGTTGATTTAGGTAGGTCACACTGTTAGTATGGTGCTTGAGTTGACTTTCAGGTGTTGAGTCACTCTTGGTTTAACACTACGGTGTGGTTGTATGTGGATATAAGTGAAAACCTCATGGTTGGTGGTGTGTGTGTGAGATGGCTTTTAGGTACTAAGCCACCATGGCCTACCACTGTTTTTGTGGGTGTGGTTTGATTGTGCTATATCACCCTTTTGGTGTGGTGTTTGAGGTGACTGGATAGGAGTCACTCGCGTCTACCATCTTTATGTTGGTGGTGCTTGACTTTAGGTAACACCCAATTGTATTGGTGTTATAGTTTAGAGGTGTTTGTGTGCTTTTTCACACATTCCTTCCACTCTTGTGTGATTGTGGGATAATATTTGTTTTTGCTGTGAGGTGATCTCTACTGCACCGTTGGGCTTTGGTTCCCTGTGTGTTCGCTTTCATTTCAGTCTGGCCAGCTGTTATATTTGCGGCATAAGGGGTTTGGTTGGTTACGCATGATGTAGTAGAATGCGGGTTAGTTTGGTTTTGTGTGGAAAGGGAGACGATGTGGAAAAGAGCAGTCTTTTTGATGTCTTAAACACGGTTTTGATCTTGCCCAGTTCGTTGTTTTCATTAATGTGAGTACATGGGCGGGCATTGTCATTTTTCCGTCATTTCATATCTTATGTTAACATTCAAGTCAATTGTTACAGTCTTCTGTGCTTTCTTTGGATGTTGATGTTAACTTGCATTCCCTTTGTACAGTTTTTCTTTTGCTTTGGATCTTAACTTGTATGCCATTTAGTCATCTCCTGGTCTTTTCAATGGGTCCTCATCCTATTTCTATGAATGTACCTTTAACTAATGCGTCCTTTCCTTGGACCACTGCATTGTGTTCTTGTTCACTGTAAAGAAGGGAGATGAGTTATACTTGCTGCTCAGCCAGTATGAGTGCGGTGTGGAATGTTGAGCTTGGTGATGCTGTGGAATGTTGGATGAGTGAAAGTGTCTGTTGGTGTATGAGCTGAACAACAGGAAGGCCGCTCCTGGTGAGGCTCTCTGTACTTTTACTCTTGATCTTACCATCTTAATAAATACTACTTAAGCGACCCTGGAAGATGAATCTTCATTCATTTACAACATGTAGCCTGTGGTTGGTAGTGAGGGTGAAGCAGCCTATGGTTGGCAGTAAAGGTGAAGCAGCCTGTGGTTGGCAGTGAAGGTGGAGCAGCCTGCGGCTGGAAGTTTGGATGGAGCAGTCTGTGGTTCGCAGTGAGGGCGGAGCAGACTTTATCTGGCAGTGAGGGTGGAGTAGACTTTAGCTGGCAGTGAGGGTGGAGTAACATGTGGTTGGCAGTGAAGGTGGAGCAGACTTTAGCTAGCAGTGAGGGTAAAGCAGCCTGTGGTTGGCAGTGAGGGTAGGGCAGCCTCTGGCTGGCAGTGAGGGTAGAGCAGCCAAATTTGCTTGGCAGTGAGGGTGGAGCAGCCAAGTTTGGTTGGCAGTGAGGGTGGAGCAGCCTTCAGTTGGCAGAGAGGGTGGAGCAGTCTTTGGTTGGCAGTGAGGGTGGAGCAGTCTTTGGTTGGCAGTAGGGTGGAGCAACCTGTGGTTGGCAGTGAGGGTGGAGCAGCCTTTGGTTAGCATTGAGGGTAGAGTAGGTTCTGGCTGGCAGTGAGGGTGGAGTACCCTTTGGTTGGCAGTGAGAGTGGAGCAGCCTCTGCTTGACAGTGACTGTGGAGCAGCCTGTGGTTGGCAGTGAAGGTGGAGCAGCCTTTTTAGGCAGTGAGGGTGAAGCAGCCTTTGGCTGGCAGTGAGGGTGGTGCAGCCTTTGGTTGGCAGTGAAGGTGGAGCAGCCTTTGCCTGGCAGCGAGGGTAAAGCAGCCTTTGGCTGCCAGTGAGGTTGGCGCAGCCTTTGGTTGGCAAAAGAAGGTGGAGCAGCCTGTGGTTGGCAGTGAGGGTGGTGCAACCTTTGGTTGGCAGTGAAGGTGGAGCAGCCTATGGTTGACAGTGAGGGTGGATCATCCTTTGGTTAGTACTGAAGGTGGAGCTGCCTCTAGTTGACAGTGAGGGTGGGGCATACTTTGGTTAGTACTGAAGGTGGAGCAGCCTGTGGTTGGCAATGAGGGTGGAGCATACTTTGGTTAGTAGTGAAGGTGGAGCAGCCTGTGGTTGGCAGTGAAGGTGAAGCATGCCTTTGGTTGGCAGTGAGGGTGGAGCAGTCTTTGGTTGGCAGTGAGGGTGGAGCAGCCTCTGGTTGGCAGTGAGGGTGGAGCAGCCTTTAGCTGGCATTGAGGGTGGAGCAGCCTAAGGTTGGCAGTGAGGGTGCAGCAGCCTCTGGTTGGCAGTAAAGGTGAAGCAGCCTTTGGTTGGTAGGGAGGGTGGAGCAGTCTTTTGTTGGCAGTGAGGGTGGAGCAGCCTGAGGTTGGCAGTGAGGGTGGAGCAGCCTTTGGCAGGCTGTGAAGATGGGGCAGCCAGTGGCTGGCAGTGAGAATGCCGCACAGCCTATGGTTAGCAGTGAGGGTGGAGCATCCTTTAGTTGGCAGTGAGGGTGGAGCAGCCTCTGGTTGGCAGTCTAGGTGAAGCACACCTTTAGTTGGCGGTGAGGGTGGAGCAGTCTTTGGTTGGCAGTGAGGATGGAGCAGACTTTAGCTGGCAGTGATGGTGGAGTAGCCTGTGGTTTTAGTGAGGGTCGAGCAGACTTTAGCTGGCAGTGAGGGTGGAGTAGCATGTGGTTGGCAGTGAAGGTGGAGCAGACTTTAGCTGGCAGTGAAGATGGAGCAGCCTCTGGCTGGCAGTGAGGGTATTGCAGCCAAATTTGTTGGCAGTGAGGGTGGAGCAGCCTTGGGTTGGCAGTGAGGGTGGTTTGCAGTCTTTGATTGGCATTGAGGGTGGAGAAGCCTTTGGCTGGCAGTGAGGGTGAAGTAGGCTCTGACTAGCAGTGAGGGTGGAGCAGCATTTGGTTGGCAGTAAGAGTGGAGCAGCCTCCGGTTGGCGGTGACCTTGGAGCAGCCTGTGGTTGGCAGTGAAAGTGGCGCAGTCTTTGGTTGGCAGTGAGGGTGGCGCAACCTTTGGTTGGCAGTGAAGGTGGAGCAGCCTTTGACTGGCAGTGAGGGTAAATCAGCTTTTGGTTGGCAGTTAAGGTGGAGCAGCCTTTGGCTGGCAGTAAGGGTAAAGCTGCCTTTGGCTGCCAGTGAGGGTGGCGCAGCCTTTGGCTGACTGTGAGGGTGGCACAACCTTTGGTTAGCAGTGAAGTTGGATCAGCCTTTGACTGGCGGTGAGGATGCAGTGCAGCCTTTGTTTGGCAGTGAGCGTGGAGCAGCACGTGGCTGGCAGTGAGGGTGGAGCATCCTTTGGATAGTAGTGAAGGTGGAGCAGCCTTTGGTTGGCAGTGAGGGTGGGGCAGCCTCTCGTTGTCAGTAAGGGTGGAGCAGCCTTTAGTTGGCAGTGAGGGTGGAGCAGTCTGTGGTTGGCAGCGAGGGTGGAGCAGACTTTATCTGGCAGTGAGGCTGGAGCAGACTTTAGTTGGCAGTGAGGGTGGAGTAGCCTGTGGTTGGCGGTGAGGTTGGAGCAGACTTTAGCTAGCAATGAGGGTGAAGCAGCCTGTGGTTGGCAGTGAAGGAGGGGCAGCTTCTGGCTGGCAGTGAAGATGGAGCAGCCTCAGGCTGGCGGTGAGGTTAGAGCAGCCAAATTTGGTTGGCAGTGAGGGTGGAGCAGCCAAATTTGGTTGGCAGTTAAGGTGGAGCAGCCTTCGGTTAGCAGTGAGGGTGGAACAGTCTTTGGTTGGCAGTGAGGGTGGAGAAGCCTATGGTTGGAAGTGAAGGTGGAGCAGCCTTTGGTTGGCATTGAGGGTGGAGCAGCATTTGGCTACCAGTGAGGGAGGAGTAGGCTCTGGATGGCAGTAAGGGTGGAGCAGCCTTTGGTTGGCAGTGAGAGTGGAGCAGCCTCTGGTTGGCAGTGACCATGGAGCAGCCTGTGGTTTGCAGTGAAGGTGGAGCAGTCTTTGGTTGGCAGTGAGGGTGAAGCAGCCTTTGGTTGGCAGTGAGGGTTAAGCAGCATTTGACTGGCAGTGAGGGTGGCACAGCCTTTGGTTGGCAGTGAAGGTGGAGCAGCCTTTGCCTGGCAGTGAGGGTAAAGCAGCCTTTGGCTGGCAGTGAGGGTGGTGCAGCCTTTGGTTGGCTGTAAAGGTGGAGCAGCCTTTGGCTGGCAGTGAGGATGCCGTGCAGCCTTTGGTTAGCAGTGAGGGTGGCGCTGCCTTTGGTTGGCAGTGAGGGTGGCGCAGCCTCTGGTTGGCAGTGAAGGTGAAGCAGCCTTTGGTTGGCAGTGAGGGTGGAGCAGTCTTTTGTTGGCAGTGAGGGTGGAGCAGCCTGAGGTTGGCAGTGAGGGTGGAGCAGCCTGAGGTTGGCAGTGAGGGTGGAGCAGCCTTTGGCAGGCAGTGAAGATGGAGCTGCCTGTGGCTGGCAGTGAGAATGCCGTACAGCCTATGGTTAGCAGTGAGGGTGGAGCATTCTTTAGTTAGCAGTTAAGGTGGAGCAGCCTTTGGTTGGCAGTGAGGGTGGAGCAGCTTCTGGTTGGCAGTGAAGGTGAAGCACGCCAAGGTAGGTACAATCCTTGTTTAATCAAAGTTACACACTTCCACTGTACATCCCCGAATTTCATCCTCTAATCCCAAAACGTGGTATAACCGAGGAAATTATGTCACACCAGTTAAGTCCTGCAATGAGACAGACTGTCTGCATACCCGAAGCCATGTGAAATTATACCCTGCCTGACACTTGATATGCTTTCCCGCCTCACTCACTATGGTAATTTCTTATATCTGTACCCTCGGCCCTCAACCAGTTTGCAAAGGGTTTCCATATATCTTTTGGTCTGGATTTTGCGGGCATCAGCTCCCAATAATAGGACAGCTGATTCTTACTGTAGGTGGCTGCTCCTATCCAAGCGGCTATTGCCGGAGGGTTACGCTTTTCCAGTGAAGTGCCACTTGTCTCTTATCCAGGAGCAAAAGCATTGCTGTGAGCTTGCGCTGTGCCTTCGGCACTTCCTGAACGTAGCCCAATAGAGCTATCAGTGGGATACACGAAATGGGATTATTGGTGATACTACCTAGGTGTTGAAAAACCTCTGTCCAAAACTGCACTATCGGTGGGCAGTACCAGGCCAAATGAATAAAGGTGGCATTCTGAACACCACACCTCCAACAGCTCGTGTCTGGATGCAATCCCATGCGGTGAAGCTGGGGGGGTGTCCGATACACTCTATGTAAATAGTTAAAGTGAATAAGCCTTAGCCTATAATTTGGCGAGAGGCTTTCGAGTTGGGTGCAGCAGAATAGCCATTGTTTGTCGGTTATGGTAATCCCTGCATCCGCTTACCAGGCAGCTTTAGATGTGGCTACCATAATTGGAGATTCTTTCTGAGTGAGCTATATATGCGTGTTATGAGCTTCCGAGGCAACAAGTTGGATAGAATGTTTTCTAAAGCCGGCAATGTGGGAGGAATCTTGTGGAACTCTGCGAACCTGGCCTTGCACGCCGCCCTGATTTGATAGTATAATAGCGTGTCAGAAGCCGAAGGTGGTTCCAGACTGCACATCTGTGGAAGTGTTAAGAATTGGCCATCGGGGAATAGATCACAGCCTTTCTCCAAATCACGAGCTTTTGCTCCCAACGAGGTCGCCTTATCTAACAATGGGGCAACTAGGGGGCTTCCACCGATTGGCATGGAAGGTGCAAATAAGACCTGCTGGCCCGCCCGCTTAGCAATCCCTTTCCAGGCCCAACATATTCTCTCGGCAGTATCGATCTCTGACCGTGGTCTTTTGTAGGGCTGGAAAACTTCTGTATTCAATGGGAGGGGAGCGACCCTATCAATTTCTATTGCAACATGGGGTTGATAAGGGGTTGGGTGCTGCCAGAAGTGCAAGAATTGTGCCTGCGCGGAATAAGCATATAACTCAAAATCTGGAGCACCCAAACCCCCTTGCCGGAAGGGTAATGTCAATAAGTTCCACGATACCCTAGGTTGCCCTCCGGCCCAAACCAGGTCCAATATGTGGGTGCGGAGTCTGTTCAAAAACTGGGCAGTCAGTGGCAATGGAATATTTACGAAGAGATAAAGTAGTTTAGGAAGGATAACCATTTTTGTGAGTACAATATGGCCAATCAGAGACAGTGGCAAGGTTTTCCACCTACGTACTTTACTCTCTAACCAATCTACTACTCTTCCATAGTTATCTAACCACAATTCTTGCATGTCTCTGTTAATTCAGATTCCCAAATACCTTGTTCCACCCACAGCCCAATGTACTGGGAAGTCTGTGTCGAATTTCTCTGTGTCATCTGTCAAGGATAATAGCATAGACTTGGCCCAGTTGATCTGGATCCCCATCAGACCCCCATAGCGGATTATTTCTCTCATCACTATAGCAAAATTGTCTTTGGGATTCACTAAGTAGATTGCCACGTCGTCCGCGTACATAGATATTAATAACCCCCTAGTAGTGAACCCAATGCTTCTTTGTGCATGGTGTTGACGCAACCTGGCCACCAGTGGCTCAGTGGCGATCGCAAATAATAATAGCAAAAGGGGGCAACCATGTCACGTTCCTCTCGTAATCCCAAAAGGTTCCGAGAGTTGGCCATTCACTCTGACTCTAGCTGTCGGGTTTGTGTAGAGTAATTGGATTTGTTTTATGAAGTGAAGACTCAGCCCCATACGCCCGAAGATGGTAATTAGAAATGTCCATTCTAGCGAATCAAATGCCTTCGTGGCATCCAATAGGGCGACCACTGCTTGCACATGGGGGGCCAGGTAATGTAAGACACCAAAAATCGTACGCAGGTTATGCGCCGTAGACCTGCCCGATATCAAACCAGACTGGTCCGGAAGGGCAATCATCAGGAGCATCAGTTGGAGCCTATTTGCGATCAACTTGGCATAGATCTTAGCATCTAAATTGATCAGGGACAACGGACGATATGAGTCCGGTTGCGTCGGGTCTTTGCCTTCCTTCAATAAGGTTATTATCGTGGCTTCATGCATGGACGGGGGGGGGAGACTACCTATTTCGTGAGCTTCCAGGCATACCAGTAGAAGCCTAGGGGCCAGAATATCGGCATACTCTTTATAGAACGCTGCAGTTAAACCAACAGCACCCGGGGCCTTATCAGCCGGCATACTGTTTATTACTTGCCGGATGTCATCTGCTGTGAACGGCAGCTCCATGTATTCCTTGGCTCTGTTGTTTAACCACGCTAATGCCACAGTATCTAGATATTCTGTAATGTCCGCCTGGGTTGGGTTCGTCTGTGTGGTGTATAGCTGCTGGTAAAATTGTGTAATCATGTGTAGGACGTCCGCAGGTGCCCTGGCCGTCCTTCCCTCTGCCGCGCGTATTTCAGTAACGTATGCTGACCCCCTAGGTGTGCGTAACAATCCCGCCAATGTTTTCCCTGGGCGTTCCCCTTCCCCGTAACGCCTTGCCTGTGTATATTTATTCAGATACTTTGCTTCCCTTTCCGCTTCTGCCTGAAACTCCGTCATCTTGGCGCGTATTAGAGCTATTGTCTCAGGGGATGGGTTGGTAAACTGTGAGCGCTCTAGCTCCCTAATTTCGCGCTCGAGCCTGTCAAGTGTGCCGCGCACATCTTTGAGGACCCCGGCTTTAAGTGCAATGCAATTACCTCTGATCACCACTTTAAAAGCTTCCCAGAGGGTACCCTGGGAAGCCACCGAACCCTCATTGAGGGTGAAGTATTCCTCGATTTTCACCCGTAATTCTACCCGAAAGGCCTGATCAAGTAAAGCTTTTGTGGGGAATCTCCAAGTAAAGGGCTGTCGGTATGAAGGGGGGATATGCAGGTGCAATAGTACAGGAGCGTGATCTGAGAGGGTACGTGGGTGGTGTGTCACTTCAGTCACCCAAGCGTGTAAATCCCTGGAGGTTAACCAATAATCCAATCGCGACCACGCGTTGCGGTGGTGCGTAATACAGGTTCCCTCCCTAACACCAGGGTGGAGTTCGCGCCAGGAATCCACCAAATGAAGATCCTCCATTATGTCAGCCGATGTCTCTGCCGCTGTGTGATGATGCACCCGGGGTACTCCCTGTCGATCTACCGAAGGAGAAAGTACTACGTTAAAGTCCCCTCCCCAGAGGATCACCTTATGTTTCATGGCTTGTGCCTGTTGCCATATTTGCTGAAAAAAATGTGGGCAGTCTGAGTTCAGACCGTACATGTTTATTAGCACTAAAGGAGTGTTAATAAGCTCACCCTGAACCCGGACATATCGGCCTTCACTGTCCCTTGACACATGATTGGTCTTCCAGTGCAGGCCCCTACGAATCAGTATCGCCACAGCTCTCGAATAGTTGGAGTAGCCAGAAACAAACACTTCCCCCCACCTGTTGGTCTTCAGGGCCCCCGACGCTACAGGAGGCAGATGCGTTTCTTGTAGTAGACATATGTCCACCGCATGTCTGGTGAGATAGGAGTGGATAAGTCTCATCTTCATACGGTCATTAAGACCCCTGACGTTCCAGGTAAGGCAGTTAAGGGTGCTTATGACGTTGCTATGCGACATTGTCAGGTTCAGAGGGTGGTCCTCCACTATCATGGGATATGTGAGCAGTACTTAGCAGGATGGTGACATTAGAAACAGTACAAGACTTCCCGGATGACTTACGCAGGTGTGTGGTCGTATACTTAAATTTACCTCCAGTGTGCAACGTGAGTGTGTGCATGATTTTGGCGGAAGCAACCAGAACATACCCCCGGACTCCCCCCCACCCACACCAACCCCCCAATCAGGTTGTATTAGACCCACCCTTAAACCCCTTAATAACAAATAACTCTTAGTCTCAGTACTTGAGGGAATCATCCCTGGGGGTACATGGTGTCACCAGCATACACCCCTGCATCGGCAGCAGGGTGGCCGAGCACCAAAAAAACTATTTCGGACCCGAAAGCCAGTCAAGTCCCTGCGAGCATTAGTTTGAGCAGTACCACTAAGATTGTCCGCTTGCACCGCCCTCTTGGCAACAAATTTGAGGTATTGTCCTGTCCCGCATTGTGCCCCCTCCGGGCATGTATAGTTATGCAACATGTGCGCAACTGCGTCTGCGGCTTGGCCGTGTTGGCACCCCCTGCTAATCATTATCGCTCAGGGTCGGCTTAATTTGTTCTTCTGCTGACAACTTGCGTTGCTTGTGCTCTTTCGTCATTTGCTTCGCGTAGGACAGTGCTGCCTTCGCATCTGTGAAGTACGTGGGTTTCCCGTGACTTTGGACTTAAGTTTAGCTGGGTAAATGAGAGCATATCTGGTGCCCAGTTGCTGAAATATTTTTTCAGCCGGGAGAAATTCCCTGCGAGCAGCTTGGACTTGCAACGTAAAATCTGGATAAAGAGCAATGGCGTTGCCCTGGTAATTCAAAGATCCCTTCTCCCTGGCCAGTCTGAGAATAGTATCACGGTCTCTATAATTCAATACTCTGGCCAGGATTGGCCGTGCTGGAGTGCCCGGTGGCGGCCTCGGGCCCAAGGAACGATGCGCCATTTCGATTAGAAACATGTTTGAGAGATCAGGGCCAAATAATTCATCATGTTTTCGACATATCTCTCCATGTTTTGAATGTCCGTCGTCTCCGGAATTCCCGTGATGCACCCGTTGTTTCTCCGCGATCTGGCTTCTAAATCCTCATTCTTCTGTTGAATAACTTTCAAAACGCCTTCCATTTCACGCATCGTCCGTCCCAAACCCGACTGGCCGTCCTCCGTCTCCGAGACCCTCGCTTCCAGGGTGTCTAAGCAGTGGCGGTGCGTCCATTGGGGGCTTTGGGGCGTTGCCCCACTAAGCTGGACGACCGTCACAACATCATGATCAATGACGCCAGTATTCAATTTTAAATAAAATTCAATAATATTTCCAGCTGCCAAGTACGCTCTAGCTCTGGATTGGTGAGGGTGTGTGGGGGCGGGGCTGCAGCAGTTAGTGAGCGACGACGTGGAAAATAGCGCAGCAGTGCGCATGTCAAGTTTTGGGCTAGTCATTTTGATGACTGGCCCGAACATGCACACACTACCTTATACCATCGACTCAGTGGCGACTGGGACCTGACCCGAGGGTGCTTCTTCATAACGCAGCCCCCGGGTCTCATTATGGGCAGGGAGTAACCCTGCTCTTAAGCCAATCCTGGTGCTGCTGGCGCAGTGGCGCTGCTAATGCAGCGCCAGGATTGGCTGAGAGTCTAACACCGCGAGGCGCCGCAGCCTGCAGTAGTATGGTGCCGTGCGTGGGTGGTGGCATGCCCAGTGCTGCACTTGTTGGCCAATCACACTGCGGCTATGTGAAGCCATGCAGTAGTGATTGGCCATTTCCTACGCTGTCGGCGTACATCACCGCTCCAGTGCCACACGACACTAGTCAGAGTCACGAGTCGGACTCGTCGGCGGTAGAGACCTCGTGCCGCCGGTGTGTGTCGTCCAGTCTCTACTCTACAGTCAGTCAGTCGAGTGTGACTACACTACTCAGTCAGTCTTTCGTCGTTCCCAACTTCCCATAATGTAAGTTTTTAATTACAGTGACAGTGACTGAGTGACTGTATTATTATCTAGTCTGGCTTCACTAAAATTCTGGGGGGGGACAGGGACAACCTTGTGAACTTCCCAGTGACCCTATACAAATCACCACCCGTTAAACAAATACAATCGCATACTTTCGAAGTGAAATATTGAGAAAAGCAGGCATGTAGTCACAGTTTGCATGTATGCTTTATTGTTATTTACATTCATATAGTAATGAGACCAAATGTTTAAAAAAAACATATATATGAATCTTGCATCTTAATGCACAAAGCAAACAAGGGCCGCTGACTTAGGGTGGGGGCGTCGTGTTTGAAAGTGCATTAGGGTTTGAAAAGTACCTGCTGCTGCATTCCTGGTCTCCAGCAATTTTCAGGCAACAATAAAAATGTGAAGATAACTTTGGTGATTAATGTTCTTTTTTTGAGAGAGATCAAAGGCTTGTCTAGTGAAAGTTTTAATTCAATAGGTCAGTGAGTTACTGCTTTTGTCTGAGATATTCTTTTGGTATTTGAAGTTTATAAGTTAAAATCCTAACATTGAACAGTGAGCAATTAACCGTCATCAAAGAGCTGCATAAAAACTTCAATGTATAGATTAGAACGTTATGATTTTTCCCCAGTCTTTCCCTATCCTAATGTTGGAAAATGGGTTCATTAGGATAGAAATCAATTCTGATTATTGAAGAGAACCCCCCAACCATGGTGTTATGTTTTACATTCTGAGTTTGTGTTTCTCTAGTGTTGCAAAGCCGCCCTGGGCACTCCCCAACTTTTTGCTGACTGGTACTGGTGGTACCTGACTGACTGACCCTGGCCTCTGCCTAAACAGCCAGTGCTATTCTGAAAGAGGCACTTAAAAACACAGTGAAAACACCTGCATACACTAGGGTGCACTATAGGTTAGGGTACCCCTATGATTGGCATGACCTCTCCTATAAGGCCCTAGTACATAATAGGGCAGGGGGATTAGAACTACTTTTAAGTCCCTAGAATATAATAAGGCATGGTAGTTTAGAGGCCAGCAGCCCTTTCTGCGCTTGCATGTGTGCACTGCTGAAGCCTGAGGTCAGTTTAAAAGTAGCCCTGTGTTATAGGGCTGCTTTTAAAATGCAAATTGTGCCCAAACTCGACTTTTGGGTTTGGGGAACTTACAAATCTTACAAATTGATCAACTACAATGTTGGGGCAAAATTAAGTGGAAAAATGTTTTCCACTTAACTATGGCTGTATCATATTTGCCACATAATACATCATCTGCTGCATAATCTAACGATTTCCTCCAAAACAATTTTGTAGCTCAAACGGATCCCAAATTACTAAAAGAAATGTGACTTGTGTTGCTGTGAAGTTTAGGGCCCTTTGCAAAGGTTAGTAAAGAAAACAATTCCTAAGAAAACAATTGGTCCCAGACACTCCTAATGACACTCAAATTAATACCTGTAGGAGAGTGTAGTATGCAATCAATTCATACAACCAAAAATGTATTATGTAAAGGCACATTCAACAGGGAAATCTCATAGATATGAGGCCAACCAAAGTCAATTAAATTGCAAACATCAATTTATTTCCCGCTGAATCATATTCATAAAATGCAAACTTAGGGGCTGACTATGATGGCAGGCGGACTTCAGTACCACCGCCATCGAATCGGGGAATGGGACCGCTGGCCTTCAAGGTGGAGGCCCCACGATAGGCATTACAATGCGACTGCCACTACGGTGTTCGCAGTGCCTATCTTTTACATTGCAGCAAGTGCTGCTGGCTGCATCATCCGCCGCAAAGTTAAAAAAAAAAAGGAACATGTTAAATATATCGGTGCCTGCCACATGGTGCAGTGATATGTTGTGGGGCATCATAGATGCCCCCCAGGACCCATGTCTGAGGGCCAGGGGTAAAGGGGCCTGCTACGGGCCCCCAATGTCCCTTTCGCCAGCATTTCCATGGCAGGTGAACCACCATTGATAAGCTGGCGGGTAAGGGACATCGTAATCCCTGCTGCGGTGCATGGTAGGCACCACCAGCATTGTAGGAACCACGAGCCCCTCCACCACACCGGCGGGCCCAAGAAGCCCGTCGGGTGCGTGGTGGTTGGTCTTTCCGACCGCCAGGTAACCACCCGCCATTGTAATATGGCGGGCTGTGATGCAGTCACCAATGGCGGTGGGACCGCCACCGGCGGGGTGACATGGCGGTCCCACTGCCATTATAATCACCCCCTAAGTTTGGTGTGCATGCAAATCCTACATTGCCAACCCCTGGCAAGTTGCACTGCTAGTGCTGGAAAAAGGCCAATGGAGGTACCAATGGGTGAGGTGGACTGGCCTCAAGGGTCTTGTGATCTCAGTTACAGATTCACTGTGGATCTAGGATGTGCTTCTTCATATGCCTGCCCGTAAGACTGGAAGTGAACGGCCGTATGGATTGTGGTGCTAAGACACCTGGGCTTCTAAGGTCTATCGGGCCTTCTAAGGTGTAGCATCGGAATAAGCTCTGTCAGGAGTGTGGTATGGTGAACTGGTCATGAAGGTCTGAACATGGTTCTCCAGTTCCAAATTCAGCAGCTCTGGCCAGAGTGCCACATTCTCTCCCACACTGAACACCATACTGCCCCACTGAGAGAAACTCGCACTGCCTTCAGCACAACTCAATTGTGCTGCGACTAAATTCAAATTATGCACTAGACAACAGTAAAATGCTGCCTGAAAAAAAATGAATAACACCCTGGAAAAAGCAAACACTCATATAGAATGCAAGAATAAGCAAAGCATGCGAACTGTAATCAGAAAAAAACATGGTTACCTTAACGGTTTTAAACTCATTATTCAGAAATCAGTAAGTGATTTTGCCTGAAAAGTTCAAGACATGGCTACAGGACCAGGAAGGGACCCCTTTCAATGTCCATTGCTTATATCCTTTCAAAATGTAAGCAGTTTGGTTTAAAAAAAACACATCCCCAAACACAGAGCCGCATTTTATAAGTTAAAATAATTAAAAAGTTGAAAACGATCATATTAAACGTTTCCACTCTACCCATCAACCAGGTATAGTCCCTTTAGGAATGGCGCACTTACCCACCCTGGGAAAACATTGTTGTTCAAAGAAAGAAGATAAAAAGAAAGTAGCGCTTTCACTGGCAAACTCTGTAAAGTGGCGCTAATGTGTGTGGGTGTAAATAACAGTCTGGCCTGTCTGCTGTCCACTCTGTATTGCTTTATTTAGGTATTTAACTATTTTTTCTCTCCATTCCGAGGTTTTTCTTTTCAATAGAAAACAGAAAATGAGGACATTTACAGCCAAAGTGTTCAGCCTTTTTTGGATCAATTTCACAGGGGAACAAATAAAGAAAAGGAGAGGCAAGAGAGAGTACCTTAAGAGCTGCCTCTTGAAATCAGCACGTAAGCAGGAGCGAGACAGAGACAGAAAGAGATGGAGGAATAAAGAGAGGAGGGCAGCTGCCAGAGGCAGGTCAGGAGTAGTGGACACAGTCCTTGCCATGAAGGAAAAGAGACGGCGTTTTTTTTTTCTCCGTTCTCTGCCCTTCCCAGAACTGCTGAGCCTTCCTGCAGCAGAACAAAAGGCAGAGGGCGGGTGGCCTCTGACTCCAGGCAGGTCAAGTGCAGGGCCATTAGGTAGCGCTTTCGTGTGCTAATGGCCCTGCGATAACAGAAGGGAGAGGGGAAATTCCTTTGTCCCCTCGTCCCCCCCACCCTTGTCCCCCGTGTCCCCCCCACTCCAAAATCTGGGGGGGGGATATATCCCCCGCGTCCCCCACACTTCCTACGCCCATGTGTCAGGGCCCAGCCAGGGCCGCGGCGCAAGTAAGGAAAATTGTCCGTGTTAGTTACCGCGTAATTTAAAAGGACTATTGCCTTGAATAGTTACTTAACAAAACATTGGCGCTCCTCCTCTCTGAAGACTATTTTTACAAAAGGGTGGTTGTTTGTGGTGAACCACGAATAGAATCGTTAATTGTATTACTTACAAAGGAACTAGTGCGCTGCCGCCGTGGCACTAAACCCTCACCGCTGGAGCAGAACAATTTGACAAATCATTCAGTACAAACTTAGAAACAGGTGTACAGGAAGAAGGAGGGTTCGGAAGAGTGATGAATCCGGAGATGTAAAGGGCGGGAAACTGGAATGAAAAAGACAAAAGGTGGGGACGAGGCTCAGGCAAAGTATGAAGAGAGCTGAGGTTGAGAAGACAGGGAAAGCAAAGAGAAAAGGAGGAACTAGTGAGTTCATGGAAGAGTAGGGGACTGGGCCTTCCCGTGTGGAGCGGAGATTCTGGGACAGTGAGGGGAGAAAAGAGAGGGAGAGCCCGCGAGCAAGGGAAGGGAGTCTGAAATGAAAAAGACCAGCGAGAACAAGGGGTGCAAGAGGGAGAGAAAGAGATATAAAGGGAGCAGGAGAGGGTGAGAAAATGCTGTTCATGCGAGTGTGTGAAAGAGCTGTGGATTGGGTCGGCAGGGAGAGAAAAGAGAGTTCCGGAGAGCACCAAAGAAAAATAAGAGACACCCTGATAAAGAAAGGGATGAAAAGGAGAAGATAGGATGGTAGCTTTAAGGGGGAAGAGTGGTGGAGACTGAGAGAGCAGAAGAGGTGAGAGGGAAAATGAGAAAGGGGAACGACGGGCTGTAAATTAAGAAACGAGGAGGAGACGGAGTAGAGTCGGAGAAAGCGAGGGAGGCAGGAGCGAACATGAAAGAAGGAACGAACGAAGGAATGGAACAACTCCAAGGAAGGGTGAGATAAACCAGGGAAAAATGAAGAGAGGATGTTTGGAATTGGAACGGGGAAGTAGAAAGGAAAGTGAAAGGGGGGGAAGGAGAAAAGCAGGGAGGGAAGTAGGGAGAAAGTGTGGCTGAAACTAAAGATATAATACCAGAAAATGTGCTCAGAAATGCTTCCCGGAGAGACAGAAATCTGAAAAAAATCGACACATTCAGTATTTCGGTTTTCGGAATTTCGGGCTGAAACCAAATAGGCACGCAGAGGCGCCTTTTCATATAACGAATATTTCTCTGTATTATTATTTGTATTATCGCTATGGCGTTGTTCGTTTTTAGACCATGCCGGGCCACGCTTGGGAATGGCATTCAAAGGCTAATTGAAGCGGCAGCCTCCTCCGACCGTTCGGTTTGACCGTTTGGATATTATTAATTAAATTGCATTTATTTGCAATCTACATATGTGCATGTGGTCTCTAACCTCCTCAGGCCAGAGTGGCAAGGGGATTATAGAATCTAAGGGCTCGGGGGACTCGGAGGTGGACATGACTCAGATTAGCTGGTGGTGAAGTGGCAAGCAATAAGAAAGTGCTTTTACTCCAACGTGTTGACCCGTTAAATTCCTGCTGAGAATCATCGGTAACACCACACTGGCTGGTTTGATATGGTGTGACTCGTGTAACTTTCATAAACCTTCATGGCACTGCTTCAATTATCCTGGAGGGCAGAGTTGCCAGTAGCAAACAGAATGCATGC
The DNA here is from genome assembly GCF_964204655.1 of Triturus cristatus. Taxonomy (NCBI): domain Eukaryota; kingdom Metazoa; phylum Chordata; class Amphibia; order Caudata; family Salamandridae; genus Triturus; species Triturus cristatus. Next base: position 241,676,953 of record NC_140583.1, read on the forward strand.
AAGCATTTGCAAGTGCAACTTAAATGTAAAATTTTAAATGGACATTAGCCGGGTTCGTAAAGAGTGTTTCATGCTTTGCAAAACTACTCTGCTAAAATGAAAAGTTGGCTCCTTCGCAGTATGCGCCGCGGCCTCAGTCTGACACTCACGCGATCCCTAGTGGTACTTGCTCACCCCAGCTCAATACCACGCGGTCCGGAATTTACCCAGTGGGCACTTAAAACATAATTTCGAGTTGTAGGCCTCAGGATGGGAGTTAACTCTGTAATATTGCGAGTTTTCCCATATTATGAAATGCCAAAATGTGTAATTTACTCAGTTTTCTTTCCAGATTTATTCGACATTTTTCTTGACAGGATTTTGTGCCCGAATTGTGATTAGCACGTCACGTGGTAGTGAGAATGATGCTGGTTTTACAAACCAAAGATGCTCAAAGCTGCCTGCAGCTCCAGAGTTTCCGTAAAGAAATTCAGGCATATATATGAATGAAATTTCAATTTGAAGCACTACCAACAAGTAAACAATGGAATTCTTATGGTCTCTTACAATGTAGAATCGAACAGTTTGTCCCTGATTAGCGCCAAGTGGAGCAGAATTAATTACCATATAGAATTTTACCCCACCAGATTCTGAGTTGGCCACTGTTCATGCACCCTGTTGTTAGGGGCATTGGAGCACTGCATCTGGTAATTCTGCCAGGAAAGAAGGTTAATGTGCCTGCTGCAAAGAACATGTACCTGATGCAGATCACAAAATGCACATGATGTAAATAGGTCAGTGAGTCACTGCATTTGTCAGAGAGATCATTTTGTTACTTGCAGTTTGTAAGTTGTAATCCTAACATACAACAGTGAGCTATTAACTGTCATTTAAGAGCTGCATGCAAACTGCAAGGTAAAAATTGTAGCGTTATGTTTTTTCCCCCACAGTCTTTGTTTGATTACCCTAATGTTTCAAAAATAAATTGTTATATTTTTATTTTCAGCACCTGGTAAAGCCTGAAACATTAACTGAACCACTACCTAATTTTTGGGCAATTTTTGGACAGAGAACAAGAGGACCCAACCTCCTTTGCTGCTCTTTCATCCCGTCTACGACCCAGCAAACAACAGTGTTAAAGGTAAGGAAACTGATGATATATTTTTATAGATTGGAATTAGGGCTATGTTTGTGGTCACTCTAGATGGTGGTTGGGGTGCGTGCACATTCTGAAGATTGTACTCTCAGTGGATAGAATTTACTAATACTGAGCCTTAGCCCTGTGCTTTGGGCAATAACGTGTCTTTTTCAGTGTCTTCAGCAACCACTATGGCACACAGAGGCAGCAGGCAGTAAGGCTGTATTTTTAGCAGTCCTGTTGTCCAAAGGGGAGCTTTGGAGATATATTGCGATAATGCACATGATAGATATATTTATACTGAAATTTGATATTATTGCACCAAATCTTATACGTTGTACTTTGACTATTGACAGGCTTCTTTCATATTGATAAGGACAGCATCGGCATGATGAATACGGTAGAACAATTAATTACACGGTCATTCCATGCACGACCACTAGAAGAGAAACTACATATAAAGTGATTAGGACCTGATCGGCCAGACTTACAACTACAACAAGTTACCCAGGACAGAGGAAAATCTTACACACGTACATTCTCAAACACCTGGTACACAAAAGCTGATTGGCTTACAGGGTGTCCGTCAAGAAACAAACTGTTCTGCTTCCCCTGCTTGCTGTTTAATGGTGATTTTCCTTGGACAAGAGAAGGAGTGATAGACTTGAAGCTTGTCGTGGAAAGCAGAGACCTACAATCTACCTATCCGCCGTGAGGGGAACGGCTCGCAGAGGGGCTGCGGGGCTGTGCATCCGAGGAGTATCACCGCCGTGAGGGAAACGGCCCGACCAAACTCCATTTCCCAGCACTGTGGAAATTTAGCTTGCAAACTGAACATTATCTGCGCCATCTTGCCTCTCCCCAGCGCCACGCACAGCGAATGCACGGCCGCCATTTTAGGCACCCCACTCTCTCCCCGCTCATTCTCGATCGCCAGCGCTTTCCCCTGGCGCTGCGAACCTCCCCCGCGCGCCGGCCACCCCCGCTCTCTCATACACGGGCCATAAACCCTCTCCTTCAGCGCGACCCTGCTACGGAACCACATCCGACCGACATCCCATACATGGTCATGCCGCTCCTTTGATAACCCCCCTTCCTCTGCGCCCCATTGTCCGAACTGGTCCCAGGCCATCACTTAGCCCTGCGGATGCAGTTTATTGCCCCTACTGTAAGGGAAACACCCCACATCAAAGGGATTACAGTGGATCAAAGCCCCTACCCCCTGAGACCCGGCCGGTCGCACACACCCCCGGGAATTGGCGGAATTCCCTGCTGCGCGATAGCCATCTCCTACTGCGGGTAAGGTGGGAACTTCTACTGTAGCTATGTGGGGGATCGGATCTGAGCCGGGGCTTCAGGGGATGTTCTCTCATGCATCAAGGGAATCTCAAGAATGTACTATGTGTAATAAAGCAATAAACCGGTGTATAAGAGACCAGGTCTCAGAGATGCAGTTAGAGCACCTCGTGACGATACCTTGCTGTCTGATCTGATGTGTTCTGCTCCGACGGAATAAAACTTTGTTTCCTGCCTTCCAGTCTCCGGCGCCTGCCTCTTTCATTGGTAAATTATCGAGTGGTATGAGAGGCGATTACCGCCGGGCAAATACTTGAAAGGTTATCGACTGAAACTGCCGCTACCATTTAACAATTGGCGTCCCAAACGTGGGGCCCATCAGCGACACGTGGATCCAGTGGGAGAGGTCCCGACGACAGAGTGAACGACTGCAACGATCGGGAGAGCTCCTGCCCAATAGACCCTCGTCTGGCAGCCGATCATCCGAACTTCACTGGTTCCGAGCCGACCTCTCTCGAGTGATCTACGGTCCTGACTGGGAACCATCAGGAGTGCCGCGGCAAATACGGAGAGTAGAGGACGATCGGGCGCTGGAGGCGGAAGACGAGAAACTGTCCACGCGGTCCGGGTAAGATCGTGATACACGACAAATTGCGAAATAATTGATTGATTGTCCGAAGCTTTGGAATACTAGTATTGCTCATTGATTGTGCTCATTGATTGTTCTCTTTGAGATATTCGCTGTCTACAAACGGGGAGGAGTAGAAATACTCTCTCTCTCTCCCTTTGCAGATAGTGAAGGGTAGGTAACGCAGACTTTTGTCCCCGTTGAAACCCGTCGTGCCTATCTTTATCTCCCCACTGATTGATTGTCCGAACATTGATTGTTTTGAAGAATAGTGCTCTTTGAGATATTCTCTGTTTGCAAATAACGTAGAATAGAGATATTCTGTCTAGTCTTTGCAAATAGTGAAGGGTAGGTAACGCAGACTTTTGTCCCCGTTGAAACCCTTCGTGCCTATCTTTATCTCCCCATTGATTGATTGATTGATTGTCCGAACACTAGTTGTTCGATATTGGTTCTTTGGAGGTATTCTCTGCTTACAAATAACGAGGAATAGAGATATTCTGCCTAGTCTTTGCAAGCAGTGAAAAGATAGGTAGTGCTGACTTTTGTCCCCGTTGAAACCCGTCATGCCTATCTTCTCCCCACTGATTGGTAGTTGGTTCTGCCCGGACCGCTTATTAGAGGTGAACCATCCGGCTCCACTGGAGGGCACCCCTAATAAGGACATGTTCACTAAATATGGACTAGTCGCCGTAGCTTATACCAAGCTACGGCATAAATATACAAAGAAGGACCCCGAGAGTCAGTAGGCCACTGATGGGATCCTTCGACGACCATAAGATAGAAGCGCTAGAAGTAGCTCTGCGTAGCAATAAGACGACGCCTACTATGCTTGACAGTATCGGCATGTGGCGCAAAGAAGCAACGCAACGGAAAAAGGGGGAAGAAGTAAAAGCAGAAAAGGAATTACGAAAGGCAGCCCACCTTGCCGCTAGAAAGTTAGAAGAAGAAATAAAGGAGAGAAGGGAAACTAAACTAAGACAGGAGCCCGAAACATCAGGCCAGTACGCTGTTAGGACCCCTTCTTTGCTCTACCCTGAGTTATCCTCTAAGCAGCGAACGAATGACGAATTACTGTTAGGTCCCCCGATCATTTACATGCCCCCTCCATATGCACCCTCCCAGTCAGTAGTACAACACCCACCACCCCCAAACACGAGCGAAAGCAGTACAGGGGCCTCGGTCCTCACGGCCTACGCGCCGGCTAAGCCCCTTGTACTGAACCCAACGTCGGCTATAACGTTAGACGACCCAGAGATGAGAAAGAAAGAGTCCACCAGAATGAATCGACTAACGAAGGATGAACGAACAGGAATCGACAAAATAGTAAAGGCACTGGTAGGATCCTTTTTGACCTTACAAAAACTAAAGTAACGCTAGGAGTTAGCCCTTTGTGGGACATATGAAACCAAGGGAAGGAGCCAAGCTCACGGTCGAGACGGCCACGAGGTAGCCCGACTCCATTACTCTCGCTACCTAAACATGTCTGCCCTACTGCCCACCCCGCCCAATAAGCATGACAAAATCCCGCACAAACGGAAGCCTGCTGACACCCACCATCGACGTCACCAAACTAGGGCTAGATCACGCACAATTGGGCTATGTTATTTTTCCGATTGCACAGTAACCTCCTTGTGCTCGTCATCAGATTGCAAATATGTACAAACACTCCAACGAAGTAGTATAGTTATAACATTTTAATAACTTATAAGATATAACAAACACACCAACAGGGTAAACAGGTTAAAACACGTTTTTAAACAACTATTTACATGACAGTCTGCTGCAACCTCCATCCCAAAGCCTTAACGTCCACGTGACACCGTCCTCGCCTCTCCTTCCTCGAAATTGCAACATTGGCCTGTTTTGGGCGGTTCTTTTATTATTATTATTAAGGGGCATTTATAGAGCGCCTGGTTACGCAGAATGCGTGTCCCCGCGCTGAACTGAAGCACTCTGAAAGAGAAGTAGGGGAGGAGCCCACTATTTTGAGAAGAGGTAAGTTTTTAATTTCCTCCGGAAACTAGATTCGGAGGGGTCCAGTCGGAGGTTGAGAGGTAAATTATTCCAGCTTTTTGCCGCCAGGTATCGGAAGGATCTACCTCCCATACGTGCCTTTTTCACCCTAGGGACCTTAAGCAAACCTCCTTGCGAGGAGCGCAATGCACGAGTTGGTGCATACCTTGTAATGAGGTTCTGGAGTGGTGCTGGCGCCTTCTTAGCGAGGATACGGTGGCAGGTGCAGAGGGACTTAAATTCAACTCTGCTCCTCACCGGCAGCCAATGGAGTGACTGGAGGGCGGCCTTGGAGTTCGATCTTTTAGGGAGGTTTAAGATAAGGCGGGCTGCAGCATTCTGTAGCACCTGAAGTCGATTTATCGCTTTACAGGTAGCTCCCAAATAAAGTAGGTTGCCAAAGTCTAGGCGTGAGGTGACAAGGGCGTGCACCAGTGTTCTGCGGGCGGCCGTAGGAAGGAGAATTAGGACCTTCCGCAGAGTTTTTAGCATGCTGAAGCAAATGCCCGTCACCTTGTTGATCTGTGGTCCGAAAGACAGGTCAGTATCTAGCCAGACCCCGAGATTTCTGACTTCTTTCCGAGGTGTGGGGGCCTCACCTAGACAAGGTGGCCACCATGCCGACGTCCAGACAGATGGGCTGCCTCCCACCACGAGCACATCGGTCTTGTTGCCATTTAATTTCAGGCAATTGGTGGACATCCAGGTTGCAAGATCTTGCATGCAAGCCCTGAAACTGTCCATAGCAAGGCCGGGTGTACGCGAGAGGGATACAACTAACTGTGTGTCGTCGGCATAGGTAACAATTTGTAGTCCGTGTCCCACTACAATTGGAGCCACTGGGGAGACATAGAGATTAAAAAGAGTTGGGCTCAGGGACGAACCCTGAGGAACGCACTGACCCAATTCTATGTCGCGGGAATAGTGGTCCCCTTGACGGACCTGGAAACTTCTCCCCGTCAGGAAGGATTGGATCCATTGGAGTGCGGCTCCAGTTATACCTCCATCATTCAGACACTGTAGCAAGGTGGAGTGAGCTACAGTGTCGAATGCCGCACTCAGGTCCAGTAGGATAAGGGCCATAGTGTGACCTTCATCCACCCCCTGTCTTAGGGATTCCACAGCCGTCAGTAGTGCCGATTCCGTAGAATGGCGGGGGCGGAAGCCAAATTGGGTGTCGTGCAGTAAGGCAGCTTTGTCTATGAAATCCATAAGTTGGATATTGACCGTTTTTTCTGCTACCTTGGCCAGATATGGTAAGAGAGAGATGGGCCGCAAATTGTCTAATTTATCAAAGCTGATGGTAGGTTTTTTCCTGAGAGGAAGGACCACCGCTTTTTCCCATTCTTTAGGCACCGTCTTTGTCGTAAAAGACACATCCAGTAGATGCCTAATGTAGGGCTCCAAGGCCCCCAGGCTGTCTTTTAGGCGTTTGGGAGTGGTAGGGTCCCGTGGGGAACCTGACTTTACAGATCTGCAGATTTTTAGGAGAGTTTCTGTGGGTGGGGTAACAAAGTTGGTAAGGGTGGGTGAGTTTCCCCTATCCCTAGAGTTTTCTACAAACTCTATCCCATTCGTGGGTTGAGTTGGGAAAGCCGAGTAAATTTTAGATATTTTCTCAGCAAAGAAGTCTGCGATTCTGTCACAAGATTCAGGCGAACAGTCATCAGGGACAGTGGCGGATTTTCCACTAGAGAGAGTTTTGTAAAGTAGAAATAACTCCTTCGTCGAGTTACCTGCTTCGTTGATCTTAGTCTCATAGTGTGTAGTTTTCGCCTTTCTAATCAGTCCATGGTAGACTCGCCTCTCTGACAGGTAGACCTCTCTAGTATCTTTGGAGAAAGCCCGACGCCATTGCCTTTCAGCTCTCTTCAATAAGGTTTTAGCATTCCGCAGTTCAGTAGTAAACCAGGGTGCGGTTTTTTGAGCACGGTCACTGGGATTAGTTTCGGATAGCGGGGCTGTGAGATCTAGTGCATCGTTGATGCGTTTGCAGAGGTTGGAGTTAGCTGTGTCTGCATCATCTCCCCCTGGGTCGCCTCCTTTTGTTAGTTCCTCGCAGAACTTAGACTGGGAGAAGGAGGCCCATTTTCGCCTTAGGTGGTATAATGCTGTGGGTTGTCGGGCTCTACCTTCAGGAATATGAATGGTAAAAGGTACCAGGTGATGATCCGACCAGGGGATGGGGATGGGAGTCTTCGCTTCTACTTCCCCCCAGTTAACAAATATGGGATCTAGTAAGTTCCCTAACTGGTGGGTGGGCCCGCTTACAATTTGATTTAGTTGTAAAGCTTCTAATACTTGGCAGAGGTTTTTACTGGTGTTGTCGGATGGGTTGTTGAAATGGAGGTTAAGGTCACCAAGTACCATGAATTTATTTTTGCATATCGAGGTCTCTATAATGCATTCAGCTAGACTCTCCTCGAACCTAGTTGAGGGGCCGGGGGGTCTGTAAATTAACATTCCTTCCAGTGTGTGGTTGTTATTCACTTTTATTGTGAAGCTCCCTGCCTCACTGTCCAAGATAGGCACATGATTAAGTTGGCAGCGTAGACTTTCCTGTGCAACTATTGCAATGCCCCCTCCTCTGCCTATGGGTCTGTCTTGTCTGTATATTGTATATCCCTCTGGGAGTGCCTCTAGGGCGTCAGGCGTGGATTCCTCATCCAGCCAAGTTTCGGTTAGAAATGTCAGGTCCCATTGTGTTTCAGTGAGTAGATCGTATAGATCTAGCTTGTGTTTGCGTAAAGAGCGGACATTAATCAGTCCGCATTCTAGGGTGCTGTCCGTAGTGGCCATACTCCTACCAGGATCATAGGAGAAGTGACAATGTTCGCAACCTATGTTGTCCTCTGCTTTTAGTTTGTGCTTGCACAGCTCAGTAGTGCTAGGGCAAAGCGCTAGCAGTTCTAACTTACTCCACCGTGTATGGTTCACACGAGGGACATGGGGTATAGCCCTAGACCGCGTGCGATCGCGGACGGGCGCAAACGGGCTTGCCTTAAGCGCGCCTTCGGCGCGCAAACGGCGCTCCCGCTGCGCTCGTCCGCTGCGCTTGTGCTGGAGGCACATTTAGGGAGAAAGGTTAAGGGCGTGGCCTGGCTGGGGGCGTGGCCTCGTGTCGCGAGGGTGAGGCGTTCGTGCTCCGACTCTGGCACCAGACAGCGCTATGTCCGCTGTAAGTGGAGTGGTAGCCAGTCCTTTTTGATCAAGTTCAGGTCGTTTAAAACAGAAAACAATAACAAGTAAGTGTTTTTAAAAGAGCGTCAAACCTCCGGCTTCCGCCTCAGAGGGTGTCAGTTTCACTGTTTTAGTTGACTTTGGGCTATAAAAACCATGCAAAAATCCATTGACATCAGTGGCGGACGACTGTGCGAATAGGCCGGAGGCTATACGAAGCGCCGAAGTTCTGGCAACACCAAGGCGGAGTCCGCCACGCTGTGCGGGCCTTCCCGTTTTCTTTCTTCTTTCTTCAATAAGGGCTGATGCCCTGGCGGGGGGAGGCGACGCGGACGGACCTCCCCCGCCTCCCCAGGTGGAGGCTCACCAGCAGATGAGGACGCCCCAACCGTCTTTTTCATCGGTCTGCTGGATCGCACCCTGCCACGTCGTGTGGATCCTCCCATTCTTTTCTTCTTCCTTCAATAACGGAGGGGTGCCCTGGCCGGGGGAAGCGACGCGGACGGGCCTCCCCCACCTCCCCAGGTGGAGGCTCACCAGCAGATGAGGGCACCCCAACCGTCTTTTGACTCGCCGGCCAGCTAAGCTGCACCCAACCGTCTTTGACTCACCGGCCAGCTGAGCTGCACCCTGCCGCTGCACGCGACCACCGGACAACCGCCCAGGCACGGGTTCACCAGGATCACCACTAGCGCCCGACGCGGGGAGTGGGCCCCCGCAGCCAAATAATCGGGGACCCACCCCGGTGGTGATACCATCCAAACTGCTGTCGTCACTGCTACTGGAATCACCCCGGTGGCAGTACCATCCGAACTGCCGCTGTTACTGCTGCTGGCTCCTCTCCGGTGGCTGTACCGAAGAGCTACTGCTACTGCTGCCCTTGAACTCCGGCGGTCGACTCCTCCGGATCCAGGCCTAAAGCCCACCGTGAGACAATTCTGGACTCGAAAGCTTGTCTGCTTGGGCGTGGGCCCCACCCTTGACAAGATGCTCCCCTCAGCCTTGCAGAATCGGCTGGAGTCATTTGACAATCGACTCCCACGGACTTCCGGTAAGGACAAAACCGCCGCCATTGCTCTTTGCCCCGGACGGCAGCCACCTTGCCTCCGCTTGGTGCAGTAAGAAAGACTGGTTTGAAGCGTCGGCGGAAGAACCCGCCTGCTGCCCCGCCCCAAGAACGAACCATGGCATTTCCACGGGGTCGCAGTGACGCCATGCTGACGCAAAGTTGACGCTAACGAAAGTTCTCGAACTACTGAAAGGAATTCTGGTCCAACAGCTAATTCAAGGAAAGACTTAGACTGTACTCTGGCCCGACCTCGCCCCAAGATGGCGCCGATGTAGGAGAGACCTACAAACCCTTGTGGCGTTCCAGTCACGTGACATTTGTGTTAAAAAGAGATATATATATATATATACGATGCTTCCACACATGATGGTCGGGGGGGGCGGGAAGGGAACCGATTTTATGCCGTAGTAGCGTTGCTCATGACACTCGACGCCTCCCACCACGTGGCCGGCCTGAACGGTTGTAGGCCCGTATCTTGTATGCTGACATTGTTTTAAATAAAGGGTCTCTTGAAAGAATTACGGAATCAGTGCCATGACTAATCACCTAGGTTGATAAAGATTTCTTCATTTGAATAAATGATTGTTACTCCCAAGCAATAGAAAACAGATAATGCAGTCCCCATTTGCCTGAATCTTTTTTGACTAACGGAATTTGTACCCATCACACCTATCTTTTTCCAAGAGTTGTTAAACAATGGTCAACCATAGCTCAGGGTATATGCCGAACGCAAGGTATGGTATCTTGTACCTTAATACACGACCGATTGAGAAATGCATGTATGACAAGGGAACCCGAATTTAGGAAATGAAATAAATTAGAGCATCTTTGTCTCGGACAAAAAGAATAATAGGTCTGTGGTATCACCCATTCCTGCGACTAGCCTGGTACGTGGTAAGTAGAACTTTTTCGTGTCTGCGCGCGCTGGGGTACTTTGAATACTGCACATCCCCTCCCCTCTTTTTCCCCTCTATAGGTCACAACGAAGCTCCGACTGAAGAATGAAGTGGACATGGACCGCACCGAGTTCAATATCAGGGAAAATTTAGACAAACGTTGTGAGATAGTGCGTGAAGTGCAGACCACCATTGAGAACATGAGAAACTGTATGGCATGATTGTGCGTGTGTGCTATGATTACACGGTATGAATGTGTGTGCATCTCATGCTTAGGTCACTTGAAGAAGGCGTCACTGTATGATTGAAGTGCTCGCCCGTCGATCAAAGGGAGGAGAATAAAGGGTCCGACACCCCCTAGGACAAACTACAAAATACTGAAAGTACGCAGCATGCGTAGGAAAGGAGGACAGGAAAGGAGAGGTCCCGATACTCAACGTAGCCCTGAGTCTCCGTCTCAAGTTTCTGCGCTTTATGCATGTACTGTCACACCCTATCTGGCATTTGTGTGTACGTGATCACCGAATTTATGTCTTTTCCCCGCTTGTGTTTTCTTACATGGAACAGACCCATGCTACTCCATGTTGTGTGTGCACCAAGTGGCCTATTATCTCACCCATGTCTCTCTCGTTTTGTGTCGTATGTATGCCAAATAGCCTACTTGATGCACATCTCTCTCTCTCTCTCTCTCTCTCTTTCTCTCTCTCTCTCTCTCTCTCTCTCTCTCTCTCTCTCTCTCTCTCTCTCTCTCTCTTTCTCTCTCTCTCTCTCTCTCTCTCTCTCTCTCTCTCTCTCTCTCTCTCTCTCTCTCTCTCTCTCTCTCTCTCTCTCTCTCTCTCTCTCTCTCTCTCTCTCTCTCTCTCTCTCTCTCTCTCTCTTCTCTCTCTCTCTCTCTCTCTCTCTCTCTCTCTCTCTCTCTCTCTCTCTCTCTCTCTCTCTTCTCTCTCTCTCTCTCTCTCTCTCTCTCTCCCTCCCTCACTAAAAAGCCTTCTTACCCTCTTTTCTGTTTGAATAAATTAACGACACATACCTCCTCGGTAAGTGTATAATTGGCCTGGAGCACGGTGGTGTTCGAACAAATTGACTGAAACAAAACGACCGTACTTTGCCACATTACTACCTCTCCTTTCTACAAATATTGAGCTTAATTGGCTGAGAAAAGAAAGGACAGGTAAGACGACTGATGTCTCCCAATTTGGCCCTCATCACGGGGACTATATGTCAGTGGTTTCCGTTTTTCAGAGCTTTAACAACACCATCTCCACCGCCCAGAATTAACCCCGCCCAATTACCCCGAAATAGAATGTCTAAAGCACCCCGTTCTCCCAAGATAACCCCAGCCCTATACTGGCCGCCTCAGAGTATTTCGAACGAAACAGCAGATGACCTCATTCACTAATAATGCATCGCCTAAACTGATAAAGGGTTACCTATTGTCGCCAGCAAAAATAATGCTTAGCTTATGTTCCTCCCCGAAATGGATACTCGTGAACCCGTGACAGTAGCACCTTGCACTTTCTTTTCATAAACTTAGCAGTCCTCGGAAGGAAACATGTATTAACAAAACTTGTGTCGAGACGAACGAGCCTCTACCGGAGAAGCCGGTTCGAATTCTTAATAGACTAGAAGGTTGACAGATGTCAGGCTTCCTGCAACCAGTATCGGGCGCAGGAATCGACACCTAGAGGGCCAGACGATGGACAGGGACACCCACAGAAACTTGCACCACAGCAATGATTAATAGATTAGTAACGCACACACTAACATCAGAGTTGAAAGACACCAATCCTACAGCAACCGATAAAAACATGTCCGCAGCTACTCGGTGGTTGGGAGAGAGGATGAAGTATGTAAATGTCTTCCCTGCCAACTCTCTAAGATTTTTGTTCCTTGTACCCATTTAAAGATAACGTGCTGCCATCGGAAGGGAGGGGTCGGACGTGACGCACGGCCTGGCTGCAGACCATGGAACATCTACGACATCGACCAAGGGGGAAGCTACGAAGCAAAAAGGGCGTGAGACGAGACACCATTTTCAGGATGATAAGCGCGAAGGGCTACATCGAGGCCCCCCTGCTCACCGACCAGCGTGCCTGAAGTCTCAACCCGTCGGGCCCGATTGATGGGCCCAGTGCTGGAAGATTCTGCTCCCCTTGGTCCACATTTTTGATCCGACCCCACTCCACCCCCTCTTCCCTCGGCATCCCGAAGCACGTCACACCATTCTCTCTCTCACCCTCTTTTATATGGATTATGAATCTGACTTACCTACAGAAGAACAAAAAGCAGGTACCCTGTCTCAAAGTACCTATGGTGAACTGTGTTAAGGAACAGGGCTGTGATCGGAGAACAGTGAATGATCACACCCTGCAACGTGAGCTGGACCTTAGCTCCACCGCCGGTGCTCAACAGTGCCAACGAAAGAAGAACAACAATAAGAGCTTACCAGTGATGGCTCTTTATAAAAAAGGACACTGGAAAGAAGAACCCATGTCAAAGTTGAAAATCCTCTCCCAACCACCTTTTTACATTAACTATCTTCCTATCAAGTTTTCATGATGTTGCATCAATCACTTCCGACTGTACACTGAGATGTTGAAGAAAATGTAACTTTGCATAGTGACATTCATACAACACCAGCCATGTACACGGCTATACTGACTATTTTCGATCCACACAAAGTCTAGGCCTTAAGTAATGTATGAAATATCTCTTGTTTTGCCAGAAACATCCTGTTTGCTTTACAGTATCCTATTTGTGCTCAAACAAACTCCCCTCCTCCTGTCCCTGGGCCCGACATGCGGCACAGCTGATGTAACTCTGTATGTACTACCTCCTCGCCTACTTTATCACCTGTATGTAACTATAAGCAAATGTGTCTGGTTACTCCTGCCTGCCCTAAAAACTCTGTATCTTTAAGGAATGTACGAAAGACATTAACGATATTATAGCTGAAGGTTAACGAAGATAAACGTCGGCCAGGCAAGCTGGCGAGATATGTTAAAAGGGAGGACTGTGGAAATTTAGCTTGCAAACTGAACATTATCTGCGCCATCTTGCCTCTCCCCAGCGCCACGCACAGCGAATGCACGGCCGCCATTTTAGGCACCCCACTCTCTCCCCGCTCATTCTCGATCACCAGCGCTTTCCCCTGGCGCTGCGAACCTCCCCCGCGCGCTGGCCACCCCCGCTCTCTCATACACGGGCCATAAACCCTCTCCTTCAGCGCGACCCTGCTACGGAACCACATCCGACCGACATCCCATACATGGTCATGCCGCTCCTTTGATATCCCCCCTTCCTCTGCGCCCCATTGTCCGAACTGGTCCCAGGCCATCACCTAGCCCTGCGGATGCAGTTTATTGCCCCTACTGTAAGGGAAACACCCCACATCAAAGGGATTACAGTGGATCAAAGCCCCTACCCCCTGAGACCCGGCCGGTCGCACACACCCCCGGGAATTGGCGGAATTCCCTGCTGCGCGATAGCCATCTCCTACTGCGGGTAAGGTGGGAACTTCTACTGTAGCTATGTGGGGGATCGGATCTGAGCCGGGGCTTCAGGGGATGTTCTCTCATGCATCAAGGGAATCTCAAGAATGTACTATGTGTAATAAAGCAATAAACCGGTGTATAAGAGACCAGGTCTCAGAGATGCAGTTAGAGCACCTCGTGACGATACCTTGCTGTCTGATCTGATGTGTTCTGCTCCGACGGAATAAAACTTTGTTTCCTGCCTTCCAGTCTCCGGCGCCTGCCTCTTTCATTGGTAAATTATCGAGTGGTATGAGAGGCGATTACCGCCGGGCAAATACTTGAAAGGTTATCGACTGAAACTGCCGCTACCATTTAACAGCACTCCCCACTGCAGCGCACGCTGATGACGACGCTATTCAGCGCCGGATTGCTATAAACCCCAGCAGGCGCTCACGCAGCGCGGGACGCTTGTCGTGGAAAGCAGAGACCTACAATCTACCTATCCGCCGTGAGGGGAACGGCTCGCAGAGGGGCTGCGGGGTTGTGTATCCGAGGAGTATCACCGCCGTGAGGGAAACGGCCTGACCAAACTCCATTTCCCAGCACTCCCCACTGCAGCGCACGCTGATGACGACGCTATTCAGCGCCGGATTGCTATAAACCCCAGCAGGCGCTCACGCAGCGCGGGACGCTTGTCGTGGAAAGCAGAGACCTACAATCTACCTATCCGCCGTGAGGGGAACGGCTCGCAGAGGGGCTGCGGGGCTGTGCATCCGAGGAGTATCACCGCCGTGAGGGAAACGGCCTGACCAAACTCCATTTCCCAGCACTCCCCACTGCAGCGCACGCTGATGACGACGCTATTCAGCGCCGGATTGCTATAAACCCCAGCAGGCGCTCACGCAGCGCGGGACGCGCGCGGGCAGCGCCCGGGCGAAGCCCGGGCCAAGGGCGGGCCCGTCCTTGCCCGTCTGTGCCCGTGTGAGACCGGACCGGACCTCCCATCGTGGTTTGTCATTACATCTTCCCATCACGACCTTCCTGCAAAGATTGGAGCACATCTGCAGGTAATCGCCACTCATATCCGAAATAGTAACTGAGCTGAACTATTTTGATCACACTTATAAAACCTACCAGACTGTGTGCAAAGTAAGCGCCTAAAGGCATTGATTAATTTCTAATTTTCCTTGACTATGGGCAAAAGGAAAGCATTGAGCTGCGAACCAACAGAGGGAATGGACACAAAGAAGCCAAAAAAGCAAACTCTTCTAACATATTTGACTGGGGCAATGGGGGCAATTGAAAAACAAATCTCCTCAGTAGAACAATCATTAGCAGCTGGTACTCTGGCGATTGAAGAAGTCAGAGTGGGGGATGATCAACCTACTCTTATTAACCCTATTACTTCGACTGTGAGCCCAGACATCGGAATGCCAGTTAATGGCTGTGTTCAAAATATTACAAATGATATTATAGTGCACAACCACAGCGATTTAAACACAGCACAACAAGACAAGGGTAAAAACACGACCAAGAAACAGTTAGGGAAACAAGGTAAAGGTACAAGAGAGGTTAGTCAATCTAGGCTATATAGAGGAAAGGAGATTTTTGGAAAGAAAAAAACCCAAGATAGGGCTAAAAGCTCTACACAACTCCCCGCTACACCCCCTATAGCAATAAATAACCCCAAACAACATAATAAGGGGATTGAACCGGAATGTATCCTCTCTTCTATAAAAACTCTTGATGCTTTCGTGAGAGGAGCAGTCGAGGCGATCGGTTCTAGATTAAATCGGATTGAGTCCCAGGTAGCGAAATTCCTTTCGCGTAAAGATGACATAACCATCTCATCCCCCAGCCCTAGGCTTACTAGTAATGGCGCGAATAACACCAGGAAATCTCGAACCCCTCCTTCCCACACTGACACACTTGGAGACCCCCACAACCGAAAGTAACAACCAGCTTAGGGCAACAAAGATACAACAAAATTTAGTCCCGCCGTCTCACACAGTCTCTAACAAACATTCCTCTTCTGCTTTTAATCCAACATCTGTAAAGGCACTTCCTTCTTTACATCTTGATCTTCCTCCAGCATGCACTCCCTATACAGTGATTTTGGGCAATGTTCCTCATTTAGGCCAAAACGATCAGGAGAGTAACGAATCATTAAGGAACAAAGCTCTACATTGGTTGGGAGACAGAGTGGGTGACACTAACAGCTTGTTCGAAGAATTCAAGATGATACGCAGAATAGGATGGATTGGAAGATCTAGGAAATTTTTTATGGGTGACTGCTTGATACTGACTTTCAGATCCCCTTGGTTAGTCAGGAAAATTTTGGGGTTTGCGGCCAAAAACACATTTGAAAAAGGGATTAATATTCTTTCCCTAGGCTTTTTCTATCGCCCCCCTCCGAACAAATGAACTCGGTTCATCACCAACTCCCGCCGTCCCAAAAATTTAACATCCCCGTCTGTAATCGTTTTGGTGTACTTACTTCTTTAGATGATCAAGATTGACTTTCTCTAAAGCCATTAAATAGAGCTAGGATCCTAGCCGGGAATCCCGACATATGCTTGCTTCCCCATCCTCAAAGGAGCTCATCTGAGATTGAGACTGAATTAGTAACTAGAGTCTACGATACTGAGAGGCACCCACAAAATAAGTCAACGCAGGAGGATATCTATGCTACTGTCTGCACTAATAAAAGCAAGTCGAATCCTACTTTAGAGGAAACAGAGGCCCCAAGATTAGTTGACCTTCCACATATAATACCTAGGAAAGAGGAAGGATACATTAACATCACATATTGGAATATATGGGGCTTATACTCTAAAATTCACAACGACCTTTTCACTGATTTTGTTAAAAATTTGGACATTTTATGTCTGCAGGAGACTTGGTCGGTAAACGCAATCAATATCAACGGCTTCAAAACTTTTCATATTCCAGCCTCTCCCTCCTCTCATGGAAGACCAAAGGGAGGCCTATGTATATATATATCTAATCTCGTGGTAATAAAAAAACTCACATTAGAGTGCTCGAACCCCTTATATCAAATACTTACTCTCACATTAGATAGGAATGACGTTCTAATACTTGTCAATTTCTATAACAACATCCCAAAAGAGAATGAACTTAAAGTTATTGATCAACTCAGACAAGTTGTGCATAACATTCAGATGGTCAGCTCAGGTGACGCCCAAATCATCTGGGGAGGGGATTTTAACGTTAATTTGTGCCCCAATAATAATAATAGGATTTGTGGTATGATTGATGAGGATAATTATAACCTTACACACTTTCCCCACAACATTCTGGGGGGTGCTTTGAATGAAACCTTATTTATGTTTAACCTGAGTTTTGCAAACGAATTAGTGATCCCTCCAACTGCATTCTCACCCACCTATAACGGGAGAGGAACAGGCTCTGTAATAGATTATATTCTGACATCAAATAATCTTGGAAACAGGGTAAAGCAATTTACTACCCACAAGATCGCTATGAGCGACCACTTCCCACAGACTGTAGTTATCATGAGGAAAAGCTCCAACTCCCTCACTAAACGCAAAACGAATACATTCTGTCACATTTGCCCTAATCTTGCTATTGACAGCCTGAATGGTTTCTCTTTAAAATGGGAACTAGTAGATCCAGAAACCATTACATCTTCAGTCGTGACTAAGGCCCTACCCCATATCCTATCCTGCCTGGAAGAGAATTCTCCTCCATCGACTATCTTAGACAGTTTTATCTCCATTACAGCTATTATAAAAAATACATTGTCTGTAAACAAGAAAAAGACTGACCCTAAGAAAACAAAATGGTTCGACAAAAACTGCACAAATGCCTACCGCACCCTAAAAAGAGCGATCCATAATAGGGACAAAGACGGACTAGCAGTCCAGCAAGCAAGGAAAAGATATAATCAGGCTATCGCGACAAGGAAAAAGGCAATAAAAAAATCACTGTGGGAAGATTTACACAGGGCAAGCAGCCAGAATGATGTTAAAACATTTTGGAAAGTAATTAGGTCCCCGTTTCTTTCAACGGATAATCAACCTTCAATAGAGATGGCGATAGACGAGGCCCAATGGGTGAATCACTTCACAAGAATCTTTGGCGACTTAGAGTCGAGAAATAGTATTGCCGCAAATTCGCCACTGCAACATGAAGTCTCTATTCCTCATACCATTGAGATATCTTTTTCACTTGAGGAAGTCCTGGTTGCACTAAATGAAAGCAAAGGCTCTAAGGCCCCTGGTCCTGATGGGGTCCCGGTAGACATCTATAAACATAACACAGATCTCTGGGCACCAATATTAACCCGCGTTCTCAATGCAACTTCCTCGCAGGGCCTCATTAATAGTTGGACGGAATCCATCATGGTCCCTATTTACAAAAAGGGTAACAGACAGGATCCTTCCTGCTACAGACCAATCTCACTCCTGGATTCGCTAGGAAAAGTAGCAGGAAGGATCCTTCTTACGAGGCTGCAAACTTGGGCCACAGACAAGAACATACTGTCTGATTTACAGTTTGGTTTCAGAGAAGGCTTGGGGACAATAGACCAGGGACTTAACCTAGCCATTTTGCTGGGCAAATACACGAGGGCGAAGAGAGGGAAACTATACCTCGCGTTTGTTGACCTCTCTTCAGCCTTCGATTGTGTTGCTCATGGTAAATTGTGGCATATCCTAAAGGAAATGAAAGTAGAGGAACCCTTAATAGATTTTTTGAAAGCCCTCTACAGCAATGCCTCAGCGAGAGTTCGATATGGAAAAGCGGGAGAATGTACCTCAACATTTAAAGTACTTAGAGGGGTTAGACAGGGGTGCGTCCTGGCTCCATTCCTTTTCACTCTTTATACAAATGGCCTTGAGAAGGCCCTATTGGATGGAACCCAGGAAGTCCCCAGGTACAACAAATTCCGACCCCTAGACGCATACCAGCATTATTGTATGCGGATGACGCTGTGATCCTAGCTAGGACGCCCATAGCTCTCCAGAAGGCACTAGAATTGTACAACAAATATATGCAAGGCATTGATTTAAATATTAATATTTCAAAAACTTTTGTGATGAACTGTGGCAAAGGTAGTAAAAAGAGTAAAGATAATCTACCTAAATGGGAACAAATTGGCCAGTACATCTACTTACTCATATTTGGGAATACTTGTAGATGATAAGGGCACATGGAATCAAGCAATTACACTAAGAAAACTCCTTTTCACGAGAGCTACCACTGCCCTTGTCAATTTTTCCCAAAAATTAGGAAAAAGACCACCATCGGAACTGATCAAAATTTATAATGCAAAATGTATAAGCGTAGCAACATACGGGGCAGGGATCTGGGGACATAGGAATGTCTTTGAACTGCAGAAAGTGGAAAACGCATTTCTAAGATATTTATTAGCGGTTCCGGCTTCAACTTCCACTTTCGTCTGCCACGCTGAGCTGGGAGTCCCCTACATTATGGACATCATAAAAATTCAACCCATAACCTTATGGCACCATATCTGGAAGTCAGAAATAAACCACTTTAATCAGTTAGTGCTTCAAGATGTTCTTAAACTGGACCACTGCCTCGAAATAAAATGGATTAAGTATGTGAAGGATTTTATGACAGACATTGGTAATCCTGATTATTTTAACAATCCCTTTTCCATGGCAGCAATTGCAAGGAAAGATTTTAAGAAACGTTGTATGAATCACATGGAGAGTCTGAGACTAACTAGTGAAGCCACAAAATCATCAGTGAGCCATAACCTAATGATATCCACTTCACTAGGCATGCAACTATATCTTCAAAAAACAGACAAAAGTTACGATAGATTCGTGCTCACCCGCTTCCGTTTGAACGTTTTCCATAGGCTGGTGACTTTTCCAACTGTCAACAATTGGTCAAACGAATTATTACTCTGCCCATGTGATTCCGTTTCTGAGCAATCAACAATTCATGTAATTTTATTTTGTAAATTTTATGAAGAACTAAGAAGGAAATGGTTGAAACCAATTTTTAAACTATGGGGAATTCGTCAATGTCGACCAGCATTCATGGCTCTTCAATGTCTCGATAATAACAGTATAAACGATAATGTTGCCGTCTTTTTAAAAAATCTGATTAAACACAGAAATAGCATTGTTCTAGATTCATGGTGAACAGAGTAAACCTTAGAAGAATGGTAGATATCTGTTACCAAACGTCGTTTTGGATCTATCCCCCAACGCATCCTAATAATGCAGTAGGGGGCATACGTTTCTTCTTTTTTGCTCCAAAAACTGTTAATTCATTTTAGCATCTTTGTATATAGCGCTTGTAGGCGCATAAAGCCAGCGGGAGCCCCCGCGACGCGGGATCGCGCGCGGGTCGGCGCCGGGCTAAGCCCGGGCAAAGGGCGGGCCGTCTGAGGCCGTCCGAGGACGACAGAGGACGGGACGGACCCACTCTACCATGAAAGTGTCTGAGTGAGTGTGTTATCGAACTTTGTCTCATTGGGCACCATTGTCAATAGCTCTACTACAGTTGATATCAAGCGGCAGTGAACTACTAGTATATCTGTTATAGCTGTGTGGTGAAATGCCTAAATCGAAAAAAGCAACAAGTGTGAACATTATGGACAATTATATGGTGCAGATCGTTAGTAAAATTAATAACGACAGGAGGGCTTCACTGGGGTTAAATTGTTCTCAAAATCCTCCTGAAAATTCTCCTTTGCCAGCACCTTTGTCTGATTCACTTTTGGCTTCCCCTTTAATGGTTAACACTAGTACCCCAACTGAAATTGATGAGTTAGAGAGTGACATTATTGAACTAAGTATCCATCCAACAGTCACCTCACAACCTATTCTTGATGTAGATTTGCAAACGGCCACCGAATTAGCTGATACCGATTCTTCCATCCCTCCCCCCAGAGCCAGGCAAGTTAGAGCCTGCAGGAAAATCCAGGCTAAAAGTAGTGGTTCCCGCCCAGGGAAAAAAAAGGCTACCTCTGCACCCAAAATCGCGAGGAAAGCTGAGGCATCAGAGTCCTACTTTGCTAAATATTCTGAGAATGAATTGTTCAAGAAAATAGCAAACATGATTGATATTAAAATTGAGAGTGTTATTACTCCTCTGGTAGCCAGAATTGATGAATTAACGACAGAGGTAGTCAGATTAAACTCCCTGCTAAATAGACCTGTGGAAGAAGTACCTAGAGCTGAGTCTTCAGCACCAAGTCGCCGTACTCTGACAGCACCATCTGATAGAGGGGAGGGAAGAGCTACACAAAAAGAGATTGCGAATCCCCCACTCTTGCAACTTACATCTGAGGAGAATTCCCAGAAAACATCTAAACCAGGCCTTCCTATTGACCGACTTGCTCAACGTCCAGCGAATGATCAGTTCCAATGTATTGTTGAGGCACTTCCTACCACATTGGTTCTTGCCAATGTACCCATTTTATCTTCTGATAAAATAGAAACTACATCTTCCCTCATTAGCAAATCATTACACTGGTTAACAAAAAATATGAGAATGACTCCTTGGGGAGAGAGACAACTAGCTGGCGAAATCATCATGGCAAGAAGGGTCTCATGGTTAGGCCATGATCTCAAAAAGTATGCCGGGGATTGTGTGGTTATTAATTTTTCCAACCTGGCAGTCCTCCCTAATATCCTGCATAATATATTTCCCCCACAACAGAGACATGGCACTATTATTCCCCTAACACTCAACTTTTTCTATTGTAGAAATAAAGGGGTGGTAAATCAAGCGATGGTGAGGAAAGGGCGGACCCTATTACCTAGCATAGGGGATGGGAGTGACCTTAATAGGATGTGGAATATCAACATAGAAAACAGATTTGAGGTCCTGTCAAATCTGAATGACTGTGATTGACTTGATGGGAATGCTAGATTTGTGGCTGTTGCATCTACTCTGCACGATATTTTATCTATCCCTATAGGATCAGCTAGTTGCAAAGACAGTATTGAAAAAGGCAATCCCAGCTCTACCCAGTACGCTGCAAAGGAACTTTGTAGATCAGCATCACCCATTCAACTAGGATTTGGAGATATTGAACCACAGGCACCAATAAACGAGTCATTAGGTAATCGAAGTAGCAGGGTTGATTATATGAATAGGATTGGAGATGATATCCAAAGCTCACTAACGTTAAATGAGCTTACTAGTCCTATTAAACCCAAGCCTCATCTGTCCGTTTTATCCTGGAACCTTGCAGGAATTGGCAACAAAATGCACTGTCCTGAGTGGTACATCTTTGTCGACCAGTTCGACATAATATTATTTCAAGAGTCATGGTCAATGGACCCGGTTTATCGCTTGGGTTTTCTTAACTTCTACGTACCTGCTACTAAAAAAATTAAAGGTCGTCCCTCAGGAGGCTTGATAATTTGGATTCGCCAATCCCTACGCTGTAAGATTGACCAATTTAGTCTTCAATCTAGCGATATCCTGTCATTAAATATCACCTGGCCTAATGACCAGGGATTGGCCATAGCAAATATTTATGCTAGAGGGACGGTTGGAGGCTCCTCATCAGATGCAATATCTGCCCTAGACCATCACCTTTCCGTATTACCATCGGAGAAGCCTATTTTAGTGGGTGGAGATTTTAACACGACGTTCGAACCTCTTGGCTCGGAGGATCAGTTCCTAGCAGAAGAAGAAGATAGTAGGTGGGGGGTACCCCAGCTGGAACTACCTCCGGTCAAGAGGTGGACCGCCATGGCCATCCAATTGAAAGCACTTTGCCTAGAGAGAGGGCTTAGGGCTGCTAATGGACGTACTCGGTCAGATCGCCAGGGGGCAAATACGTTCGACAATGGCAGATCCACTAGTCGTATTGATTATTTCCTAGTGGATATAAGGATTTGGCCTAGATTGAACGATATGACCATAATCAAACGAGAAGATAGTGATCATAACGCCCTGTACTTGGAATTACAAACCTTCAATGAGCCCATGGAACTTGAAATTAATGATGGGAAAATTAGCCTGGATGTTGTTGTTTCAAACAACATGAGGCATGTTAAATGGGACAGATTCATAGAGAAGCCTGAAGAATTAGAAGATCTTAAAAAAGTGGTAATTAATGAAGTGGATAAATTGATTACACAAGCGTATGGAAATAAATTTTTATCATCAATGGACGAGGTCCACACCACTTTTTTTCTAAATCTCCCAAAAAAATTTAAAAAGCCCCTAGTGGGTGAAAAATCCAATAAGGACAAACAACTCTTGGCGGGATGGTTCAACAAATCTTGCAGAGCAGCTCGCCAGAGTTTAAGTTTGGCCCTTAGATCAAAAAATATGGATAGTGTGAGATCTGCTAGAAAGCTATATAAGTATACACAGCTAAAGGCAAAGAAGGAATGGGACGAGGATCATTGGCAGGATCTGAAAACAGCTTGCCTGTCCAAGGACCAAAAGAAGTTTTGGGCGATAGTAAAATGGGACAGAGGCGGGGTTGCACCATCCCCCCAAAATAATGTGGCAATAAACCAATGGGTTGATTTTTTCAAACCACAATATGCTTCAGTCTCGCAGGAAGGTGAGTATTCACCCCCTCTGGCCATTTATTTTCAAACGCAGGTGTTCACGATCAAAGATGTAAATCTAGCATTAGATTGTATAACCAGGGGCCGTGCCCCTGGGATGGACGGAATACCTGCGGATGTATTTTTAACTGATAGATCGTCCTGGTGTCAGTATTTCCAATACCTAGCAAATTCTATAGCTATGGGGGCGCCCGTACCCCCCTCATGGAAAGGGGCTGAAATAATCCCAGTTTTTAAGAAAGGGGACAAATCTTTACCCAGTAACTATAGACCTATCAGTCTCATAGATTCTGCCCAGAAACTGATAGGTCGATTAGTACAAAATAGATTACACACCTGGATTGAGGAAAATAACATTCTGTCCCCCTTTCAGGCTGGGTTTAGACCATGTACTAGTTCGGTTGATCAGGTATTTTATTTTCTAGCACTCTATTGGAGGAATGTAAAGCTAACCAATGGGACCCTTTATGCGGTTTTTATAGATTTAAAATCCGCATTTGATTTGGTGCCTCGCTCCAAATTATGGAGGGTTCTCGACGAAGCAGGGATAGCTCCAGAATTGCTAACATTACTCGTCCGCTTGCATGAGAACAATTATGCACGAATTAGGTGGGGAACGCAGGGGGAGGTTACTGACACATTCCCTGTAGAGCGTGGTGTTCGGCAGGGATGTGTCTTGGCACCCACGTTGTTCTCCCTGTTTATTAATGGCATTGTAGAATATCTGAGACGTTCGCCCACAGACGCACCCGTATTGGCTGGAACTCGCGTGCCTGTACTCATGTTCGCGGATGACACACTGATAGTCTCACGGACACCTAGTGGCCTGCAAAAGGCGCTAAATGCATTCGGTGAATTTTGTCGAGAACATGGTCTTGAAATAAACACCTCCAAAACAAAGTTTATGTGCTTAAATAAGAGGAAAAATTTTAGAGGTGTTATTAAATTTAACGACACCCCGTTGGAACAAGTAGAGGCATTCACATATTTAGGGATATCCCTCCAGAACAATATGAAGTGGACAAACCATATTGATATGGCTGCCCTAAAATTTCATCAGTTAGCGGGAGCAATTGTTTCAAAATATAAATCATCCCTGACTAAACCTATCACCCCAGCCTTAGAGATTTATAATATGAAGGCTATTAGTGCTGTATTATATGGTTCAGAATTATGGGGCTTTGGCAACCTGAAACAACTAAGTCTAACTGAAAATAAGTTTTTACGTTGCTTAACGGGAGTTCCCCGAAGTACCCCAATGATTCCATTAGCCTATGATCTTGGCAGGAAAAGAATCGAGGATTTGGCACGATTGCGCCCACTCCTTTATTGGCGACGTATCATGGTCACACCGGAACTGGCCCACTATGCTACCGCCCTAAAAGACATTATTAGGGCCGACCAATTTCATTCTATAGCATGGCTTAAAGAAATCAGAGACTTATTAATAAAATTAGATCTGGGGCATCTATGGAATGATTCAAATGGGTTAAAATTTCCTCCTAAGTCTGCACTCAAAAAAATGTACTGGGACATGATTACAACATCTGCTTTTATCACTGGCCAGAATACCAATCTAACAGGACGATACCTCGACGTCAAATGTATTCCATCTTGTGAGGCTTTTTGGGATTACATAGAGAGGCCTTTTGATAGAAAACTGTATTTTCAGTTTCGAATTGGGTCTCTCCCTGTTAAAGCATTTACTCAAAATTGGTCACCCAACCATGATAATTGTTGTCCTCACTGTCGAGATTTGATTGAAGATGCTGGTCATTTATTATTTGTTTGTCCATTGTATGTTATTCCACGTCGTAGATGGATAAAACCAGTATGTTTAAATTTGGGAATACGTAGATACAAGGATGCCCTGAGGATACTCGAATCTGATTGCACTCCATACTTGGTTATTGCCGTAGCAAAATTCTTGGGGTGGGCCTGGGTAATACGTTCAAGCACCCTAAAAATGCTAGAAGATGGATAATGAACATCTGACACCAAGGACATTGTTCTATTTTTATCATAAAGGCTTGTTTTTTATTGATGGTATCAATTCATCGGAACTATTCGCCAGCATCATGGTTTAATGTATTTTTAAGACTGTATATTGTTTTTAAATATAGTATTTATATTTATTGTTAGGATGTAAATATGCTTTTATGACAATGCTGTCGAATAAAGCTTTGAAAAAAAAAAAAAATATATGGACTTTTAAATTTGTTAATATTGTTTTATATATTTGCTGGGTGTATTACCTTTATCGCCTTCACATTACACGTAAATGTTTTTTATTGAAAATGAAATGCTTCTATTATAAAGTACATACGCATAACGTTTTTGCACGCACTTGATCATACAAAGTAACAGTTCCTAGTTAGGTTCCAGGTGAACAGATGGACAAATAGTACTATTGACATAAAGACATAGTTCCATACGTTGTTTTGGATTTATCCCCCAATCGCATCTTAACAACGCAGTAGGGGGCGCATATTATATTATTCTTGATCCTCAGTTCCACCTAATTTTTAACAATTTAATAATCGGGTAGATAAATTTGAAATAATGACCTGCATATTTCCGAGCTGTAAAGTTGTCATTGCTTTTCATAATTTTGTACCGATAATTTCTTTGTATTACATCTTGTACATATAGGTTTTTATAAATCTTTTTTGTGTTTTATGTATTTAGTATGTTATGCTATAATGTATACGCTTTTATGGATTGAAATTAACTTTCCGAATAAAGCTTATTTTGATTTGATTTTGATTTGACTTGAAGCATCTGTCTGAAAAAATCAAGAAGCATGCACACACAAGAAAGCATATGGAAAACGTGACAAGACTGGGAATGTTGGGAGACACACCGATTGAGCAGCACATAAACAGTGCATACCGCCAAACAATACAGAAACACAATGAAGCAGTTGATAGGAATAGGCACATACTATCAAAAATAATTGATTGCATTCGTTTCTGTGGTGCTTTCGAACTGGCATTGCGAGGCCATGATGAAGCAGAAGGTTCCCCAAATCCAGGAATATTCAAAGGCCTTGTGGATTTAATAGCAAGCATAGACAAGGAAATGGAAGCACATTTAGCAACTGCTACAGTCTTTAAGGGCACCTCTAAAACTATACAAAATGAACTCCTTGAGTGTATGCTCGAAATTATGAGAAGCCATATTGTCCAAGGATTTGCAAAACACAGACTTTGTAGCAATTCAGGCTGATGACACCACTGATGTGGCCACACAAACACAGTCCGTATTAGTCTTTCGGTACCTGGACAATGACAATAATGTTGTGGAGAGGTTCTATGGTTTCACTCATTTAAGAGACTCTACTGCAGAAACCATTACTGCAGCTATACTGCGTCCACTGAACTTCATTTTTCCAGAGGTGCACAAAAAAAAAAAACTTATTGCACAAAGCTATGATGGTGCGTCCGTAATGAGTGGAAGCCTTGGTGGAGTACAGAAAACAATTAGAGATGTGTACCCTTATGCTCATTATGTGCACTGTTACGCCCACCAACTTAATCTTATTGTGCAGCAGGCAGTATCAAAGATCTCCGAGACACGAATTTTCTTTCAGGATGTAAGAGGCATGGCAGCATTCTTCTCACATTCCCCAAAAAGAACGGAAGCACTTCAGGAGATTGTGGACAAAAGGGTTCCAAGGGGATCCTCAACTCGTTGGAACTTTAACATACGTACAGTCCAACTAATATATCAATATAGGGAGGACCTTGTGAAATGTTTTGAAACCATAGAAGCCAATGAAACCTTTGATTTCAAAACTCAAAGTGAAGCCCGTGGCTTTGCTAGAACACTAGAAGATAGAGAGTTTCAGATCTTTCTGTTTTTATTTCAAGACATAATGTCAGCTGTCGAAAATGTATACAATCAGTTACAAGCACGAGAGATCAATACTGTCTCTGTGAAAAGAAATACCGCTATGTTTGTCGAGCGCATAAGCATAGTGAGAAATGAGGTTGACAATTTAGACAGCAAACTGCCAGAGGCTTCAACTTTTTCAAACCACAGGAAAAACATCACCACTCTGGTCCGAAATGCAAAGGAGATATGTGACATTGTAATTGAACATGCACAAGAACGTTTTGCTTTCACAAAACATTTGGTGAGTGCCGCATTATTGGAAAGTGAAAACTTTGCAAAATATGGTGAATCCTTCCCTGAGCATGCTCTGCATGAGGCTGTGGAAGCTTATCCTATGCTCAACCAAGAGGACCTCAAAACTGAGTTGACTGTACTGTACTCAATGCCTGTGTACCGAAAGGCCAGCGATGCCAGGTCTTTGCTGGCTTTAATTCATAAACTTAATATGGAAAAGACATTTACAGAGACAGTGGCTTTACTTAAAATTGTCATAACCACTCCTATGACAACAGCAGAGGCAGAACGATCTTTTTCTGCCTTAAAGAGGATTAAGACATTCCTAAGGAACACCATGCTTGAGGAAAGACTAAATGCTTTGGCAATGCTCTCTATAGAGAGCAAGTTAGTTCAAAATATCTCAGACTTTAACGTTCAAGTTATTGAAAAGTCTGCTGCTCTTAAAGACAGACGTGCTGATTTTAGATACAAAAAGTAAACATATGTTGAATGCTGCTAGTTTGCGACCTGTTTAGTTGTTTGTTAAATAAAAAAACACCTGTGAGTTACTCAGAAATGCATCATATCTCAAAGTCTGTTATGAAGCTCTGTGGTTATACTGAATAAGCAGCTACCTATGTTATATGACATGATCTCTTTATTACTGTAATAACTGCACTTTCTTAATTGCTTTATTAACCTTTCTGCTTTCTCAAATTTGCTTGAAAATGCACCATTTTTCCACTCTTTTTTCAAAATTTTCTCGGGGGGAGAACCCCTTAGGTTATTCGGGCTCGCTCGCTCCGCTCGCTTGCTCTGCTGAAGTATGACAATCATTTTACGCCTCACCACTTTCAAATGTCACCGTCCGCCACTGTCTAAGCGGCAATCTAGTTTCTCCACCCTTTGCGTTAGTCTGTCCATGCGGTCCACCAGCGTGTTCATCTTCGTGTCTATCCCTTGAAGACTCGATTTCAATTCTTTAAACATGGCCCTAATGTCGTCTTCTGGCACTGGACTCTGTGCAGTCCCATCTGTATGTTCCTGCTGACCAGCGTCTCCTTCTGAAGCCCTGGTCAACTTTTTGTCAAAGGTGATCCGGGGTTGTCTCGAGCCCGGCTTTCCCTTGATCTCCGCAGACGCCCAGACCCCGAGTGAACCACCAGGACTGCTCCTGACCACAGAACCTGCGGGGCACTGTGCACACACCACAGCAGAATTCGCAATGTCCTACTCCTCGAGCCACCTCTAGCGTGTTGCTCCTGTGGCTCCCCTGCCTGTTATACCGCCACAAGCCTGCCCACAGGGCACGTCGCACCAATACTCTGTTCCCAATATCGTGGCGTTAAGGGAGCATCGGGCCAGTATATTGCCAATGGTCACAAGGAGACGTGCTGCGTTGACAATCTGCAGTCAGCAAGAGGACCCTGTGTAAGGTGTTGGGGCACTAGCTTAGTGGGGCCCGACCGTGCTCCTCTCTCGGCCCCCTCTTTCAAGAGAGGAAGCTGCACTGCAATGGTGAAGAAAATGGCAGCCACGCAGCAAGAAAACTCCGCACTGCGAAAGGGAGAAGGGGACACCTCCTCGCCCACCGCTGCCCGTAGGCCAGGGCCGCCCTCAAGCTCACCTCCTGTATCGCTCCCGGCGTGACCAACAACACTCTGCCTGCGAGCTCAGGCGTCCTCAGGGTCCTCCACAACTCACCAGGGCGTCGGGCGTCCACGATCTTCGGCGCCCACGATCAGCGGCTGCCGTGCCCCGAAGAGAAAGGACGTGGGAACGCCCAGACGTCCCAGTGCTGAACGCTCCGATATCTTCAAGAGGCGCCGCCACCTGGGTAACACCTCTATCGCCTCCCGCTTGTCCTCAGCACCAGGGCCGGGGCGGGCATCTACGCGAGGTCCCGGCTCAGCAGTCCCAGCCTCGTAACCAGGCCCCACATGAGCGCTCAGGCCCCAGCAGTCGGGGGAGATCACCACTGCAGCTGGCGGAACAGGCAAGCGGCAGCCGCACTGTCCTCGAAGCCTACACCAGCATAAGAAAAGCGTAAGTGTGGGGGTCTATTGTCGGATTATGCCGGATTTTCGGCACTCGGCCGGCGGAGTCACTTTAATGTGCGGCCATCTCGCTGCACGGCTAAGCCACGCCCCCCAAGGTGAAGCACGCCTTTAGTTGGCAGTGAGGGTGGAACAGTCTTTGGTTGGCAGTGAGGGTAGAGCAGACTTTAGCTGGCAGTGAGGGTGGAGTAGCATGTGGTTGACAGTGAAAGTGGAGCAGACTTGAGCTGACAGGGAGGGTGAAGCAGCCTGTGGCTGGCAGTGACGATGGGGCAGCCTTTGGTTGGCAGTGAGGATGGAGCAGCCTTTGGTTGGCATTGAGGGTAGAGCAGCCAAATTTGGTTGGCAGTGAGGATGGAGCAGCCTTGGGTTGGCAGTGAGGGTGAAGCAGTCTTTAATTGGCAGTAAGGGTGGAGCAGCCTTTGGTTGGCAGTGAGGGTGGAGCAGCCTTTGGTTGGCATTGAGGGTGGAGCAGCCTTTGGCTAGCAGTGAGTGTGGAGCAGGCTCTGGATGGCAGTAAGGGTGGAGCAGCCTTTGGTTGGCAGTGAGAGTGGAGCAGCCTCTGGTAGGCAGTGACCGTGGAGCAGCCTGTGGTTTGCAGTGAAGGTGGAGCAATCTTTGGTTGGCAGTGAGTTTGAAGCAGACTTTGGTTGGCAGTGAGGATGAAGCAGCCTTTGGCTGGTAGTGCGGGTGGCACAGCCTTTGGTTGACAGTGAAGGTGGAGCAGCCTTTGGCTGACAGTGAGGGTAAGGTAGCCTTTGGCTGGCAGTGAGGGTGGCACAGCCTTTGGTTGGCTGTAAAGGTAGAGCAGCCTTTGGTTGGCAGTGAGGATGCCGTGCAGCCTTTGGTTAGCAGTGAGGGTGGCGCAGCCTTTGGTTGGCAGTGAGGATGGCGCAGCCTCTGCTTGGCAGTGAAGGTGAAGCAGCCTTTAGTTGGCAGTGAGGGTGGATCTGTCTTTTTTGGCAGTGAGTGTGGAGCAGCCTGAGGTTGGCAGTGAGGGTGGAGCAGCCTTTGGCAGGCAGTGAAGATGGAGCAGCCTGTGGCTGGCAGTGAGAATGCCGCACAGCCTATGGTTAGCAGTGAGGGTGGAGCATCCTTTAGTTAGCAGTGAAGGTGGAGCAGCCTTTGGTTGGCAGTGAGGGTGAAGCACGCCTTTAGTTGCCAGTGAGGGTGGAGCAGAGCAAACTTTAGCTGGCAGTGATGGTGGAGTAGCCAGTGGTTGCAGTGAGGGTGAAGCAGACTTTAGCTGGCAGTGAGGGTGGAGTAGCATGTGGTTGGCAGTGAAGGTGGAGCAGACTTTAGCTGGCAGTGAGGGTGAAGCAGCCTGTGGTTGGCAGTGACAGTGGGGCAGCCTCTGGCTGGCAGTGAAGATGGAGCAGCCTCTGGCTGGCAGTGAGGGTATAGCAGCCAAATTTGTTGGCAGTGAGGGTAGAGCAGCCAAATTTGGTTGGCAGTGAGGGTGGAGCAGCCTTGGGTTGGCAGTGAGGGTGGAGCAGCCTTTGGTTGGCAGTGAGGGTGGAGCAGCCTTTGTCTGGCAGTGAGGGTGAAGTAGACTCTGGTTAGCAGTGAGGCTGGAGCAGCCTTTGGTTGGCATTGAGGGTGGAGCAGCCTTTGGCTAGCAGGGAGTGTGGAGTAGGCGCTGGATGGCAGTAAGGGTGGAGCAGCCTTTGGTTGGCAGTGAGAGTGGAGCAGCCTCTGGTTGGCAGTGACCGTGGAGCAGCCTGTGGTTTGCAGTGAAGGTGGTGCAGCCTGTGGTTGGCAGTGAAAGTGGTGCAGTCTTTGGTTGGCAGTGAGGGTGTCGCAGCCTTTGGTTGGTAGTGAAGGTGGAGCAGCCTTTGACTGGCAGTGAGGGTAAAGCAGCTTTTGGTTGACAGTGAACGTGGAGCAGCCTTTGGCTGGCAGTGAGGGTAAAACAGCCATTGGCTGCCAGTGAGGGTTTACGCAGCCTTTGGCTGACAGTGAGGGTGGCGCAACCTTTGGTTGGCAGTGAGGGTGGATCAGCCTTTGACTGGCGGTGATGATGCCGTGCAGCCTTTGGTTGACAGTGAGCGTGGAGCAGCACGTGGCTGGCAGTGAGGGTGGAGAACCCTTTGGATAGTAGTGAAGGTGGCTCAGCCTTTGGTTGGCAGGTAGGGTGGGGCAGCCTCTGGTTGCCAGTAAGGATGGAGCAGCCTTTAGATGGCAGTGATTGGATTACGAGTGTGTGTGGTTGTGTAGAGATAGAGTCCTGAGGCGGAAAGCCAGGACGGATCTTTTTAACTTTGTTCCACCTGTTATATTTTATTTGTGCACTTACCCGTTTTGTCACTTAATCTTTTTAATCTGCTAAACGCCGCTGTGTGTAGCGGAGTGCGGCCCCGCTCTAAAAGACTCGGCTGGCGCTAGAGTCTATTCACCTGTGCCTCCCTTAATCCCCATAGCAGCCGAGTAGGCGCTGCCTGGCGACCCGCCATCTTGGATAGGGCGAGCAGACGATTGCTTGGCCCCTCCCCGCCCTCACGTTATCTCCAGGATAAAATGACGCACTTTCCCGGGGAGCGCAGCGGACGGGCGCAGCGGTGGCGCCGGCGGAGTGCCGAAGGTGCGCCAAAGGTAAGCCCGTATGCGCCCGTCCGTGCCACGCCCGGGCCAAGGGCCATACCCCCTGGCCGTCTCATACAGTATTCTAGGGATACCCTGTTAGGTTTTCATACTAAAACATCCACCTGCACTCCATTGTTTAACATAGAGAACTGGGTAGGACCATGGTGCTGCAATCTATGTAAAAACAGTTTCGATGACACTCAAATAAAGAGCCCCCTAAGCCCTAACAAAACGGAAAATCTACATTGTGGGCTTGTCAATGTCAGGTCCATGGGCAAACACGCCCAACATATCTTTGACTTAATCCTGGAAAGGGAGCTGGACTGTCACTTTATGACAGAAACCTGGCTAACACAAAACAGCAACCCGGATGTGACTACCGCTCTCCCGCAGGGGTACCTCATTGCCAGAGAAGACAGACCCCTCCAGAGGGGCGGAGGAATAGCAATTGTCTACAGGGACTCACTGAGCTGCATGACCTTCCCAATCCCAGATATCAAAGGTGCGGAAAGTATAGGCTTCGCCCTAAGAGTTCATGATTCCTTTACCTTCTCAGGAGCATTAATATACCGACCTCCGGGAACACCTACCGATTTCTTGAATAGTATAGGAGAAATAGCAGGAGATCTAGCCCTAAAATCTGCTAATTTCACGATTTTAGGAGACACAAATATACACCTAGACTCCTCCTCAGATCATGCCACCTTAGGTTTTACGGAAACAATGAAGGTCCTCGGCCTCAAAATACTTACCACCATGCCCACACATAATGCAGGTCATATCCTTGACTGCATTTGTTCAAACTTGGACATACTTCTTGTAAAACCTCCCCAAGAATTAACCTGGTCCGATCACAGCTACATCCCTTTTGAACTCCAAGGAATAATGAAACATAAACCAGGGATAAAGCCTTGCGCTCCCCAGGGTGGGCCCCACTGGAAGAACCTGACAGGAAAACCGGGGTTCCTAACCAAGGCATTAGAAACCAGACCATCAGCAGTAGGGAACCCTGAGAAGGATAGCCAGTCCTTCAGGGAATGGATGGATGCCCTAGCTACGGAAAATGACAAAATAAAACCAAGTTTAAGGCGCAATAAGAAAATAGAACCTCTGCCCCCTGGTTTTCCCAAACCCTAAAGGAAGAACAAAGGAAGGTTAGAGCATTAGAGCGGACCTGGCGCAGAAAATATAATATAACTGATCAGTCTAGGTACAAAGTGGCTCGCCGACACTACCATGGGATGATAAAAATAGCCAAAAAAGACTTTTTCACCGATGCCATAACCAATAGTAACAACAAACAAAAAGATATCTTCAATATCGTCAACTCCTATACCAATCCAAAGAACATGCAGAGAGACATTCCCCCCTCCCAAACCCTATGTAATAACATCGCGGACTACTTCCACGAGAAAATACAGACGATCACCAAAGATTTCCCATACCCCTCCCCCCTGGAAGAGTCCCAAACAAAAAACAATAACGCGGTAAGCCAGTTAGCCTTCTTTCAGGAAGTTAGCCTGGAAGAATCTAAGAGAAAAATCCTTAAATTCAAATATGGCTCCCCCTTCGACCCCTGTCCCCCTTATGTTCTCCACACCATGGTGGAGATCGTAAATCCCATCATCAATAATATTATTAACTCTTCACTCTCCCGGGGAGTAGTCCCTGAGGAATGGAAACTAGCAGCAGTAAGACCCTTACAAAAAAAAACATCACTAGACCCTACCATCCTCACTAATCTACAACCAATTTCACTACTCCCTACTTTCTGTAAACTTACAGAAAAGGAAGTAAATCAACAGCTCACCACGTGTCTAGAGGCAAATAATATCTGGCACCCAAACCAAGCTGGTATCAGAGCAAAGCATTCGACGGAATCGGCTCTAATTTTTTCCATGGAAACACTTAGAGCAGCACTAGACCAGGGCAAAAAAGCAGTCCTCATACTTTTAGACCTGTCCGCGGCTTTCGACACGGTGTCTCACACCATCTTGATAGACCGACTAGCCGCGGCAGGGATAACTGCTAAGGTACTGAGCTGGCTAAAGAGTTTCCTAACAAACAGACGACAAGTGGTCACCTTGGGCCATTTTAGATCAGCAGAGATTCCACTAAACTCAGGTGTTCCACAGGGCTCATGCCTGAGTCCGACGCTTTTTAATGTATACATGGCCCCCCTGATTACCCTCATATCCTCCTTCGGCATAGCTACCATCTCATATGCGGATGACACACAACTCATCCTAGTGATGGAGGATGAATCCAGCGAAGCAGAAGTTAGACGCAAAAACTGCATTAAGGCCACTTTCCACTGGATGAGCACGAATCATCTTAAATGTAACTCTGGGAAGACTGAGATTCTACCCTTTGGAAAAAACAACTCTTTCAACCCAACTCTATGGTGGCCAGAAGACGCTACTGTCCCCCCTAATACAGCTAATGCAGTCCGAAATTTGGGGATAAAATTTGACCCTTCTCTGAGTTTCCAACAACAAGCAGCAGCCGTGGCAGGGACCTGCTTCGGCATAATAAAAGGACTCAGGAAATTTTTCGATCTGATCCCATTTGCAGCGAGGAAGATGGTGGCAGTAGCCCTCATTACCTCCCGCATCGATTACTGCAATAGCATATACGCAGGAACAAATAGGACGGTAGGCCATAAACTGCAAATGGTACAGCATGCAGCGGCCAGATTAGTGTTGGGATGGAAAAGAAGGACCTCAGCTTCAACAGCTATGAGCACTTTGCACTGGCTGCCAATACATAAAAGGGTGCTGTTTAAAATCCTGTTAATCACCTTTAGGGCATTTAACAAAACAGGATCCAAATACGTTGAAAACATGTTCCAACACTACGTCCCCTCACGATGTCTAAGATCCCAAAGTGAGAATCTTCTTACCATCCCCAAGTTTAGACTCAAAACCAAAGGAGGTAAAGCCCTGGCAGTTTTGGGGTCCAAAGCCTGGAATTCTCTGCCGCCCCCACTCCGACAAATCCCCACAGAAATCCCTTTCAGAAGGACCCTTAAAACCTGGATTTATACCTTATCCGACACAAAATGCAAGAATATGATATAACATTCCAACCCAGTTACACCACAAGAATCAATTTCATCTGGTTCTTTCACACTCAGAAGCGCAAAGATGCTCCGTGGAGTGCAACCCGCGCTATACAAAAATCATTTACATTACATTACATCACAGTGAGGGTGGAGCAGTCTGTTGCGGGCAGTGACGGTGAAGCAGATTTTATCTGGCAGTAAGGCTGGAGCAGACTTTAGTTGTCAGTGAGGGTGGAGTAGCCTGTGGTTGGCGGTGAGGGTGGAGCAGACTTTAGCTGGCAGTGAGGGTGGAGTA
The DNA here is from genome assembly GCF_964204655.1 of Triturus cristatus. Lineage (NCBI taxonomy): Eukaryota > Metazoa > Chordata > Amphibia > Caudata > Salamandridae > Triturus > Triturus cristatus. The sequence continues at coordinate 241,712,306 of NC_140583.1, forward strand.
GCATGTGGTTGGCAGTGAAGGTGGAGCAGACTTTAGCTAGCAGTGAGGGTGAAGTAGCCTGTGGTTGGCAGTGAGGGTGGGGCAGCCTCTGGCTGGCAGTGAGGGTATAGCAGCCAAATTGGTTGGCAGTGAGGGTAGAGCAGCCAAATTTGGTTGGCAGTGAGGGTGGAGCAGCCTTCGCTTGACAGTGAGGGTGGAGCAGTCTTTGATTGGCAGTGAGGGTGGCGCAGCCTTTGGTTGGCAGTGAGGGTGGAATAACCTCTGGATGGCAGTAAGGGTGGAGCAGCCTTTTGTTGGCAGTGAGAGTGGAGCAGCCTTTGGTTAGCAGTGACCGTGGAGCAGCCGGTGGATTGCAGTGAAGGTGGAGCAGTCTTTAGTTGGCAGTAAGGGTGAAGCAGCCTTTGGTTGGCAGTGAAGGTGAAGCAGCCTTTGGTTGGCAGTGAGGGTGGAGCAGACTTTGGTAGGCATTGAGGGTGGAGCAGCCTTTGGCTAGCAGGGAGTGTGGAGTAGGCGCTGGATGGCAGTAAAGGTGGAGCAGCCTTTGGTTGGCAGTGACCGTGGAGCAGCCTGTGGTTTGCAGTGAAGGTGGAGCAGCCTGTGGTTGGCAGTGAAAGTGGCGCAGTCTTTGGTTGGCAGTGAGGGTGGCGCAGCCTTTGGTTGGCGGTGAAGGTGGAGCAGCCTTTGACTGGCAGTGAGGGTAGAGCAGCTTTTGGTTGGCTGTGAACGTAGAGCAGTCTTTGGCTGGCAGTGAAGGTAAAGCAGCCATTGGCTGCCAGTGAGGGTGGCGCAACCTTTGGTTGGCAGCGAAGGTGGATCAGCCTTTGACTGGTGGTGATGATGCCGTACAGCCTTTGGTTGGCAGTGAGCGTGGAGCAGCACGTGGCTGGCAGTGAGGGTGGAGCATCCTTTGGATAGTAGTGAAGGTGGATCAGCCTTTGGTTGGAAGTGAGGGTGCGGCAGCCTCTCATTGCCAGTAAGGGTGGAGCAGCCTTTAGTTGGCAGTGAGGGTGGAGCAGTCTGTGGTTGGCAGTGACGGTGGAGTAGATTTTATCTGGCAGTGAGGCTGGAGCAGACTTTAGTTGGCAGGGAGGGTGTAGTAGCCTGTGGTTGGCAGTGAGGGTGGAGCAGACTTTAGCTGGCAGTGAGGGTGGAGTAGCATGTGGTTGGCAGTGAAGGTGGAGCAGACTTTAGCTAGCAGTGAGGGTGAAGCAGCCTGTGGTTGGCAGTCAGGGTGGGGCAGCCTCTGGCTGGCAGTGAGGGTATAGCAGCCAAATGTGTTGGCAGTGAGGGTAGAGCAGCCAAATTTGGTTGGCATTGAGGGTGGAGCAGCCTTCGGTTGACAGTGAGGGTGGAGCAGTCTTTGATTGGCAGTGAGGGTGGAGCAGCCTTTGGTTGGCAGTGAGGGTGGAGCAGCCTTTGGCTGGCAGTGAGGGTGGAGCAGCCTTTGGTTGGCAGTGAGGGTGGAGCAGCCCTTGGCTACCAGTGAGAGTGGAATAGGCTCTGGATGGCAGTAAGGGTGGAGCAGCCTTTGGTTGGCAGTGAGAGTGGAGCAACCTTTGGTTGGCAGTGACCTTGGAGCAGCCGGTGGTTTGCAGTGAAGGTGGAGCAGTCTTTGATTGGCAGTGAGGGTGAAGCAGCCTTTGGTTGGCAGTGAAGGTGAAGCAGCCTTTGGTTGGCAGTGAGGGTGGAGCAGTCTTTTCTTGGCAGTGAGGGTGGAGCAGCCTGAGGTTGGCAGTGAGGGTGGACCAGCCTTTGGCAGGCAGTGAAGATGGAGTTCCCTGTGGCGGGCAGTGAGAATGCCGCACAGCCTCTGGTTAGCAGTGAGGGTGGATCAGACTTTAGCTGGAAGTGAGGGTGGAGTAGCATGTGGTTGGCAGTAAAGATGGAGCAGAATTTAGCTGGCAGCGAGTGTGAAGCAGCCTGTGGTTGGCAGTGACGGTGAGGCAGCCTCTGGCTGGCCGTGAAGATGGAGCAGCCTCTGGCTGGCAGCGAGGGTATATCAGCTAAATTTGTTGGCAGTGAGGGTAGAGCAGCCAAATTTGGTTGGCAGTGAGGGTGGAGCAGCCTTGGGTTGGCAGTGAGGGTGAAGCAGTCTTTGATTGGCAGTGAGGGGGGAGCAGCCTTTGGTTGGCATTGAGGGTGGAGCAACCTCTGCTTGGCAGTGACCGTGGAGCAACCTGTGGTTTGCAGTGAAAGTGGAACAGTCTTTGGTTGGCAGTGAGGGTGAAGCAGACTTTGGTTGGCAGTGAGGATGAAGCAGCCTTTGGCTGGCAGTGAGGGTGGCACAGCCTTTGGTTGGCAGTGAAGGTGGAGCAGCCTTTGGCTGGCAGTGAGGGTAAAGCAGCCTTTGGCTGGCAGTGAGGGTGGCGCACCCTTTGGTTGGCTGTAAAGGTGGAGCAGCCTTTGGCTGGCAGTGAGGATGCCGTGCAGCCTTTGGTTAGCAGTGAGGGTGGCACAGCCTTTAGTTGGCAGTGAGGGTGGAGCAGTCTTTTGTTGGCAGTGAGGGTGGAGCAGCCTGAGATTGGCAGTGACGGTGGAGCAGCGTTTGGCAGGCAGCGAAGATGGAGCAGCCTTTGGCATGCAGTGAGAATGCCGCACTGCCTATGGTTAGCAGTGAGGGTGGAGCATACTTTAGTTAGCAGTGAAGGTGGAGCAGCCTTTGGTTGGCAGTGAGGGTGGAGCAGCCTCTGGTTGGCAATGAAGGTGAAGCACGCCTTTAGTTGGCAGTGAGGGTGGAGCAGTCTTTGGTTGGCAGTGAGGGTGGAGCAGACTCAAGCTGGCAGTGATGGTGGAGTAGCATGTGTTTGGCAGTGAAGGTGTAGCAGACTTTAGCTGGCAGTGAGGTTGGAGCAGACTCAAGCTGGCAGTGATGGTGGAGTAGCATGTGTTTGGCAGTGAAGGTGTAGCAGACTTTATCTGGCAGTGAGGGTGAAGCAGCCTGTGGTTGGCAGTGACGGTGGGGCAGCCTCTGGCTGGCAGTGAAGATGGAGCAGCCTCTGGCTGGCAGTGAGGGTATAGCAGCCACATTTGTTGGCAGTGATGGTAGAGCAGCCAAATTCGGTTGGCAGTGAGGGTGGAGCAACCTTGGGGTGGCAGTGAGGGTGGAGCAGCCTTTGGTTGGCAGTGAGGGTGGAGCAGCCTCCGGTTGGCATTGACCGTGGAGCAGCCTCTGGTTGGCAGTGAAAGTAGCGCAGTCTTTGGTTGGCAGTGAGGGTGGCACAGCCTTTGGCTGGCAGTGAAGGTGGAGCTGCCTTTGGCTGGCAGTGAGGGTAAAGCAGCATTTGGTTGGCAGTGAGGGTGGCGCAGCCTTTGGTTGGCTGTAAAGGTGGAGCAGCCTTCGGCTGGCAGTGAGGATGCCGTGCAGCCTCTGGTTGGCAGTGAAGGTGAAGCACGCCTTTAGTTGGCAGTGAGGGTGGAGCAGTCTTTGGTTGGCAGTGAGGGTGGAGCAGACTTTAGCTGGCAGTGATGGTGGAGTAGCATGTGTTTGGCAGTGAAGGTGAAGCAGCCTTTAGTTGGCAGTGAGGGTGGAGCAGTCTTTTGTTGGCAGTGAGGGTGAAGCAGCCTGTGGTTGGCAGTGACGGTGGGGCAGCCTCTGGCTGGCAGTGAGGGTATAGCAGCTAAATTTGTTGGCAGTGAGGGTAGAGCAGTCTAGTTTCAATATTTATCTGGCAGTGAGGCTGGAGCAGACTTTAGTTGGCAGTGAGGGTGGAGTAGCCTGTGGTTGGCGGTGAGGGTGGAGCAGACTTTAGCTGGCAGTGAGGGTAGAGTAGCATGTGGTTGGCAGTGAAGATGGAGCAGACTTTAGCTAGCAGTGAGGGTGAAGCAGGCTGTGGTTGGCAGTGAGGGTGGGGCAGCCTCTAGCTGGCAGTGAAGATGGAGCAGCCTCAGGCTGGCAGTGAGGGTAGAGCAGCCAAATTTGGTTGGCAGTGAGGGTGGAGCAGCCAAATTTGGTTGGCAGTTTAGGTGGAGCAGCCTTTGGTGAGCAGTGAGGGTGGAGCAGTCTTTGGTTGGCAGTGAGGGTGGAGCAGCCTTTGGTTGGCATTAAGGTTGGAGCAGCCTTTGGCTAGCAGTGAGGGTGGAGTAGGCTCTGGATGGCAGTAAGGGTGGAGCAGATTTTGGTTGGCAGTGAGAGTGGAGCAGCCTGTGATTTGCATTGAAGGTGGAGCAGTCTTTGGTTGGCAGTGAGGGTGAAGCAGCCTTTGGTTGGCAGTGAGGATGAAGCAGCCTTTGGTTGGCAGTGAAGGTGGATCAGTCTTTGACTGGCGGTGATGACGCCGTGCAGCCTTTGGTTGGCAGTGAGCGTGGAGCAGCACGTGGCTGGCAGTGAGGGTGGAGCAGCACGTGGCTGGCAGTGAGGGTGGAGCATCCTTTGGATAGTAGTGAAGGTGGATCAGCCTTTGGTTGGCAGTGAGGGTGGGGCAGCCTCTCGTTGCCAGTAAGGGTGGAGCAGCCTTTAGTTGGCAGTGAGGGTGGAGCAGTCTGTGGTTGGCAGTGAGGGGGGAGAAGATTTTATCTGGCAGTGAGGCTGGAGCAGACTTTAGTTGGCAGTGTGGGTGGAGTAGCCTTTGGTTGGTGGTGAGGGTGGAGCAGACTTTAGCTGGCAGTGAGGGTGGAGTAGCATTTGGTTGGCAGTGAAGGTGGAGCAGACTTTAGCTAGCAGTGAGGGTGAAGCAGCCTCTGGCTGGCAGTGAGGGCATAGCAGCCATATTTGGTGGCAGTGAGGGTAGAGCAGCCAAATTTGGTTGGCAGTGAGGGTGGAGCAGCATTCGGTTGACAGTGAGGGTGGAGCAGTCTTTGATTTGCAGTGAGGGTGGAGCAGCCTTTGGTTGGCAGTGAGGGTGGAGCAGCCTTTGGCTGGCAGTGAGGGTGGAGCAGCCTTTGGTTGGCAGTGAGGGTGGAGCAGCCCTTGGCTACCAGTGAGGGTGGAATAGGCTCTGGATGGCAGTAAGGGTGGAGCAGCCTTTGGTTGGCAGTGAGAGTGGAGCAGCCTTTGGTTGGCAGTGACCGTGGAGCAGCCGGTGGTTTGCAGTGAAGGTGGAGAAGTCTTTGGTTGGCAGTGAGGGTGAAGCAGCCTTTGGTTGGCAGTGAAGGTGAAGCAGCCTTTGGTTGGCAGTGAGGGTGGAGCAGTCTTTGGTTGGCATTGAGGGTGGAGCAGCCTTTGGCTAGCAGGGAGTGTGGAGTGGGCGCTGGATGGCAGAAAGGGTGGAGCAGCCTTTGGTTGGCAGTGAGAGTGGAGCAGCCTCCGGTTGGCAGTGACCGTGGAGCAGTCTGTGGTTTGCAGTGAAGGTGGAGCAGCCTGTGGTTGGCAGTGAAAGTGGCGCAATCTTTGGTTGGCAGTGAGGGTGGCGCAGCCTTTGGTTGGCAGTGAAGGTGGAGCAGCCTTTGACTGGCAGTGAGGGTAAAGCAGCTTTTGGTTGGCAGTGAACGTGGAGTAGTCTTTGGCTGGCAGTGAGGGTAAAGCAGCCATTGGCTGCCAGTGAGGGTGGCGCAAACTTTGGTTGGCAGTGAAGGTGGATCAGCCTTTGACTGGCGGTGATGATGCCGTGCAGCCTTTGGTTGGCAGTGAGCGTGGAGCAGCACGTGGCTGGCAGTGAGGGTGGAGCAGCACGTGGCTGGCAGTGAGGGTGGAGCATCCTTTGGATAGTAGTGAAGGTGGATCAGCCTTTGGTTGGCAGTGAGGGTGGGGCAGTCTCTCATTGCCAGTAAGGGTGGAGCAGCCTTTAGTTGGCAGTGAGGGTGGAGCAATCTGTGGTTGACAGCATTGGAAAGTTTAACGAATACTAAGACAGTGGCCTGCAGCCGCTGTAGTCATGTAGTCCACCCCAGTTCGAATAGAGTGACGTCGGGTAACCATCATTTAACTGAGAACGAGAGTGGAATTGTTCGACAGCAGCAGACACAGCCAGTTACAAGCACCATAAATGTCACGATTAGCTCAGAGTTGCCGAGAGTAAGTGCATCAAACACTTCCCATGTTCAAATACAGGCAACCAATTCCAGACAAGGCACACTACCACGGACAAGGAAAGGGAGGGTGGTAGAGGATCCAATGCTAACAGCCGACGTGGCTAGCAAGCCTGCAAACATAATAGGTAACGTAATATCAGGACAGGATTACCCATCAGAAATTAGGAACTTGCACCTCCCGCCCGAAGCAACACCATACACGGTAGTCTTAGTGAACGTCCCCCCACTTCCAACTGGTATAGTAGAACACTGGTCTACTTTGAGAAATAGGTCGCTTCATCTTCTGGGGGCAAGGACTGGGCTCACTAACATCCTATTTACTGAATTCAAAATGGCTAGAAGAATTGCCTGGGTAGGAGGGTCTGGTAAATCCTTGTCAGGAGATTGCATAGTCCTAACATTTGGTTCACCAAGCCTGATTCAAACGATATTGGAGAGAGCTGGATCCAGATATGTCTCTACATGGGGAATAAATATTCTACCATTTGTTTTTTTCTATCAACATTCCAGGTGCCCATGGTACACCGTGGAGACAGAGAATTTGTCGGGGAGGGGTCAACAAAGATTCCCTATTCAAGCTAGTAATCGTTTCGAAGCTCTTAGCTCTCTGGGGGAAATTGACTGACTGAATGCGGGGGTGTATTACGCTGCCGACAATATTGAGGCAGGAAGGACCATCAGGGAGGTTTTTACAACACCAGTGAGAAGCAATAAGGTGTTTGAAGTTAGTAACCAGCAAAGATCAGGGGGTGAGCGAGCGAGGGGTCTAGAGTATGGTAATGAGGCATCTTTACCTTCAAACTCCGTCCCTGACATGCAGACACTAGAAATGACATGTACTGGTGTCTGTAATAATTCCAGGCATCCCCAATCGCCCCAGCTATTGAATGGTGACGTGCCTACTTGTGATATCATCTCCTGGAATATTGCGGGGCTGCAGTCGAAAAAGGATGATCCAGAATGGCATAAGTTTATTCAAGATAGAGACATAATAGGCCTACGTGAAACCTGGACCAATGAACCATAACATATTAGTGCTTTTAAAATCTTTAATACACTGGCTGTGAAGGGTTTAGGGGGCAGGCTTAAGGGCGGCCTGAGCCTGTACATTTCGAACAAATTGGTAACTACTAAAGTTCAGGCATTTCTGAGGAGTAGTTTTTATCAGATAATAAAGGTATCTATAACTATGAACCAATGTGTAATACTTGTAAATGTTTATAATAACGTGATCCCAACAGAATTATGTCAGGTTTAAAAAAAATGTAAGTGAGGATTTAAAAAAGAATTGTAATACTAGTCTTGCTAATATTATGATAATAATGATGGGCGATTTTAACTGTACAATGTGCCCTTTGGATGATAAGAGATTATGTGGCCACATATATGAGGAATCAACTCATTTAACTCACTTTTGTCACTCCCCAGTGGGAGAACTGTTTAATGAATTTCTAGCTACAAATAATTTAGGTTTTGTGAATGAGTTTATGGACCCCCCCGTAACGATGCCATTTACTTATAACGGAAGAGGTGCATCTACAATTGATTATATACTAGCCTCCCAGAATTATGTTTTAAGATTACTTTCCTTTGAGGTTGACCAGATTCCACTTAGTGACCACTTTCCTCTACACGTGGTTGTTGCCCTACCTATAAAGAAGACATTTATTACAAATAAGGACAGTGAGGAAGCGGGTGAATTGGAATTACATAAGACTAATGGGTATACACTTAAATGGTCAAAGGTGGATCCCATTGAAATTACTAGATCTCTTGTGGTTAATTGCAAGTCAGCAATCGACTTTTGTCTGACCCAGATAGCACCTGCTAAAAGTATAATAACATCTTATGCTGAAATATCGAATGCCCTCAAAAAATTACACTAGCGCAACATCGCAAGAAAAATAAGGAACTAGGCTGGTTCAATTCAAGATGCACCCAAGCCTATTCCAATTTAAAAGCAGAATTACATAGGCAACCTAGTCGCAAGACTGGAATATCGTCAGGCAATAAAAGAAAGGAAGAATTCCCTGAGAAACGAAGCTCGGGAAGCCCTTCATTCAGCGGCAGTAATGAAGGATAGTGCAGCTTTCTGGAGGGCAGTGAAGACACCATTCTTAGTCACACACGAGGGTCCTTCAATAGCCATAGCTATTACAGAGGAGGAATAGATAACCCACTTTGCACAAGTATACAATGGTATTGAAACTTCCTATAATGGGTCTGACGATGATCTAGAGAATGACCATTTAAATATCAATTTAAATTTTACCTTAGATGAAGTGATCAGAGCACTTCACGGGAGTAAGACCGGTAAAGCACCTGGCCCGGAAGGCATTCCTATAGATTTGTTTAAATTTAATATTGCACTATGGGGGCCCATCATCACGCAGGTTATAAATGCAAGCTGTCAAACAAAATTGCCTGAAACTTGGGGTGGGTCAATAATAGTGCCAATTTTTTAAAAAGGGGATCGTCGGAAACCGGGCTGCTATAGACCGATCTCCTTATTAGATTCAATGGTGAAAGTGGTGGGCCATGTGATTTTAGAGCGTCTGCAGGAATGGTCAGAAGAAAATAAGATTTGAACCGACCTACAATATGGCTTTCAGAAAGGGCTCGGAACCACTGAGCAGTGTTTAAGCCTGGCCCTACTTATTGGAAAGTACTTAAGGGCAAAAAATAGTAGATTGTATATGGTCTCTGTAGACCTAGCTGCAGCTTTTGATTCAGTAAAACATGCAAGATTGTGGGAAGTTCTCGAGGACTTAAAAGTAGATCCTCAAAATATTGTCTTCTTAAGGAACCTTTATAGCAAGGCATCAGCTTGTTTATGTTTTGGAACAGGGGGGAACGTACAGCTGACTTTCCCGTTAGAAGTGAGGCAGGGCTGCGTCCTGGCCCCCTTTCTTTTTAATTTATATACTAACAGGCTAGGAGAAGCATTAGTTAGAACAAGACATGACTTTCCCCATGTTGCCGGCCGACCCATCCCGGTACTTCTTTATGCGGACGACGCAGTTATGTTGGCAAGAACCCAAATTGCTCTCCAAAGGGTCCTCAATGGTTTTTGTGTTTTTATGAAGGATCTAGGCCTCAGTATCAATATCTCAAAGACATATGTAATGAGATGTGGCCGCGGACCCATGCGAGTGAAGGACATCTTTGTTGAGGGGCAGAAATTAAGTTCAACCAAGAGTTTTTCATATCTGGGCGTTATGTTTAATAATAATGAATCATGGGCCCAAACTATAACTGTCAAAAAACTGATGCTCATCCGGACAACGAACGCCTTGGTGGGCCTTTCTAAGAAATTGGGCAGGAAACCCCCGGCGGAGCTGATACAAATCTACAAGGCAAGGTGTATCAGCTCCACATTGTACAGAGCTGGGGTCTGAGGACTAACAAACATTTCACAGCTGCAGCAAGTGGAGAATTCCTTCCTAAGATTTATATTATCTGTCCCCCGAGCACATCACGTTTTGTATGTCATGAAGAGCTGGGCGTCCCTTTTCTATCTGATCTAATTAAAATAGAACCAATACTATTGTGGCATAGTATCTGGATTAAGGAGCAGACCCAGTTAAACCGGGATATACTCGCTGATTGTCTCAAATTAGATGGAGCCTTAAAAATACCGTGGATCAGCTTTATTCATGATTTTATGAGTAACGTAGGGCACCCAGAGTATTTTATAGATCCGAGCTCCTTACAGAAAATTTCACGGGAAACATTAAAAAGAGAGGGGCTCTGTATGTTAGAAGAGGCCAGACTGCCCAGCGAACTCATTAAGCCCACTGTTAGCCATCACCAAATGATTTTAACTACTTTTGGAATGGAGCCATACCTGTCTTATGTAATTGTTACTTTTGATAGAATGTTATTGGCTAGATGTAGGTTAAACACATTCCATAGAATGGTGTCGTGGCCCAAGATGAATGACTGGTCGAAACAACTCCCATTGTTTTCTTGCGATAACCAATCATGCCAGTCTACAATCCACACCGTTCTTTTTTGTAAATTTTACTGTGAATTAAGAAAGGTTTGGCTGATTCTGCTTCTAAAATCTTACGGGCTAAGGCAATGTCGTCCTGCTTTTTTAAAACTTCACTTACTGGATAGTGATCATGTAGCATGGAGACTTGCTATGTTCTTAAAGAGAGTATTCTTTTTGAGGAAAAGTTTAACTACCACTGACGAACTATAATCTCTGATCGCATGGTTTTAAACTTTTTTATGTAATAATACCGCACATTGTATGAAAGCATTTTGCACAACATGATAGCTGCTAGTTTGTAATCTCTATTTTATTGAATATAAATGTAAAAATATTTTTTATTTTGTGCTTTTATGATTGTAAATTTGTAACAATCGAATAAAGCTTTATGATTCATTCATTGATTGATTGAAGTCTGTAAAGATGGGTTTGAGACAAAATTGTGTGCCTGCCCGCGACAGCACACATACAAAAAGGATTGCATCTGTAAGAACACCTTCCTGACCACAACAGAGGCCCCCTTGTGTCATAACATCAAGGTGCTGGCGTTAATGCTAGGCAGTCAGAGCCAGCCCTACAAAAGAACAGAACTGCGCCATATCTTACTGGATATGCTGCAGTTCCACTTTCCCTCTCACGCAACGCAGCAACTTCACTTGCTGAGCTGCTCTGCATAAAATGTTAATAAATATGCCCTATCGGGTATAGTGAGGAGGTGTGGCTTGGCCGCTCAAGATTGTGGAGCGAGGCTAGAGGAGCTCCGAGGCAGTAAACAGCAGAATCCACAGTTATACACCACCATCTACCGGCAGGGGACGGAAGAGACAGCTGACATGGGCTCCTGTTAGAGCCGTCAGCAAACAGGGAACTTCAAGGACAGTTAGGGTGACCAACCGTCCGTAAATTTCACGGACCGCTCATTATTTGGGCCTCATGTCCATTGTCCGTAAGGATTTCTGTCATGGACGCCTTTTGTCCGTAATTCTGCACAGTGCAGTGAGCTGTCCCCCTGCAAGCAGCCTGAGAGTTCAGTAACTCTCACTGGGGGGGGGTAGCTCACGCTCCTTCTCAATGGCCCAATGTGGAAAAAATGGTATGGAGGAACAAATAAAACAATATTTTTGAAAAAGGACACTTTTAATTATCCTTTCGTATGTGTATAAATTCACATCTCATTTTTCATAATATTTTGCTGAGCATATACAAAAGACATATATTTACAAAACACAACCTATGTACATTAAACGAAACTCCGCTACTGTCCTAAAACAGAGTTTCGATTATGGATCCACCTTTCAATAGTGTGGACATCCAAGAGGGCATATACATTGCATAAGGAAAGCAATATCTCCACAAATTCAAAGGCAATGCAAAGTTCTTAAGTCCCAACACATTCCAATTTTTTTTTAGGGGCCCTCTGTGAAACCAAAATGTCGACGCGGTCGCGTTTCAGCCAATCAATTCCTTTTGGCCTCTTCAGGACAAGGAAAACAGCAGCAATCTACATAAAAAGAAGCACACTCAAATAACATATACATCACAAAAGACCTTCTCTGCTCGCCCATCAATGTACAGGTCCTTCACCCCAGAAGAGGAGAGCAAACCAAAAGTCCCACCGCAAGGAAAGAAACACCGAATTTCGTGACAAAATTTTTTTTAGAGGTAAACTTCATTAATACCTAAATATATCTATGTGCAAAAAAATGTCCAGACTACTCTCTATATCAATAGAAATGGTGATTCAGACACCTCCCCCAATCGATCTTACGTATATACACTAAGGATCCTATTGCTCTAAGAGGAATATATCACGGGAATATGGGAGAGCCTCTCTTAAGGAATAAACTGTCTACTCGACTAACCTTAAGCTGAAAAATCAGCTCAGCAAATCAAACGTACTTGAAAGGAGTGGGGTACTGGGGGTCCAACCCCTCTAATACCAATTCTGTAACGAAGATAGAACAATGACTAAACACAGTCTCCTCCCTCCAATAACTAAAGGTACTTGCTCAGACTACAATCTAAATACCTTATTCGAATGAAAACGAGGCCCCCTGTCCGTGTTTTGAATTTTCAAAGGAAGCCGTCCGGCGTGATTACTGACTGTTTCAAAAGAAACGAACATACGGAAACACAGTGTGAGTCCAAAGGGACTACTTGCTTCAAGTATATTGTGTATAGGACGTCTCAAAATCGAGTTCGCTTACCTTAATTCTCTACCATCTCCTCGAAATATACCTCGCATCCGTCCGTGCTCACTTTCTCGCTGCTCGAGTGAACTTACGAGAAAAGACTGTCGGAACCTTATTTCCTGGTGTGAAAAGGGACAAAGGACTAAAGACCTCCAAATAAAGCGGGGCAACAAATCGCCATATTGAAAGGGAGCGTTGGAAAAGACAATATATTTATAGGCTCCTCTCTCATTTCCAGGTTTAAATCCGCTATTAATTATGTAATACTATTGGTGCCTACAGAACTATATACGATGAACAAATAATACTAAAGATGCTAATAAAGAAGGGAAATATTAATCACCACTGATTCTTATAGTGAATAATGTAGAGGGAAACGCATATTCGGACCAGAGTGAATCAGAAATAATCACACCCAAAATTCTACCCAATGTGCAAATAGACAGAGTAAGGTAACCTGTAAACATCCAGGCTCACAATCTAAAAAAACATATTCTTGTGCACATATATACACAGTGACTATACATGTAGAGCACTCTTCTGACAAAATCTAATGCATTTGTTTAATCCTGCATTCAGGGTCTTAATTTGCAAATCAAACTCTTATTGTATCAACGCCCAAATTTCATCCTTATCATTTAGGCCGTCTATTGCTGTCCGTTATTTTTCAATCAACCTCGCCTCCTGACGATTCAGGGTATTTTGCAAGATGGTTTTATTCATAGGGCGCATAACTGTCAAGACAGTCCACCTCAATTCATCCTCATTATGGCCAATTTCCACAAAGTGCTGGACCAAAGGGGCACCTAGAGTTTTGCACCGAATCCGTGATTTATGTTGCTGAATGCGGAGTTTCACAGCTTGGGTTGTTTGACCAATATATGTTTTTTTACACGGGTATTCAATTGAATAAATTACATTTTTCGAATTACAATTCGAAAAACCCAATTGAACATGTTTTTGATCGCCAATTGTTGTGAACTTGGAGTCACTTGTTTGGGGACATACCGCACAGTTCTGACATCTAAAATGTCCCTGCACTGGAGGCAGTCCCATCATAGTTCTTACATCATTTTTAGGTACTGCTGGTCTAGAGGCCTTAACCAGGTGTTCTCTCAAGTTTTTCCCTTTTTGGAAGGAAAAAAGTGGTATAGCCAACCCCAAATGGTCGACCAACCGCCAATTTCTTTGGATGATCTGCCTCACTTTGTTTGCTTTGGGATTGTATGTTAACACACAAGTAAGTTGATCATTCTTTTCCTTGTTCCTTGGTGTTAACAAAGTTTCCCGGGGTGTAAACCATGCTCGTTTGAGTGCATTCCTGACTAGTTTCTTTGGGTACCCTCTGTTACATAGCTTTGTCCTCAAAGTAGCTGCGTTTTCAAAATAGTTGTTTTTATTTGAACAATTACGACGTATTCTAAGGAATTGCCCATATGGCAAATTCTCCTTAAGATGTCGTGGGTGCCCTGAACTATATGCTAGAAGAGTATTTCTATCCGTAGGTTTTGTGAATAAACTAACTTCTAGTGAACCTTCGTTATTTTTGACCCAAACATCAAGGAAATTGATTTAGATTTTGCTTGCATTTTTTTGTGAATTTCAAATCTTGTGTGCGTGTATTGAGCCAAATATGGAAGGCATCTAGGTCTTTATTGTTGCCATTCCATATCAAGAAAATATCATCAATGAATCTGACCCATCTCGCAATATGTGCAGAGAATGGGCCAGTCTCATTGAAGATAAACAGGGTCTCAAATTGGTCCATGACCAAATTGGCTACCTCCGGGGCAAAGCTACAACCCATGGCTACACCTTTTACTTGGAGGAACAGGTCATCTTTGAAATTGAAGAAATTGTTTTTTAAGCATATTTTGGCCAGAGAAATCAAGAAATCGGTTGGAACCTGATGTGGTCTAGGTCTTTTGTTTAATACCAGTGTCATAATCAAGAGTGCCTCATCTTGGGGAATGTTTGTATAAAGGCTTTCGATGTTAAACGTCACCAAAATATTTTGGTTATCATCGAACATCGATCCCTCAACTTTGGAGATAAAATCCATGGTGTCTCGAACGTAGGCTTTCGTGTCAGAAATAAACGGTTTCAGAAAGCAATCAACATATTTGGCTAAAGGCTCTAGGATCGAGCCGCAGGCTGAGATAATCGGCATCCCTGGTGGTTTGGTGGCATTTTTATGGATCTTTGGCAGGACATACATAGTAGGAACTTTCTGCGTAGTGATGTTCAAAAATTCAAATTCTTTCTTACACAGAATGCCACTTTCCAAGGCTTTGTTGGTCAGATGCAAAATTTCAGCTTTCAAACGAGCTGTAGGATTACATTCAAGGGGTCAATAGTGTAACTGTTTACTGAGTTGTCTAGTAATTTCCTCATCATATTTCTCTGCATCCCATAGCACGATGCCTCCACCTTTGTCGGCGGGTTTCACTACCACTAATGGGTTACTTGCTAGATTATGAAGTGCCTTTTGTTCATCTCTCGAGAAATTCGGTTTAAAGAAAGTCCTTTTTGAATGCAGATTGTCTATCTCCCTCAATATTTGATTTTCAAACAGAAGGATTTGATCTGGCATTGCTGCACTTTCTGGGCAGAAGGTGGATTTATTTTTTAATCCACTGATATTATTGTCTGATGTCTCTTTATATTCTGAAAAAAAGACTCTCAGTCTAACCTTCCGTAGAAATTGTGGAACCTCTTTTTTGGTGTCTATTGGGTTCTGTATAGCATGTGGAACAAATGACAACCCTTTATTTAGCACTTGAGTTTCGATTGCAGTTAGCTGGTGTTTAGACAAATTATAAATTGGTATATCCTCATACGGTATCAAGGACATTGCAGGAATCTGTGAATCTATCTCCGGTATGCTCGTTGTCTGGTGCGGAAGTAATTTTGTTCTTGAGTCTGTTGGGGAACAGGAAGTTGCCATCCCTGCTGGCCTCGCCAGTTGCCTCTGAATCCTCTTCCCCTGCCTCTGCCTAAAAAAGGAAGGGGGACACGAGGATATTGATAATATTGGGGATAATGGGGATGTGGTGGATAATAGGGACCTGCCCCCTGGTCTGAATCAGATGAAGAGTCCGAAAAAGTGATGAATTTGGAGCGTGATCGTGTTCTATATTGAAGATTCAAAGTACTAGGGTTATTATTTTTATAAAAGTCTTCCTTAAGATACGGGTAGACTGTCAAATTGGCAAACCCCTTGATGTCTCTAGTAACTTTTGAGGTTTTCGTACTGATAGTTTGATTTCTAAAGTCAATAAGTGTTTTTTCTATTGAGTCTAACAATGCTTTTGCATCCTGGATAGTACTATCACCGCTAATTTCTTCCTCTAGTTTTCGAATTTCCTTCAACTCTTCTTCACTTATTCTTAACGCTGTGTGGATGGATAGGACTAGCCAATCTCTTGAACACTTTGTTCCTACTCCACTAAAGTCCAACAAATAAACTTTATCGTTCACAAATATAATGGGAATGTTCTTTACCTGCAAACCTACTGGGATTGTATTTGATTTCAAATACTCAAGGAGGACTTGTGCATGGAGTTGTGTCCTCGTATTTTTCTTTCTGAGTTGTACTAATCTCTCCCCTTTGTCTGAAATAATGCTGGTAGAGTCACTTGTCTGCCCTCCTAAAAGGGAGGGACTCTCAATCAATTTGTTGATCTCATCCTCTTACAAGCTAACCATATGTGGTAGTGCCATGCCAAAGATATCATCTTTATGAGTACTCTACAAAAGTACAATCACTAACACAAATATACAAAACAAAATAAAACAAAATATATATACACACTGCTCATTTATTAAGTCTATTTTTACACAAATTCTATTATTTCTCTTTATACTGAGACTCTCACACTTGAAAAAGTGTAAATACAAGATTCCAATAATTGGGGGTATACCCATCTATCACCCTCCCATAACCTGGGTAAGGAAAGCACAATATAGAAAAAATGGTATGGAGGAACAAATAAAACAATATTTTTGAAAAGGACACTTTTAATTATCCTTTCGTATGTGTATAAATTCACATCTCATTTTTCATCATTTTTTGCTGAGCATATACAAAAGACATATATTTACAAAACACAACCTATGTACATTAAACGAAACTCCACTACTGTCCTAAAACAGATTTTCGATTATGGATCCACCTTTCAATAGTGTGGACATCCAAGAGGGCATATACATTGCATAAGGAAAGCAATATCTCCACAAATTCAAAGACAATGCAAAGTTCTTAAGTCCCAACACATTCCAATTTTTTAGGGGCTCTCTGTGAAACCAAAATGTCGACGCGGTCGCGTTTCAGCCAATCAATTCCTTTTGGCCTCTTCAGGACAAGGAAAACAGCAGCAATCTACATAAAAAGAAGCACACTCAAATAACATATACATTACAAAAGACCTTCTCTGCTCGCCCATCAATGTACAGGTCCTGCAGCAGCCCCTCCTGACCTGGCACAGGCTGCTGTCGGCCCATTATCATTCTGTATGTCGGCCTAATTATCACAAACAGAATGATAATGGTCCTCTCTGCACAGTGACAGGATGACCTCTTTTCACTAGTGAGTTTCACATGATGCCATGTGCGGACTCCAGCATGCAGGAAGTATTTGGTGCTTGATTTTCTCTTCACAACAATCAGAATATTTTAAAGGAGTCAATCTCTGACTGTGAGTCAGAGAGTGACTTCTCAAAACAATGTTTAATAATCACAGACAGTGCTTGGCTCTCATCTGTGAGATGGGACAACCCGTTACAGTAAAGAAAGAAATAAATTATGATGATGTGAAATACCACAAAAATACCTGCAAGGTTGCTCAAAGCTGCATGCATACCAAATAAACGTGAAGTTAACAATTGTTGCAACCTAATGTAAACTTATTTAGACTTGTACTTATGTAGGTTGTCTATTTACGTACTCATATGTCTGTAAAACGTACATTTTGCCCTGAATTTTTGTCCTGAAACATAAGTCACTGATCAGCACAATACCCCCCACTTACGGAATATTTACCCAGCTAATGTTTGAGCGTGCAGCCAGTTGCTGTAGGCCCCTGACATTGTTCCAGTTTGTTCTTATGTTAACGCAGTTGTTTCCATTGCAGCACGAGCACCACAGGTCACATTCCCAACTACACGAGATGAATAGGGAGAGGAACAGGGTGGAATGGGTAGGGCTGAGATGACACGGATCACATTAACACATTCCGTTAAGATGGCACACCGCCTACAGACACGAGTTTTAACTCTCAACGTTAGCAGTATGCATACCGCGCGGCACTGCTACTCAGTCCACTCTTACCTTAAGAGACAAAACGCAACATATGCTTCCTCCAGGAAACCTACCTCATTAGGTGGGAGCTTCAGCAGCCACAAATGGCCTGGAGAGGCACCATAAATGGTACATCATACTCTGCCTACGCACAAGGCACGCCAATCTGGTTGCGTCCTGGCACACCCTTTCAGACACACCACCATGACCGACAGCAAGGGCAGGTATGTCTTCGTGGAAGACTGCTTAGATGGCACCCAGGTACTTCTGGGGTGTGTCTACGATCCTAATTCGGACCAGTCCAGCTTCTAGGCTTCCCTGTTAGGGACCTTGGCCCAATGAGCAGATATCCCATGGATACTGGGTGAGGATAATAATAAAGTTCTTAACTTTAACCTAGATAGGTCGCACACGCCTCTGCCCCAGGCACCTGCACACCTCCACTTCACACAGTTTGCCCACTGGGCCTGACACTGGGCATTATTGGATGAATGGAGAACACATAACTCATATCTTAAGCAATGCTCACATTATTTGACTCCTCACAATTTACATCTCCTCTTTGACTGATTCCTCTGCTTCCATCCTACCGCAACTCAAACACTCCGAGTAACTCGGGCATGTTATCTCTGAACACAGGCAGGGCACATAATTGACAAGGACTGAAGCACAACCCCCAAGCCAGCCCCCACCTGGCATTTACCCCGGGATATCTTAGACGATCCAATCATCTGCGACTTCCAACTTGCACATATTGTCGTGTAGTTCTTATAAAACCTGTATAGGATCTGCGCGTTTAGACAACATACACTGCAGGATTGGTGTCAGACTGATTCTAGACACCCCTACCGAATATGTTAGCCTGTATACCAGCTAGCTCACAGTGCCACTAGAAACTCCTCTTACCAGGGAGAGAATAGTTCTTGGCAACTATCGAACATCACAACCCTGATCCCTCATGTTGGAAAGTGGGTTATTGGTAGGGGCAAATGTAGGTCTGCCACTGGCAATAAGGCCACTAACACATGATAGGACTGCATAGGTCTAAGAAAATTATTCCTATGCTCAACCCTTGGTAATGTGGCTGCAAGCAGACAGGCTTAACTTCAAAGACAGGTATGTAAAGCATTTAAAAATACAATTTCAGTAAATAATTAAGATACAACACATAATAAAAATCCAACACCAATTTATAACAATAGGAAATATTTGTATCTTTAAAATGACACCAAAATGACAAAAATCCAATGTAGGGAACCGGAGATATGAATATTCAAAGATTTAATAAAATATAGCACTTAGAAGATTATAGCACCATATTGTGATACCTACTCATGATAGACCGGGGCAAAGTCAAAGTTTCAGGCCGGGCGCAATGGAGCCCTGAGTGGCTACAGCTCCCGGCAGGTCCCAGTCTCAGTTTCTACCTTCACACTTAGAAACTTTTCTGGAGCTTTTCTTCCCGAGGGTCTTCAAAGCTCCCAGCCAGTCCGGATCCGGTGAGGGTTCACCGGCTTCACTTGTGACGAGGTCCCGGTGACCTTCCCTGGAGTGGACTTAGAAAATGTTTCAAGATCGCTTCAGCGGGAAAACCCAGGAACCCAGGCCGACACGCGATGAAAGGCAGGAGGTTGCTCCCGGTCACCTTTTCTACGAGCGTACTTAGAAACTTTTATGGAGCTTTTTCTCGCGGGGTCTCTCGATGCTCCTCATGTAGCCAAATCCGGTGAGGGTTCAGGCTTCAGATTTCTTCTAGTCCCGGTCAATCTCTAGAAGTTGGACCCATGGAGCTTTTAGAACCTGGATGGCTTGGCCGGCTCGAGGTTGAAGGCAGGTGGCCTGGCTGACCAGGTTGGGTCGATCCCTCTATGGAGCTTTTTTTTCAAAGTTGCTCCAAAGTTCTCCAAACTTCTTGAACTTCTTCCTGAAGTTCCTCAATGGGTCCCAAAGTGTCTCAAACTTACTCCAAGGGTCTGGAAGCTCCAAGATGGTCCTTGAAAGTTGAGGACGTCAGTTCCCACAATCCACTGGTACAAAACCCTTACAAATCCACTGATGGTTCTCCAAGGTGTAGATTTTGTTGGTGCTGTTCCAGTTGAGCTCTTTTAACCTGTAGCTTTCAGGGAGTCCACCACTTAGTTCTTTTTCAGCAAAATAATCCACAGGGCTGTAGTTTCGGATGGTGCAGTTTTCAGAGGTCTGGCCTTAGAAATCTTTGCACAGCAACACTTCACAGCAGGGCACTTCTTGCTTCAGTAAGTTTCAAGCTGCAGATCTGGAGGGCTCTGCCCCTCTCAGATACTTATTCCACGTTCTCTGGGTCATGCAGGAGGTCACTTCTGACCAATAGGAGCAGGGTAACTCCTCAAAGTTATGACCACATCCTGTAGAGTGTGGCATTATTTTGTCCCAGAGTGCATCAAATCTTCCAAATCGATAATGGCTGATTTTTCAGCAAGGAGGTAAGAGCTGGCTAAACACACCCCTAGCATGGCTAATTTACTTAGACTATAGTAAATTATCTCTAAAAGAGTGGGGGTCCAAGGGATGTAGTTTAACGACTCAAACAGTTCTCAATCCCTAATCCAGCACATATATACAAAAAAGAAGAACTGGGAGTCCAAAGAAAGTTTTGTAACAGTAACGTAACCACTCTAAAAATATCGATCAAGGTGTTTGCTAGTGTCAACTAAGTACACAGTGTGTCCATGAGTGTATGTATGCGTACACAAAGTTCCCATCACCCACATCAAGTGGCTCGCTTCATCATTTGGGAACCGGGGAACTTGACCAAGGAACCATCTTCTACCAGATTGATGTAGATATTGGTTCGGTGGATGTCCCAAATGTGTATCTGAGTCGAGGGGGCCACAATCGTGATAATGGTGGGTGATGTATGCAGTGCAGTGATAAAGAAATAGTGATTTAAAATTGGTTGTCAAGGTACAAATATGTGTTTATTCTGGTGCTACCTTGATACCAAATTAAAACTAAACAGTGCTATACAGTTCAAACAAATAACTGTGTTCTTAAAGACTGGTCTACATGTTTCAGCTCTTGGATATACTCTACCCCAGCTTTCGTCAGGACCAGAAAGCTACTGCATATTAACGGTGTAGTGAATACAAAAAACTCAAAAACATACAACCTGGACCATGATCTTGGTACAGGTAGATACCCGAATTAAACTGGGTATGTGCCTCACCCCACCCGGCAACTGCTCAGGTATAGGAGGCACCGCTCTCTCCGTCGGTACCTCTCGCGGTATGTGAGCGAGAGGTACCGACGGAGAGAGCGGTGCCTCCTATACCTGAGCAGTTGCCGGGTGGGGTGAGGCACATACCCAGTTTAATTCGGGTATCTACCTGTACCAAGATCATGGTCCAGGTTGTATGTTTTTGATTTTTTTGTATTCACTACACCGTTAATATGCAGTAGCTTTCTGGTCCTGACGAAAGCTGGGGTAGAGTATATCCAAGAGCTGAAACATGTAGACCAGTCTTTAAGAACACAGTTATTTGTTTGAACTGTATAGCACTGTTTAGTTTTAATTTGGTATCAAGGTAGCACCAGAATAAACACATATTTGTACCTTGACAACCAATTTTAAATCACTATTTCTTTATCACTGCACTGCATACATCACCCACCATTATCACGATTGTGGCCCCCTCGACTCAGATACACATTTGGGACATCCACCGAACCAATATCTACATCAATCTGGTAGAAGATGGTTCCTTGGTCAAGTTCCCCGGTTCCCAAATGATGAAGCGAGCCACTTGATGTGGGTGATGGGAACTTTGTGTACGCATACATACACTCATGGACACACTGTGTACTTAGTTGACACTAGCAAACACCTTGATCGATATTTTTAGAGTGGTTACGTTACTGTTACAAAACTTTCTTTGGACTCCCAGTTCTTCTTTTTTGTATATAATTTACTTAGACTCCTCCCCCCCCCGCATCTGCTCATACCTTGCTTAATCCTACCATCTGCCTCATGCTGTAAATGACACTGGCCTCTGCTCCCCTCTTTGAAGACCATGGTTTACGACTCCTTCCCCTGGCCTGGCATTCCTATGGAACAGCACACTGCTCTCCCAGCAGAGCTGGTCAACCCCAGGGGCTCTTTATCACCTCTACAAGGCAGCCTGGCTAATCCACTTAACTCTGACCAATCAGGGCAGACCACTGGAAGGCTGAATTTGGACTTATAAACAAGAAAGTCTTATAACTTCTTGTCTGTACACTTTAGGAGAAATTCCACAATATGATATTGTTGGATTTAACAATACCATTCTGGGAACTCTTTGAATAGCATTTCTAGCCCTCTCCTATCCATAGTTAATAATTAATAACTGCCTACCATTTTAACCTATGTAACAGGGGATTTGCAAAGGGAAAAATGACTTGGGCCATTTTTCCAGCACCAGGACTTACAACAAAAACATATTTTATAAGTACTTGTCTTTTTTCTACAGGAACCCCACCCCAGGTGCAACTAGGGGAGACTTTAGGTGTTCTGAATCTGTAGAAAGATTGCAGATTCTCCCTCTACAGTGCTCCTAGCATCAAAGTCGAATTTGAGTAGCACTGTACCACAATGTGGGGAGTGAAATGTTAAATTCCACTTTACCCAGGCATATAAAAACTCATTTTATAAGGGTGTACCTTATAAATACCTGCCCCCCGCACCCTTGGGATACCTAGGGGAGACCCTGGGGTCCCTAATATGCCAAAACATTGTAGGTTATCCATTTTTAAGAGCCCTAAAC
This sequence comes from Triturus cristatus, assembly GCF_964204655.1. Lineage (NCBI taxonomy): Eukaryota > Metazoa > Chordata > Amphibia > Caudata > Salamandridae > Triturus > Triturus cristatus. The sequence goes on from NC_140583.1 coordinate 241,734,541, forward strand.
ACCAAAGTCGAGTTTGGGCACAATTTACTTTTTAAAAGCAGTCCTGACACCCAGTGCTGCTTTTAAACTGACCTCAGGCTTCAGCAGTGCACCCATGCAAGTGCAAAAAGAGCTGCTGGCCTTTAAACTGCCATGCCCCATGGTACTAGGGACTTCTAGGTAGTTTCAATCCCCCTGCCCTATTATATACTAGGGGCTTATAGGGAAGGTCATGCCAATCACAGGGGTACCCCACCATACTATTGTGTACCCTAGTGTATGCAGGTGTTTTAATTGTATTCTAATGTTTTCCTTTCAGCATAGCACTGGCCCTGGGCCTGGTTAGGCAGAGCCCAGAGTCAGTCAGAGTCAGTTACCACCAGCATCAGTCAGCAAAACTTTCGGGGGTGCCCAGGGCACAGGATAACTTTCCAACACCTCAGAACCGTGGAAACATTGTACTATTTTTCACTTAGCCAATCATGCTCACTTAGTCTCAGTGAGATACACAGAATAAATGGTATGGACGTTTTTCAAAAAGCACTTATTGAACAATCATTATTCTAGTGTAAAATAGATGTGCTGGAACAACCATTAGACAGTAACAGATAGAAATGATTAGAAACACTAAGAAAGTAAAAGGATGGTAGGTTTCTACCATTTTGCTATAACCATGAATACAGGCAAGTATATCAACTACATGACAATGAAATGCGTACTCCTACGATGCTACCCTAACTAGTTGTACCTAAGTGTACCTAGCATGTATGTAGGTGTTAAGCCCAGAATCCCTCTAGGATAAAGTCAACCCCTTTACCTGAAGTGAGAGAATGGGGAACCCCATCTTGGTCTCGAGTTGGACACCCCGCGAGCTGGAGTATCTGCATGCAGGAACCTCAGCGTCTCACGTCAGTGTGTCGGCAGGGAAATACTGATCTCCTCTCCCTGTCTCAGCAAGATGTGATGCTTATATACCCAAAGGTCTCCCCGGGGGTTCTACCTTGCTATGTCACTTGTCGGACTTAGGATGACATCGGGAATGAACTTTATACATAGTTATTGTACAGGAGATGGTAGTCCTGCTGAGTTTCCAAGAATCCTCTTGCATAATGTATGAGGTTTTTACCAGGGAAAATCCCACATTCTGTGTGCAGTGTCGTATCTAGGTAAAAGGTCAGTCCCCAAGAACCGTTATGTGTGTAATGTAGGGGAGAGTATAGGTGAAAGGTTACAATGTTACATGAGCCTATATCGGGATACCTTTATGGAATATAACAGCCAGCATGCGAGCAATCGAATGGCATTCTTTTACAGTGGTCACAAGGGGCATTTGCATTCAAGACATGGTGGGAGTGCGCCATGAGCTAGACAAGGATCTTATAAAGACTGAGGTGATCTTCGCAGACTTTGAATGACAGGCCGTCCCATGATGCCGACATGTGCACAGCTGTAGAGACAGCTAAAGGCTGTCATACCGCCCTCCAGGACCGTCTGCGCTGCTACATTTTTGCGGCCTACACTACTCGTCTACATTCAGCTGGTGATAAGCTGGGCCACCTCCTGGTGTAGCTGGCATGCCAGGAGACCAACGCGCCCCCCCATCACAGAGATAGATCTGGACCATGGCCCTCCCTTACATTCGCAGCAAGCCAAACTACAGGCATTCTATGACCACTATTCTGTCCTATTTCGGGCACCCCCTGCAACATACGCTGATCCAGTAGCGTTGTTCCTGGTGACCCCTTCCCACCCCCATCCCTGCATCTCAGCTATCAAGCGCCAAGAACTCAATAACTCCACCACAGTGGCAGAAATGTAAAAAAGCCATCCATGAGTTTGCTAGGAACAAGATACCAGTATGAATGGACTCCCTCTAGAGTACTACGATCGCTTTTCGGTCCACCTGGACCCTAAATTGACCGACATCTCTAATGAACCACTCAACACTTGGAAGCTCCCAATGTCTCTTCAGGAGTTTCTCCACATTTCCCTGCTTAAGCCCGGTAAAGAATCCACCAGATTGTCCTATCAACGGGCCATAGCCATTCTGGGCGGCGATTACAAAATATTAGGTAAGATACTCGCCGATCACTACCTTCAGACACTAATATCATGCACCCTGATCAAAATGGGTTTGTCCCCAGTCATAGCACATCCAATAATCTTAGATGGCTCTTCCATGTGAAGGACCAGGCGTTGTTGCAGTTTGCTCATGCTGTAAGTCTGATACTAGACTTAGAGAAAGCATTTGATAAGCTGTCTTGGGACTACTTGTTTAAGGTGCTGTCCCAGCTCAGCATTAGTGGGCGTATCCTAGCATACACAGAATTGCGATATACCGACCCATCTTCTCAGGTACAACTTGGCCACTTAATTTCTACTCCTTTCTCAATCAGCAGGGGCGCCCACCAGGGCTGCACTCTCTTCACTACCCTCTTTGCCATAGCTGCGGAACCCTTGGCTATCTGCCTCCAGATGGTCCACGCGGTGTCGCTATACACCAACAACTTGCTAATCTACCTCCGAAACGTCAATATTGGCACTGCAGTGATATATGCAACCCTCTAGGATTTCCAGGAGGTGGTGGGCCTGCAAGTGAAGTGGACCAAGTCACTTGTCTTCCCCTTCCACCAAGACCAGACACCGCCGGAGCTCCAACTCGGTGGTACTCAGCTGATCTTGGCAGGGGAAACAGTTCACTATCACGTAATCCAGCTATATCCCTCACAGAACAACCTGTTTGAGTGGAACCTTAAATGAGGGCTCACGGCCCTTCAATCCCAGACCAAGTTCTGGAAATGCATGGCCCCTGGCCACCCTGGGGAAAATCGCCCTCTCCAAAATTGTTACACTTCCCCATTTACTGTACTACTTCATCAATGTACCGGTCTACCCGCCTAAGCTTTTCTTTCAGGAGCTGGATTCGATGCTGGGGGAACTGCTCTGGGATGACAAGCTGCGTTGAATCGCTTTAAGTAAACTACAGCTGCTGGTTGGGCTGGGAGGGTTTGGAGCTCCCTCCTTTGAATTGCATTATCGTGCGGCATAGCTCCTGTGGGTATCTCACTAGCTGGCTGGTGGTAACCTACATGAGACCAGCACTGGAGACAGGCCCCTGCCTTTAGACACCCTCCACCAGCTCCTGCTACAAACTGTTAAACTACATGCCTCATGGTCGCTGCTTGTCTGAGTTGCCTGCAGGTGTATAACCTGGATTTGACAACATCAAGTTCAGCCTTATGCTCCGTCAATTCCCCTTCGAGTCTTTCCGAGATGACGAGGGTCTTTCACTGTCAAAGAGTTAACCGCCTGGCAAGACAAATCCATCAATACAACAGAAAATGTATTCCAAGACCACCATCTGCTAACATTCAACCAGCGGAGCCAGGACTACTACATCCCTCCTTCCTTCTCCATGGCCAGCTATTGACAACATGTTGCCTCTTGTGGCATCCGGTTGATTAGGAGCTCCCCTGCCCATGCAGTCTTACACACCCTTTCCACATTGGCTCCGGGCGGCACTGCTGAACAAGACCATCCGGAAACACATTGGGGTTTCCCTAATGCCCCTCTGGCAGGCATGGGAGGATGACATCCGGCGCCCACTACATGATTTGGAATGGAAAATGGCTCTTGAATCTCCACATGGTATCTCCCAAAATGCACAATGTAAAGACTTACAATTCACGGTGCTGCACAGTGCCTGCCTAACACCATATGTTGAGAACTGCGTCTACCCCAGTGGTCATCCCTGGCCCGGACAGTGTTTAATTTGTAAATGAATGAGTGCTGGGGCCCAAAGTCTTGTTCAGAAGCCAGTGGCCGGCGCTAGTGAAGGTTTTCTGTCTTTCTCGTCGTCCTCCTTCTTTCAGTCTTCTGTGTTTTTCTCTCTCTTGCTCTGGATTAAAGTTTGTTGAAAAAATATGGGCCCGATTCACAGAACTAATTTAAGACAAAATCCTAAACTTACTACCATTTTGGTATTCACAGAAGGCACTTACTCATTTTGGTATTTACAGAAGGCACTTACTCATTTCGGTATTCACAGAAGTTAGGACTCCTAACTTTAGGACTCATAAATGCCTTCTGTGAATACCGAAAGTCTTAAAGTTAGGATTTTTCTCAGTTTAGGATTAGTAAAGTTAGGACTCCTAACTTTAGGACTCCTAAATGCCTTCTGTGATACCGAAAGGCTTAAAGTTAGGATTTTTCTCAGAAAATCCTAACTTTAAGACTTTCGGAATTCACAGAAGGCATTTAGGAGTCCTAAAGTTGGGAGTCCTAACTTCTGTGAATACCGAAATGAGTAAGTGCCTTCTGTGAATACCAAAATTAGTAAGTGCCTTCTGTGAATACCAAAATGGTAGTGAGTTTAGGATTTTGTCTTGAGTTAGTTCTGTGAATCGGGCCCTATAAGTGCTGGTTTCAGTAGTGAGTGTCAGCGGGCCCTACCTACAGCCACTGGTTCAAATAAGTACTGGCCTCGGCCATAAAGAGTTTTGCTTCTCGTTCTATAATGGTCTTGAAGTTTATGCTCTAGCATGACTCAGACGGCCTGGAGTCATGATCAGACCCCAGGCACCAAAAACAGGTGTTGTTTGTATCGGTAATAGACATCGGACCATAAGAGTAACTCTGCAGGGCTTTAAACCTGAATATTTTTGAGGGGATCATAACAGCGCTGTAGGAGGGAAATTGTCAAAAAATTAACTCTGGATCCGACTTGAAGAAACAGAAAAACGGTATCATATGTCAGGGCACATAGGTGGCAGATGTATGACTCTAGTGACATCACAATGGCATCACATCCGGTGCAGATGTCGAGCGAGCTCCCCTTACCTTCATGGAAGAGCTATGGAAAAGTTTCCAGATCCAGTCTAGGGCAAGGGATATTCAAAAGGTGAGGAATCTGCAGGTTGAATCATCTGTCAAAAAGGACCATCGAGTAATAAAAAAAGTCCAAAAGATTTTCCATGTTGAAAGATATGTAAGTGCACCACATCCTTGGATTATTGTAAGAAAAACTTGGCATTTGGGTCTGCATTTCACGGCTGTCTTCACACTCTTTTGAGGAACATACGTTTTTCCATTTTCCTTTGTTTAGTTGAACAATCTCTGTTAGCCTTCCATCTCTGCTCACATTTAATTTAACAAAAGATGGATTTTTTTGTGCCCAATACTGAAATAGTTTGTGGGTTGCTGTTTGTCTTCTTCTAGATCTTTACACTTTCATTCTGCACCAAATTTATGTTTTGAATAGATGGAATAGACATCCAGGTCTCTCAGAGGTTTTTTATGCACCTGGGCCAAAAACTTCATGTTTGGTTTTTCTCTGGCACTTCGTTGTAAACACTAAAAATATGTCCTCAAAGAAAGAAGAATGTTGCTCCATCATCTGGTGGTAATACAAAATAAATGGGGCAGCTTTCTTTAGAAAATGGTTTATAGATGTGACAGGAGCGCAAGGTCTTGAAAAGCTGGGGGCCTCATGTATAATTTCCTATTTGTACCCCCCCCCTTGTGACATTCCTATAAGCCCACGCTTGATCCAAACCTCCAGCCCCCAAACGTTTAGAATGAGTTGAAGATTTACCTCTTCTGCCCCACTCTTTCTAGCTAAACGCAATGACATTTTCATATTCCGCGGACAATATCTACAATTTCATACCATTCTGACTCAGGTTCACGTTCTATTCTGTTCATCCAGAAATCTGAAATGTGTTCAGATGTAAATGCATTTTAACAACCTATCTGTAAATATAAGTACATTATAAACCCTGGCACACACATTCTTCATGGAAAGCATCACTTCCCTGAATATATTCCAGGCATTACTCCCTTCACAGTTGCTCAGGTCTGGTGGAACTCCAGCCAAACTGGGGGGCAGATTTATGAGCCCCTTGCGCCACTTTTGCGTCACTTTTAACATGGGAAAAGTGACGCAAAAGTGGCGCAAGGGGCTCATAAATCTGCCCCTGTGTTTTTAAATCGAAATCCTCCCTAGCAACGAGAAGTTTGTATCAATTGGACCTTTGGACCTATTTTCTTGAAGTAAGATCATATGTTCACACCTTCCAACACACACTTGAGTGGAATCTTCCATCCAGGTATCATTCCTGACTTTGAAATGTAGCTGGTGTTTCCATCAAGCAGGCTCCAGGGTTGGTATTCATGAGTCTTACCTCTGATTCCTCAGCCTTCTATGTACATCTTGAGCACGGTTGTCATCAATGCATCGGAGCAGTGCCGCGGTACGAGAATATCCTTCAATTTTTCAGACTCCCGATGAGTATCAATGATGGAGTATTCAACTCCGGAAGAGGGCTATTGAATTCCTCAAACGCCAATACTAGGTCCTCACTTCCAGGTGAGTTGATTTCAAGCCTCATCCTGCAGGCAAGGTAAGGCTTTATTTAGCAGATGAAAATGATCTGCTCGTTGTTCTCTTCTCATATGATCAGAAGTTCCAATACAATTATATATCTTAGTTAGATGCTCCTGTGTAAGACTGGTGGTCTCTCCAGCATCTCTCATTACTGATTGCAGCAGATTCCAGTTCTTCTGCAATTTCTGTTTTGCCCTCAAGTTGAATAGCAAAGCTAGCAATAGTGTTTCTATTCTCACCTGGAACACATCTGTGGTCAAAGGTCTAACACAATGTGCTGCCATAACACTTAGATGATGATTCCACTCGCACAGCCATAACACTCCAAGGTATTAGTTATTTCATATGTCATGAATGGAAGGTTAAACGGTGTGGCTGGTAAAGGAGATGCCATTCAGCGTCCACATCGCAAACAGGGTATACACACATAAGACCAGTGACCTTCCTTATCGCTAACAGCTCACCGCACCTCACCAGGTACACAAATTTTAGCAGTTATCCAACCTCGTGAAGGTTTTGTCCAAATTATGTATGTGCCATCTACTGTAGTAAATCTGTGGTCCAACGTTTACGCACGTTCCATTCACACAAGACACCCCCTTTATTTTTAATGGGGAATCCACGGATAAACAAGAAGAAGAAGAATAGGGAAAATGTGGTTTACGGGGACATCCCTAAACCACAAAAAACTATTTTGTAATCCAATCCATATGATTGAATGCTTACCAGCCCTCATTAGAAACTGCACCCATGTTGTCTAAATAGAACTTGAGGTTTAGGTGTATCCAAATCATATGAATTAAATACAATCTTGAGAACACATGCATAGTACAGCTCCCCAGATTCAGGCATCTCCAGGCACTGATTGCCATTATAGTTATGAACAACAGGACTGGTGGGGCCTCTGTTGATGGGTCAGGCATGCGTTTTTAGGAGGGTGTATGCATTTGTTGTGGTGTGATCCTTGTGGAATCTCGTGGATAATGACTTCCAGATTTCAGGATGATGGCAGCAATGGCCTACCATCATTAAATGAGGCCGCCTCACATGTTATTCAGTGCTTTACCAAGATACATAATACGGTCTTGAGAGCTTGGGTACCATGGCCTGTCTTTACCAGAATCAGGAGACCCCTTTGATCTATAATTGACTTGACCATTTCTGTGGGTGCAGTAGAACAATTAGGCTCTGGACAGGAGTTGAGCCTATTTGCAAAGGCGGGTACCCCATTACAATTTAGAGGTTATATCAAGTTAGTCAATTTATGAACAAACTGCGCTTGCTGATTAGTACAAGCTTCAAATTACCAAGTATGACAAAGAAATGGCTCCTAAAAACAACCAAATTAACAGTGTTTGCAGGGAGGCCAGAGTAATTATTTTAAAAAGTCTTCAACCAACTGATAGGCTGCATGATTTACTTTCTGGCTTTGGACACAGATCTACTGCAAGGCACTCTTTAAATTTTAGATTTCTTGTAGGTCTAGCTCCTCTTAAAGAGATTTTTTTACGGAACACCACAACCAGATTTATCTTCTCCTGTCAACATAAAGACCCCTCTCTCAACTTACATAAGGGAATGCGTTTCTTCTGCGTGTACTAAAGACCCTCTAGAAAGGGGAGTAAATATACTTCATCATTGGAACCTGGACAGAATAAAAAGGGAAGCATGCTGGCTGCTACTGCTGCTATTGCCTTTCATAAAGACAGAGAGGACCTGGCCTGGCAGTTCGGGCTGGACGGTTCCCATATAGAGCAGGGTCAAGACTGATCTGCATAAGTCCAAACTGGGGTGGCATAGTGAGCAAAAGAACGATGGATTCAACCCAGATTTCTTGACTGGGGGTAAATGGTTGAATCAGCTTGTTATATTTTCTATGTTTGCCCTAAGTTGGAAGAGTATGCCCAGACGTGGGTCCCTGGCTCACTGTGGCACTGGATTAAAGCTAGCCTGTGGGATGAGGGGTGATACCCTGGAACCGGTCTTGGGATGCTTGTTTCTGGCCTTGCAGTTCAGGCTCTCTTGATTGGGGCTGAGTGGCTGAAAAGTTTCAGCACTCTGTCTATCATCTTGTTGTGTTAGCTTTTTCAAGGCAGTATTGGTTCAATTAAGTTGAGTCTGGTCAATCTCAAATAGAAAGAAACCTAAATTTGCAGTGAGTGAAGTTTGTGTTTGCCTGTCAGTGTTCTGTTGCACAAATAAGCTCCCATTATTTTTTTTGCCTTATTTTCAGGACTGAGGATGGAGTCCGGAGACCTCAAATGTCTGCTGCCTATTCATGATGATGTGGCAGCATCCAATCGTATCTTGTCTTAAAATCTTCTCTGTCGGCTACGCAAATTCTCAATGGCATGAAATAGACAAAGTTTCTGAGCCTTAATTGCTCAAAAACTATCTAACGGATTAACACCTTTCTGTGCGTGGATCTAGTTTTCTGCCATATTTGGGGGCATATTATCAACGGCCAGCGATAATTATCGCTGGCCGTGCTTAGCGATAATAATAATATCGCAGGCTCTCTCTGTAATTTATCGCCCTGGTAGCGCGTTATTAACAATGCGTTTCTCCAGGGCGATAAAAAATTCCAGAGATAGCGAGGTTATCGCCCTTTTGCAGGGAACATCGCTGGTTTTTCTGTGATGTTCGCTGCAAAACGGCGATAACCTTGCTGATATGACCCCCAGGGTCGTATCAGCATAATCCACCCCCTATGTTAGGGATGGCTAAATCAGGATTTTAGCAGAAGTCCGTTTTCGCCAAAATCTAACGTGTGCTAAAATCATGTGGGCTGCCTTGTAAATATCGCTGAGGTAGTCCATCGTGGTTACGCCCAGTAACGCCCACTTTGCATCTCATTGGAGATGCAAAGGGAGGCGTTGGGGAAAAGGGTGCTAACATGCGATTATGCATGTTAGCACCCTCTTGTAAATAGGGCGCTGGTTTTATCTCCGCTTTTTTAGCTTTGTAAGCCAAAAAAGCAGAGATAAAGCCCTTGTAAATATGCCCCTTGGTCTAATTTCGTTCAGCAGTTTTCGCTGTATCGCTGTTTGATTTCCCTGTGCAAACATGAATGGAGAAAATGCATTTAGAGAAACCAGCCCCCCCCCCTTCTAATTATGGACACTTAGACATTTACATGAAGCATTGTTGTTCATAAAGTTTAAGGTCACGTATGAGTCACTGAGTTTTGTAGCTTGCTGTTGAAAGATTTTTTTTAAACAATGAGATGCTGCCGGAAGTTGTCTGAAGGTGTGCCGACCATGTCCTGTTACACGGAGTAGTCAGCCGATTGCAGCAACTCAGCACATTCGAAGTAATTAATATGAAATGGAGCCAGAAGCTGTGTGTGCTTGGCCCGTCCTTTAAGATGAAGAACAAACACATTGAGGGAAGTGTAAAGAGGTGGGGGCGCTAGGCCCACATGCTTTATGAAGGACTACACAGACACTAGATTGATAGTAGTTAACTGGCCTCGAGCACGTGCGCTCGGCCCCTTTTATTATCAGGGTCACCTGACTGGTGACGCCTGTGGTGGGTGGGTGTTTAGTGTGGGTTAATCACATCAGAAACACTAGACTGTATCCAGCCGGATACTACATCCCTCCCAACTTTGGATAAAAGGAAATATATGAAGTCCAACCTGTAAAGAAAAGAGACACCCCAAAACAAACCACAAGTAGCCTTATCTTTAGGCCGCAGTCCGGCGGTGTTGGGTTTCTTGGACCACCACTGTTCGTGACATTTGGGTTCGTCTTGGCAACCTACCTGAGACCGACCTGGTCTATCAGTAACAATGCCTATGTAGAAGAGTCCTTCATCAGGATACTAGGAGCTGTGATGAGATCCACTCTTTGATGATTCTTGGCATGAGGTTTCCGCCTGGAGGTGACGTGCTAGCTGTTCCAGTATCTTGACGGCCAAGATGCTTCCGACGTGCCTCTCTCACTTGGGCACCTCTCTCACCGGCACCTCCTTGTGGGCTTTCCTGCTGGGCGGTCATGGAACTGCGTGGACCGTGCGAGCTCCGCGTGGGCCGCGCTAAGGCGTCGCTTCCGAACTGCCAACAGGACTCACAGCCTAGTCGCTCATGTTTCCGCCAAGGGTGACGTTTCCATCTCGGTGTCTTCGCCATCAGGAATCCGGTTCTGTGTCTTCCTCTCAGGGTCGCAGGGCAACCAGTCTCCGGCTGCGTCCTCCATGCATCCTGCGCATGTCGAGGAGCTGCTGCCGAACATCTCTCCCACTCGGACTCCATTTCACTGGAATTCCGCCGAGGCCCCTTGCCCCTGGATTTCCACTTGACCGCATGGGCTCTGCGGGCCTTCGTATAGGCTGTGCATAGGGGTCGCTTCAGAACTCCCAACAGGGCCACGGCCTAGTCTTGCTTTATCCCAATGGGTGGATCTTCTAATGTCCGGGTATGCTCTACTTCCATATGCTGCAGGCTGACAGGGGTGCACCTGGGCGGCCTGCCTTCTTGGACTCCGGTTGCCTGGAGTGCGTGCATTCCCTTAGGTGTTGTGCTGCTCCTTGGTGGTGTTGATGACCACCATTTTTCTTTGATGGGGCAGTAGGCGGCGGTCCGATGTCTCGGGGTGTTCTCTTCTGTGATGATGCGAGTACTCTACCCGGTCACTTCGCCTCATTGTCCCTTGCACGCCTGTTGGTTGTCTGCCCCGTGGCGCGGTGCCACTCTACCTTCCTCCTTTGTAGACTGACATCCTGTCATATTCTTCTATCTTCATGGCGTCTTGCCACTCACTCTCCTTTTCTTTCCTTCCTTTGCGACGCGGTCTGGTCTTTGCGCATTCTTTCTCATCCTAACCAGGCTTTTCCGTGTAGCGTGCACTCTACACGTTTCCCTCTAGTCTTGTCCCAGAAATAGGACACTGTCTTCTTTTCAATCTGTGACTGGACCGGTAGTCGCGACCTTCTTCCTTTGATTCCTTCTAGCTTCTAGTTACTGATGTTGAACTTCTCGTCCGTGTCCTTCTGGTCCTCTTCGCGGACCTCCTCTTCGTCATTCACATCACGGACTTCTTCTCAATTCTTCTGATCAGACCTCTTGTTAGGCCTCTCCTCTCTGATGACCATCTGGTTGGTCCGCTTCTTTTCTGTGGCGACCGTCTTGCTGGTCGGCTTCTTCTTTTTGCTGGCGACCATCTGGCTGGTCGGCTTCTTCTCTTCACTGGCGACCATCTGGCTGGTCGGCTTCTTCTCGCCTCTGGTGACCATCTGGCTGGTCGGCTTCTTCTCTACTCTGGCGACCATCTGGCTGGTCGGCTTCTTCTCTTCACTGGCGACCATCTGGCTGGTCGGCTTCTTCCCTTCACTGGCGGCCATCTGGCTGGTCGCCTTCTTTTCTCCTCTGGCGACCATCTGGCTGATCGGCTTCTTCTCCCTTTCCCGGGTTTTCGTGCTTCTGGTGGTTCGCGCAACCACCTATACTTCTCCGCAATCACATTGCTGTGGTGCGCTTCTGATGGCGCTCTTACCTCCCTGGGTGCACTCGCTGCGCGTTCCTCTACCTCCTTTGTTCCTGGAGCAGTGTCTGCTGTTCTTGCACGTCTTCGCACTTGCCTGGTGCTGAGTTCTTGAATCCCCGTTCCTTTGTCTGGTGGTGCTCCTTCTCCTTGCTACTGCTGCAGCGACAACCTGTGGCCACTAGGTACCGCTGCGCTCTCTCTCGGCCTCAGCTTAGTGCTTCTGGTGGTCTGCGCCACCGCTTGGTCGACCTGCTCCTGGTCACTCCCTTTTGCGCATTAGTCACAGCGTTCTTTTTCCCTTCTCGGAGTTCCTGTCGCTGTATCACTCTTACTGCTTTGGATAGCCTCAGTTGCCCCTGCGCTGTGGTCTTACTCTCTTAGTGCTTTCTTGCGTGTTTTGGCTCTGTCTCCTCACAGCTGTGTAGTGGCTTGGTGCTTTGGTCACTTTTTCCTCAGAGTCAGCTGGATCCCCACGGCTACTGTGCATTTCTCCTGGCATCCCAAGTGATCGTCTTGTCACTTTTCCAGTTGGCTTCCCTGGTCTACTTCATCATGGGCATTTTCGTTATGCCTTGGCAGTCTTCGACCAGCTCTCTTCCAGATTGCACAGTATTGTTGGATAGCGGGTGTACTACCGCTCATCCGCCACACGGTGGCAGTGGTGCTTTGTCTCGTAGGCAGCCACGGCAGCTTTCCAACGCTGCGAGCCTGGTGCTCCTGCTCAGACCCTGCACCGGTTTCTTGCAGGCCTGCCACGAGCCTCCTGCTTCCCTTCAGCTTGACTCCCGCCTCGCAGCAGGTCCTTCCCACCTCAGCGGTGAGTCGCTTTACGTTAATTTTATTATTTATATCCTTCCCGCCCCCCACAGCAGGCCTTTTCTCTTCATGGGCCGCGCAAGGGGTAGGGGAGGGATTGCTGGTGCTGCTCTCCTCGGCTGCATGCATGCACTCACCTCCTCCTGGGGGCATCTCGCGCTCTTCGCGCTTATTTTAAATTCGCGTTTCAATGCGCCTCCGGCCACCCGCTGACTTTACCTTACCCTCCCCGCCCGCAGCAGCTCCTCAATACACATGCTGCCCGGGGCGGGGGAGGGTTGGCACCGCTGCCTTTACTTTACTCGTGGGGTGGGTGGCTGAGTAGCCTTGCCCATGCACTTAAATTTAGTTCTCTGTGGCGCTGGCCGCCTGCAGTCGTCTTCAGTGCTCCGCCCCTCGCAGCAGGCTCACTCGCATCACGGGCTGCGCGGGGGCTGGAGCTGCTACCGGTGTGTCACTTTACTCGGCCAAGGGCCGCGACCTACCTTCTCCTCGCCCGCAGCAGCCTCACTCTGTTCACATGCTGCGCGAGGGGGGCCGGTGGATGCAACAGGGGACAGTTTGCAGAGACGGCGGCCTTCTCTCCTAATACCGGGAACAGCTACTGTATTTATCTTCTCCACCCCGCGGCTGCTGGCTTGCTGCTCACACGCCGCGCAGGGTGGAGGAAGGTCTACGCTACCCTGGGGGAAGGCTGTCCACTCCACTGGAGCATTGGTTACAGTCTCTGCCGGCTCTTGATCGCAGGTGGGCTCCGCTTTATTCAGCGGCTCTTCCCACTCCACTAGACTGTCGGGGCATTCCGCGCTGAGCTGCGGGGCTTATGGAGCGGGGTGGCCTCCCGCTGGCTTCCCCTCAGAGTTCTTACCGCGTTCTAACCTTTGGCCGGCAGGCCCTTTCATCCACCCGCGTGTTTCTTCACTCTTGCAGGAATTACCGCGTCGCGGCCGATGCGGTAGGGCTCCGGTCGCATTTCTCTGGGGGCACTTCCACGCGAGGATGGCTCGAGGTGTGGGGTGGGCTCCCGGCCACCTCGTCTTCTTCATGTAGGCCCGGAGCTCGTCGCATGCCCCTCGGGCCTTTCGAGGTCTGGCGCCTTTCTCGCTGGGGGTGGGTGCTGACTTCACGCGGCAGCTCTCTTCCCCTCGCCCGTCCTCATCGGCCTCACACTTCCCCGACCAGGGGAGGCGAGGCCACCGCTCATGGGATAGGACCCACTCGTCGCCATTGTAAAGTGGTGGGGGCGCTAGGCCCACATGCTTTATGAAGGACTACACAGACACCAGATTGATAGTAGTTATAGGAGTGCACGTGCGCTCGGCCCATTTTATTATCAGGGTCACCTGACTGGGGACGCCTGTGGTGGGTGGGTGTTTAGTGTGGGTAATCACATCAGAAACACTAGACTGTATCCATCCGGATACTACAGGAAGGAGCTTAAAAGCTGTGAGTACCTCAGCTTTACCACAATGCGACTCCTGACACAAAAGTCTCAGAAATTCAGAAAACAGAATGGACAAAGAGACGAGATTCCTCTAATTCTCCTTGCTAGTTCCACCACTTGCAGGATAACTGGGCGTTTGGACTTTAAGCTCTGCCGAATCTACACAATCAATAAAAAATAAAACAAAATGTGCCACACGTCAGCATGCAAAGAAGACTTAGAAATGCACCCGACCAGAGCACCGAAAAACAATAAGCATTGTAAAGGGTAAGAGTTCTGAATCTTGAATGTATCAAAAATAGAGAACAGTGACAGTCTGTCCAACAGCAAAACAAGCTTTTCTCTCTTACACACACTCTTCCCACACACCTCCTCCTCACCAGTGGGGTAAGGTAAAATGATGGTGACCCCTTGGAGAATGCGGAGGTTTTTATTCACACACATACCAAGAATTGTTTAGGCGGCTGGTGAAGCTTCCTTCTCATATACTTAAGAGATACGACAGGCAGCAGGGCAGGCCTACCACACCCACACCACAGCAACTGAATGGGCAGCAGCAATTCACACCGGATCCATCACAGACAGGACTAGCAGAGCACAGCAGCAATACACCGACCAGGTGGAGCATGGCAGCCGTGCAAGCTTCACTCACACACAGTCAGGTACTCAAGTATGGGGGCACAGAATCAATCACAGGCTTTGGGTGAGGGGACAAAGGGTGTGGGAGTGGTACAGGCAGAAGGAGTGAGTCACAGGCAGGAAGAGGAGTTTAGGGGAAATGTCATATGCAGGAGTAGAGAGTAGAGGCCGGGCAGGAGTAGCGACAGGAGGAACAAGGCAGAGGTAGAAGGGAAACCCGCAAAAAGGGGGTACAGGCAGGGCTGTTCATAGGGGGGACACAAGCATTGGGGAAATGTGAAATGCGGGTTGGCCGACAGTCCCCGCAGGGGACCCTCATAAGAGGGCGGCCCATTTAGTGCCACAAGATGGCACACTGGGCAGCCTAGTGTTTGGCCTGAGACCCTTGTTGGGGTCCCCAGCACGTCACTTCCGGCCGGGGGGGGGCAGCGAGAGGTAACCCCCCAGGCGGCCTCTTTGTCCCCTCGCCCTGACGCCAACTGGTCATGGTGCTGGTCTCCCGGGAGCGCCGTTGGGAATGCTCGTTGGTGAGACTGGTGAGTGTAGGCCCTGCCCTGCCCTGGGTATTTCATGGGTTCTCACAGCAGTCCTGGCGCTGTCCGGGCAGCGGCCCGGAATCGGGTCGGGGGCAGAATGGAGGGGATATTTTCCCCCGGCCTTCTCAGAGCAGGCGATCTTTTCTCCGTACCCCAAATATGGGGGCGACCAGTGTCAAGGGTCTGAGCGAGCACCCCCGCCCCCACTCCGGATCAGTATAAGGGCCAGTGGCGCGTACTACGATAACTGCGGCCATTGCCCACGTGGGCTTAGGCTTGAGTGGTCCGTTCGCATAAGGGGATGGGGGGCAGCTAGCGCTATCATGGCCTACATTGCCCTTGAGGGACAGGGTCCAGTTCCCAGCAGCCTGACCGGCCCGTGTTCCCAGGCCCCTACAGTCCGCTTTTCCCGGGTGGGGGCCGCGAGGCCAGGGGGCCGCGCAGGCCCCCCCACGTTCTCGGATCCATGTCGGCGGAGGAGCATTTGCCCTGCTTTCGTTGCCCCCTCTCCTGGCCGGGGTTGGCCTAGGACAAACAGGGGTGGGGAGCTAAGGGTGGAAGGATGCGGCCGTGCGGGCTCTAGTATGGGTGTGTGCGGGAGAGAGGGGGGAACAGTCAGGTTTCCTACTCCTCTACGTTTCCAACCGGGTGTCTGGGTGCGAGGAAAGCCGGCCCCGGTATCCTCTTCACAGCGCTCGCCTCTGATACACCGTCTGCCCCACAAGGACCCGGTCCGAGTGGAGGCCGTGCTTTGCTGCGGCCTGGGCGTGAGGTGGCATGTGTCGTAGGGGAATAGCTAGACTAGTGGGTAAACAGCGCCGGGTCTTCCTGCACTGGAGTATCCTAAGCGAACCACAAAGTCCTGTGATTCTGGACAAATCTCTTTTTTCGCCATGCATTACAAATTGAATGCGTGCGTGTGTAACCAAACTCAGCATGTCATTTAGGCAAGCCCGCGGCATGTTGCCTGGGCCTCAGGTGTTTTGGGACAGGTAGTAAGTAGTACTTTAAATAACATCAAGCTGATCTCGTACGTTATTGATTTTGGCACAGCAGCACAGGTTTACCTTTAGCCGACCTAAATAGATGGCGGACTGGTGGGGGCACTACCATCGAGTAAACAAAGAAAGGGCTGGGCACAAGTTTAGCGGGAGGCTTCAAGGTGGAAATTCCGCCCCCCCCTAACCATCCAGAAGAATCTAGCATGGCAGTGTTTAGGCCCAACGTAGCCGAGAGTGATCATCTTGGCCCGTTTGCTATGTGGCAGAACAAATGTTATTTGATTATAATCAACTCTGTAATGCCTATTTATATTCCAACTGGAGAAGGCAAATGTAGAAGCTACTGCCCTTGAGGGTGATGTACCGCAAATAATTTTGTTTTAATTGTCGACCAGAGAAATTACATATTAATGAACGGCCAGACAATTGGACAAGTTCTGCAATTGGATGCTCCGCTCCCTGCTATGTCTCCAGCCACAACCTGAAACCACTGGTTTTAATAACGGTTGAGGTCAAAGGGCACCTGAACTAACCTGTGAAGCAGCGCAGAGTTGCTTACAGAGACTAGAAGGGCTGGGGCCAGTAGAGACACAGGTCCCGCTCCTACAGACAGGAATTGAGCGCCGCTGCAGAGATGTGCGATTGTGTAAAGTGCACGTCAGTGTCATGACTCACAGCACAGCAGCCCCTCGCTGGGCACAGACACTGGAAGTAAGGGAAAACTACACTGCCATTACACTTGATGGTTTGCGGAAGGTTAGGACATCTTGATATACCGTAGAGAGAGTGCCAAAGGGGCTTATCATCGCGTTAGGCACTACTGCGGGCCATAAGTGCGGTGACCTACTCAGCTTCTCATCCTTGGTACAGTGTGCACTAGTGAGTGAGATTACCCCACCAGTTATTATTTATGCATGTGCCTAGAGTTAGGTCGGTGTCGTCTGAGATGGCCATCATTGGTGCTCACTTGGTGCAATGCGAATGTTGGTGTGCTTGCGTTATTTTAGATTTGCAATAGAAAAGAGATGGTTGAATAAAAGCCAATTTAAATCTTGGATCCAATAACTTTGAGATCTGCCATTTTACAGTATTAGTGTGCAACCATTTCACGATGTTTACTTTTCTGCCATGTGTTTTTGTATTAATTTTATGCTCTTAGTATTTGTTCACATTTGGATTTTGTCTAGTAAATAAGTGGGAGATTTATCCTTGTACATTTAGTTTTGAGTCTTTTAAGATGAATGCAGACAACACATTTCCTGTGTTTCCCATGTGTGAGGCAGACACGGGGCACAGAGGGTGCCTGGCAGCTCGCAGAGAACTGGGAGCTGGGGAGTGTGAGTGTTTGCAGGTGGTTGGCAGCTCGGCCGGGGGCACGTTGGTTACTTGTTTTGAGGTAGCGCTTCTCGCTTCACATGGCCGGTACTTGTAGCTCACTGGTTCTTTAGTCTGTCACTTCTTGTGGGCCTATTCTCTGAGGCTGCACTAGATGTTAAGCTGTAATTCGGCTGGAATGTTAATGGCTGTGATAGGCTGGGACGATAAAGTTATGTTTTGAAAGTCTTTAAGGTCAGCATTGGGCTGAGTTTAATAGCTGTTAATAAATAGACTGAGGTGAGTTTGGAACCCTGCAAACGTACAGGCCAAAGGGCCCTCCCGTGATGGTGCTTTTCAGCAGTGATACGATTGCCGTAAGGGTTTTGTTCTCCAATTGGGGCATCGTCTGATAGCTACATGATTTCATCTCCTTCTTTGCTCGATTTTGCTCACGAGAAAGTCTCTCTCGAGTCGGTGTATTAACACTAGTCACACGGAAATCTTGGAAATGGCAATCCATTACTTTGGCAGCTATCTTCATGGCGTTTGATCCCATATCCCGTTTTCACACGAGGGGTCAGAATGTTCACGTCACGATGATGTGCTTGCTGCATCACTAGCAATATGGTTTGTGTCAGCACGCTCATGGGAAATTGCAATATTATTTACAAGCTCAGTTGCTGCTTACTTAACTCTGCAACTAACAACATTGACAAAGCCAACTTCCCTGACTTGTCAGGTTGATGTTCCTGCCGGATCATATATTCGGATGCAATGACAAAACAGCAAAATACCAGCCGGGAGGCACACCATCCAGACACAGATTGGCTCCCTCGGGCACAGGGGGACCCGGGTCCAGGTACTCCGGGAGTGTCACTGGGGCAGGTTGACACCAAGTGTTATGGTTGCAAGTACACTAGAGGGGACACCGGGCATTACTCATGTGTGGTCACAGCATGCAAGTACACCCGAGGTGTCTCGGTCTGCAAAGCAAGGCACGTTTCAAGGTATTACGACCAGCAGGACCGGGGCATCTAAGTTCACTTGGACAGATGTGCCTTGACTTCATCCTCGGTCGCCTGTCCCTTAATTACATGCTGTGAGATGTACAAAGATGACTTTCGCATTTGTCATCGTCAGACCTTTTGCTGAAATACAATGGGGATTTGAATATTACAGAGGGAGGGAAACAAACATATATTCTGTCAAACCTTCGCTCATCTGAAGTCCGGGGTGTCACCTTGAGAGACGTGAAGATTTTTCTCAGCTGCCCCCAAGAGCTTACGTCCAGCAAGCCAATTCAAATTATGGCTTACTGAATGCAAACACCTAAGGGAAGGGGGAAGTGGAGAAAATAACAAAAGAGAGAGAGAGAAACACGCCACTCTTCTGCTTGGTGTGAAGGCTAAATCACCTCGGGCACTTTCTTGTCTCTGGACAGCAAACACAAATTAACAAATATGAACTTTAGAAATTTTACATAATCCGTGCAAACTCTAATCAATTAAAATGACATTCATTTACCTCTTAATTCTGGTCTTATAGCTGCCAGAACATCACTTTGATAAATATGCAGATGTTTTCTATATGTTAGGATATCATCTTTCTCTGCAACATAAACAAGCAAACTTGACCTTAAACTCTGATATCTTTAAAACACTTATATGTAAATATATATATGTTTTCCTAAACTCAGATTACCAAGGCGAGAGAAAATGTTTATCAAAAATTGTCTTCGTTTTTTCTATTTACTTAAAGTCTCTTTTAATCCTCATGCAGGTTTTAAAGAAGTTCGTCTCTGGCTGAGGAAGGAGTTTGCAAAGATAAGTATTGTTCTTTCTCCCTCGTTGTAGTAACAAAATAATAAGAACTTACTTGATTTGTCTTCGTTTTGCGCAAAACACTACTCACTGTCTTTCTTTTCTTTGCTTTTAGGACTGCGAAGCGAAGCTGGATTGCTGGACGCTGGATTTCCTGATTGCTGCCGAGGGGGAAGACTGAGGAGAGAGGACCGGAACCCGACTTCTGAATCCGGAAGCCGGAAGATGCCAAGTGGAAGGCGGTCCAGGAAGCTTTAGCCGAAGACGGGATGACTTTGAACTCCAGGTAAGCGGGTAGCATAGGACGAGCGCAAGCAGCGTTTCACGCTTGCGAAGGGTTTAAATAGGTTTTAGACTGGGTGGGGTTCCTGGCAAGCACGCACACATTGTACACGTGTCTTGAGTTTGACGGAGCGTGCAGCAAGGGAACGTGCAAGCAAAAGCACATGAATATCCAAGCCCCGTGTCAACTGCCTAAACGTAACGTGCTGTTTTAACTGTCATTTGCTCACAAGCAGTAACACGTGAATTAACTAAACGTAACGTGCTGTTTTAACTGTCATTTGCTCACAAGCAGTAACACGTGAATTAACACAGGAAACAATATCATTTCACAATAAACGTTCCCTCATGTGCATGAATAGAAATAATAACAAAGCATAGTCTAAACTGAATATTACAATGAATCTGGTACGATTTCAGAACGGATCTTCAAGTCCCCATTTGCTGCCAAGCCAAAAATATAACTAACAACTAAAGACAGAAATAAGCACCATGCAAAGATAAACATATTATTCAGCATTTTTGTGAGATTGTGCATGATGCTGATGGCAGACCCTAACATATTCCACCCTGCCCAAATAGTCACAGGGATGCACTAGTTCAGATTCAACCCAGGCTTTATATGTACAGCTTCTGGTTCATACCACACAGCGGTTAAGTTGCCCATGAACAGTAATGCAGGGCTACAATGGCCTACTACTGCTTATCCAGCAGATAGTTTGGCTCATTGGACCGGGTGGTTTTCTGGTGCGCGGCTAGGAACAGCACAACCAGCCAGGGAATTTTAGTCATGCGGTACCTACATCCCCCCCAGCTTAGTTTGCTCCATTGTGCGGACTACATTAAGTATTCGTGAATGTTCACACCAAATAGGCCAAGAGGTGACGGGTGGTTGGCCAACTTATCGGGCTTCCAAAATATCTCAATCATGTGTTGTCTGTGCAAACTTGGATAGTGAAGTAAACGAAGTGGAGATCCATATGTCAGAGGAATTGTAGGTATAAAGTTATCCCTGGTCTCCTGCACCTGATATGGATTAACTTTGTGAGGACATGGAAGACTTTCATGCTTTTACCTTCAGAGCAATCTTAAGTTTTTCAATCACGTGGGCGATGGGTGAGAAGACATTTGGTCTTGCTGGGATAGATTGTGCTGGTCCCACGCAACATCCATTGCATCTCTTAGACCAAAACAGGCCTTCAATTAAAAATTTGGTGAGTGTCACAGATTTAGGTACAGTAATATTAGGAGCTGCTGCCGTGTTCTAATGTTGAAACAGTAGTTGCAGCATACTGGATAGCGCAAATTTGGGCCGGAGGCACCAGGGAGCTTCACAACGATAGCAGGATAACCAGTGTACTGGGAGTTGCAGTTACGATAATCTTGCATAGCTGCCAAGGTTTTACAAAGCCATGTGGGACATGTTCCTAATTTCAGTGTAATAATGCGTGACGTTTCAGCGAATATAGAGCCGGCAGAGTTTGGTAATAAAGGGGGCGAGCTTATCGTACTATAGTATTATGTGGTATAGTACTTTTTACATATGTACTAGTGGTTAATTACATGTATCAAGCGGCAAAATTTACTCAAGCATATGATACTAGCAGGCTATGTGTATGTATCCACTTTAATAGGGCTCGTGGGAGTGCATTACATTTCTAAGTGCAGCTAGTAGAGTTATTTAATCAGCTAATGTTGAATCCCGTTCACCTGCTGTGCGAAAATATACCTGGACATGCTAAACATTGCGACCCATAGGCAAAACCTCAGAATTTTCCACAGCAGCAAACCTCGTGCTGCCAGGGGTTTCTAATTTTGATCCTCATGGGAAGACTGCAGCACGGTTGTTATTCGCCGTGCTGCTCAGAACCTGTCAGTACACAGGTGCTTGAACTCAGAACCGACGGATTTTACTTTGCCCACATTAACTTAAGTTGTCATATCAGCTACCCAGCGGATGTGTATCACTAGAGCGACTACACATGATTGTATGCGTTATTGATGCTCAAGTTAAATGCTTAAGGAGGCTGTCATTTACCAGCCCAAGGGGGGGGGGTACAATTTTTCACTTCCCCCGGTATGTTTAGCAGGTGGCCCTTCAGGGCGAGGGTATCCATATTCCGTTTAGATGACGGTAGATTGTTGGAGGGGTCCCCAGGCCCGGAGGTATCATACCACACCCCTATCACAAACGGATGGAAGGCAACTAGTCCTTTAGGATCCCTCGCTTTATTTGTACTCTGTCAAAATAGTGGACAAAGTTACACCCGATGTGCAAGGCAACAAAGCCATATGGGGGCCTTCGTGGTCTTAGGCAAGTAACCAGAAACATCGATGCCAGTAGTAGTAGCTTACAGGTATATGAATTTTGATACACCTTGACACTGGCCACCAGCAAAACTGTGCATCATTCTCCCTCGAGAGAGCAGGCATTCTTTGAAGCCCTCATCCATCGAAGGCATATATTTAATTTGATGATACTTCTTGATCTGATAAATTAGTACGGATAGGGGGCAGAGTAGTCGGACAGCGGTTGTGGCTTGACACACAAATCGTAGCAGGGCACACATGGGAAGATGCACGATAGACATACAGTCACACAAACCAGAGGGACACCATTCATTCGCTCGACACAATTCAACAGAATTGCCTGCGCAAATGTCTGGTCGATGCAGCAGAGCAGGTGCACTCTGTACTCAAGGACATGCTACCAGTTGCTCATGTGAGACAAAAAAACCTGCCCTATAGCCAGTGAGCCAGGCATTTGCAGACGTTGCCATCTAACTAGTAGGTTGCGGTGCAATAAGCTGTGGGGAACATGGGGTCATAGCATAATTTGGCTACAATGATTAAAGAATGATTGTTTTGGCGTTCCCACTGCTCAAGAAAGGGCAGGTATTCGTACATGTTGTTCCCCCTCCTATACGTCAGGTACTCGATGACACCCGTGCTTAATGTCGCCTATCCCATGGCAGGATAGTCACAAGGGGGGGACAGGCCATTGGCATGCCTTGCCAGGACAGTGATAGCCACTCACACTATCTGGAGCCTCTAGGGAGGATAAATGTTCAAAACACAGACTGGGGTGTGCTGGCCCCATAACCCCTCACCAAAGTTGCGGGGGGCATCATGCTGTCAGGTGTCTTTGAGGGATGGGCAAGGGCATTAAAGGGTGTTAGTTTGTGACAAGGCATTGGCAGGGATGCAGCGAAACACGTGACATAGAACCTGGTAATCTGGCACCATTACTGGTGTAAGTATCAAGGGTCACAGGTGGATAGCAGGGACTGGGCATCTGTGATCGGTTGAAGGTTCAGCAAGCAGGGTGGGCTGAGTAAGTTGGCAGTCCACGAAAGGGTGCAGCGTCTAATAACGGGCACCATACATATATTCCCTCAAACCTGTTTTGACACCATTACTATGTTCGCCAGGGAGCAATCCAAAAGAACTATAAAATTGTCTGGTCAATGGGGCGAAGTAATGCACCCTAGAAGAAGACCATGAAGACCACAATGTGCAAATTAGCAACCAGTTGGAGACAGGTGAACTTTTGTGGTCTGAAATCACCCCCAGCTCCCGTGGCATTGAGCTCGGTTGGGGGAGGCGTTGGAGCCTGCGCGCAGGAGGGTCATCTGCACTATGTGTTAATTCACTGAGCAGAGGGGATTTGGCTTCCTTAGACATGGGTTGCTACTTGCCAAATTCACAGGGTGCTTTGAGGACGATGGGGGACATCTGTCCAGTTTAGCACGGACCTGTTCTTGCTGGATGGGGGAGAGGCACTATAAATAGCTAAAGATAAGGCCGCTACTTCGGGCAAAAGGTCACTGCTTCAAAACATGAAGTCCACAATTTGCAAATTAAGCAACCAGTTAGGGACATGTGAACTGTGGTGGTCAGAGATCACTCCCCGGCTCCTGTGGCAGGAAGTCCGTCCAGGGGAAGCAATGGAGGCTGCGCGCAGGAGTGTCAATTGCGCGATGTGTAAATTCACCAAACAAATGGGTTTTGGATTCATAAGACATGGTTTGCTTCATGCTAAATACACAGGGTGTTTCAAGGACGATGGGATACATCTCTCCAGAATAGGCATGGACTTGTTCCTCCTGGACATAGGGGAGGCCCTGGAAATAGCGGGATGTAAGTAGGAGCGCAGGCCTTGGTGGGGGGCCCTGGCTGCGACGGTCGCCACACTCAGGGCTGTGGCGGAGTTACATGGTGATCCAGAGGCGGAAAGGTCCTCAGGGGTACACTCTTCAGGAGCACAAAGGGTGCTGAGGCCGAATATCCCCAGGAAGTCTGTGCGGTGGACCCTGGGGTGTGACGGCACCCCATCTGTCCTACGGGCGGTTGGAAACCTGTACAACCGGGGGCCGCTTGAACGCTCTGCCCCTCGTAGGGGGGGCATAAGTTATAAGGTGGACCAATGTTTCACTGGAAGTGGGAGGGGCTATCCCCTCACCACAACCGCTAAGCACCGATTGGCTAAGACCACGATGCAAGTTGGCCCATCAGGTGGTAGGCCGCGAGGGGGGGCTTGCCTTTGGATCGCCTGTAAGATAACCCACCATGTTGGCATATTTGGTATGCTAATAAACCTGCGCAATTTTCTCCACCAAAAAGTTGTCTTGTCTGCTTATTTATGCTACCTGTATGTTGCTGCGGGAGGGCTTATGAGTGTGGCCAATATTGGCACTATGTGGGCTGACCGACAGTCCCCGCAGGGGACCCTCATAAGAGGGCGGCCCCTTTAGTGCCACAAGATGGCACACTGGGCAGCCTAGTGTTTGGCCTGAGACCCCTGTTGGGGTCCCCTGCGCGTCACTTCCGGCCGGGTGGAGGACAGGGAGAGGTATATAGTCCTCCCCCGCCCCCCTGGCGGCCTCTTTGTCCCCTCGCCCTGACGCCAAATCCCTCCCTACCGCTTACCCGGCGTGTCAGGGTGAGGGGAGGAAGGATGTGCTAATCTTTTTATTTGTGTTGCAGGCGGAGTTACATGGCGATCCAGAGGCGGAAAGGTACTCCGGGGTACCCTCTTCAGGAGCACAAAGGGTACTGAGGCCGAATATATCCCCAGGTAGTCTGTGCGGTGGACCCTGGGGTGTGACGGCACCCCATCTGTCCTGCGGGCGGTTGGAAACCTGTACAACCGGGGGTCGCTTGAACGCTCCGCCCCTCGTAGGAGGGGGTGTGAGTTATATGGTGGACCAATGTTTCACCGGAAGTGGGAGGGGCTATCCCCTCACCACAACCGCTAAGCACCGGATGGCTAAGACCACGATGCAAGTTGGCCCATCAGGTGGTAGGCCGCGAGGGGCGGCTTGCCTTTGGATCGCCTGTAAGATAACCCACCATGTTGGCATATTTGGTATGCTAATAAACCTGCAGCAATTGTCTCCACCAAAAAGTTGTCTTGTCTGCTTATTTATGCTATCTGTATGTTGCTGCAGGAGGGCTGGTGAGTGTGGCCGATATTGGCACTATGCAAACAGGAGGTGGAGCACAGAGATGGTGATGGGTATGGGAGTCACAGGCAAGAGAGAGACAGGAAAGGCGAGTGATACATGGGCGAGTGCCGAGCAGATGGAGACGCTACTGCTGGCAGGAGAAGACATAGGTAGGAAGGAGTCAAATAAGGGGGAGTTTGTAGGTTTGCACTACCTTTATATAAATTAATACATTTTCTTGTATGGCCCATACTTTGAAACAAATCACTCCTGGTCAAATAAGAGACTTTATGCGCAGGAACATAGTGATTTTCCAAGGCACACACAATCTCATTGAGTCTTGAAGCCTTTATTAAAATACAGGTCTCCCTACTCCACAGTTAGTAGGCTGTAAGACAGAGGTACACATGACTAAACCACGTGTGCCTCTACTACACAGCCTAAACAACGAATGCGCCTGAACAACGCATTTCTTTACCACACATACCTTTACCACGCGTGCCTTTACCATGCAATTCTGTGGTAAAGGCGTGACTGGTAAAGGTTCCTCTGGTAAACATCACACCAAAGGCCACCCGACCCCCCCAGCCCGAAAAACCACCCCAACCCCACCCTGAGCCCTGAAACCTTACCTGACACCCCGAGCCCTAAAAACTTCCCCGACCCTCACCCCTGAGCCCTAAAAACGACCCAACTATCGATCCCTAAAAAGTACCCCAACCCCCTCTGAGCCCTTAAATGTATCCCAACCCCCGAGCCCTAAAACGTACCCCGACCCAGAGCCCTAAAAAGTAGCCCAACCCCCTGAGCCCCAACCCACCCTTGAGCCCTAAAAACGACCCCCAACCCTTAAAAACTGCCCCAACCTCCCCCAAAACCCAGCGCCACATACCAGTCTGGGTCCTCTCCCAAGTCTCCCAATCATTCCTCTTCCTGTGCCCGCCTATCTCAGCATCTAGACCGCACACTGCATTAACACGGATATTCGTGGTTAAGGCAATCGTGGTTCCGCTTGGAGGGAAATGGCACACGTGGCTCAGCCCACGTTGTTAAGGCCGTTTCCCCAGTCAGTATCTTAACCACTTCTCATTTCTAATGATTCTTCTTAAGAAGGACTAACATCAACACTATGTGCTAGCTATCACACTCAACAGATTGTGAAAACCAACATATTGGCGGTTCACAAATAATGTTACACATCCAGTGATGTTTAAATGCATGGACAAAGTGGGCAATTGCCCGGGGCCCCCACCTTCCAACAGTAAAGTGATTGGGCTTCCTGCCATAATGGTGCTCACATTAAACAGATTATGTTTCTTATTTCACCCCCAAGCTTGCTTAACAGAAATAGGGCCACGCTTACTAAGGGGCACCCAAGGGTAAGGTCATGCACAGTTATTCACAGCAGTGTAGACTCTTGTAAAGTCATTTGCAGTCCAGTGCAACATTTATTGTGCTCTGGAAAAGTGCACTTTTCATAGCATAAATAGGGCTTTGTGCTGTTTTGAAACACATGCATCAGCGGAGTGTTGCTAGGGTGTACATTGGGTGGATTAGCGCAAGCACTCATAGTTTTTGACACAAACCTAAGCTGCTAAAATAGCCAGACCAGGCTTTGCATCAAAATGCAATGCCTCCCTTGAAGCAGGAGCTATCATGGAGAAATGTTTTCCTTTCTGCCAACATTTCATACATCGCGTGTGTGTTGCACTGTAAATGACATATACAGTGTGTGGAATATTTAAGAAAGTGCCAAGGCATACATTTTGAACTGGAAGTGTATGCTTCTAGTACAGATCCTAACCTAGACCGCACTCACGCCTCTGGCAGCCTATTAATGCGCCACAGCAGTGAGCAGGACATTTATAATAAATATGGGTCTGCGCTGCTTTCGCTCCCTTCCGCAGGCGCAGCAACCCTGGTCAGTGTGCTGCATTAGGCTAAAAAATACACTTGCACCTTGGTGTGCATCGCATGCCTAGTCTGCCCAGCTCAGCTTTAACCTTTGCACTCTCAGGCAGTTGATGACAATTGGATTGAAAAATAATCGGTCTGTGTAATTTCTCGCTACTTCACCTCACCAATTCTACCCTCTCCTCTATCCAACTCCATCCTCGCTCTCACTAGTTCAATTTTGTCTCCCTCCCCTCTGTCAATTAATTCAATAAATCTCAATCAACTTTACCTTTCTATATCTCTTTTTCATGACCTTCTGCCTAAATCTATTTCACCCCCCTCTCCCTACTTCAACTCTCTCTCCAAGTCATTCTTCTCTATCTGTACTGTTTTCACCTAATCTCCCGGTATCTCTCCTCCTTCTACTTCAATTCTCACACAAACTCATCTCCATATTTACATATACTTTCATACAATGTGGTGGATATGCTCTAGATGATCTGCACATCAAGGTGTCTCTTTGGTAATACAAAAAAAGGAAAGTAAAGTCCTTATATTCAGTCTTTCAGTCTTGGGTGCTCCCTTGGTGCCAAACACTCATCATCTTAGAGTATCAACTGCGGAATGCACCGAGGTGATTCAGGTACCAATATAGATTAAAGACACCAGAGCACACCATACATTAGATACTTTTATCCTGTGTGCATTCTGCACCATGGAGAGCAATGTCCTCATGTACGCAAGAATCCCACATAGTCAAGTATCACTGCTGCTGTAGATCAATTTCAAATTTTATTTCTATTACATATTGCAGCAGCCAACGCACATTTCGCCCACTAACTAATGTATGGTGTGCTCTGTTGTCTTTAATCTATCATCTCTATAATTACTTCTCCTCTCTATCGCTCTTTCCTTGTCTTTATTACCCCTACCTCTCTATCAGCCCTTTCTTTACCTCGCCAGTTCCCAATACCTCTGCATCTCATTTCTCTACTTCATATCTCCCTCGCAATTTCACCCATCTAATATTTCACTGATGTCTCACCCGCCACCTAACCTCTCATTTAACCTCACTATTAATTCAATACCCCACCTATCCATCTCTTTTTTTATCTAGTACTTCTTAGTTCCCTTTCTTTCAGCTATCTGAAAACCTTGTTCCTTTCAGACTACTGCTAGTTTTCTACTTCTACCTCTTTTTCTCTATCATCAACTTCCTCTCTCTGTCTCTCTTTTACACACAAACACATCTCTCTCTGAACTTCTCCACTTCAACTTATCCCCTTCACCTCTCTCTCTCAACCTCTTTCCTTATAGGTCTCACGACCTCACTATCCTTTCCTCTTTTTCTGCCCTTCAACTCTCTACCTCTCTATAAACGTTAACACTTTTTCTGTATTACAGCCCTCTGACTCTTCTCTTTATTGCTCTTCATGCATGTCTCTACCTTTCTCTCTTTCCCACTCTCTTGGCCCTACTCATTTTTCTGTACCTCTTCTCGTTTTTTTTCTCGCTGTTGGGTTCTTTGTTTCTTCTTGAGTTCTCTCTGTCTAACTCTACCCCTCACTGCCTTTACCTCTCTATAATTCACCTCTTTTTCTACATTTTCTCTCTTGCTACCTCACTCTTTGCCCCTCTCAATTCCGTCTCCCGATTCTCTCTCGCTCTACTGTACTATAAAACCTTACCTACTTCTCTGCCTCTCTTTCTCTACCTACATCTTTCTTCCTATCCTTATCCTTCGTTTTAGTTATCCCATGTTTCTTTATTTACTTTACTTCTCTAATTACCTATGGCACATATCTTTCTGCCTCATCTCTATCTCTACCCCCTCGCCCTCTACTTCACTTCTCTTCCTATACTGTTATTTTTATGTCTCTGCCTATCTCTCGTCTCCTGCCTGCCCATTCCTCTTACTCAGCAGGGTCACAGGTACCTGTTTAGCCAGATGAGTGCACATATATAAAGAGGAAAAGAGGGACTAGGAAGGAGAATGGAAATTAGGAGAAACTTATTCGATTTTAACAATGGAATGTGTACATTCTCAGAGCAGCTTTTTGATTACCATTTTTGAAATAAGAATGCCAGTCATGAACAGGCGATATACTTGTGATTACAAATATTCTGCAATTACTTTTCATGCTCTATGTACATGTATCTTACTCTAATAGAATGCCCACGTTCACTAAACATCTAGCAAATCACCCTTATCTTTAGTTTACAGGAGTGGGGTAATATTCTAGAAAAACTGGTCAGAGATCAGACAGCGGCTCACAGATTGCATAACAGGGTATACACCATAAGATACCGGCAAGACCATGCGATGAGACCTGATACATATGGCCAGCAGTCCGAGACATACCAGACCCCTGGCATTCCTGACCTTGAATGTGAGAGGCCTCAAAATCCACAGAAAATCCGGAAAGTCCTGGCATACCTTGATCGCCACAAGATAGATGTGGCCTGTCTACAAGAAACGCATCTCACTAATCTCACAGAAGGGAGGATAAGCGCTAGATGGGCAATGTATGGCATGACGTCATCCTACTCAACCTATGCTAGAGGGGTCATGCTCCTAGTTTAACGTGGTACCCCCTTTACACCCATTAATGCTATCAAAGATGACCAGGGGCGATATGTCATAGTACAAGGTAACTTTGGAGGTATGGCGTTAAGTTTTCACTGCATACGGTCCGAACACTGATGATCCGCTCTTCTACGCACATATCTGGTTTAAACTGCGCGACTTACCACCCACTGCTATTATATGTGGGGGCGACCTTAACACCTGTCCCGACCCAGCGCTAGATAGATCCACAGGCAATGACCGTTATGGGAAGCAATCGGATAAAGCGCTTAGAGACGGTATGGAAGAATGCGCAATGATTGATATATGATGCTTGAGACACCCCGGCCGCAGAGAAGGCACTTCGCACATAATACATGGTTGGGAATAGACAACTGGCTGGCCACACAAGATATTA
Organism: Triturus cristatus; assembly: GCF_964204655.1. Lineage (NCBI taxonomy): Eukaryota > Metazoa > Chordata > Amphibia > Caudata > Salamandridae > Triturus > Triturus cristatus. The sequence goes on from NC_140583.1 coordinate 241,764,573, forward strand.
CACATGGACAACACGGGTGGAACACATGCCCAAGACATTGTCGGACCATGCACCAGTCCGCCTCGCGCTTGACATCCCGACACACAGTACGCGTCAGTTTACTTGGCGCTTGCGGCAGAGCACCCTTTTAGATCAGGTATTTCGGGTTGAGCTGAGTCAGGCAATTGGGGAGCTCTTTGACCTAAATGCTGGATCCGTGAGTAGTGCAAAAACATTACGGGAGGCCTTTAAGGTCACAATTAGAGGCCAACTAGAAGCTGCATATACAGCCACGCAAAACCCCACATTGATGGCGGACATCAGACAAAAGATTGACACTTATAATGAACACTCCGCCGATGAGATTAAATATATCTCGCACAGATATACTGCACATAATTATGGGGAGGCGGGATGACCAGGACGGGCACTATCACACAGACTCTGTTCCACACATAAGTAAACCTATATCACATGGATTACAAATACATACGGGCAATTTACATATGACACACCGTCGATTTTAGACAGCTTCACTGAATACTACACCCCCCTTTACTCCACGCAATCAACCACGTCACCACCTGAAATGTGCCAATACTTAGATGACATTGCCTTAGCGTGGCTGTCTGACGATCACCACGAATACTTCTGTCACCACATTACAAAAGACGAGATTATATTATATTACAAAGAATTTAGAGACATGTTAATCTCACACCTGGCCACGATGTATGAAGAATCATTTGAAGATGGTGAACTCCCGGCCTCACTGAAAGAGGCGTTACTGATAGCACTACCTAAACCAGATAAAAATTTGGCACACTGCGAGTCATATCGTCCACTGTCCTTAATAAACATAGACGTCAAAATCTTGGCCAGAATTATCAGGATGTGCACACAGCCACTGATATGCAACCTGATATTGCCAGATCAGGCGGGTTTTATACCGACCAGATCCAAAATGCATAACCTATGCACCATTTTTACAATGTTTCACCACCTAAACCCCGACCTGCCATCTGCCGCGGCCTTACTGGGCGTGGTAAAGACTTTCAATTCCGTGGAATGGGTATTCATGTTCACGGTACAACGCCGGATGGGCTTCCCGGAACCTTTCTTGCGTTGGATTGCGCTTCTCTGTACTGAGCCGGGCGCGCGTATTAGAATCAATGGGAACACATCCACCCCGATCAGCATATGTCTCGGAGCAAGGCAGAGATGCCCACTTTCGTCACTTCTTTTTACATTAGCATTAGAACCACTAGGCTGCAAGATTCGCCAAAAACACCCAGAATCTGCCTTGCAATTCCATCTCAGTCCCATCGGCATATCCCTTTATGGCGATGATATGATTCTCTATACAAGGACACTAACTTAAACTCACTCATTAGGGAATATATTCAGTTTGAACACTATTTGGAACTCGGTATTAACTGGGATAAATCAGTGGTCATACCACTTACACCAGTTACAACCCAACCTGATTTGGAACTATACCCGACATTTCCGGACAAATCACCCCAGCTCCATGCACTACAAATCCTACTAAAAGCACCCACGCGGAAGGGCCTAGTAACTCGCCTGTATAATGCATCACAGGGAGAACAGTATCAGACTCAGAATAAATCAATCCAGAGGTGGGAGGAGACGATAGGTGACCTTATAGACATAGGATATTGGGATTATAGTTGCATGCAACTACATCTGTTGACCAATTGTAACCTGCGCATTATTCATTTTAAATGTTTGCATCAAATATATTATACTCCAGCAAAATTATATAAATATGGTCTTCGTCTAGATGATAAATGTCAAGGATGCGGAGCTTCTAATGCAAACTTTCTTCATATGGCATGGTCTTGCCCCCCTCTTCAAGCCTACTGGCAAGAAGTTACCAATGCTCTTACGATTATGTTGTCTGAACTCATACCAAATGCCCCGCTAATATGTCTGTTGGGAACCCACAGGCTAAGGCTGGCCAAGAGACGAAAGCTTCTTGCAGTGGCGCTGCTATTGGCTAAGGGCCGGGTAGCATTGAGATGGGGTAGCAGACGCCGACTTCGATTTAAAGATTGGGTCACAGATATGTCATACTGTAAAGAGACATTGGAGATATACGCAGAAGAAATACCGCAGGCCTCCAGACCAAGAGACTTTTGGGAACGCCTTGTCCAATACCTTAGATCCACACAGGGGGATGCCGGATTACCTCCTAGTGCACCAACTTGACCCTGATTTTGCAGGTTCTTCTGGAAATGCCCTGACTGGTTCATTCACATGCTGGAGGCGTAGACACGAGTTAGCTATGAAAAGTATATTGTATGGCAAGTTTGTTCAGTAATGGTACTGTAGATGGATAAATAAGCTACAATGTGGCACTGTATGGACTATGCATATGCATGACTGCTAGGCCTTTGAGATGTGTAGATGTATATCCAACATGAGACTGTGTTACGTACCTAAGTTTTTTCTGTACTTTCTCCACTGACCAGGAAAAATAAAGAATAATAAAAATAATTAATCATTACAATATATTATATTAATTTATAAATATTATTTTTTGACAACATTTAAAAAATCCCATCCACATTAGCATTTTAGTATACATAATATTAGTGCAGGAGAAGGACTCACTGGAGCTTCGAGTTGGTGATTGTCGCAGTGGGTGAGTTTTGGCATAAGCAAGCCAGTTTGCAGCTGTGACAAGCCCAAACTTAAGGTTTCTCACCTTTTACTTAAAAAAAAAGAAAAGTCTCCCTGATGCCAATCCGAGGGCACCTCCTAGGGATCAGGAGCCACTCCATCAGAGGCCAGCAGGAAGGCTCAGGCCTGTCCAGACAGGTCCAGTTGCAGCTGGTCTGCTGGGCAGTTGCAGGGAGGTCTCTGGAAGCTTTATGTCTCACTTTAGCCCATACAGGAGATCAACCAGTTGATCTGTGGAGCCACTCAGGGTAGCCTGGAATCAAGGCAAGCAGGTCGTCTTCCTTCTTCAGACAGCAAGGCAGACCTTTAAGCAGCATGGCAGTCCTTCTGGCAGAAGGGTAGTCCTTCCTCTGAATTTGCACAGGTCCAGGAGTGTTAGGATGAGTGCTTCTGAAGGTCCTTTTTATACCTGGTGGCAGTCTATGTGGGAATTCCCTGGCCTAACCACCAAAATTGATTTTGGTCAGTTCTTTCCCTGGTTCTTGCTCAAAACTGTCTAAAGAAACAAAAGCAAGTGCAGGCCTGGTGTCAGGTTACTTTGTGTGTGCTGTGGGCCCGGTCCTTGAAATGTAATCAGGGCAGGGTACAGCTCCTCCCAGCCATCCTGATAGGAAGATCCTCTCCCAGCTACACCCAGGTCTCGTTGTTTACCGTCTGGGCCCAATACACATTCTTGATGGGAGAACCAACTTTGTCATTAATGAGTATTTTCTATTACAATTCATTTGAGTGCAAACAGTATTTCTATATCTGCTCCCCAATATGAATTAAGCTCTCATTAATTGAAATAAGGTAACCCAGAGTTTTTCACTCTCAGGACATGTAAAACTTAAATACACTTGCCATATTTGTTAATTGTCATGCACCCTAATGTATTAGCTTTAAGGGCCTTCCTCAGGATTGGTTTGTAGGTATTAAAAAAGAAGGTTTATGCCTGGAAAAATGTTTATTTTTCCATCTCAAAACGTGGCAGCAGAAGTTCTATGTGTGGTAATGTGAATGGACCGGTGGCAGCAGGGCTCTGTCATCCAGGGATGTGAATCGATAGGTAGCAGCAGTGTTCCTGCATGCAGGAATATGCGTGGATAGGTAACAGCAGAGCTCTCTCATGCAGGAATATGCATGGATAGGGAACAACAGGGCTCTGGCATGAACAGCTATGCATGTATAGGGTGCAGCAGGGCTCTCACATACAGGAATATGCATGGATAGGGAGCAACAGGGCTGTTGCATGCAGTAATATGAATGTATAGGTGTCAGCAACATCTCAAATGCCTGAATATGCTTAGATAGGGAGCAGCAGGACTCTTGCATCCCTGAATAAGCTTGAATAGGTATCACCAGGGTCTCACATGCTTGAATATGAATGATCGGTGGCATCAGGGCTCTTGCATGCCTGAATATGCACTGATAGGTGGCAGGAGGGCCTCGCATGTAGGAATGTGACAGATAGGTGGCAGCAGGGCATTTTACATACAGGAATATCACTGAATAGATAGCAGCAGCAGGGTTCTATGCATGCCAATATAAACGGAAAGGTGGCAACAGTGTTTTCGATTAAAGGAATATGCATGGATAGGAAGCCTCAGGGTTCTCGCATGTAGGAATATGCACGGATAGGGAGCAGCAGGGCTCTCATATGGAGGAATATGCTTGGATTAGGTAGGAGCAGGGCTATCACAGAGAAAAATACGAATGGATAGGTAGCAGCAGGGCTCTGGACATGCTTGAATATGAATGAACACATGGTAGCACGATTCACTAGTGCAGGAATAATAACTGATAGAAGTCAGCTGGGTTCTACCTGTGCAGTATCATTGCATATATAACATTGGAATTCTGCATGTGCAGGAATATTAATGGCCAGTTGAAAGTAAATACTAATTTTCAACAAAGACACTCTGGGACCTCGCCTGGTGCCCTGCTGAATCCATGCAAAGCACCACAGAATAATAATTGGCAAACAACTCACCAAGACCGGCCAAGTGAATGCCATTCCATCTCCTGATTCTCCACACATTCAAAAATGGGGAAAACAATCTTCAAATGGCTCCCCACCAACAATCAAAAACCTGTCACTCAAGCCCTCATCACCAGCAAGGTGTACTACAGCAATGCACTCTATGGTGGAATCAAGACTCAAGTGACCAGAAGATTTAAGTCCATACAAAAGTCAGTGGCCAGGTTCACCCTCAACCTACCACCCTGCATGCATAACACGTTGCACCTGAGCTGCTCCACTGATCCCGTTCCGCAAATAAGCATTAGCCTTATGTACTTCAACAACAGCATTCACTTCCACACACCTACCAGACATCTCTGTTAAACCAGACTCCTACTTGCAGCCCTCCCCCTTCATACACGGAACCAGATCCAGAGGTTGTGCCTCATCCTATCTCGCTCCTAAAGCCTGGAACAATCTGCCCTTGCACAACAGAGGCTCCTACTCAGTTCTTGAATTCCCCAAAAACTGATGACCTGGCTCATCACTTAGCTTAACATAAAGTAACATAACATAACATACCTAACATAACTTTGCACGTGCAGGAATATGAATTTGATAATGCAGGCACTCTTAGATATGTCTCCTCTTAGCAGAGGCTACAGGTCAGGAGCATCATATATTTCAGAGGCGCTGGGACTAAGGCTGTGCTGATTATTGGACCTCAGACCCTTCAACCAGGAGTATAATTTTTACACCCCACCCTGGACTTGAGTCACTAAAACTAAGATCTTTTGAACGCCTCACCCTCATACTTTGTGCCTCACTGGTAGACTGTCTTTAAAGCTAAATTAAATGCAACTTCGACTTTAGGATTAAAGGTACTTCCAAGGTGGTGTTCTAACTTATTTTTAAATGTAAGTCACCCCTAGGGTTTAGGTGCCGCAGGGGTAGGATGCCATGTAAATATAAGCATGGACAATATAAAAGATGTTTTATAAGCTCTAATGAGAGAAAACATGCCAAATTTGTTTTTCCCCATTGTAGATAACTAGCTCCATAGGCAAACATTGGAATATTTAATTTAAGCATATATATTGATAGGAAGGAGCACAAGATGTTATACAAGGACTTAAAATAATAGTTATGATAAAGCCACTAACTTACCACTGTTAGATTTATAATACCTATCACAGAAAATACGTTATTAAGTTTTACTTTGTGTAAGTTAAAATCCAGCCTTCCAGCTGCCCTCTCCTGATTAGCTAGCCTTGCCAGGCTGAGCCAAGCTATCTTACTGAGGTGTGAAGTAGCCAGAGGATTTCAAGTGGGTGGAGTACTGCTGTGGCAGAAGCAACAGCAACAGGCAGCATCTGGTGGAGTAGCCAGACTAGTCGTCTTCAGGGCATTAGATAATGTTGCCATAATCTTGCCAGATGAAGAGGATCAATGATCCTGAAATCAGTGTGCAATGTCTGTTTCAGAACGTCAAGTTATAGAGACAATGGTCTCTAGGCCAACAGACCACCTGTACATCCGTAAGGTGGTGATCATAGGTCTTTAAGAGGGTAATATGCCCAGATATATCTGATATATTAATAAGATTAGTATAATTTGCAGTGTCGTGTCAGTTGTAGCCGTGTCAGGTTTAGCGGGATGGAGACCGTCTCGCTAAATATCGGACGCCCATGTTTGGGTGAAACGCGTTGGCTGTCCATATGATGCAAACTAAGCACATTTGTAATAAAGGAACGGAAAGACTACAACAAATACGTTTAATTATTGCTTTTTCCAACTGTACACTAAACTGTATTTACTTACTAAACAGCTTGTGTTGCCTCTCATCTCCCGTTTTGCATGTTTCTATTTGTGGTCAAGTGGCAGCTGACCATTTGAGGCAGGCAACACCCATTACTATGTGACTCAACTTGGCAGTGCAGTTTTCTATAACCAGGCTGCTTTCTCATGTGTTAATTCAACTCCGATCTGCTGCCTGAAATAAACTTTGAGGAGAAACTACAAAGGTCTGCATTCTAAGGGACAATGTCTTCCTTCAAGAAGGATTAAGGAGTGGACACTCTGCAAGCTACGGGTTAACTGAGCCCACCTGCATCCTCTTCACCAAGATGTCGCTAGCCTTTATTGCATCCAGTGGACTTTGAAGGATTTGACCAGGTGCATTGTGGGATTTGTAGTACCAACATCCCAAGGACCATCTCAGAGACGACAAACCACTGAAATGGTGTTGTGGACACTTTGAGCCCTCGAAGGGACCTTCTGGAAGAAGATCCAGAAGTTTGGAGAAGTTTGACAACTTTTTTGTAAAAAGCTCTTAAAGGTGACCGAGAGTCAAGCTGGCGACCCTCAACTGCTACCTGGCCTGAATTACAGATTTGTCCCACTGAAAGCTCTGGAGCTGCAGACTTCCAGGATTTCACAGGGGCATCACATAGCAGATGATATTGACTTGAATCTGGCATGAAGATGAGCCTTGCTTGGCGTCAAGAGAAAAAGTTCCAGAAAAACGACTTGGGGCATATTATTAACAAATGGCGTTAAAATTATCGCCACTTTAGCGGCAGAAAACTGCCGCTAAAGCGGCGATAGTGGGTTTGATAATATGCTCTTCAAAATTCTCTACGGCATATTATCAAGCCCATTATCGCCGCTTTAGCGGCAGTTTTCTGCCACTAAAGCGGCGATAATTTTAACGCAGTGCTTGATAATATGCCCCTAAGTGAGAAGGTAAAATATTGACCGAGGCCTCCCGCATAGTGTATCCGACTGGGGATCCATCGTGGTTGGCCTCAAACTCTGACTTTGTCCCGGCCAAGAGCGAGCAGATGTTCTAATTTGGTGCTATTGTTTTTGAGCACTACAAAGTGTTTATTCTTTAAACATTCATATCTCCAGTTTCCTAAATGGAATTGTTGCAGCCTTGGTGTCAATTCCTTCATAAAAATACAATCTAGTTTTATAAATTGTTTTGGGATTTTTATTGTGTGTTGTGTCCTACTTGTCCAATGTATTGGTATTTTTAAATGTATTACACACCTGTATCATGCCTGCTTGTTGCCAGCTACCAAGGGTTGAGCAATGGATTAATTTATTGAGACCCTATCTGAACCTGTTATTTTGTTTGTGGGCCTAGTGCTAGTGATAAGTCTACTTATCACTATAATAAACCCCTTTCCAACAAAAACAAAATGTTTTTTAAAAGTTTGCTACCCAGTCATCATATCTGACTCTACTGTTCTTCAAATAATTTCTGCATAGACAGGAACTGCCATGGTAGCAGTTCCTGTCAATCTAGAGAGCTGTCCACAGGCCAGCAGACAACTCTACATGTTTGTGGGCAGAGGTCTCTCTGGATGTCAGTGGTATTGTCCTCATCCATCCTGACTGGGTTTACTCCGTCTTCGAAACTCTGAGTCAAGCCCATAGTTTTTTTTACCTCTGTCATGAGATTGGAATAAAGCCTCTTAAATATGCTATGTAGGTCACTTCATAAGAAGCCCTTTGAAATTGTTCCCATTTTGATAAAAACGCCCTAAATATTGAATGGCCATGTGTTACCGCAATACCACTTTCCCATTTCTGGTTTTTACTTGTACAATTCATTGTTTTCAGGTGTTTTAGTCTGATTTGTTTACTTGAACTGAACCAGAATGAATACTTCCAGAATGCACAGATTTGCTTCGGAAATAGAGATGTTCTCATAACATGGTGTCTTTTGTTAGAGCTATTTCTGGCTCTTGTACATTCCCAAGGCTTGTGAGTAAGAGCAAGTATATAGCTTTAGAAGAGTGAAAAACGTTACCTAGTCTTGTAAAGTTTCTAATCATCGTTTAGTCGCATTGGCAGATAAATATAAAGAAGATAAGAATATTTTTGGAACACTAGACAGCTCTATGAAGGGCCTGCTATGTCTTGGGCCATGGTGTAATGGAGTAGCATTCTGTTACCGGTCTGTCAAAATAACTTGGAAGCATTCAAATGTTTGGGACTTTCAGACCTACGTAGTCCCTACCTCTTACCCAGCTTTAGCACTAAGGGCCTCGTGTTGCAAAATCACACGGTTTATGACCACAAAAATACTTACTTTTTATGAGTTGGAGATTTCTTTAGACTAGTAAAAGTATGTTTGCGATTGTTTCTGAATTGCAAATAGGAGGGTTGATTAGAGGGGTTTCCTCCCTCCTTTTTCCAATTCAGAAAGGAATTGATTGATAATTTGTGACTGCAAATGTTGTTGCAAACCATTAATGAGATAATGGCCCCTAGTTGGGGTGACAACTAATTTGCAAACAGGAAGGCATCCCTTTAGGACGGATGCCTCAGGGAGGGAGAGCTTTTCCAAATACTGCCAGCCAATTGTGCAGTATCTCTACTATTTAGACGGCGACCAGACACATATAAACATTCTTCTGCTATTTGCATGGCTGCTGGACAAACAGTCAGAGTCTCTACTTTTCAGCCAGCAGCCACGTAAATATTTATGTTTTCCTGCTCTTTGCACAGCTGCCAGATGCCTAGTGCAGAATCTCTACTATTTAACCAGTGGTGGGTAGGAAGTAAAGTTTTTCTGCTATGTGCAAGGCCGCAAGCCACACAGTGCAGAACCGCTACTGTTTATACAGTGAGTAACTAGTGAAGTTTTTTGCTTACTACATGGTGCCAGCAGGACAGAGCAAAATCTCTACAATTTAGTCAGCAGACATGTAAATATTTAGGTTTTCTACTATTTGGACCGACACAAGCAAGATAGTGTAAAGTCTCTAATCTTTAACCAGTTGCCGGTTCAATTGTAAATTGTTTCTGCTTTTTGCTCGGCTGCGAGGCGAACAGTTTAGAATCTCAACTGTTTAGCATGTGACCAGGTAAATGGTGAAGTTTCTCTGCTATTTGCACAGCTGTCTGCCTAACAATCAGACTATTCGTTAGCCAATGGTCAAATAGTAAATAATTTCTACTATTTAGCCCGTGGCAGAGTAAATATCAGAAACAAATCACTATTTACCTGTAGGCCGGGTAAATAGCCGCTAACATTTATTAATTATTGGTAAGCAGGAGGGACATGCTTATGGGCACCTGTAGGCCTGATTATTAAGCAGTTCAGATTTTGAAGTTTAGTATTGATCCTTGCCAAAGAACATTCGCCTTTAATACAGCAGTTAATTGCTTTGCAAGGTTGTGTGTTTGTCGCAAAAGAGCTGGGATCATCACATTCAATGCAGCTGATAGTTCTTACCAATTTGTTTGGTTATTTTGCATTTGGTCTTCTTCTGGAGAAATGAGTTCCTCTGAGGTTTGTAAAAAATCTAATGCACTTGATTCAAGCAGATCTTCATCTGTTATTTAATAAGCGATTGTCTCAGTGGTCTCCTTGAGTGACAGGGGATGTTTCGTTAGCACCGTACTATTTAAGTCTATTTGAACTGTTGCTCATTTTCATTTACAGTTTGGGTGGTTTGTTGGTCACCAACTCTGATAGCCAGAGGGCAGGGCATCCTGGTTTTTGATGGACCATGTAAGGCAAGCCATTGCCTTGTAGCATCTGTATAAGCTAATAATACAAAAAAGGGAGTATAGACATTTATTTAGCTGTTAGTCCTAGTGGCTTTCAATTTATCATGACCTTTTGAGTGGCTCCATGTCACTGTGTATCATGGGGCCTGAAAGGTATTACATTTTTCTTTGGGTCTGCTGCAGTAGGGGTATTGATAGAGGTTTTATTAGTTTAGTCTGCAGAGGGTTTAGCTTTGAGTGTGAGGGTTCTGGGAATATTGGGCCAGATGTATGAAACATCTGATTAGTGATTTTCCAATTGCGACAAATAGCATCTCGCAATTAGCAATTCGGAATGCATCAACAATTTGCGAATCAGTATTTGAGTGGGGCGCAACTTAGGTAATCACATTCTGCAATTTCCTAAATTGCGAATCGTGTCGCAATTAGCGGCTGTCGTATTTTGCCATACCCTGGTGACCTCAAAATGAAAAATGCTGCTCAATTGGAAATTGCCGAGTGTGCATGATGGAGATTGTGGACAGTATCCACACAACATCAACCTGTGTGTGTGTGGCATTCACCTGTAAAGACATCAAATGTTAAGAAAGGACACAGAGAAAGAGGCTGGGGCCTGGAAACGCAAAATAAAATATTCAAGAAAAGAACTGGAAATATTGACAGAGCAGTGTGTTGGGCACCATGACAATCCTTTTGGGAAATCATCCCTCACAGTCCCTTTATCACATAATAATTAAACATGGAAATCAATACAGAAAAAAGCAACTCTGTTGGTGTGATGTAGAAATCCATTGATTGAAATCAGAAAATGATGGCAAGATCTCAGATCACGGACAAAAGAGAAGGTTGCAAATTGTCTAATTGAGGCTCGAGCTACTGGAGGAGGTCCCCCACTGCCCCCAAACCAACTGCAATAGAAGAACTGGTAAAAACTACTCTGAAATCAGAATCAGTCAATGGATTCAGTACAACTGATACATCTGACGGCGAACGACTTTTACAATGTGGTCGTTACACCGCAATACATTTACATCGCAGTGAATACAATGCAAGTCGTTACAACGACTTGCGCTGGATGGCGCTATACACTAAGGAATAGTATGATTTACTATTCCAACACCTTCCCTACTGTTGCGTAGGCTGGAGTTGGAATAGTGAATCATACTATTCCTAAGTCCAGCGCAAGTCATTGTAACGACTTGCGTTGTAAGAACTGCGATGTAACATACCGCGGTGTAACGACCGCGTTGTAAAGTCACATATTCACATCTGACTTTCCAGAAACCTCTCAAGGTAAATATAAGATAGCATTGTTGCATAGAAAAACATATGTGGTTAAGCAGTGTCAAAACGCTTATTCATCATACAACCTTTTCAATTCTCGTGAATAATATAAATATGGAATGAGCATATTAGTGTACATTAAAAAAACAGTGAATTTCTGTAGGGTATCATGTAGATGTAGTGAAAACACATTAACACTTTAGCTCAACAAATTTATTAATCATGATTCCATTTTCTAACAGATATCCAGGCTCATGGAAGTGATGTGTCAGAAGCCGAGGGACATGAGGAAAAACACGGACCAATTAATCTTCATAGCCAGGGCACAGCACCCTAAGCAGAATATATGAATGACAGAGTAATGGAACATACACATTTAGTACAAGAACTGTGTGGAAGAGACACACATAGTGTCACCCAGGAACCTGTAGGGAAGCTAAGACAAGTCCGGTCGATGTGGAGTTCGCACTTGCGATGTTGCCAACACACAATCCTAACAAATTCTGCGAACTGCTAATAGTGACAAAAATGTGCATCTCTTTGGAGTTTTGAACGCGTCAGTGCTTAAGGTTCAGTACCTGGAATGAAAAGACAAACATTAAGAAAATCATTGCATTTGGTTTAAAAAAAATATCGACATACCCTTGCTTGAACCCAGATATCCATGAAGGAAAAAGCTAGATAGTTTGACAGATGCAATGAAGATGACTCTATATATTGAATTAAATCAGGATATTATGCAGTGCTTAATTTGTAAAAGACTAAATGCTGGCCCCTTGTCAGGAGGCCACTGCAGCTTGCATCACCCATTGCCCATGTCAGCACAGGAAGTGACCGTACCAAGTCAACTACTAACCGTCACACTCCTACAAGTGTGACAATTTGAACTACTCCAGTCCCCAAAAGCCATAAGAATGGCTTAGGCAGCAGGTATTACTATTTTTAATGTATAATTCAGTTAATAATCAAGTGTTCTTGCGCCCAACTGTAAATTTTACTAGCAGCAGCACCATGTGGCAGACTGCCATAAGTGCTGATGTTGACAATTACATGCCGGTCCCAAGAAGTGGAAACCACCGGCTCAAATTATGCATTGATATTATGAGTCAAAGGCGTAGGAAACATCAACACTCTGTTGGTATTGATTTCTTAAGTAGGTAAATTAATTGCCTTGTACATGCCACATCTACAATGTCCGGGGCATACTGTCAGCCTACAAGTTGAAATGGGCCACTACAGCAGGGAAGAAGCATGAGGCCTCATCAAAATACAAATGTTGTAGAAACAGTGCAAAAGTTACAGATTGGAAGTGGTACACAAGTAGTAGCAGCAGAAAGTGAGGATCAGTCACGTGTCAGCATGTTGCCACGGATAGCATGATTGTTTGTGAAACCAGGAATCGCACTGCTATTGAGGGCAATGTAGGAGATACAATATCTGCTTGTGGCAAATTCAAAATGTAGACATTTTATTTGTCATTTGTTATTTTTGATGTATTTAGGGTAACAACACACGTTATACCTTTTATTTTATATTATTATATAACTCACATATTTTACCTTTTGTACTTTATAATTTACATTTTGTGACATAGATTAATGTTACATGACTTTGCTTACATACATTACCATATCTGAAAGTAAAGCAAGACCATGGTTTACCAACTACAAAGCATTTGTATTATTATGCTAAAATAATTTTGTACATTTATAACTTACCCAGTAAAATAATTATTGTTACAATAGCGAGGCGTACGTGGCCTTCGGCTGTTCCTGAGTCATCATCATGTTGAGGTGCTGATAGCTTTTCCTCCTCTTCATCAGACATCCAAACTTCCAATTCTATATTGTGTAGAATTGCACACGTTGATACCATTTTACGACTGATTTATGAAGAATATTGTAGGACATCTCCACACCAATGGAGACATCAGACTTTGCTTTTTAAAAGTCCAAAGGTCCTCTTGTGCATCTATGTGTAACATTGTGCCGACGCTCAATCCGTGTTGAAGAGTTCAGATAGCAGTCATTATCCATGGGCTTTAGCCATAACCACTATTACCTAAAACATCAATGTACATAGTAGCACATCATACTTTAGATATATGTGCCTTAAACAAATTATTAAATACTTAAAGCTAATTTACTCAGTATATATCCATCTTCATTTGTGTCTTATGCAATTATTTTTTAAATGCAGGGCTTATACTCTTCTTCTTCCAATTTCCTTGATTTTCTACTGCAGCCAAATCCCCATCGTTTTTAGTCCGTTGTTCTGTTCATAGCTGCTTGCTGTTGTTATATATGCAGAATCATTTGCCAAAGGCAATAAAGTCCATTGTTGAGGTGGGTGATGGACCTTCCCTCAAAGGTCCAGGCATTTGCATGGGGGTTAGGTTTTTTCTTTCTTTTTTTTTTCTTTGGTGTGCACTGTAGGCATACTGTTGGATAGCGATCAAGCTCCAGGCATGAAATGAGAATGTCCCACTTGGCAAATGTTGATTTTCGTAACATAATGTAGTCACACTCATGTTTGCATTTTAATACAATTGTTTTGATTTTTCTACATTTCTGTGAAGAAAGAAAATCTATATTTTATTGATTCTTCAGATAATATTTTTTGAACATTCGGGCAATACGTCAGGAGACTGAGAATGTTGCTTTAGTTCAAGTAATCATGATTCTAAAATTTGATTACGGTTTTAATAGTCTAACAAAAGTCTCAAGCTCTAGACTTACAGCTAGTGGACTTGTTGAAAGGGTGAGGGCTCTTCTCCAGATTTAGCTAGCATTTTTTGATGGACTGATGAGGACTGAGGGTACTGCTGGCTTATTTTGATGAACGTTTTTCGCACCTATTTCTTTGGTTTCCTTGTGCTTTATATTAAGGATGTCCTGCGGAGCCTCATAGTTTGTGAGGAACTTAGTTACAGGAAGTCCACTTGACAGTTTAGTTTAATGGTTGAGCTGTCTCTTCCTTCCTATTTTGGGATCATGCTGCGTGTGCTCATGTGGAAAGTCTTGTTCAGATGTCAATACTTTTTTACACATTCCAAATCATCCTTCAGATGCTGGTGGAGATTGGAGAGGAATGTGTCAGTTCAATATCATGCTCCCCTGAAATGTTTAGATTACAACTTTCAATGTGATCAGTATATGAAGGGGGTTGTTGCTCAGTTCCTAATTTTTTATTTACTATGGAAGGGAGGGAATAACAATTCCTTTTAGGCTTAAAGCTGGGTGCGATTGGATTTCATATCAAAAATGCATATCTTTGCTTTTGAGCCATTTGTCTCTTATGCAATTTTTTTTTAAATGCATTGCTTCATGTCTTCTTTTGAGGTATCCTTTTCAGGCTGGTTTCTTTGATTCTCTACTGCAGCAAAATCCTCAGCTTCCTTTGTTTGTTTATAGCTGCTTGTTGTCATATTTGCAGACTCATTTGCCAAAGGCAATAAGTCCATTGTTGTGATGGGTGTTGGATCTTCCGCTTAAAGTCCAGACATTTTCATTGGGTTTCGATTGTTATTTGTTTTTTTTGTGTTGCACTGTAGACATATTGTTGGAGAACAATCCCGTTCCAGGTGCGAAATTAGTATGACCCACTTGGCAAAAATTGAGTTTTGTATCATAATGCAGTCAACCTCATCTTTATATTTTAATACTATAGCTTTGGTTTTTCTACTTTCTCCTTTCTGTGCTAAAAAATGTAATGTGTTTATTGATTGTCCAGAAACTTTTTGGAATATTCTAAAGATACCTTAGGAGTTTCAGAATGTTGCCTTGGTTCAAGTAATCATGTGACCTCTAAAGTTGTATTGTCATTCTAATAGAATAACTAAATTTCTAAGCATTGGGTTACAACTGGTGGACTTGCTGAAAGGGTGTTGATTTTTCTTGCATTTTAACGATTGGGCCAGAGTGCTCGCACAGATTGCTTCCCTGTCTTGTGCTGTCAGGGTGGTAACCTTGCCGGTGGTTTGGGATACTCCTTCCCTGAAAAAGCTTGGCGACTTGTACAAGTTCGGGCTCTCCATGTGCGGGGGATGAAGAGAGGCCTCTATACCAGATTTAGCTAGCGTTATTTGATGGACTGGTGAGGACTGAGGACATTGCTGGCATAGTTTGATGAAGGTTTTTTACACAATTTATTTTTATTTTCTTATACTTTATAATAGGGATTCCCTGCAGAGCCTCATAGTTTGCGATGGACATAGTTACAGGAGGTCCCCTTGCCTCATTTTTTTAAGGTTGTTGTCGCTTCCTTCCAATTTTAGGGTCTTGTTTCTTCTGTTCTTGTGGAAAGTCTTGTTTAAATGTCAGTACTTTTAAATTTTTTCGAAATCAACCTATAGATGCTGTTGGAGTTTGGATGAGGAATTTGTCCGTCCATATCATGCTGTTCTGAATTTGTTAGATCACAGCTTTCAATATGATTAGTATATATAGGGGGTTGTGGCTCAGATTCAATTTTTTTTATTTCCCACGAAAAGGAGGGTGTAACATTTGTTTTTTGGCTTAAAACTGGGTGCAGTTTGATTTCATATCAAGATTCCATTCATTTGCTTTTTTAGGTTTCGCCTGACCCAGCGCATGCGCTGGTCTGGCGAGACTTATTGAGAGGGCTCCAAAAAGTGCTACCAGGCCAGCCTAGAGCTACAGTGCATGTGCGCGGGCGCGCGCGCCGCGCTTTACCGTGATTACTTTCACTTTCGCGGCCGCACGGCCACTTTGCATAGCCAATAGGTCTCGCTTTTGGGACCTTATAAGTATTTAGTTATGCAACTGTTGCATAGCTAAACACTCATAAGGTCCCAAAGGCGAGACCTATTGGCTATGCCAATGCTTGTAATCATTTGTCTCTAATGCAATTCTTTTTTAAATGCAGGGCTTAAAGTCTTCTTTTAATGTATCATTGTGAGACTGGTTTCCTTAATTTTCTGCTGCAGCTAAATCTTGATCTTCTTTTGTCTGTTTATAGCTGATTGTTGTTGTCGTATTTGCAGACTAATTTGCCAAATGCAATAAGTTAATTTTTGTGATGGGTGATGGATCTTCCTCTTAAAGTCCAGACATTTTTATTGGGTTTTGATCGTTTTTTTTTTGGGACGCACTGTAGACATATTGTTGGAGAACAATCAGGTTCCAGGTGCGAAATTAGTATGACCCACTTGGCAAAAGTTGAGTTTTGTATCATAATGCAGTCAACCTCATCTTCATATTTTAATACCATAGTTTTGGTTTTTCTACTTTCTCCTTTCTGTGCAAAAAAAGGTAATGTTTTTATTGATTGTCCTGAAACATTTTGGGACATTCTGGAACTACCTCAGGAGTTTGAGAATGTTGCCTTGGCTCAAGTAATCATGTGACCTCTAAAGTTGCATTGTTGTTCTAATAGAATAACAAACTCCCAAGCTCTGGGTGGTTACAACTGGTAGACTTGCTGAAAGGGTGTTGATTTATCTTTCATTTCATCTATTAGGTGTTGATGGGCCTGAGTGCTGGCATAGATTTGTTCCCTGTCTTGCGCTGTCAGTGTGCTAATCTTGCTGGTGGTTTAGGATACTCCCTACGTCAAAGAGCTCAGAGTCTTGTACAAGTTAGGCCTATCCATGTGCGGGGGAGGAAGATCGAGCTCTTCTCCGGATTTAGGTAGCATTATATAATGATGAAGACTACGGGCAGTGCTGGCATATATTGATGAAGGTTTTTTGCACTAATTTCTGTAGTTTTATTCTGCTTAATATTAGGGATGCCATGCGGAGCCTCTTAGTTTGCGATGGACATAGTTACCGGAGGTCTACTTGACTTTTTTTTTTTAGGTTGAGCTGTCTCTTCCTTCCTAATTTGGGGTCTTGTTGCTTGTGTTCATGTGGAAAGTCTTATTCAAATGTTAATACTTTCTTACTTTTTCCAAATCATCCTGTAGATGCTGTTGGAGATTAGATGAGTAAAGTGTCCCTTCAATATCATGCTGTTCTGAGGGTGTCAGGTTACAGCTTCTAATGTGATTAGTATATGAAATGGGTTGTGGCTCAGTTTCTAATTTTGTATTTACAATAGAAGGGAGGGAATAACATTTAATTTTTGACTTAAAGCTGAGTGTGGTTTGATTTCATATCAAAATTGTGTTTCTCTGCTTTTGAGTCACTTGTCTCTTATTCAATTCTTATTTTAAATGCAGTTCCTAAAGTCTTCTTTTAATGTATCATTGTACTGCTGGTTGCCTTGATTTTCTGCTACCGCAAAATCTTCATTTCCCTTTGTTGTTTATTGCTGCTTGTTGTTGTTGTATTTGCAGACTCATTTGCCAAAGGCAATAAGTTCATTGTTGTAGTGGGTGATCGATCTTCCTCAAAAGTCCAGACATTTTCATTGGACTTCGATTGTTATTTTTGTTTGCTGGTGCTCTGTAGGCATTTTGTTGGAGAGCGATCAGGTTCCAAACGCAAAATGAGAATGACCCACTTGGCAAGTTGAGTGTTGTATCATAATGCAGTCAAACTCATCGTTGTTTTTTAATACATCATTTTGTTTTTTCAACTTTCTCCTCTTTGTGCAGAAAGACAAGCAAGTTTTTTTATTGATTGCTCAGAAAACATTTTATGGACATTCTGGAGATATTTCAGGAGTTTGAGAATAGTGCCTTGGTTCATGTAATCACGTGACCTCTAAAGTTGTATTATCGTTCTAATGGAATAAGAAAAGTCGAAAGCTCTGGGTTACAGCTGGTGGACTTGCTGAAAGGGTGTTGATTTTTGTCCTATTTCACCTATTGTGTGCGCTTGGGCTTGAGTGCTTGCATAGATTGCTTCCCTGTCTTGTGTTGTCATTGTTCTAATCTTGCTGGTGGTTTAGGATACTCTTCCCTCAAAGAACTCGGAGACGTGTAAAAGTTAGGCCTATCCATGTGCGTGGGATGAAGAGAGGGCTCTTCTCGAGATTTAGTCAGCGTTATTTGATGGACTAGTGAGGACTGAGGGTAGTGCTGGCATAGTTTGATAAAGGTTTCTCACACTAATTTCTTTAGTTTTCTAGTGCTTTATAATAAGGATTCCCTGCAGAGCCTCATAGTTTGCGATGGACATAGTTACAGGAGGCCCACTTGGCGTTTTGTTTTAGGTTGAGCTTTCTCTTCCTTCCTATTTGGAGTCTTGTTGCTTGTGTTCATGTTGAAAATCTTATTCAAATGTCAATACTTTCTTGCTTTTTCGAAATCATCCTGTAGTTGCTGCTGGAGTTTGGATGAAGAATGTGTCCGTTCAATATCATGCTCTTCTGAAGTTGTTAGATCACAGCTCACAATGTGATTAGTTTATGACGGGGATGTCGCTCAGTTTCTAATGTTAAATTTCCTATGAAAGGGAGGGAATAACATTTCAATTTTGGCTTAAAGTTGGGTGCAGCTTGATTTCATATCAAACTTGTATTTCTTTGCTTTTGAGTCGTTTGTCTCTTATACTGTTCTTTTTTTAAATGCAAGACTTAAATTCATCTTTTAATGTATCATTGTGCAGCAGGTGTCCGTGATTTTCCGCTGCAGCAAAATCTTCATCTTCTTTTGTCTGCTTATAGTTGCTTTTTTGTCGTTGATTTTGTGGATTCATTAGCCAAAGGCAATAAGTCCATTGTTGATGTGGGTGATGGATCTTCCCCTAGAAGCCAGACATTTATTTTCATAGCGGTCCGATCATTTTATTATTATTTTTTTGAGATGCACTGTAGGCATATTGTTGGAGAGTGATCAGACTCCAGGTCGAAATTAGAATGCCCCACTTGGCAAATGTAGGTTTTTGTATCATAATGCAGTTAAACTAATTCTTGGATTTTATTACCATTGTTTTGGTTTTTCTACTTTTTCCTTTCCGTGCAGAAAGAGATGCAATATTTTGTTATTGATTCTTCAGAAAAAACATTGGGGACAATCTGGAGATACATCAGGAGTTTGAAAATGTTGCCTTGTTCAAGTAATCATGTGACATCTAAACTTGTATTGTGTTTCTAATAGAATTAAAAAAAAGTCTCAAGCTCTGGGTTACAGCTTGTGGACTTGCTGAAATGGAAGTTTAAATGTTCTCCCATTTCACCTAATGGGTGTTCCTTGGCCTGAGTGCTCGCACAGATACCTTCCCTGTCATGTGTTGTCTGTGTGCTAATCTTGCTGGTGGTTCTGGGGATACTCCCTATCTAAAAGAGCACAGAGACATGTATAAATCAGGCCCATCCATGTGTGAGGGATGAAGAGAGGGCTCTTTTCCAGATTTAGCTAGCATTATTTGATGGACTGGTGAAGACTGAGGACAGTGTTCACATAGTTTGTTGAGGTTCATCATTATGTTAAATGCACCTGAACACGATGAGGACTATCAGTTAGATACCTGTATCTGATCCGCTGGGCGAAATGATGGAGGGACAAATGGTGGCTGGGAAGACAAAGCTGAGAAGGTTCCCAGTACAGCTTCTGTGGTCAGAGAGGACACAACAGGCGCGTTGGGGAGGCCAAGTAGTTTTAAGCCCAGACAGCAAGGTAGCAGGGAGGGACAAGGAGATGGGGTGGTCCTGAGGGGAGTTATTAACATAGCTGCTGTCATTGGTCTCAACTGACAGCATCCACTCCAGTGTCTCAGAGACTCCAGAAGACACGGGAAGCCAGACAATTGGGCAGATCAAGAGTAAAGCAAAGCTTTTCACTACATATCTACACAAAGCATGCAGCAGAGGGGGCAAATTAACAGCTTTGACCTGGAATGTAAATGGACTTGGGAACAAAACAAAGAGCTGCATGGTGGTTCAGTATCTAAAAGACTAGGGACCTGAAGTGGCAATGTTACATGAAACACACCTGAAGGGAAACAATTGTGAGGCGCTGAAAAGGGGAATATAAAGTGCTGGTGCATTTGGGTCACACATCTGACTCAAAGGGAGTAGGACTGCTAATTAAGATGTCACCACTCATCATACATGGGTCGACGTCCAAGGGTGATAAGTTGAAGAGTCGGGCTGCTAGGACGGCATGCAAATCAACCTTTTCTCCCTATACGTCCCACCTAAACTCCTTGCATGGACCTCGGTGATACTGGGCACCCTGCTATTGCGCCTACCCGATGGAGTACTAATTTTAGGCAACTTCAATCTAGTGGTGAGTGTTGGGGAGGATAGATACCCACAATGACTGGGAAGGGCAGGGGAGATTTGTTTTGTGTGATTCCTTTGGGCCAAAGGTCTATCTGACATCTAGACAACCATCACCCCAGGCCATGACAAAAGACTTTCCACTCCAGAGCATGCAACAGTTTATCAAATATTGATTATTATATTTGGAGATTCACTACACTAGACTGATTGCAAACGGGATCTCAAATCCCTCACAGATATGGGCCAAGCTGTAGGACCCATTTTTGGATAGAGACAGGGCCCGGTCTCAAGACCTATGGTACCTCAAAGATAGAAGCATCACTCAGGAGTTGAGAAAAGGCATTGTCCACTACTTTGAAAAAAATTGGGTACAGTAACCTCAGAGCTCATAAGATGGAAAGTCTACATGGTGGTCGTGAGGGAGAGGCTATCTGCCTATTAAACGGTTGAGGAAATGGAAGAGGAAACAAGCCGTTAAGCTATGGTGTGGGATTTTACTCCTTGAATTGGGGTTTCAAAAGTATGTAAATAAGAAAGTAGGCAATTACTAATGCTATGACAGCAAGAGTAATGGGACCTCGCTGAAAATAAAGAGAGAACCACCACCTTGACCTCGCAGTACCGGCTAAACGAGGTAGGCAATAAACCAGGGAGGTTCCCGTATGGCTGAGCAAGAGAGGGATAGAAATTTGGTATAGGAAATACGGAGGGAGAAGTAGCAGCCAGTCAAGGGGCAAACAGAAATAGTGTCAGAAATCGCAAGTTACTATCAAGGCCTATATCGGTCAATCACGAGCAAGTTATCAAGTGACACAGGAGGCTTCCTCAAACATATACGCCTCCTGGTCCTCATGCCAGAGGAAACAAATTAACTAGATGAAGACATAGTATAAAGTAAGATAGTTAGGACCATCAAAGACATTAATCTGGGAAAGCTCCAGGGCTGAACACATTTCCAATAGAACTATATAAAAGCATGGCTTAGCGCAGCACAAGAGACAGATGTTCCTTGAAGCCAATGAAATAAACCAGTTACCCTATGACCAGCAGTTATCCATGATAGTGGCAGTTCTGAAAGATAGAAAAACAGCAGATAGTTGTGCCTTTCTATAGTCCTATATCACTGCTTAATCCTAGGGAAAGTACTGGCCACTTGGCTAAGGCAGGTCATCTTTAAACTGGTGCACCTGGACCAGTTGAGATTCATGCCTCATAGGGGCACTAGGCTGAGCCTCAACACCTATATGGCAAACTTACCAGACTGAGGGATCACCGAGAAGACTCAGCCGTGCTACACCTTTACACCGCGAAAGTCTTCAACACTCTGGAGAGGACATACCTACCTGAAGTGTTGGAAAGATTGGGTGAGAGGCCAATCTTTCGGCAGTGAATAAAGCTCCTTTATCGTCAAGCAATGGCATGGGTAAAAGTAAATGTTACTCTATTCTACTACTTTTGGGCTGGAGAGGGGTAAGAGGCACAGATGTCTGCCATCCCCATTGCTATTTGGGCTTTGGCTGGAACCCCTGGCGTGCTCGATTTGGGAAGACCTGCTGGTTTGGGGACTGCTAGGAGAGAATCTCACTCTATGCTGATGATATCCTCTTGTACATGTCGCACCCTAATGACATCATCCCCAGGCCCCTACACATTTTCCGCTCATCCTTGGAATATACCATCAATTTGGAGAAATCCCTATTCTATCCAATAACAGGTTGTCCCTGGGAGGTGAGGTACAGAGAAAGCATACCAATAGTTCTGGAGGGATTTAAATTTTTAAGGATGTGTTTAACATATATACTAGGCCGGGCCACAATGTTCAAAATGGTAATCCTGTCCAAACTCCATAATGCGATCCAAAATCCCCTCCACAGGATCCTGCCAGAAATCTTTAGAAAGATTCATACAAGAAGCCTGTACTCTGATGGGAAAGATGTCTGGTCAATGAGCCCCAGACCCCTCATGCGGTCTGGTAGTGGTGAATTGAAACCATCCCTGAGGCAGCACCCGATGTGTAGTTGAACCCACGGGGAGGCCTCCTGACTGCCTTTCCCTCCTCTGCGCTCATTCCCGGAACACATTTTGACGACAGCCATCTTACAGCCTACTGAGTGATTGCTTAACTGAAAGAGAGGACCTCGAGTAGACAATTTGTCCAAGGACACGACAAAGGTGAATACAGCTAAGTTAGCCTTGCAGTCCCTAACCACAGAATACAAGAAGATCTGTGGGGACTTGTTTCTTTATATTCTAACCTCCCACATTTGAACTATAGGTCTTCCCAAATTAGATGCGAGCAGTTGCTCAGGTGCATTTTCCCCAGATTGGCCCTGTATAGTACGGATGCCTCCTTGTGCTTCCCTATGACGTCCTGTGGGCTTCATACCTTTGATTGCTACTGCCCCTGAGATTTGGCTAGATCATTTTGGGGGTCAACCTGGATGATCCCTTCAAGGCAAGAATACTGATCTGTTGAATGCCAAGTAAGTCCGGGAGACAGAAGTGGCTTGGTGAGTACTGAGGATCCTCTGGTCCTGAGGTAGACCAGTCTCCCAAAATGGCAGTTCAGCTGCAGTAAACCAAGGCCCCATGATGGCTAGCAACAAAGGAGAGTTGGGAACCCCCATAAGAAAGAAGAATCTAAACATTTGCCTAGGATACCTGCATGATAAGCTTTCCAATATGATGACACAAATGCATAAGTCCTATAGGATGGCTTCGATCTCTCGTAAGCGATTAACAAAATTGAGCATGGGTGACCTGGTGGCAAAAAACAAAGATGGCATAATTGCCCTGAGCAAAGAGGTCAAGAACATACTGAATTCCCAATCTAATAAGGTTGAAGAAATCAAGGCGCTCTGCGAAAATTGTACAGATCTGGAAGACGGATCACGGTGAGATAATGTGCTGATCCGGAACGTTTCAGAACAGAGGTTTGTGATGACATCATCCTGCACGATAGGTCCCTTTTCCAAATTGCACTAAAAGAGGGCCAACCACATGAGATTCCCATAATTCAGGCACATCGAGTAACAGCACCATGGGAAGCACCTGGTGTCTGCCCCTGCAACATTATAGTTAAGCGGGGGTCCTCCCACCTAAAGGACATTGTTGATGTGAGGAGTCAAAAAATTAGATCTGCTAATTTTTCGAGGATATACTCTTGACCTTCTAGGATGTTTCACATGTGACCATGAACAAATGACGCATGCTATCCTTAGTGACTCCTTAGCTTCATAGAAGAGAAATATTCGATAGGCAGATGCTTCCCTTTGCATTGTGGTTTCAGCTACAATCTAAGTCCCATATGATCTGCACAGTAGAGGAGGTACAGAAATTGCTGGGTCTATCGAGAAGCAGCTCAAGTACAGTTGAAAGGACCAATGATCGCCCACCAAGGGAGCAAAGAGAAAGCCCACAATCCTGTATGAATGGGGAGGGAATCGCCCCTGAAAATCGTATGACAGGTTGGAGAATATTTATGTTACCCAACAGACAGTTTGAAAATTGGACATAGAAGAAAAGGGAATTTGAGGAGGGCCACAGGTGTGCTACGAGAGTATAGAGAGCAGAACTGGCTCTCACTGGGCATGTACTATTCTTCCTCCAACCCCGGGACCAAGAAAGGCTCACCAGACTAATGATCTATGTCAGGATCCAACTGCAGAGGCACAAGGGCCAAGCCCTCACTCAACTCTACATGCTTCTATCAGAGGGACAGTCCGAGTGCAGTGGATCAAACTGTTGAGCTGATGCACCCGTCCAGCCCGGTGTGCTACTGTATGAATATGAGAGATGTAGGTTTGCGCTCTGGCTGGAGGCAGCCAGGGGGCGTCCTGGGATGGGAGATGGCAGGCTACATTGCACAAGAGGGATGTGCTGGTTCCTCTGCCTATCGAGCCTGGGGTTTTTGAGGGAGAGGAAGGTGTCGGAGAGTTGCGGGGAGTGAAGGAAGTCCAAGTTTTGAAATATGGTATTGTATCACAGGTGACACCAGTTCTGACCCAGTCCCCCATTGAATTAGATTTGAATATCACAACAGGCACACAATATTTATTCTATTCTATTCATAAAGTATTGTAAAGCACATAGCTACCCTGGAGGGAGCTGAGACTAGCAACAGATGATAAGGCTGCATGAATAGAGTGGGTTGAAAAGATGGGTTTGCTTTAATTTCCTGAATTAGAGATCAGACTCCATATTCCTAATATGCTGGGGGAGTGCATTTCAAGGCTTAGGGCTATAAATACAAAAGAGCTTCCTCTACCTCTGGTTCTTTTTACTCTGGGTGAGGCAAATAGCTGCTGGTTGGTGGAGCGCAGTCTTCTGACGATGTTGTAAGGAGTGAGGAGCCTCTGGATTAACATTGGGCCCTTTTTATACATGGCTCAGTGGGCATAGAGCCGTGAACTGTATTCTTTTAGTCACAGGTAACCAGAGTGACATTTGAGGATTTTAAAAAGGATGCTGGTGGTGGCATTTTGGATCACCTGTAAACTTTTGGTGACAGTCTTGAAACTTCCTAAATAAAGGAAGTTTCCGTAATCCATGCACAAAATGACTGGAACTTGCGAAGAGCACTGAGTGTCCCAGAAGTTTAAGGGATCTTGACCTTTCTATTATTTAATGGTTAAAGTAGTCACATAGAATGTAAAGGGATTAAATTCCTAGGTTAAGCAACAGAAAACTTGGAGGGATATACAGGAGATTCTCATAGAGGTGGTATGTCTTAAAGAGTCCCATTTGATAACATTTACCCCAGAATTTGGGGGTGAGTCAGACTTTTTCATGAACCTCTAGGGAAGTTTCCCAATAGTCTATTGATTTGTTGACCATTTGAGATTTAGTTTATGTCCTGATTTTGCTTATTTTACGTGGCAGGACAAGGCTGAGCAGAGCCTGCCCTCTAGGCTTCAACAATTGGACATCTTTGCAGCCAGTTGAGAGCTGAAGTAGCTGACAGAGGTATATTTTAAACACACATGCCACAAAAAAACGTTAAGGGCAAAACCGGCACTTCCGTGGCAAGGGAAGTGGCTCATTGATTTTATGGGTAGACGAAAAAACACTCCGGCCCAAATAGCCTAGAGCTCAATCCTAGATGGTTTTGTACAAAAAGCTGTGGGTGCAGTTAGTAAGGAAATCGAATTGACCGAAAGAAAATTATCACTAGTCTCTTCTCCTCCACCATCTTTCCTGGATCTTACCAGGGACCAGGAGGCTATTTACATTGAAACTGAACTTCAGCCTCCAGAATCACTTTTTCCAACAGTGAATATCATTGACACTACAAACGCATCGGTAACTGTCGGGGAGAAAAGAAAAAGGAGAGAGGTGGGCACCAAATCTAAGGGACAGTGCCCATGTTGAAAAAGACTCTGTAAGCTTTATCAAAGAAGGGTGTTATTAGGTCTAGGGGTGGAGAGGGAGTCACCTCCTGAGCCAGAGGATTTTTCTTTTTTCATACAGGTTAGCCAATTAATATCTAATGCTCTGAAGCCTACTTTCGTTAGTTTAGGATGCATTGAAGAGCAGCTCCGTTTTGTGGTGAATGATGTAAAAGAGAAATACGAACGTAGTATAAGTTGTAAACTAAGGATGGACGAGATTATTCACACTAGTAAACAGCAAGGTGCCCACCAAAAAAAGGGTATCCCTCAATACCATTGCCTACCCAAATAGTGTCTGAGCCTACCCAACAAAAGTCATTTACCTAAGATGAAAGGGCCACCTGGGAGACAGTGACAATAAGGAAAGATCGTAGAGCAGGGGTGGGGGTTAGCATAGATAAGGTTTATCGACTTGGTCATGACCCGCAAAATGATAGACATTGTGCTACTAATCACAATCGCACAAAGTTTGCGCCCCATCAAGGAAAGGGGGCGCAAGATCTGCTTAACCTACCCCCAAATAGTACTCCATATACGTTGATACTAACAGGAGTCCCGCCACTACCGTTAGATCAACATGAAGACTGTCAAAGCCTTATAAACAAATCAGCCAATTGTGAAATTAGAAAAACAGAATGCCAGGTGAAAATAATCGAAAATATCATTATGGCGCGATGGGTTAGATGGCTA
Source organism: Triturus cristatus (assembly GCF_964204655.1). Classification (NCBI taxonomy): domain Eukaryota; kingdom Metazoa; phylum Chordata; class Amphibia; order Caudata; family Salamandridae; genus Triturus; species Triturus cristatus. The sequence continues at coordinate 241,791,227 of NC_140583.1, forward strand.
GACCACACACCGAAATCGGGTGGGAGAGTGGGGGACAGTGGCGGAAGTGCGACCGGAAATATCAGTGCGGCTGATATTGAAAGTATTTTGTATATGCTTTAGCAGATGGCCCACGCTGTTTTTTCCTATTCTGGGAAAGCCAATAAAACTACTTTGGAATAAATGAAAGCTGGAGACAGAAATCAAACTGATTCTGTAGGATGGAAGAGTGGTGCGCATAGCAATTCCCAAATTCACAGAGGGAGTCTAAAATGGAGGAATCACACTACCAGATAACCGGAAATACTAGTGTGCATCACAGTTATTGGCCGTTAATGACTGGGCTTTTGCACCACAAATTCAGCTATCTCCAAATGCGAAAAGAGTGGTAATGAGAGAGAGGGGCTACACAGAAGCTCTGTATGAACGCGAGACAAGGGCAGACCTGCGGGCACATACCAAGTCTCTGATAAGAGCAAGAAAGGAGGCAACTAGATACCTGGGATGAGAAAAGGCATTAACTAATCAAACTCTGCTATGGGTACAGTGTTGTACTGGCCAAAGTGGGGAGAATGCAGAGATAGGGGAAATGGGAGAGGATAAGAATCTGCATATTGGGTTACTTGTGATGCGATGGAAGTCTGATTCCATGGTGTGTCCCAGTGGACATCGCCGCAAAACAATATTAGATTAGTGGGGTGCCGAATGAGCCAAGGGACTTGGTGTGGAGCTGTTCTAGGAACACCTCAGCCTCAAAACATTGCAACCAATGGGCTTATCCAAATACTGTTTTTTTTATTGAAAGAGCCCATAGAGTCCAGGATCTGCCTCCAACAGGCGCTCCACTGCAGACAAACCTTGCAAGGATCTTCAACCACTGAGACAGGGATTCTATATTACAGGCTTCCAGGTATAGGGAGAAACATATCTATGAGAATATAGATGTCAACTTCTTCCTGGAAGTTACTCTGCAGGTGCAGAAACTCTGGAGAAATTTCATCAAGGTTAAGCAAGTCTTCAGGGAATACAATCATAAACTACATGATGATGTATGTAGCTAAGTTGAGTATCATGGCGAAAGGGAAGATCTGGCGTTTTGCTACACCAGAGGAGGTCTGGGACTGGATCAAAGGATGGAGATCGCCCAAAGGCTGGAAATTGGCAGAAAAGCACTAGTCCAAGACCACACCATGAACTAGGAATGCCGACAGATGGAGGAGCCCCTAATGTGGTAGGATTCCTCGCTCAGGTAGGCAGTAGGAAAGACTGACACATGAAACAAATTTGACAGCAGTTACCAGTGGAAACAGGGAAATCCCTTATATGTGGTAAAGAAGGAAACTGGAAATGCGAAGGTCAGAAAGATGACAAAGATTAAGCTCCCCACTGAATACAGTAAGGGATGTCACTTAGATACATGGATCTGCTCTGCTGGGGGAAATGGTGGAGTGATGAATGATGATATCGCAGGGAATGGGTTTGTGGGAGACAAAGCAGGGAAGGTATCCCAGTACAGCTTCTGTGGTCAGAGGGAACACAGTGCTCTTTGAGCTGTGGAAAGATGATGAAGTTACAGAAAGTTGTTTTGGGAGTGACTGGGGCTCTGTGACTTGGAGAGGGCAAGTACTTTTAAGGCTAGGAAGAAGGGTAGCAGAGAGGGAGGGTGGAGTTGTGGAGGTTCGGGGGAGGGGTGTTATTCATATAGTCACTGTTATTGGTCACAGCCGACAGAGTACACTCCTGTGTCTCAGGTATCCCAGGAGACATGGGAAGCCAGACAATCAGATGGATCAAGAATAAAGCAAGACATCTCACTACGTATCTGCACATAGCATTCTGTGAGGAGGGGCGGGGGCTGAAAACGGGCTTGTCCTGGAAGGTTAATGAACTGGGGAGCAAACTAAAGAGAGACATATTGGCCCAGTATTTCAAACACCACCGACCCCATATAGTGATGTAACAGCATGAAGGAAAACAATTGTGAAGCAATGGAAAGGGGACCTGGCCCATTGAGGATACATGTCAGATTCAAAGTGAGTAGGACTGCTAATTAAGAATTCAACGCTCATATATTCCTCACCATATGATGGACAATACCCAAGGGAGATATGTTGCAGTCAGCCCGGCATGGAAATCAACCTTAGCTCCTTATATGTCCCACCTAAACTCCATGCAGAGACCTTGGAGTTGCTTGACATCCTCCTATTATAACTACCTGAGGGGTGTACTAATTTTAGGTGGGTCTTTTAATCTAGTGGTCAGTTTGGGTGTAGGACAGAAGAGCGGGGGAATCTCATTTGGTGGGATTCCTTAGGGCAACCTGCCTTTCTGACACCTGGACAACAGCATCCCAGAACACGACGATGCACTTTCCACTCCATACCACACAGCAGTTTATCACATAGAGATTATTTCATTACATAAAATGGCCAGGTTGGAAGATTGCCTAACGCTAGACCGACGGATGGCGAGAGTTCTCTCAGATCACTTGTCGATGTGGACTAAGCTCCAGGACCAGTATGCGGATAGGGACAGGCCTAGGCTTTAAACCTTAAGATAGACGCTTCACTGAGGAGTTGAGATCAGGCACTGTCCGCTACTTTGAAGAAAATGTGGGTATCATAACTTTGGAGCTCATATTGTAGGAAGCCTACAAGGCAGTGCAGAGGGGTCAGGCTATTTCCCTAATAAGGAGGGTGAGGAAACTGAAGAAGAAACAAGCCGATAAGCTAGAGGGTAATATCGTACAACTCAAGCAGGAGCTTCAAATGTCAGGAGATAGGTAGTTCGCCACCGACTGAGAGTACAACAACAAGAGTACTGGGAACTTTGAGAATAAAGCGAGAATTGCCACCCTGGCCTTGCAGTATTGACTAAACAAGGTAGTTAGCAAAGCAGAGAAGCTTCTTGCATGGATGAGCAAGAGAGAGAGGTATAGAAATTGGGTATAGAAAATATGGAGGGAGAAAAAGCCACCAGTCAATGGGGTACACAGAAATAGTGGAAGAATTTATTTGCAATTTCCTATTAAGCCCTATATAGGTCCAACATGAGCAAGTCATCAAGATAGGAGACTTCCTCAAAAATATGCACCTCCCAGTCCTCATGCCAGAGAAAGCAAAATAACGAGATTAAGACATACGAGAAAATAAGATAGTTAGGGCCATCAGAGAAATAAAATCTGAGAAAGCTGTGGGGCTGAACAAACTTTCAAAAGAACTATATAAAGGAATGGCTTGGATCCTAGGCACCCTACATAAGACCTATGTTCCTTGAAGCCAATAAATTAGGCCAGTTAGCCTATGACCAACATCTAGACACCATAGTGACAGTCCTAAAAGTCGATAAACTGCCAGGAAGATGTGCCTTCTATAGAGAATGTCACTGCTTAATGCGGAAGATCCTAACGAAAGTACTGGTCACTCACCTAAGGCAGGGCATCTTTAAACTGGTTCATGACGCGCCGATGGAGTAAGGCAAGAAAATCATAGCTCCCGGCTGGCCTGCTCAATCCAGCAGTATCCTGCATCGAGCTCGAGCAGAAAGAGCCTCCATAAGATAGATGACCCCAAAAACACAACGGTCAAACAATGTAAGTCGCAGGGTCCACAAACGAGAGACTGGGGCCCCAGAGCAACTTTACCTGCACAGAGGAGTCCACTTCCTATGAGCAGACACATGCGTGTGGCCCAGAACCTATCTCAAGACACCTAAGAGCAGGGTACTGCTGACTATTGGGGGTGTGAGTTCGCACACAGGTCCCGAATGATCGGCTGCTGAACTCAAGCATCAATGGGGAACTGGCCGCCCCTTGAGCAAGCTGTGGGGGTGGCACCCCTGGTCAGTGGAAACCCAAAAAGGACGGCTAGGATGGGTGGACAGCCGAAAACACAGAGAAACACTTCCGGTGAGTGGGGATGGGAGGCCACACATGGGACCCCGATAGAATGACTCCTGTTCTCAAGCAGTGGCGGGGGAATCGGTGACCCACTGAGAGAGTTGAAGGGGTGACACGCCTTGGCAGCAGAAAAATGGAAAAGAGCAGCATGGGTTGGTGGGTGGCTCAAAAATACAGTGAGTCGCCTGGGGTCTGTCACAGGGACAACGAGAGGGACTCGGGCCCCAGGAGAACCTTATCTGCACCAAGAGGTCCCTTAACTACCAATGGACATGAATGTGTGGGCCAGAACCTCCACTGGGACGCCTGTGGATAGGGTGCTGTTGAAGAATGGGAGTGGGGGACCACACGCAGGGCCCTAATAGATCGATTGCTGATCTGGAGCAGCAGTGGGCGGAACAACGACCCCCTAGAGCAAGCTGAGCAAGGCATTGTGTTTGGATGCCGCTCTTAGAGGACTGCCCATCGGACAGGGAGCAAGGAGACCCCATGACAGATAGGAAGCCGGGATGTGAATAAAGGAAATAAAGCACTGACTCTGCTGGCGAACTGTGAATGGTGAAGGCATACCACACTATATGGACTTGGCTGCAACAATGGAAGGCAGACCCAACCAGGAATCCTGAGAGCCCTGATCTGCTCTGATTTCTTCTGACACCGCAGTGTGCACTCCGGAGGGGGAGCAAACAGAGGAGGCATGCCCTGCGGCCTACTCCCAGCGGGGGCATCTGCTGGCCGGCACTGGACTGGTGGGGTCCATTAGGCCCATATAGATAGGGCAATTTTGAACACCATCATGCTCCATACCTACTGCACTACCCTGCGAGAAGTATCATGGGTAAGATCTAAAAAAAAAAAAGAAATGGACCACAGGGTGCCACCCTCGTTAGAAGCCAATTAAAGGGGAGGTCAGACCAGCAGCCACCCATCCAGGTACAAAACAATAATTTGTAGGCAAAAACGGACTCCTGGGAAGTGTTGGAGTACACTATAGACAGAATAGTGGTGGACATGGGGATCCTGAGGGATTACCACAGGCATCTAGCAGAATATGTCACAAACAGAACAAACGCCGACGGATCGACCCACGGAGATGGAGACCCTGAGAGAACGCCTTGCTTGCCTGCAGAGAAGGCTCGAGATCTTGGAATACAGAGCAGAGAACGCTGAAAATTGGGCCCAGAAAAATAATATTTGCATGACTGGCCTGAATGAACATGCTGAGGTGCCTGACATGTTGCTTTTCTTGGAAAAATGACTGAGGGACGATGTGGCACTGGATGGGCTCTCCTGCTTCTTTGCCCTGGAGGGCCACACCGGGTCCCGTCAAAAACACCACCTCCTGGAGCACTGCCTTGCCTGGTGGTGGCCAAACAACTTTATTATAAGAACCGGTGCCACATACTGCAACAGGTCAGATTGCGTGGAGAACTGAAAGCGGAGAACAGAAGGTTCATGATTTTCCTGGACTTCACTAGAGAGATCCACATTCTTGGAAGCTAAACTGCACCTTCGCTAGATAGGAGCTGTAGGAAGGTGGAATCTGACTATATGGTTGCCCCCACATTTTGCCTGGTGTTTTGCTGGTTTATGACTTAGTTGGACTGGGATCCTGCTATTCAGGACCCCAGTCTATCTGCTTTCTCTGTAAAATGGTTTCCATGTGCATTAGGTACATTTCTAATTGGATTCTGGAGTGTCTTATAAACCCTTAGTGTATGGTATACTATGTACCTAGGGCATAGGTACCTCAGAGGCCTACCAGGGGCTGAAGCATGTATTATGCCCCCCCTGGGAAGCACTCCAAAATGGTACCACAGGTCGGCTACTGCAGCCTGGGTAAGGGTGTGCTTGCACCCCTTACAGTGGTACAGGCTACCTATATCACTACCATTGCGCACACATATAAAACCTATAGGTCACTCCTATGGCAGGCCTTAACAATCCTGAAGGCAGAGTGTTTGTTTTTTAAGTGAGAGGGTGCCCCTGCATGAGCAGAGCCCCTCTGCAGCGTTTGGAGTACTTCCTCTGATGCGGTTTGTGGTACAGCCTGACCATATACTCTTAAGTGCATTATAACCTCGCGGTAAATGCTAACTTTGGGATGGCTGCACGGAAACATGTTGTGTTTGGTGTCAAACACTTTGGAATTCTACCCCCTGCCAGTTCTGGCGGCGGGGGTAGCATTTCACCCTTCTAGAGGGAGAGACATGCTCACACTGGTCTAACCCGGTAGGACTTTCTACAGCCCTAGCATCACAAAATGGATGCCTGTGCCACAGACACGGGTCTGGCCTCCTGCTGCTGACCGAAACTCCAACAGGGGAGGCCTGGACAGTAGGTTTCCTGTCCCAGGGAAGTGTAACCACCACCCCAGACAGGCAGATGTGTATTGGGGCTGGGCGGGAGCACTCTTTGATGCTTTGAAGTCCTGCACTGGGGAAACACTTGGTGTCCCTGTGCATAGTCCAGTTCAAACCGGTTGCAGGGGCTACCTGCCCCTGCTCTGGTGCGAAACTGGACAAAGGAAATGGGTGTAACCACCCCTCTTTCCAATCCCTCCCATAGGTGGGTCCCTAGAGTATGTCCAACCCCCAAACTTAGAATAATGAAACTCTGCAACATATATCCTGGACCTTCGACGTTCTACTTTGACTAAAAGACTGAAGAGATCCCCCACTTGGCAGGCACCAAAGAAGCAACTGACCGGTCTGCATCGCTGAAGCTCCCGCCGGACGCCGAAGTCTTTGCATCACCAGAGGTGGATTTCCAGACTTCCCCGAGGCTACCCTGAGTCTACCGCAAAGCTGAGGCCTGTGGCTATCGTGGGTGATGTGGAACCTTGACCCCTGGACATCATGATCTTTTGCAGCAGCAGCATCTTCCTGGTCCTCCTCGAAGTTGTGCTTTGGGCTCCGGGTAGCCCCAGCCTTGAGCACCTCCTGCACCGAAGATTGCTGGCCTCCACTCCACGAGTGATCCGTGGGCCAGTTTTCAGTGCGACCGCTTGAGGCTCCTTCGCGATCGCTATCCTGTTGGCTAGTAGGTCCCCACGAAGGCAACTCCTCTTCTGATTGGGCTTTCCTGGTTACTCCAGATGTGCCCCGACTCACCTTCACTGGGTGAGTCCCCCAGACCTTGCTGGGCTGATCCAACGTCCTTTCTCTGCTTTCAAGTAACTTCCCGTTGCCAAGGCTTGTTGGGTCCAATCTGGTCGCCGATACCGCAGCACTCGACAGACTTTGTGAGGCAGCTCAAATCCAGCTCCTGGTCATCGGCACCTCCTGGACCTCGTGGCTGAAGAGTCAAGACACCCGTCAACTCGCCTGAAGCACCCGACATCTGTGGGCATTGGTCTATCGTGCCCTTGGTCACTGTTAAGTGACCCAGACTCTGTCCCCTCTGCTTTCAGGTTCCTTCCATCCTAGATCCAGGCTTGGATCTCTCCAGACACTTCTCCCCTTCACGGCAGCAGCACTTCCTGAGCAGCTTCCATTAAAAACAGCAACGCGACCTGACACCATTTGACACCTATGCACCCGGCTTCCCTGGGTGAGGTAACTCGAGTACTCCGGTGCTCCCGTGGGTGTTGGCCCTAGACACCTCTAAGTCCAAAAGGGTTCGCTCGTAGATATCTTCTAAGTGTCCCTAATCTTTATATTTCCAACCGCGACATTCCCCATAGAAGTAAACGGAGATTTGCGGCTCTGTTCTCACACTGCACGCGTCCCCCGTGGGTCCCCTGTGTCACTACCTTGGGTGGTTCCTTGTGGTCCAAGCACTTCTACAGGCTCTAGGCCTTGTGTCTAGTTCAGTCGTGGTTCTTATACCGCTTTATTGGTATATGGTTTGGTACGCCCCTAGGGCCCAAACATGTATTTGTGCTATTACTGTTGATTGCTAACTTGTAAATTAAATACTTCGAACTCCAGTCTCATAAAGAGACTAGAGGGGTGTGTTTGATCTTAAATACATATATTTGAAATATATACCTGGTGTGGTTGTCCTTTCATTTGGTCATTCAAGAGATTATAGACTGGTAAAACAAGCTGCTTTACATTCCTTCAAGACTTAGACTGAAGGCTGCTCTCCATAGCTACCCCTAGGCTAGCTTTCACTAAAGGTTGTCTTTAACCATTCACCATAAGGGGTTGTTTGGACTGATACAAGGTGCCCACTATAATTAGTGGACAGCATATATCAGGCCAACTTCTCACATGAGCCCAGTATGCAATCTAGTTTACTGCCAGGAAATGAGTGGTTACGGCAGCATGGGTGTAGTTTTGCAGCTCACCGTAAAAAAGGGTGGGAATAAATAGATCAGCAACCACCCTCTGAAAGTAACCCCGATCCCTTGAGACGAAGATCAGTTTGGAATGAGGCGCAAGGCACATAGCATCAAGAAAGCAGTCCTGCATGAACAGTTGCGACAATGAGGAGATCGGGAGTGGGCCCACCCAACGACGATGGAGGAACATGGTACTCAAGACTCTGATTCTGATCATGGATCGGTCTCTTTGAGGGGATGAGATACTGTATGAATTATGTTGACACCCCAGGCAACTGATGATCTAATGTGACTGAAAGTACATTAGAATTAACTGGAAACAGCTTCAGGGTGGGTGACACCAATAAGGTGACCCCTCAGGAGCCTAGGAGGAAACCTTGGACACCTCAGCAATACAGATATACTGGCCACATGATGCTGCACGGTGAGGCATCCGGACGGGAGGCATCCATATTGGTACACCCCTCACTTTGAGGTTCACGGATGTTCTGCATGCATGTGGTTGCAGTTGTAATGCTTGTTTGGATGGGTGGATGTTGCCTACTTCTCTTGGGGTTGGGGAGTTCAGATAGTTGTTTGTTTTTGCTGTGTCCTTGGTGGAGTATGACATAGGTCCTGGATCTGGAAGGGCAAGATTTACAGTAGAGGCAGCATTAGTAGAAGCCTGGGGAGGGAAGAGATAGCAACTACCTTATGGAGACCTACCTGAAATATAAGCTCCTATCCTGGAATCCAGCAGATGGCCAGTATCTCCAAATGGTATAGGGTATATTCTTACCTTAAGAGGAGGGGGCATAAAGCCCTCTTACAAGAAACACATCTCACAGCTAAGTAAGGACTGGTGCTTCATAGGTGCTGGCGAGGTCAGATCTTTCAAATCACATATTCAGCATTTGCAAGGGGGGCGTTCTTATTTGGGTGCACCCTGGGGTTCTCTTTCAGAGAACGAGGGAACTTTTGGACCCTGCAGGAAGCTATGTGGTGGTGACTGGCAGGTCAGGACCAGGTGGTGTTTATGCCCTGAATGTAGACCAGGTGGGTTTTCTAGAGGAACTGTGTTGGTTTTTCGCTGTCTACCTAGTGCAATCTGTCCTGAGTGGGGAAGGATACAACTCTGTTGCTGACCCCATCTTAGATAGGTTGCATCCGCCATTGAGAGACTCCCCACTTATTCTGGCGGCTTGTAGATTCGCAGGTTGGCAGTCACAATGGGTACTGGTAGACTTGTGGTGACACACCCACCAGACGACCAGAGACTACTAATTTATTTGAAGCCTCCATTAGTTGCATGTTTGACTAGACACCTTCCTGAAGTACACGGGGCAATACATGACATTGAATACTTAACAAGAACTCTCTTGGATTATAATCCGGTGCTATTATATTTGAATAGGGAAGTGGTAAGGCCCTGTATGCCTATGTGGAAACTGAAGGATGAGACATTGAAAGACCCAGTCTTCCAACACTCGATTGGGGACAGTATCATACAGTATTTCAAGGATAACATGGACATGGCGTCCACACCACAGATCAAATGGTATGCCTTCAAAGTAATTATCTCAAAATGTATAGAAGAAGTGATGGGAGTTAGGCGTACACTGTTAAGGGAGATGGAGACCCCTGAGGCAGAGTTGAGAGACATAGAACGTTAGAGGCATTGGCACTTGGAGCTGCAGCAGACACTGCTGGAATACAAAGAACTCCTGGAGGGTGGATAGAGAAGGTCAGGTGGTTTGACTACAGAAAGTACATGGTCCTGGCACAGGCAGAGTGAGATATGTCTGGTTCACTACTAGCTTGGCTGCCAACCCTGCTAAGAGAGGCTCTGGGATAATTGAGTTGGAAACAGACCAAGGGGAAAGGCTCCATAAGCAGGATGATATCAATGGTAACTATAGTGAGTACTACAATCCTTATACCCATCTTTCTACAAGCGCCCCCATCTACTCTCCACCCAGAATGGACGCCTTTCTGGATCCACTTTCTATGCCATAGCTCATGTGAGAAGATGCTGAGGGATGGTGCAGAAGAAATTGGTTGGCAGCGATGGGCTGCCCGTTGAATTGTACATAATATACGCGGAGACACTGGCACCCAAGTTGGTAGAGGTATATAAAGCAGCATAGACTTCGGAACATCTACTGACCTACATTAAGGTGGCATTAGCAATCCCGCTCCTGAAATCGAGCAGAACCCTCATGATAGGAAGACCTATAGGCTATTATTAATGCTTAGTATTGATTATAAAATACTGAGATGAGTCTTGGCAAAAAAACTTTGACCCTACATGACTATATTAGCACAATGCGGACCAAGCGGGTTTTATGCAAGGCCGCAACACAGCACTTCATTTCCAGCATCTGTTGCCACTGTCAGGCGATGATACAAATGATCGACCGGCAACGGTGATATTCACAGTGGATATAGAGAAGGGCTTTGATAGTTTGGAGTGGGGGGTTCCTCTTTAGAGTGCTGAAGAAATTTTAACTGGGAGCGGATTTATAAACAGGAACAGACTATTATACACTGGCCCAATGGCCCAGGTGAAGACCGGTAGAGTGATATCGGAGGAGTATGCAGTTGGATGAGGATACTCGTTATTGCCGAAGCTCTTCGCGCTTGCGATGGAGACCCTGGCCTGCAGCGCGAGGACTGAGCTCACCTAACGAGGATTGGAACTCAGAGGCTTAAACATCACATAGCTCTGTATGCTGACGACTTGCTATGAAATGAAATGAAAAATAAATTTTTAAAGGGTGCTAAACCTGAAGGTATCAAGGCACTGCAGCAGAGACATTAGAAAAAAACCTAAAACAAGCTGAGAGAATCAAGGAAAACACTAACATCTGCTGACAGCAAAGTACTGACAAACTGGGCTGGTAGAATAGCCAAGTTTTTTTTAAGTTTTCTAAAAGATGTAAAAGACTTGCTCTCTGCAACATGAATGGGAAAAGTGTTCCATAGCTTAGCCACGGCTGCCCCATTTTTTTTTACACCGTTTGAAACTTAGGAACAATTACTTTTTTGGGAAGCTGATCTCAAAAACCTGCCTAATGTGTACCACTAAAAGAATGATCAGATGGCCCGAGGACCATTATGGGGTACAACTAGATATACTGTCCTGTACTGAGTGCCTTAATGACCATCCTTTTCCCAACTATTATATAGCAATTATTCGTACATGACTCCGATTCCGTGTTAGCAGGGGGATGGGCTACAAGATAGATTCAGAGAACTATCTGTATTAGGGGTCAACTGGTACAAGTCAAGGTTGTTCCCAGTGAGACCGGTTGCACGGCCTCCTGTGACCCCGAGGGCATTGATATGGGAGCCCACCTGCCTGCAATATGTGGGAGTACAGATATTCCATGACACTGGAGACCTGATAGATGGGAATGTAGGGCAAGCTTGCAGATCCTTGCGGGCTAGTGTTGATTTTTGGAACATGCTCCCAGTTTTGGTTTCCAGGCGAGTGGCCATCATTAAGATAGTGGCACTTCCTAGACTCCTATACTTCTACGGGGTTTTGTCTACATTGATATCCTGCACTATATTTCGGAAAGTAGACTTGCTCCTCATCGCCTTCATATGAGTACGAGGTGCCAGAAAGTGGGACTGGCTAAGTTGCAATGCCATGTTTTAGAAGGTGGGATGGCAGTCCCAGACTTTGCGACTAACTTCTTGCCATGCAGATGCAGTGGTTGAAATTAGGATTTCTAGGATTTCCAAAGTGCACTACTATCCGTGGTTGACTCCTGGGCGGGAAATGTGCCCATTCTTTCCTGGGCCCTAGCAGCTATTGAGGCTGCTTCTTGCCATCCGACAACCACTCAAGCGGGCTCTACCGAGCTCCATGTAATGAAACGTTGGCTAAAATGCTTACAAAAAACATGCACACAGTTCCAGTACTCACCTGATATCCACTTACACATACTAGAGGAACTACCCCATGGGGTATACTGGCGGTAATTGTCACAGTGGACAGCTGCTGCCATAGCTTGAATAGGTCATTTATTTTGTGCAGATGTGTTACTCCCATTCGAAGACTTGAGGCTAGAATTTGACATCCCGAAGAGGCACTTTTTGCTCCATGGAGCAATATCAGCAGCGATTAAGAATAATATGCATGCCCTCTGGCACCTTCAAAGCCATCTCCTGCTTTTATAGTACGATCAGGGCAGATATGTTGAAATCCCTGGATTGGCTCCAGGAACGACGGGAGGTCGACCTGGGAGGGTATCAAACACTTATTGTTTGTGGGGGGGGGAGTTTTATATAGCACAAACTAGACCCGAAGGTATCAGAATGCTTTACATGAGCACCAGTTGCCTAACAGACAGACACATTCACTTTTTCTTAGGCATGGGAGATTAAGTAATTTGCTGAGAATCACAGAATGTTGAGCTTCCCTGCTGAGACAGGAACCACGTTTCTCCAGCTTCGAGGTGGACCGCCCTAGCCGTTAGCCCACATCCTCTCCCCTGAGAGCGGTTGGGAAGAAAATACTGGAGCTAATCCTGAAACTGTACAGAAATGCCTGATTTAAACTTCTATGTCCTATACAAGACATACTTGCCCACATCAAGATGAACAGATGCTTTCAGGCAGTAGGAGCCACATGCCCCAGATGTGGAACAGTGGGAGCAAAGATATATCATATGGTGTGGCCCTGTCTCGCCCTAAAGAAAAACTGGGTAGAGGTTATGACTACTATGGCAGATATTACACAGATGAAGGTCCCTTGTTCACCAGATATCTGCTTTCTAAGTTGGTTTACTCATACAGCTAAAACTAAGGTTACAAGTAGGTTTCTAGACCTGGCTCTAATACTAACTGTAGGAAAATAGGATCTGCTTTTATAGTTACCCCCACTTTTTGCCTGCTGTTATGCTGTGTCTGACTACTCTGACTGGGATCCTGCTAATCAATTGGATGGCGAGTACTTAGGTACATCACAGATAGGCTACTAGTGTACCCTTGTAAGTCCCTTGTATATCTACTGAGGTACCCAGGGCATAGGTGCACCAGGGGTCCTCCATAGGCTGTAGCATGTATTATGCCATCCATGGGAGACCACTCAAACTGTGACCACAGGCCTATCATTGCAGCATGTGTAAGCTGGTGCTAGCACCACTTACAACAGATATAAGTTTGCTTATATCTGAGGTCACTGCACTTAAAACCTATAAGTTACCCCTCAGGCAGGCCTTTCAATCCTGAAGGCAGGGTGCTCGGTTCTAAGTGTGAGTGTGTCTCTGCCTGAGCGGGACACCTCTTAAACCTTCAGAGGTCATTCTACCAGGTTGTAAGTGCATCCGCCATTACGATATATATAGACTGGTCATGCGTCATTACGCGACGACCATCTCTAAATTGGCTGTAACGAACCATGTAATGTTTGGTGTCAAACATTTTGGAATCAAACCCCCACCCCATAGACAGTTTGGGAGGTATGATTCCATGCACTGTAAAGCTCCTCCGGGAGGCTCTCAGTGCTCCTGGTACCAGTCTTCCAGATCCGGACAACAAGTTAGGGCTTCTGCCGGATAGAGACATGTTTCTGCCCTCCTGCTGAGCCAAGGGAGGCGAAGGCAGAACAATAGATATCCTGTCACAGCGAGGTGTGACCACCTCCCAGACAGGGTTTAGTGTATTGGGGCATGGTGGACATCCAAGACACCTGAAGGAATCTCCCTTTAAGTGAAGGAGTCACTTCCCTGCATCTGCATGCACCACAATGCAAATGACCTGTCAGCTGATCCTGGGCTTCCACGAACTCCGAAAGGCTCAGCAACACAGGTGATGGTTCTGCATCTCCCTCGAGGCCTGCACTGTCTTCTCACTGAGTGTGAGGTAAGTATCCCTCGTCAAAACTGGTGGAACAGAACCCATGTGCACCACATTGAATTATCGTTGCTAAGGCTTGTTGGCTCTCTTCGTCGGAGATCTTCGGGCTCCAAGAAGCTCCAACCTCAAGCATTTCTGCAGCCAAGATCTTTGTCCTCACTGCAACCTTTGCAACGTGGGCCTGCATCTTTTGTGAGCTGCTCAAGGTCCTTTTGCAACTCCTGTGCCTCCGGCCTGTGGGTCCATTTGAGGGCCTTCTTTGACTACAGTGGTCTACCCTGATTGCTTGGGGCCTACTATGACTCCCCTGCTTGTGGTGAGTCACTTGGACCTTGCTGGTCCTGACACTGCACCATTTGTACTTGCCACATTGTTTGCAGTTGCCAAGGCATGTTGGTGCTCATCTCTTGACATCCGACGTGGGACAGCTCATAATCAGCTCCTGGTCTTCCACAGCGTCGCCTGGTCCACACAGCTGCAGCTCCAAGGTCACCTTCAATTCTACTGCAACACTCGGCATTGGTTGGCATTCGCCTTCCATGCTTCCTGGTCTCTCCTGTGTGGCATAGACTCTGTCCTCTCTGCTTGCAGGTTTTTCTCATGTTGAATCCCCCTTTGGGTTCCCACCGGATACTTTCACCTTCTTCGTCAGCAGCATCTTCCTGAAGTCCTCCATTGAGTATGACGGCGGCGTTCCTGGTTTAGGTATCCTGGTTCCTAGTGTATTCATGGGTGGGGTGGTTCTAGAACATTCTGTTTTCCATGGGATTTCTTCAGGGTACACTAGGAAGGTTTTTTCTTCTTTAGAATTGCAACTGCGAATTACCCATTGACTTGAATTTTGCACACAATCTTGTTCCCACTCTCCAATTGGCCTCTGTAGTGTTCCTGGTTACTTACCTCAGGTGGTTCCTTGGGTCCCCATGTCTGTGTATTTGTGCTACTTACCTTTTTTATGGGTGTATGTATATATATATATATATATATGTATATATATATATATATATATATATATATATGTTATTGAGTGTCTTATAATACATATTTTTATAAAAACACGATGTGGTTCTTTTTCACTTAATCTATACCAATAAGACTCTGTTCTGGTAAAACAAGCTGATTTACACTCCTTCTGGACTAAGCCTTAAGGCTGCTCTCCACAACTACCACTTAAAGAGCTTTCTAAGGTTATCTAAGACCACTAAAATCACCTTAAATGTTGTCTGGATGAGTGCAGGGTGCTACACTTACATAAGTAAGCACCATATACTAAGCCAGCCTCCTACACTAAAAAGTGGAAAATTACCCAGAATTCTCCGGTGTAGGTATCTTGGGGGCATATTTACAAGCCAGCGATAAAAAGTTATCGCCGCTTTTGCGGCCGTTTTCGGCCGAAAAGCGGCGATAATTTTATCGCCTAATTAGCAAGGCCACGCTAACGCGTGAAACCTTGCTTTAGCGTCAGGATTCCTAACGCCCAGCTTTGCATCTCTAATGAGATGCAAAATGGGCATTCCTGACCCAACATGACAGGAGAAATGTCGCTAAGCGACATTTCTCCTATCATGAAGCCCCACGCTATGAAGCATAGCGTCAGGAAAAGTAGCTATAACCCCCGTTATAGCTACTTTCCTTACGCCTGCTTCAGGACTGACTTAGCCATGATATCCTATGGAAGGTGGATATCATGGCTAGGTTTGTGAGTCCCTATCAGCAAGCTAACGCCACATTGCGTGAGATTATCGTTGGGTTTCCAGCGATAATCTCACGTTAGGCAGTTAGCGTGAGGATTTGTATCGCTGAGGAGATAAGCGTTGCTAATAGCACGCTATCTCAGCGATAAAAATCCACGTTACCCGGCGATAATTATCCTCACGCTAAAAGCGCTGAGCAATAATTATCGCCGGGTGTTGCTGATATGCCCCCTGGTTCCTAGGGTATCCATTGGTGGGCTAGCTCTCCAACCTCCTGTTTTCCATGGGATTTCTTCAGGGTCCACTGGGAAGGGTCATTCTTCTTTAAAATTGTAATAGCGACTTAACCATTGAATTGAATTGAGCATGCGGTCAGGTTCTCACTCTGCAAACGACATCCGTGGCGTTCCTGAATACTTACCTCGGGTGGTTCCTTCGATCCCCATGCACTTCTACGTCTTCTGGGTATAGTCTTGACTTGAGTTGTGGTTCGCATCCCACTATTTAGGTAAAGGGTTTGGTCTCCCCCCTGGCGACCACTGTGTATTTGTGCTATTTACCTGTTTTATATGCAAAGTATTGTGTGCATTGTATTATATCTCCGGATAGGAGATATATATATATATATATGTCAATGAGTTTCTTATAATAAATACAGGTTTTTATAAATACATGGTGTGGTTCTTTTTCACTCAATCTATACCAAAAGATCGCGTTCTGTTAAAAATAGCTGCTTTACTCTCATTCAAGACTAAGCCCGAGGCTGCTCTCCACAACTACCACTTAGAGAGCTTTCTAAGGTTGTGTAAGACCACTAAAATCACCTCAAGGGTTGTCTGGATCAGTGCAGGGTGCTACACTTACATAAATGGGCACCATGTACTAAGCCAGCCTCCTACACTAAAAAAGTGGGAAATTACCCGGAATTCTCTAGTGTAGGTATCCTGGTTCCTGGGTTATCCATAGGTGGGGTGGCTCTCCAACTTCCCGCATTCCACAGGATTTCGTCAGGGTCCACTGGGAAGGGTATTTCTTCTTTAAAATGTTAACGGTGACTTACCCATTGACTTGAATTGAGCACCTGGTTGTGTTCCCGCTCTGCAAACAGCATCTGTGGGGTTCCAGGGTACTTACCTCGAGTGGTTACTTCGGTCCCAAAGCACTTCTATGTCTTCTGGGTATGGTCTTGACTTGATTTGTGGTTAACATCCCACTATTTTAGTAAATGGTTTGGTCTCCCTCTGGCGACCACTGTATATTTGTGCCACTTACCTGTTTTAATTTTGTGTATTGTGATATATATATATATATATTAGTGAATGTCTTATTATAATTACATATTTTTATAAATACATTGTGTGGTTCTTTTTCACTTAATCGATGCCAATGAGATCACGTTCTGGTAAAACAAGCTGCTTTACACTCCTTCAGGACTAAGCCTGAAAGCTGCTCTCTACAGCTACCACTTAGAGAGCTTTCTAAGGTTGTCTAAGACCACTAAAATCACTTTAACAGTTGTCTGGATTAGTGCAGGGTGTAACACTTACATAAGTGAGCCCCATATACCAAGCCAGCATCCTACACCAACAAAGGGGGTAATTACCCACAATTCCCTGGTATAGGTAACCTGGTTCCTAGGGTATACACAGGTGGGGTGACTCTCCAACCTTTTGTCTTCCACGGAATTTCTTCAGGGTCCTCTGGCAAGGGTCTTTCTTCCTTAAAATTGTAACTGCGACTTACCCATTGACTTAAATTGAGCACGCGGTCGTGTTCCCACTCTGCAAACGGCATCCGTGGGGTTCCCGGGTACTTACCTCGGGTCGTTCCTTTGGTCCCCATTCATTTCTACGTTTTCTGGGTATAAACTTGACTTGGGTTGGGTTGTGGTTCGCATCCCACTATTTTAGTAAATGATTTGGTCTCCCCCTGGCGACCACTGTGTATTTGTGCTATTTACCTGTTTTATTTGCAAAGTATTGAGTGCATTGTGTTATATCTCCGTATAGGAGAAATATATTTATATGTTAATGTCTTATAATAAATACATATTTTTATAAATATATTAGGTGGTTCTTTTTCACTTAATCTATACCAATAACATCATGTTCTAGTAAACCAAGCTGCTTTACTGTCCTTCAGGACTAAAGCTGAATGCTGCTCTCAACAGCTACCACAAAGAGAGCTTTCTAAGGTTGTCTAAGACCACTAACATCACCTTAAGTGTTGCCTGGATCCGTGCAAGTGAGCACCATCTACTAAGCCAGCCTCCTAAACTAACAATGCGGAAATGACCCGGAATCCTCTATTGTAGGCATCCTGGTTCCTAGGGTATCCATAGGTGGGGTGGCTCTCCAACCTCCTGTCTTCCACAGGATTTCTTCAGGGTCCACTGGGGAGGGTCTTTCTTCTCTAAAATTGTAACTGCAACTTTTCCATTGACTTGAATTGAGCATGCAGTCGTGTTCCCACTCTGCAAATGGAATCCGTGGGTTCCTGGGTACTTACCTCGTGTGGTTCCTTCAGTCCACATGCACTTCTACATCTTTTGGGGATAGTCTTGACTTGATTTGTGGTTCGCATCCCACTATTTTAGTCAATGGTTTGGTCTCTCCCTGGCAACCACTGTGTATTTGTGCTACTTACCTGTTTTCTTTGCAAAGTATTTTGTGCATTGTGTTACATCTCCGGATAGGAGATATATATATGTTTGTGAGAGTCTTATAAAAAATACATATTTTTATAAATACATTAAGTGGTTTTTTCACTTAATCTGTACCAATAACAGCACGTTCTGGTAAAACAAGCTGCTTTACTCTCCTTCAGGATTAAGCCTTAAGGCTGCTCTCCACAGTTACCACGTAGATAGCTTTCTAAAGTTGTCTAAGACCACTAAAATCACAATAACAGTTGTCTAGATTAGTGCAGGGTACTACACTTAAGTGAGCAGCATATACTAAGCCAGCCTTCTACACTAACAAAGCGGGAAATTATCCGGAATTCCATGGAGTAGATATCCTGGTTCCTAGGGTATACACAGGTGGGGTGGCTCTCCAACCTTTTGTCTTCCACAGGATTTATTCAGGGTCCACTGGGAAGGGTCTTCCTTCCTTAAAATTGAAACTGCAATTTACCCTTTGACTTGAATTGAGCATGCGTTCGTGTTCCCACTCTGCAAACGGCCTCCGTGGGGTTCCTGGGTACTTACCTAGGGTGGTTCCTTGGGTCCCCAACCACTTCTACGTCTTCTGGGTATAGTTTTGACTTGAGTTGTGGTTTTCTTGCCACTATTTTAGTATATGGTTTGGTCGGCCCCTGGCGACGTCTGTGTATTTGTGCTACTTACATTTTTATTTGCAAAGTAGTGTGTGCATTGAGTTCTATCCCCGGATAGGAGCTATACATATATGTGTTAATGAGTGTCTTATAATAAATACATATTTTTATAAATGCATTGTGTTGTTCTTTTTCACTTAATCTATACCACTAAGAGTCCGTTCTGGTAAAACAATTTGATTTACACTCCTTCTGGACTAAGCCTGAAGCTACCACATAGAGAGCTTTCTAAGGTTGTCTAAGACCACTAAAATCACCTTAAGAGTTGTCTATATCAGTGCAGGGTGCTACACCTACATAACAGAGCACCATGTACTAAGGCAGCCTCCTACAATAACAATGCAGGAAATTACCCGGAATTCTGTGGTGTAGGGTATCCATATGTGGGGTGGGTCTCCAACCTCCTGTCTTCCACAGGATGCGCTTGGACATGAAAGATGTCTGATGGATGAGCTCCGGACTTGGGCTACCCATGTAATTGGCCTGTGGGGAGTTTAAACCCTCCCTAAGGCAGCACCCTCAGACATGGTAGGCTGAATGTCTCAAACAGCACCCAATGTAAAGTGTGACCCACTGTGGTAGCTTCCTGAACAGCCTTTCCTCCCCAGCACTCGTTCCCCAAGCACATGCTGCTATATTGCAGCCTACTTTGGGATTGCACAATTGAACGAGAAGCTGACATCATGTAGACCTTTTTCCTTTAGACACAACAGAGGTGTATTCAGCTAAATAAGCTGCAGGACTGCTGATAACATATTATAAGGAGATATGTGGGGACTGTTTCCTTTATACTGTTACCTCCTGACTTTCAATCAATCCATATGTGGAGGAAAGTAGCATCTGCTTTCATGGTAACACTCACTCTGTGCTGGTGTCATTGTGGTTTACTGACTTGTCTGAATGGGATCCTGCTAATCAGAACCCCAGTCTTTGTACTTCTTCCATAAATCGGACATGGTGAGTACTTAGGTACCCCCCAGATTGGCTACTGATATTCCCTTGTTAAGTCCTTAGTATATGGTACTAAGGTACCCAGGGCATAGGTACACCTATGGTCAGCCCTGGGCTGAAGCATGTATTGTGCCATCCATGGGAGACAATTCAAATTGAAGCTACAGGCCTGCCATTGCAGCCTGTGTAAGCTGGTGCTAGCACCACTTGTGACAGATATACGTTTCCTTATATCTGATGTCGCTGCAGTTAAAAACTATAAGTCACACCTAAGGCTGACCTTTCAATCCAGAAGGCAGGATGCTCGGTTATAAATATGCGAGGGTGCCCCTGTATGAGCAGGGCACACGTACAATCCACGGAGTCCATTCTCCCGGGTTGTAACTGCATCAGCCATTACGATACATAGAGTGGCCATGCGTCATTACGCGAATCACCATTTCTAAACTGGCTGTAACAAACCCGGTCATGTTTGGTTTCAAACATGTGGGAATCATATGTCCCACACCGTAAACGGTGTGGGAGGAATGATTCCATGCACTGTCAAGCTCCTCCGGAAGGCCGTCAGTGCTCCCGATACGAGTCTTCCAGAACTGGACAGCAAGCAAGGGCTGCTGCCGATCAGAGACATGTTTCTTCCCTCCTGATAATCCAAGCTCCAGCAGGGTAAGGCAGAACAATAGATATCCCAGACAGGTTTTAGTGTATTGGGGCAGAGTGGGAGTGCTTTCCAGCACAACTTAGACTGTGTGAAGGGTACACTTGGTGCTCTCCTTGCATACTCCAGTTCAGACCAGTAAAGAGACCCATTGGTTCCTCCTCTGGCTCAAAACTGGATAAAGGGCCTGGGATTAACCTCCCCACTGTGCAGCCACTCCCCTGAATCGTCCTAACCCTTTTCCTTAGGGTACAAAAGGGCTTACCTGTGGGTGGGTCCCTAGATTCTAAATGGGACAAGATTCAGATCCAGACACCACTTCATTCAAAATTGTCTGGGCACTCTGGAATTCTCTGGAATTTGCTCTGGGCACCGAGACTGCATTTGGGAAGACTCCTGCTGCGCCTGGTCTCTTCGTCCTGCAAGACTGCTGCAACGTATGTGAATGTGCTCCATACAGAATCCTAACAAGACCTGTTGACATCCAAGACACCTGAAGGAATCCCACTTGAAGTGAAGTAGTCACTTCCCTGCCTTTGCTGGCACCGCAATACTGCTGAAAGGTCTGCTGATCCTGGGTTCCCACGGACTCTGAAAGGCTCAGCAACACAGGTGGTGGTTCTGCAACTCACTCGAGGCCTGCCCTGTCTTATTACTGAGATTAAGGCCAGTATCCCTTGTTGTAACCCCTGTACACCGCATCGAATTGTCTTTGAAAAGGCTTGTTGGCTCTCTCCCGCAGAGATCTCCGGGCTTCTAGAAGCACCAACCTCAAGCATCTCCTGCAGCCAAGATCTTTGTCCTCACCGTAACCTTTACACCGTGGGCCTGCATCTTTTTTGAGTTGCTTGAGATCCATTTGCCACTCCTGTGCCTCTAGCTTGAGGCTCTTGTTTGACTCCAGTGGGCTCCTCTGATTGCTAGGGGCCTACTCTGAATCCCCTGCTTGTGGTGAGTCCTTTGGACCTTGCTGGACCCGACACTGTGCCTTTTACACTTGCCACATTGTTTGCAGTCGCCAAGGCTTGTTGGTGCTCCTAGCAGATAACGACCCCTCAACATTCGACATCCAACGTGGGACAGGTTGTGAACAGCTCTTGGTCTTCCACAGCATCGCCTGGTCCACACAGCTGCAGCTCCAAGCTCACCTTCAATTCTCCTGCAACATTTGACATTGGTTGGCATTCACCTTCCATCTGTCCCAGTCATTCCAGAGTGGCATAGACTCTGTCCCCTCTGCTTGCAGGGTTTTCTCATCTTGAATCCACCTTTGGGTTCCACCGGACACTTTCAGCTTCTTCGCCAGCAGCATCTTCCTGAAGTCCTCCATTGAGTCCAACTGAGGTTTCTGATGCCATTTCACACCTGTGCACCCGGCTTCGCTGGTGTAGGTTTCCTGGATCCAAGTAATCACGGGTGGGGTGGCTCTCCAACCTTCTGCCTTCCATGGGATTTCTTCAGGGTCTACGGGAAAGGTTCTCTCTTCTGTAAAATTGCAACTGCGACTTACCCATTGACTTGAATTGAGCTCGTGGTCGTGTTCCCACACTGAAAACGGCTTCCGTGGGGTTCCTGGCTCCTAAACTTGGGTGGTTCCTTGGGTCCCCATGCCCTTCTTCGTCTTCTGGGTATACTCTTGACTTGAGTCGTGGTTCACATCCCACTATTTTAGTATATGGTTTGGTCTCCCCCTGGCGAACTCTGTGTATTTGTGCTACTTACCTGTTTTATTTGTAAAGTATTGAGTGCATTTTGTTCTATCTCCGGATAGGAGCTATATGTATATATGTGTGTTAGTGAGTGTCTTATAATAAACACATATTTTTATAAATACACTGAGTGGTTCTTTTTCACTTAATCTATACCAAAGAGATTCCATTCTGGTAAAACAAGCTGATTTACACCCGTTCTGGACTTAGCCTGAAGGCTATTCTCTACAGCTACCACTCAGAGAGCTTTCTAAGGTTGTCTAAAACCACAAAAATTACCTTAAGGGTTGTCTGGATCAGTGCATGGTGCCACACTTGCATAAGTGAGCACCATATACTAAGCCAGCCTCCTACACAAACAAAGCGAGAAATTAGCCGGCTTCCCTGGTGTAGGTTTCCTGGATCCAAGTATATCCACAGGTGGGGTGGCTCTCCAACCTTCTGTCTTCCATGGGATTTCTTCAGGGTCTACGGGGAAGGTTCTCTCTTCTGTAAAATTGCAACTGCGACTTACCCATTGACTTGAATTGAGCTCGTGGTCGTGTTCCCACACTGTCAACGGCCTCTGTGGTGTTCCTGGTTCCTTAACTTGGGTGATTCCTTGGGTCCCCAGGCATTTCTAAGTCTTCTGCGTATAGTTTTGACTTGAGTTCTGGTTCACATACCACTATTTTAATATATGGATTGGTCTCCGTCTGGCGACCTCTCTGTATTTGTGCTACTTACCTGTTTTATTTGCAAAGAATTATGTGCAGTGTGTTCTATCTCCGGATAGGAGATATAGATATATATATGTTAGAGAATGTCTTATAATATACACATATTTTTATAAAAAACATTGTGTGGATCTTTTTCATTTAGTCCCGTTCTGGTAAAACAAGCTGATTTACACTCCTTCTGGACTAAGCCTGAAGGCTGCTCTCCACAGATACCACTTAGAGAGCTTTCTAAGGTTGTCTGAGACCACTAAATTCACCTTTAGGGTTCTCTGGATCAGTGCAGGGTGCTACACTTACATAAGTGAGCAATATATACTAAGCCAGCTTCCTTTTGCCTTCCACGCGATTTCTTCAGTGTCCACTGGGAAGGGTCTTTCTTCCTTAAAATTGCAACTGTGACTTACCCATTGACTTGAACTGAGCACGCGGTTGTGTTCCCACTCTGCAAACGGCCTCCGTAGGGTACCTGGGTACTTACTTAGGGTGGTTCCTTGGGTCCCTAAGCACTTCTCTGTCTTCTGGGTATAGTTTTGACTTGAGTTGTGGTTCGCGTCCCACGATTTTAGTATATGGCTTGGCCCCCCCCCGGTGACCACTGTGTGTTTGTGCTACTTACCTGTTTTATTTGCTAAGTAGCGTGTGCATTGTGTTCTATGCCCAGATAGGAGCTACATATGTGTGTTAGTGAGTGTCTTATAATACATGCATATTTTTAGAAATAAATTGTGTTGTTCTTTTTCACTTAAAATATACCAATAAAATTCCATTCTGGTAAAACAAGCTGCTTTACCCTCCTTCTAGACTAAGCCTGAAGCTACCAAGTAGAGAGCTATCTAGGGTTGGCTAAGAGCACTAAAATCACCTTAAGAGTTGTCTAGATTAGTGCAGGGTGCTACTAAGCCAGCCTCCTACACTAACAACGTGGGACATTATCCATAATTAGAAGCCAGCTAGGAGGCCCAGAGTAGAGGGCTGGCACAGTGGGCTTGAGAGATTGGGAGGATATGAAAGTGGAGTACTGTTTCGAGAGGTCAAATGAAGCCATAGCTCTCTTGAGGTAGCACAAGCATGGGAGGCTTTGTTGGACTGTTTGAGGGAACCGGACCCTCCATCGACAGAGGCATCACAGGGGAATATGAGATAGCAGGAAGGGCATGGGACCTAAACGAAGGATAACCCTTATCACTGCTTAACACAAAATGTAAAAAGAAGCTACCTAACGATGTGGGACTATAAATGTATATGAGACAAGTCTAGCAGTCTGGGATATGCTTTGGTTGAAGGGGAACAGATATTGTATGATGCTGCTCGGGGAGGAGGGTGGGACAGTTGAGGGAGAGAAAGTTGGGGTACTGGGAGAGTTTTTGTAACGTGAGTAATGAAACTAAAATATTGAAAGTATGTCTTGATATATTTGTACGAATGTTAAGAACCAATTAAATTCTGTTTTAAATAATCTCTAAACTGGGTCATCCAGACCAGTTGTGCTTCATGCCTCATAGAAGAACTACGCTGAACATAACACGCCTCTACAGCTGCCGGAGTAGATTGAGAGATCACACAGCTGTACTATGCCTTGACTCCACGAAAGTCTCTACCCCTCTGAAGTGCACATACCTGCATTGAGTATTGGAAAGAGTATCCATAGGCCCCTGCTTCCGGCGGTGGATTAAGCTATTCTATAGTCAACCAATGGCGACTGTAAAAGTAAATGGTAGTATATAGTGCTCTCTTCGGTTTGGAGAGGGGTACGAGGCAGGGATGGCACCCATCCCCAATGCTATTTGCACTTTCGCTGAAACCCCTGGCCTACTGGATCCTGGATGACCGGCAGGTTCTGGGAATAAGAGGGGAGGAAGACTGTGAGGATAGAATCGCTCTATACACTGAAGATATCCTTTTGTACGTGTCATGCCCTAATAACCAGACTCATACAGATATTCGGCACATACTCAGGATCTACTTTCAACTGGAAAAAATTACTATTCTATCCATCAACATGTTGACCTTGGGTGGAAATTACAGAAAAACCATATCAATAGTTCTTTAGGGATTTAAATATTTAGAGATACATGTAATTGATAAAAATGAAGTCTTACTATTAAAAATCTGTACTCCATTTACAAAGAGCTTCAGAAATAAGGATAGGCATTGGAGGGCAGCGCAGCCAGGCCGAAATGTTAAAAAACATCACCCTGTCAAAACTCTTTTACGCGTTCCAAAATATCCCTTACAGGATCCTACCAGAATTCCTTCAAAAGCTTTAGGCAGGCAACCTGGACTTGGACATGTAAGATGTCTGATGGATGAGCTCCGGACTTGGGCTCCCCGTGTGATCTACCTGAGAGGAATTGAAACCCTCCCTGAGGCAGCACTCGTCAGACATGCCAGGCTTCATGCCTCAGACAGCACCCAATGTACAGTTTGACCCACCGGGGTGGCTTCCTGAGCAGCCTTTTCTCCCCAGCAGTCGTTCCCCAAGCACATGCGGCCATATTGCAGCCTTCTTTGGTATTGCTGAATTGAACGAGAGGCTGACGTCATCTAGACCTTTTGCCCTTAGACACGACAGAGGTGTATTCAGCTAAATGAGCCACATGACTGCTAATATAATATAAGGAGATCTGTGGGGACTCTTTCTTTTATACTTTTACCTCCGAACTTTCAATCAATCCATATGTGTAGGAAAGTAGGATTTGCTTTCATGGTAACATCTACTTTTTGCTGGTGTTATTGTGGTTTACTGACTAGTCTGACTGGGATCCTGCTAATCAGGACCCGAGTCTCTGTACTTCTTCCCTAAATCGGACACGGTGAGTACTTAGGTAACGCCCAGATTCACTACTGATGTACCCTTGCATGTCCCTGGTATATGGTACTAATGTACCCAGGGCATAGGTACACCAGTGTTCCCCCCCTTGGCTGTAGCATGTATTGTGCCATCCATGGGAGACCATTCAATTTGAGGCTACAGGCCTGCCATTGCAGCCTGTATAAGCTGGCGCTAGCACCACTTATGACAGATATACTTTTCTCTGAGGTCGCTGCACTTAAAACCTATAAGTCACACCTAAGACAGGCCTTTCAATGCTGAAGGCAGGGGTGCTCGGTTATAAATGTGCGAATGTGCCCCTGCCTAAGCAGGTCACCCCTACAATTCACAGAGTTCATTCTCCCGGGTTGTAACTGCATCAGCCATTACGATACATAGAGTTGCAATGCGTTATTACGCGATGACCATTTCTAAACTGTCTGTAACAAACCCTGTCTTGTTTGGTATCAAACATGTTGGAGTCATACCTCCCACACCATAAACAGTGTGGGAGGTATGATTCCATTCACTGTAAAACTCCCCCATAAGGCCCTCAGTGCTCCCAGTATGAGTCTTCCTGAATCAGACAGCAAGCTAGGACTGCTGCCAGCCAGAGACATGTTTCTGCCCTCCTGCCGAGCCAAACTCCAGCAAGAGAAGGCAGAACAACAGATATCCTGTCAGAGCGAGGTGTGACCACCTCCCAGATAGAGTTTAGTGTATTGGGGCAGGGTGAGGGTGCTTGCCAGTGCAACTTAGACTGGATGAAGGGCACACTTGGTTCAGTTCAGACCAGTAAAGGGAGCCATTGGTTCCTGCTCTGGCTCAAAACTGGACAAAGGACCTGGCAGTAAGCTCCACACTGTCCAGCTTCTCCTCTGGGAGGGACCCCTGAATCGTCCCAACCCTTTCCTTAGGGTACATAAGGGCTTACCTGTGGGTGGGTCCCTAGATTCTTCATAAGACAAGATTCAGATCCAGACACCACTTCATCTAAAACCGTATGGGCACTCTGGAATTCTCTGGAATTTGCTCTGGGCACCGGGACTGCATTTGGGAAGACTCCTGCTGCTCCTGGTCTCATCGTTCTGCAAGTCTGCTGCAACGAATATGAATGTGCTCCAAACAGGATCCTAACAAGGCCTGTTGACATCCAAGACACCTGAAGGAATCCCCCTTGAAGTGAAGTAGTCACTTCCCTGCCTTTGCACGCACCGCAATACTGTTGAATGGTCTTCTGATCCTGGGCTCCCACAGACTCCGAAAGGCTCAGCAACACGGGTGGTTGTTCTGCAACTCCATTGAGGCCTGCACTGTCTTATTTCTGAGATTGAGGCCAGTTTCCCTTGTCGTAACCCCTGGACCAGAACCCCTGTGCACCGCATTAAATTGTCTTTGCAAAGGCTTGTTGGCTCTTTCCCTCAGAGATTGTAATGCTCAGATCTGCCCTGGACCAAGGTATGTACCGTCACTTTCCCAGGGAGAGAATATCAGTTCCAAACTTATGAAATATAACATATACACAGCACTTCCTAAGGTGGGCAAACTTTCAACACTCCCCCAAAGGCAAGGCAAGAAAACAATATATACACAGCACTTCTCAAGAGCGAAACATACTTTGCACATCACTTGCCAAGAGTAGAACAACTTCCTATAACACAATTACTTGCTAGAAGGGAATTCACCCATCTTTCTACAACAGAATACTTGGCCAAGAAGAGTCCACACCTCCTGCTACAAGGAAAAGACGAATTGGTATATCTGGGATGTATTTATTAGTAAATAGCACCACACGGTAAGCCAAATGCACCTATCATAGCAGACTCTAACATATCAAATAACCGATTGAAATACACAATCAAAGCAAATATATATGTAGAAATATATATATATGGATATAAGAATCAGAAAATAAGAAGGAACGGAAAGAATCAATAAAGAATCAAGAGACAGTTAGTAGCAGACACCTCACCTACTGTTCCATCATTTCACCCCACTTTGCTCAAGGGCAGTCCATTGCTTGAACCGGGCGAAAGCTCAGAGGTGACACCATCCTCCACTCTTCCGTGACAACACGTCTGCTCCACGGCGTGAACTTCCACCAGGCCAGTGTAGGCTCCCCTTTTCAATACAAATTCAAACACAACGAAGCTTCTAGCAAGCCTCGTCCCCTCGTTTTCATGAGAGCCCATACCAGCCTGCTCCAAGGCCACTGCATCGGTTGATCAGGCCTTTGCTGTGGCTCCGAGACAGACCATGTACATTCCTCTGATAAGAACCAGTTCTCTCTAGTCAGTAAAGTGCGAAAAAACAGGAGAAGAGCAAAACATGCCCTCCCCACCTACTGCTGCTTCGTGCAGGCACAGAAAATAGCTTCAGTCATGAAAATGGAGTTAGTTAAGCCATGCACACAAAGGCCCAAAGCAAGATGGAATCAGAAAAGCAAGGATGACATGAAACCATGTCAAAGGCAATAGTCAGCACTGCCATAAAGCAAGGTAAAGTACATTAGACCACGTCAAAGCCAATAGGTCAAAGTCATAATTCACCTAACCCAAATAACATTATACACTTAATCCCTCAGAATCCAACATTGAGCACATGTGTGCACCATCACCCACAACACTGCACCTCAACATCCCATACCTTCTATTCTTGGCAAGACTATTCTACTAAAAGACAGCAAGATTACAGGACAGAAGAGAAGCAGGCATATGCAAACCCATCCTACATTAAGGCTAGGGTAACATAACACAATTAAGTCAGTACAAAAAGGTGGTGGTTTAGGGTCATAGGGTGTCAGACCACAAAAGTGGCTCATTCACTACAGAGATCTTCGGGCTTCTAAAGCTCCAACCTCAAGCATCTCCTGCCGCCAAGATCTTTGTCCTCACTGCAACCCTTACACTGTGGGCCTGCATCTTTGTTGAGCTGCTCGAAGTCCATTTGCGACTCCTGTGCCTCTGGCTGGTGGGTCCTTTCGAGGGTCTTCTTTGACTCCAGTGGGCTCTTCTGAATGCTTGGGGGCTACTCTGACTCCCCTGCTTCTGGTGAGTGATTTGAACCTTGCTGGTCCAGACACTGTACCTTTTTCACTTGCCACGTTGTTTACAGTCCCAAAGGATTGTTGGTGCTCCTTGCGGACAATGACCCCTCAACTCTCGACATCCGACGTGGGACAGTTCATGATCAGCTCCTGGTCTTCCACAGCATTGCCTGGTCTACACAGCTATAGCTCCAAGGTCACCTTCAATTCTCCTGCAACACTCGACAATGGTTGGCATCCACCTTCCATGCCTCCTGGTCACTCCCGAGTGGCATAGACTCTGTCCCCTCTCCTTGCAGGTTATTCTCATCTTGAATCCACCTTTGGGTTCCACCGGAAACTGTCAGCTTCTTCGCCAGCAGCAACTTCCTGAAATCCTCCATTGGATCCAATGGCGGTTTCTGATGCCACTTCGCACCTATGCACCCGGCTTCTCTGGTGTAGGTATCCTGGATCCTAGTGTATTCACGGGTGGGTGGCTCTCCAACCTTCTCTCTTCCATGGGATTTCTTCAGGATCCACTGAGACGGTTTTAACGTCTTTAAAATTGCAACTGCTACTTACCTGTTCACTTGAATTGAGGTCGCGGTCGTGTTCCCACACTGCAAAGGGCCTCCGTGGGGTTCCTGGTTACTAACTTTGGTTGGTTCCTTGGGTCCCCATGCCCTTTTACTTCTTCTGGAAATAGTCTTGCAATGAGCCGTGGTTCGCATCCCACTATTTTAGTATACGGTTTGGTCTCCCCCTGGCGACCTCTATGTATTTGTGCTACTTACCTGTTTTCTTTGCAAAGTATTGAGTGCATTGTGTTCTATCTCCGGATAGGAGCCATATACATGTATTAGTGTCTTATAATAAATACATATTTTTAGAAAATGCTCTGTGTGGTTCTTTTTAACTTAATCTATACCGATAAGGTCAAGTACTGGTAAAACAAGCTGCTTTACTCATCTTATGGACTAAGCCTGAAGGCTGCTCTCCACAGCTACCACTTTGCGAGCTTTCTAAGGTGGTCTAAAGTCACTAAAATCACATTAACGGTTGTCTGTATTAATGCAGGGTGCTACACTTACATTAGTGAGCAGCATATATTAAGCAAGCCGCCTACACTAAAAAAGTGGGAAATTATCCAAAATTCCCTGGTGTAGGTATCCTGCTTCCCAGGGTATACACAGGTAGGGTGGCTCTCCAACCTTTTGTCTTCCACAGGATTTCTTCAGGGTCCGCTGGGAAGGGTCTTTTTTCATTGAAATTGCAACTGTGACTTACCCATTGACTTGAATTGAGCATACTGTTCTGTTACCAATCTGAAAACCGCCTCCGTGGGGTTCCTGGGTACTTACCTATAGTGGTTCCTTGGGTCCCCAATCACTTCTACGTCTTCTGGGTATAGCTTTGACTTGAGTTGTGGTTCGCATCCCACTATTTTAGAATATGGTTTGGTCTCCCCCGGCGACCTCTGTGTATTTGTCTTCTTACATGTTTTATTTGCAAAGTATTGTGTACATTGTGTTCTATTTCCAGAATGGAGCTATATATATGTGTTAGTGAGTGTCTTATAATAAATACATATTTTTAGAAAAACATAGTGAGGTTCTTTTTCACTTAATCTATACCAATAAGATTCCATTCTGGTAAAACAAGCTGATTTACACTCCTTCTGGACTAAGCCTGAAGGCTGCTCTCCACAGCTACCACTTATAGAGCTTTCTAAGGTTGTCTAAGACCACTAAAATCACCTTAAGGATTTTCTGGATCAGTGCAGGGTGCTACACTTGCATAAATTAGCACCATATACTAAGCCAGCCTCCTACACTAACAAAGCGGTAAATTACCCGGAATTCTCTGGTGTAGGTATCCTGGTTCTTAGGGTATCCATACATGGGGTGGCTCTCCAACCTTCTGTTTTCAATGGGATTTCTTCAGGATCCACTAGGAAGGGTCTTTCTTCTTTAAAATTGTAACTGCGACTTACCCATTCACTTGAATAGAGCACGGGGTTGTGTTCCCACTGTGCAAATGGCCTCAGTGGGGTTCCTGGGTACTTACCTAGGGTGGTTCCTTGGGTCCCCAAACACTTCTTCATCTTCTGGGTATAGTTTTGACTTGAGTTGTGGTTCGCATCCCACTATTTTAAAATATGGTTAGGTCTTCCCCAGGCGACCTCGCTGTATTTGTGCTGCTTACCTGTTTTATTTGCAAAGTATTGTGTGCATTGTGTTCTCTCTCCAGATAGGAGCTATACATATATGTGTTAGGAGTGTCTTATAATAAATACATATTTTTATAAATACACGGTGTTGTTCTTTTTCACTTAATCCATACCAATACCATTCTGTTCTGGTAAAACAAGCTGATTTACACTCCTTCTGGACTAAGCCTGAAGGCTGTTCTCTACAGATACCACTTAGAGAGATTTCTAAGGTTGTCTAAGACCACTAAAATCATTTTAAGGGTTGTCTGGATCAGTGCAAGGTGCTACACTTACATACCACATACTAAGCCAGCCTCCTACACTAACAAAGCAGGAAATTACCTGTAATTCTCTGGTGTAGGTATTCTGGTTCCTAGGGTGTCCATAGGTGGGGTGGCTCTCCAACCTTCTGTCTTCCATGGGATTTCAGGGTCTACTGGGAAGGGTCTTTTTTCTTTAAAACTGCAACCGTGACTTACCCATTGTCTTGAAATGAACACGCGGTCGTGTTCCCACTCTACAAACGGCATCCGTGGGGTTCCTGGGTATTTACCTCTGGTGCTTCCTTCGGTCTCCATGTACTTCTACGTCTTCAGGGTATACTCTTGACTTGATTTGTGTTTCGCATCCCACTATTTTAGTAAATGGTTTGGTCTGCCCCTGGCGACCTCTCTGTATTTGTGCTACTTACCTGTTTTATTTGCAAAGTTTTGTGTGCATTGTGTTCTATCTCCAGATAGGAGCTATGGGTTAGTGAGTGTCTTATAATGAATACATATTTTTATAAATACACTGTGTGGTTCTTCTTCACTTAATCTATATCAATACGATTCTGTTCTGGTAAAACAAGCTGATTTACACTACTTCTGGACTAAGCCTGAAGGTTGCTCTCCACAGCTACCACTCAGAGAGCTTTCTAAGGCCACTAACATCAGCTTAAGGGTTGTATGGATCAATGTAGGGTGCTACACTTACATAAGTGAGCACCACATACTAAGCCAGCCTCCTACACTAACAAAGCGGGAAATTACCTGGAATTCCCTGGTGTAGGTATCCTGGTTCCTAGGGTATACCCAGATGGGGGTGGCTCTCCAACCTTTTGTCTTCCACGGGATTTCTTCAGGATCCACTGGGAAGGGTCTTTCTTCTTTAAAATTGTAACTGCGACTTACCCATTCACTTGAATAGAGCACGGGGTTGTGTTCCCACTGTGCAAATGGCCTCAGTGGGGTTCCTGGGTACTTACCTAGGGTGGTTCCTTGGGTCCCCAAACACTTCTTCATCTTCTGGGTATAGTTTTGACTTGAGTTGTGGTTCGCATCCCACTATTTTAAAATATGGTTAGGTCTTCCCCTGGCGACCTCGCTGTATTTGTGCTACTTACCTGTTTTATTTGCAAAGTTTTGTGTGCATTGTGTTCTATCTCCAGATAGGAGCTATGGGTTAGTGAGTGTCTTATAATGAATACATATTTTTATAAATACACTGTGTGGTTCTTCTTCACTTAATCTATATCAATACGATTCTGTTCTGGTAAAACAAGCTGATTTACACTCCTTCTGGACTAAGCCTGAAGGTTGCTCTCCACAGCTACCACTCAGAGAGCTTTCTAAGGCCACTAAAATCAGCTTAAGGGTTGTATGGATCAATGTAGGGTGCTACACTTACATAAGTGAGCACCACATACTAAGCCAGCCTCCTACACTAACAAAGCGGGAAATTACCTGGAATTCCCTGGTGTAGGTATCCTGGTTCCTAGGGTATACCCAGATGGGGGTGGCTCTCCAACCTTTTGTCTTCCACGGGATTTCTTTAGGGTCCACTGGGACGGGTCTGTCTTCCTTAAAATTGCACCTGCGACTTACCCATTGACTTGATTAGAGCACGCGGTTGTGTTCCCACACTGCAAATGGCCTCCGTGGGGTTCCTGGGTACTTACCTAGGATGGTTCCATGGGGCCCCAAGCACTTCTAAGTCTTCTGGATATAGTTTTGACTTGAGTTGGGGTTTGTATCCCACCATTTTAGTATATGGTTTGGTCTCCCCCTGGCGACCTCTATGTATTTGTGCTACTTACCTGTTTTATTTGCAAAGTATTG
The DNA here is from genome assembly GCF_964204655.1 of Triturus cristatus. Lineage (NCBI taxonomy): Eukaryota > Metazoa > Chordata > Amphibia > Caudata > Salamandridae > Triturus > Triturus cristatus. Next base: position 241,824,457 of record NC_140583.1, read on the forward strand.
TGTGAATTCTGTTCTATGTCCAGATAGGAGCTGTATATATGTGTTGGTGAGTGTCCTAATAATAAATTCATATTTTTTATAAATACACTGTGTGGTTCTTTTGCACTTAATCCATACCAATAAGATTCCGTTCTGGTAAAACAAGCTGATTTACACTCCTTCTGGGCTAAGCCTGAAGGTTGCTCTCCACAGCTACCACTTATAGAGCTTTCTAAGGTTGTCTAAGGCCACTAAAATCACCTTAAGGGTTGTCTGGATCAGGGCAGGGTGCTACACTTACATAAGTGAGCATTATACCACATACTAAGCTAGCCTCCTACACTAACAAAGCAGGAAATTACCCTGAATTCTGTGGTGCAGGTATCCTGGTTCCTAGGGTATCCATAGGTGGGGTGGTTCTCCAACTTCTGTCTTCCATGGGATTTCTTCAGGGTTCACTGGGAACGGTCTTTCTTCTTTAAAATTGCAACTGCGACTTAACCAATGAATTGAATTGAGCATGCAGTCGTGTTCCCACTCTGCAAACGGCCTCCGTGGGGTTCCTGGGTACTTACCGCGGGTCGTTACTTCGGTCCCCATGCACTTCTACATCTTCCGAGTATAGTCTAGACTTGATTTGTGGTTCGCATCCCACTATTTTACTATATGGTTTGGTCTCCCCTGGCGACCTCTCTGTATTTGTGCTACTTACCTGTTTTAGTTGCAAAGTATTGTGTGCATTTCATTCTATCTCCAGATAGGAGCTATATATATGTGTTAGTGAGTGTCTTATAATAAATACATATTTTTATAAATACATTGTGTGGTTCCTTTTCACTTAATCTCTACCAATATGATCACCTTCTGGTAAAACAAGCTGCTTTACTCACCTTCAGGACTAAGCCTGAAGGCTGCTCTCCACAGCTGCCACTTAGAGAGCTTTCTACGGTTGTCTAAGACAACTAAAATCACATTAAGGGGCATCTGGATTAGTACAGGGTGCTACACTTACATACGTGAGCACCATATACTAAGCCAGCCTCCTACATTAACAAAGTGGGAAATTACCTGGAATTCCATGGTGTAGGTATCCTGGTTCCTAGGGTATACACAGGTGGTGTGGCTCTCCATCTTTTTGTCTTCCACTGGATTTCTTCAGGGTCCACTGGGAAGGGTCACTCATTCTTAAAATTGCAACTACGACTTACCAGTTGACTTGAATAGAGCACGCGGTTGTGTTCCCACTCAGCAAACAGCCTCTGTAGGGTTCCTGGGTACTTAACTAGGTTGGTTCCAAGCAATTCTACATCTTCTTGGTATAGTTTTGACTTGATTTGTGGTGCGCATGGCACTATTTTAATATATGGTTTGGTCTCCCCCTGGCGACCACTCTGTATTTGTGCTACTTACCTGTTTATTTGCAAAGAATTGTGTGCATTGTATTCTATCTCCGGATAGGAGCTATATATATGTGTTAGTGAGTGTCTTATAATAAATACATATTTTTATAAATACACTGTGTGGTTCTTTTTCACTTAATCTATATTAATAAGATTCCGTTCTGGTAAAACGAGCTGAGTTGCACTCCTTCTGGACTAAGCCGGAAGGTTGCTCTCCACAGCTACCACTTAGAGAGCTTTCTAAGGTTATCTAAGCCCACTAAAATCACCTTACAGGTTGTCTGGATTAGTGCAGGGTGCTACAGTTACATACTTGAGCACCATATACTAAGCCAGCCTCAGAAAATAACAAAGTGGGAAATTACTCAGCAGTAGAAGTTAGCTAGGGTGTCTAGAGTAGAGGGATGGCGCAGTGAGCTCGAGAGATGGGCAGGATATGAAAGTGGAGTGCTGTTTCAAGAGGCCAAACAAAGCCATAGCTTCCTTGAAGTAGCACGAGCATGGGAGGCTTTGGTGGACTGTACAAGGGATCAGGACCCTCCATCGACAGTGGCATCACCGGGGAACGTGAGAAAGCAGGAAGGGGATGGGAACTAATGGAAGGATAACGCTTATGACTGCTTAGCACAAAATAAGCTACATAACGTGGTGGGACTATGAATGTAGGTGAGACAAGTTTTGCAGACCAGGATCTGCTGTAGTTGAAGGGGCACAGATATGTAGGATGCTGCTCATGGTGGAGGGTGGGAAGTTCAGGGAGAGAAAGTTGGGCACTAGGAGATTGATTGATAATGAAACCAACATATTGAAAGTATGGCTTGATATATTTGTACGAATGTTAAGAAGCAATAAAATTCTGTTTAAAAAAATCTCTAAACTGGGTCATCCGGGCCAGTTGGCATCCTTATAGGAGAACTACGCTGAACATCACTCGCCTCTACAGCTGCCAGAGGTGATTGAGAGATTACACAGCTGTACTATCCCTTGACACCACGAAAGTCTCCACCACTCTGAAGTGCACATACCTGCATTGAGTATTGGAAAGAGTATGCATATGCCCCTGCTTCCGACAGTGGACAAAGCTCTTCTACAGTCAACCAATGGCGAGGGTAAAAGTAAATGGTATTATATAGTGCCCTCTTCAGGTTGGAGATGGGTACAAGGCAGGAATAGCACCTATCTCCAATGCTATTTGCATTTTTGCTGGAATCCTTGGCCTGCTGGATCTGGGAAGACCGGCAGGTTTGGGGACTGGGATGGGAGGAAGAGTGTGAGGACAGAATCTCTCTATACACTGATGATATCCTTTTTTACGTGTCATGCCCTAATGACCAAACTCATAAAAATTATTAGCACATACTCAAGATCTACTTTCAACTGGGAAAAATACTATTCTATCCATCAACAGCTTGACCCAGGAAAGTAAGGTACAGAAAAACCATATCAATAGTTCTAGAGGGATTTAAATATTTAAGGTATATGTAATGGATAAAAATTAAGTCTTCCTATCAAAAAATCTGTACCCCATTTATGAACAGCTTCAGGAATGACGATATATATTTTTATTTCCTCATTTGACCTCCGTAGCCATAGCAACCCTTCGACCTGATCCACCGCTGGTGCTAATGACTTGGTGGTTTCAGTCTCAGCTGTTATTCCTTCGGGGACCACCCAAAGTACACATCCTGAGCTGACCAAGAGGTTTTAATCATTGGAACTTAGCCAAAACCTTGCCTGATCTAATCTAATCCATTGGATTCTCATCCAACAAATTCCAAAATAACCCAGTGGCAGGCCTCTCTCTATAAGCGTTTACCCTTTGATCCAGAGCTCTAAAATAAGTTACAGAATTCCACCAGGTATTCCAGGAAGGTGGTGCCATCTGACTCCACAATTTACATATCACTCTCCTAGCCAGGAGGATCATATAAAACACCAACGTATGTTGCAATATGTTTGGAACACACCTCCCCCCAGATTTAGGGATTATCCCAAAAGTATAAGAGATGGGCTTACCTCTATGTCTGAACCCAACACCCTCGAGATGGTCTTACCCACATTTTACCAGAATTCATATAACTTGGAGCAGGAGGCAAATATGTGGATGTCATCTGCATTCGGGGAGCCACATCTGAGGCATCTTGCTTCTCCACAGCCCCTCATTCTTGAGATTTTAAGAGGGGACCAGTATAGCCTGTGAATTGTGAAAAAGTGGTTCTTTCTGAGTGCAGCAGATTTGATTAACTGGTAAAGAGTGTCTATAGATACTTGCCATAAATCATCTAGCTCCTCTCTCGGCAAGAAGTTTTCCCAGACTCGAGTTGGCTTATCGATCTTCCTGTCTGCTGCAGCTAAAAGGTAACAGTACCAAAGAGCCGCTTCTTTTTTCCTCGGGCCACATCTTGTAACTCACTTTCCATGGGGCACTCCTCCAATAGAGACCAACATTGGCCCTTACACCAAGAAACGATCTGATAGAATTTAAACCTCGAAAGGGCGCCTTATTCCAGTAATCCCAAGAGTGGCATTCATTACCCGAAACAATATCCTTCCAGTACGTGACTCTGGCCTCTATCAAATGATGAGCTAAAACGTCCAGGAAGCACTCCGGAGTTCCGGGGGAGCCCCACACTGGCGCCCACTCACTATAATATGAGAGTCCCAAGCAGTCTCGACAATTTGACCATAATTTGGCCGCCATATGTAAAGTCTTCAAGCGTACTTTTTTGAAAAATTTAAAGGAGCCAAATTTATACATAAATCTTGATGTCTCTATACCAACTAACATGGCTTTGAACATGCTCCCTGTTAGCGAAGTATCTGGGGTGAGCAATAGCATCCTGCAATTTTTCAACTCTGTAGGCCAAACAGTTTAGCTGTAAATCGGGTAGGCCCATTCCCCCATACTGTAATTTGCGCCTTAGTCTCAGACAACACCCAATGTACAGTTTAAACCACTGAGGTGGCTTCCTGAACAGCCATTCCTCCCAGGCACTCGTTCATAAGCACATAATGACCGTGGCCTTATTGCAGCCTACTTTGGGATTGCTGAACTGAATAAGAGACTGAAATCATGTAGACCTTTTGCCCTTAGAAACGACAGACGTGTATACAGCTAAATAGGCTGCATGAGTGCTAATAATATAAAGGTATCTGTGGGGACTGTTTCCTTTATACTGCTACCTCCTAACTTTCAATTAATCCATCAGTGTAGGAAAGTAGCATCTGCTTTTATGGTAACTCCCACTTTTTGCTGGTGTCATTAAAGTTTACTGACTAGTCTGACTGGGATCCTGCTAATCAGGACCCCAGTCTCTGTACTTCCTACCCGAATTGGTCATGGTGAGTACTTAGGTACCCCTCAGATTGGCTACTTATGTACTCTTGTAAGTCCCTAGTATATGGTGCTAAGGTACCCAGGGCATAGATACACCAGGGGTCCAACATGGGCTAAAGCATGTATTGTGCCACCCAAGGGAGTCCATTCAAATTGAGACTACAGGCCTGCCATTGAAGCCTGTGTAAGCTGGTGCAACCCCAATTTACGACAGTCTGAGGTCACTGCACCCAAAACCTATAAGTAACCCCTAAGGCAGGCCTTTCAATCCTGAAGGCAGGGTGCTCGGTTATAAGTGTACCTCCCATCTTGAATCCACCTTTGAGCTCCACCGGACTCTTTCACCTTATTCGCTAGCAGCATCTTCACTGAAGTCCTCCATTGTGGTCTTCGGCGGTTTCCAATGTCATTTCGCACCAATGCACCCGGCTTTCCTGGTGTAGGTATCCTGGGGTATCCATGGGTGGGGCGACTCCATGGGGTTTCTACAGGGTCCGCTTGGAAGAGTCCTTCTTGTTTAGAACTGCAACTATGACTTACCCATTGACTTGTATTGGGCACCCGGTCGTGTTCCCACTCTGCACATGGCCTCAGTAGGGTTCCTGGGTACCTTGGGTGGTTCTTTGGGTCCCCCACTCTTCTACATCTTCTGGGTTCAGTCCCGACTTAAGTCATGGTTCGCATTCCGCTATTTTAGTATATAGTTTGGTCTCCCTCTGGACACAACTGTGCATTAGTGTTACTTACGTGTTCTATTATCAAAGTATCGTGTGTATTGTGGGTATATCTCCGGGCAGGAGATATTGCAATGTGTTAGTGAGTGTTTATAATATATACATATTTTTATAACTACACTGTGTGGTTCTTTTTCACTTAAGATATACCATTATATTAAATACTGGTAAAACAAGCAGCTTTACAATCTTTCTGGACTAAGCCTGAAGGCTGCTTTCCACAGGTACTACTTAGAGTGCTTTCTGTCGTTGTCTAAAACCACTAAAATCACCATATGGGTTGTCTGGATTAGTGCAGGATGCTACACTTACTTAAGTGAGCACCATATACTACGCCAGCCTCCTACAACCAGGATTTATATATCGCTACTAATACCCAATAGGGTATCCAGGGACTTGCAGGTCCCAGAAGGCTCAAACTAGTTATCCTGGCTATCTTGAGGGTCTTTAGGAATCTTGGAAGTGCTGCAATGGTGGAATACGGACAAGTGTTAGGGAGGTGGAGCGTAATCATCTTGACGGTTGGGGGAAGTTCCTTCTATGGTTAATGTAGGCACGTCCTTGGTTGAGAACGGCATTGTGTACGTGGGTCAGCAGCTTGAATTCGCATCTCTTCTATAACGGGAGCCAGTTAAATTTCCTTAGTTGGGGTGAGGTGTAAGTTCATCAGGGGAAGGTCGAATTTGAGTTTGACTGTGGCGTTCTGTGTGGTCTAAAGTCTCTGTAAGAGGTGTGCTGCAATTCGGCTGGTGATAAGGGCCTGGCGCATCTCAGGTGTAGGGATAGACACTTGGAGATCTTATGCAGCAAGCGCAGAGTGAGGAAGCAGTTGGAGGAGATTGCGTTGATCTGTGATTTCATGGTGAGCTTGTTGTCAATGATGATTCCGATGTTTCTGGTGTGGTTGGCGGGTGTGGGTGCGGGTCCTACGTCTGTTCCATGGGTTGCTATTGTAGCTGAAAGCAAGACTGCTGATCTGCAGAAAGCCATATATGTACAGGAGATAGACATGGACTGGTGATTACTGGGTATCCCCAGGGCTGGGGGCACAGAGAGCTACCCAATGCGACGATTTGACTGCATTAAACAAATGCCCCACAATGGCTTGCGAGAATGGAGAGTTGAGGACTCCCATAATGAAGGACAATCTAAATAGCTGTCTCAGTGACCTGTATGATAATCCTTCCCATATGATGACAACACAAATGGTGCCCTGACAGCAAACTTAGCTTCCAGTCTCTCAGACAAGACTAAGGAAAATCCAGGCACTGGGTGGTATGGTGACATTGTCGATAGGAGTAAAGAGGTCGAGAACATACTGGATTCTTAAACTAAGATGTAGGAATAAATGAAGGCACTCCGGGTCAAGTTTACAGATTCAGAAGACTGATCATGGCATGATAGTTTGCGGGTCTGGAAAGATCTGGAACCAGAGGAAACTGATGACATAATCCTGTACTGTAAATCCCTTTCCCAAATTTGTAATCACGGAGGGCCCAGGGCATGAGATTCCCATAATCTGGACACATAGAGTGGGACCACCACAGGAAGCACCAGACTGTGTGACATAATAGTCAATCCCCCCACCTAAAGGACAATATTATGCGAGACGCCGGAAAATTAGATTAGCTAATTTTCCCAGATCTCTTTCAGGATATTCCACAAGACCTTGACCTTGAACAGACAAGGCAAATATGCTATAGGTAGATATTTCCCTTCATATTGTGGTTTCAACTAGACTCTAAGTCCGATATGATCCACACTGTAGAGGAAGCATAGGAAGTCTTGGGTCTGTCAAGAAGCAACTCAAGTCCCCTTGAAAGGACCTTTGATAGCAAGGAAGCAAAGAGAAAGCCCTGTTTCAATTTTTACATAAATTTGTATTTAAAAAGTATACACCCTTACTGTATTTGTTTTTTGTATTTGTGTAATGTTTGCCCTCTTCTTTCTTTTGATAGGTTATTTAGGTATTAATTTTGATTAATTTTGCAATTCAGTTGTAAGAGGCCATTAGTTTGAGTTCTCAGAATTTGTTTTAAATCATTTATATTTTTCCTTTTTTTGTTAAATCTCTTGTAGCCACTTTTACCCTACAAAAAGAGAACAAAGACATTTTGGGGTCTAAGTATTACACCTAAAACCTCAGGACTTTAGATTACTTCAAGGAACAAGAGGAGAGCAGAAGGACTGTGTGAGGAGCGCTTGCTTTTCTGAGTGAGGGGTGGGTTGGCCTGCAGTTGCTGCTTCGGTCTGTGGTGGATGGAAAGAAATCACTCCTTTTGCCCTGCTGTGGTATCCTGCTTGTGAAGAATCTCCAAGGGCGTGTGTGTGCTGGCCTTCTGTTGGAAGTCTCAGGGATACAAAAGACTTCAAGGAAGATATGGCTGCTCCTGTTTGGAGCTGGGGGTAGGACCGGATTATTCTTATATCCCCGTTATCATCAAGTGCATGGAAAGTGCATTTGCCTGAAGAGCGCTTCACTCCTCATTTATTTTGGGCCAAAGAGAAGAAAACCTTGCCAAAGGACTTTCTGCCTGAATGTGGAGCGCTTTGCTTTTCACTAAAGGCTGAGGAAGGCTAAAACAAAACGAGTCTTAAGGAGCACGTGGTGAGTGCTTCCCTTTCCTCATATTTCTTTTTGTTTGTGTACATCTTACACTGGGCCCAGCGCTCCGCCATGCCATCTTTCCTTAAGGTCTACAGCCAGAGTACTGACTTTGTGGTCCCGGGCTGTTGAGGATTGCTGCGCCTGAGAAGTGCCAGCCACACGGACGAAGCCCCCTCTTGTGGGAACCCGTCCTCAGGAAAGCTTTGCTGTGGCAGGCAGGTTGCTGCAGCAACCAGGGTCCATGCCCGGAGACCCAAAGGGAGATACTGCTGCCTCCAGCAGAGGAGAAATCCGCTGCCTACTCCAAGTCAAGGAGTCCCTAGGGGCTTGCCTGAGTTGCTCCTGTACCACTGAGGAGATTGAGCGGCACGGCTGCCGCTGGTGAAGAAGAAGGGAGGACTCTTGAGGCCGCAGTAGGACTTGAGGAGGCCTCCCATTTCACTGCCCCAGAAGCGACAGGCGCTACGGGCCAACAGGCATCGGATGACAAAGGCTGCACCGCATGGTAGCGGGCTGCCCCAGTTGGCTATGTGCATTGTACAGCTGCACTGCTTTTGCGGGCAGCTGCCCGTGGATCACCTCACGAGCGCGGAGGGCCTGGCTGAGTGTCCCCGCTGATGTGGTCTATGCCCCCCCCCTTCATGTCTAAACTTACCTGGGGGGCCCCCAATCCTGACACTTGTACCCTTTGGGGGGTGAGCGCAGGACAGGCCCCCTATCTGTAACTAGCATCGACGGAGGCCCCCCGAGTGGGAACATGCCGACAGGGCTCCAAGTTACCGTTGTCCCCAGAATGGGTATGCAGTGCTTCCGGAGCTGCACGAAGCCCACAAAATTAATGCATAGCCTGTGATAGAAACACAGACTCGACATTGTCATTAATTTCATGGTGCCCAAGGCTATAAGAGTGATATCTGCTTCTCGTGTTTCTCTACCTACATAACTGCTACACGTCATATCCTAATTTAATGATGTAGCTTTGGAGGGTAGGATATACACGGTAATGATGTCTTTCATAATATTCCCATGACATGTGCAATTTATAAGTATTTCCTTTATTGTACTAAATGTATTGTTCTGACAATTGCCTAGTTGGAAAGGTGATTTGTGGTTTATGTAACTAATCCATGTGACGTCATGACAAGCGCCTAGTGGCGCAGTGAATTATGTCACTGTGGTCTAACGTGTTTTACCTATAAGACAAAGTTATATTTTTATATAACCTTGTGTGGAGTCTCTTTTTGTGGTGTGCTCAGTGTGTCACTGGTGTGTGTGTTGCACAAACGCTTTACACATTTCCTCTGCGATAAGCTTGACGGCTCTGTTAAGCTACCAGGGGGGTGAGAAGGGGTTATCTTGTGTGTGTAACTCCTTATCCTGAGTAGAATGGTGGGTTCTGTCTGGCTTGGGTGCATACCCGAACCAACCAAAAACCCCATTTCTAACAAGTATATTTTGAAATACAGTGTTGTACTAAATGTTCATTCAGTTAGATTTGAATAGTGCAACAGGCATATGATATCTCAACCCGTCTATTATTTTATTGTTAAAGTAATCAAATCAAACTTAAAGGGATTAAATTCAATGGTTAAGTGACACGAAATTTAGAGGGTAATACAGGAGGATCTCCCAGAGGTTGTGTGTCTTCAAGAGACCCATTTGAGAAACCTCTGACATTAACTTTATGAAACACCGCTTATACCCCATGGAGTACTATGCGGTTACGGCTAGTAAGAAAGGGGGGGGTAATGATTGGGATACATAAACACTTTCATTACAAAGTACTGTGAGTCCAACGTGACTAAGCAGAAGGTCTCTTTATTCATTTGGGGGTAGACAACAGGGACGCGCACTGTATATACTCAACCTCTATATCCCCAATCAAGGTCAACAACAATACATTGTTAGCCTCACACCTAAGATCAGAAAGTAGGCACTAGAAAAACCTTTGTGGGTCGGGTACCTCAACATTGCGCCAGATGCTTTCCTGTTTGCACACCAGCATGACAGGTAAACATAGGGAGTGCTCTCCCAGGAGACAGACGTAGGCCTCATCAAATTTTGGAAAGCTAAAAAACCTAATGAGAAGGAATATAGGGGAATATCAGCAAGGCCGGGAGTTAAAATTATCGCCGCTCTAGCGTCCGTTTTCGGACGAAAAGCGGCAATAATTTTAACGCCCTATTAGCAAGGACACGCAAACGCGTGAATCCATGCTTCTTCGCCCTTTCCCTTAACGCCGAGCTTTGCATCTCTAATAAGATGCAAAGTGGGCGTTCCTTCCCAGAATAACGGGAGAAATGTTGCTAAGCGACATTTTTCTTATTGTCAAGCCTCACGCTAAGAAGCATAGCGGCAAGAAAAGTAGCGATAACCTCTGTTATCGCTACTTTCCTTACGCCTGCTTTGAAACTGACTTAGCCATGATATCCCATGGAAGGTGGATATCATGGCTAAGTATGCCTTGCCCTATCAGCAAGCTATCGCCAAACCCTGTGCGATTATCGCTGTATTTCCAGCGATAATCGCACAGTTGGCAGCTTGCGATCGGAATTTTATCACTTTGGAGATAAGCGTTGCTGATAGCACGCTACCTTCGCGATAAAATTCAGAGTTGGCCAGCGATAATTATCCTCACGCTAAGAGCGCTGAGCGATAATTATCGCCTGGCCTTGATAATATGCCCCTAAGTGTCTTCTCTCATGTCCATAGATCCTATTCATGGACAGACTTAATGGGGCAGCCAGGCATTGGTCGACAACACAACCTCCATTGTGCACGGTCCCATAGCGGTCTGTGACCACACAATGATTGTTCGGGAGTGAGAAATTCAGCAAGAGAAATGTAGAACGAATAGTTGGACATTTGATAGAACATTCCATAAAGATTGAATAAGCTGGCAGACATTGAGGGATGCAATTAATAGGTACTTTGAGGAGAATGACCTGAGCAATGTCTTCCCTCATGTTATGGGACACATGTAAAGCTGTCTGTAGGGGCAACAGTATAGTGAATAGCGCCCAGTGAGACAGGAAAGTCTTACAAAAGATCATTGGAAGCTGAGCTTAAAGTGGCAACTGAACAACATATACACATAGGTTCCCTAAAGACTCAGCGGAAGATCATCTTGCTGAAAGTTCTGGTTGACCTATTGACCACACAGAGAGTGAGAAAAGTTCTAAATTATAACTACAAGAAAGATTTTACGAACATGCCAATAAAAGAGATTCCTTATTTTTAAAGGTGACTTAGCTAACGGAAGGCGGCAGGTACAAATCTGACTCTCGAGGGTATCACCCGTCAAATTATTAGTGCAAATGCAGCTAAAGCTGAAGCTTTTAGGAACTAATGCAAAGCCCTCTAGTGTGCGAACCCTGTCTCAGTGGATGACAAAGTCCTGTCTCAAAGATAGTGGAAGCTGGCAGGGAATGGGGGTGATGGGGCGTCAGACAAATAACCCCCAAAAACGTACCTTTTGCCAACCACCGTCTCTCCTCTGCTTCGGTTCCTTCCCTTGCTGCCTTCTCCTCAGCTTTGTTGAAAGCAGGAATCACACAGGTTCTCTTTCTTAAATCAATCACAACGCTGCAGTGTTGTGATTAGTCTGAGCGGTGTGGTTCGGCACTCAGACGGGGAACAGGAGCCTCGGTATATTCCTCACCAGGCTGCAGCCTAGTGGGGAACATGCAAATTGTGCATGACTGTTTGGCCGGCCGAAGATGGAAGGCCAAACACGGATGCACATTTAGGGAGTGCAAACCATTCCACCACCTGTGACCCCTGCCCCGCCCTACCCTAGCCCTGTAGTGAAAAATAAAATGATAATAGCTGGGTTAATATCATTTTATTTCTCCTTTCTCCTGCTCCCAGAGCAGTGGGGAGATGCTCCCCCGCCAGCCCATGCTCAAAAAGGCCACTTATATGTGACTGACCAAAGTTAATGCAGCTATTTAAATGAAAATTCACCAGGAAAGAGGTCTTAAATGCAGTATAGACTATGATCCCTGACAAAGCCCGGGGATCAAATGGTCTCACTAATCGCTTCAACAAACATTTTGTGCCTGAACTAATCCCCACTCAGTAATACTATTCCATACTTTCTGTGATCGTTAATGTTTATGGCCTCAATGTTGATAGCAAATATTTCTCTCATTCATAAGCCTGGCAAACCAGCTGATAAATACAAGTCCTACAGTCCAATAGCAGTTATGAATTCGGATATCAAGATTTTCACAAACGTGATAGCCAATAGATTCATACCTCATTGGCCCTTCCTTATTGACTCTGATCAGGTTTTTGGATACAAGCGGCTGATAATATTTTGTGAGCTCTTCCTCAGGTTGAAAAGGTTAAGTTCAAGAGGATCCTCTACCCTTTGATATGGTCAGCTGAACATTTCTTTTTCAGGTGCTAGAGGCGATCGAGTTGGGCCTCAAAATTCTACCCTGAATAGTGGCTAGCCAAAAGCAAACTACACAAATGTACTGGTCAATGTAACATACTGGACCACTCCCCTATCAAGAAAGATGAAACAGGGATACCCCCCTTGCCTTTTATATTTGTATTGGTAATAGACACCTTAGATGCCATTGTGCAGCAGCTTCAGGATATCTTGGGGATGCACTTCGGGGATGACCAGCATAAAATACACTTGTTTACGACAATCTCTTATTAACGCTGGCAGACCCTGGATGCTTGATCCCTAAAGTTATGGAAGTTTTGGAATCCTATGGGAAACTGGTTGCTATGAGACTTGTTTCATGGGTCTGATATTAAACCCTTACATGTCAGCAAGAATAGAAACTCAAAGAGACAGACCAAATCTACTAATTCAAGTTGCAACATTGGGCCCTTAACCATGAGAATACAGCTGCAGCACTCAGACCACTGACTGCCTGGGAAAAGCGGTATGTTACTTATCATGGTCCTACCGGGCTCATTTCCACTATATATGCTATTTTGATAGAGGTGGGAGAAGCACTGGAGTGGTCTTATATGAAGCACTGGCAGAAGTCCTTGAGAATGCAACTATCCTGGTCTCAATGGCAAAAACGATGGGTAGCTATCCCGTCGTTATGTAAGAGTTTGCAGAATAGAGAATTACTGTATACAATAATGATGGGATGGCATGCAACACCAGTGAAATTGAAACATATGTATGATATGCCAGCTCTGCTGACTAGGATGTGAGAATGTGGGCATACGCTATATATATGCGGTGAACGTACACTTGCCATACGCTCTTTTGGAAGGAAGTCCTAAGTCATATAGAGTAGTGGTTGGATATCCCTTACAAACGATCCCGGCGACAATGGTTCTTAATTTGAGGCCACCTGAGATTAAATACATATCGAAACAGGACCGGAGACGGACATTTGCCATGAGTCTGACACTTATATGGAACTCTCCTTTTATTCCGGCAATGCAAGAATGGGTGGTAAAACTCAGGATATTGTTGGCAATGTAAACATTTATGTGGGGCATTCTTGAAATGGAGCATAAATATGAAAAGATGTGGACTCCCCTGGTACTTTGCTTGCAAGAAAGAGTTTGTGTATGGTTGTCTCAAGTTGCGGAGATCCCTACACCTGACATCGTAAATGAGCAGCTATTGTGTCACCTATTGTTGATTTGTTGTTCAATTTATTATGCGCCAAATTTGGGACCATTTGTTTGACCTGCAATGCTAGACAAGATAGTGAAGTCATATCCATGCAGTTCTAGCTAGTGGGAATGGGAGGGTCGGAGAGTGGGGGAGGGTCAGGCGAGTACGGACAGAAATAGATGTTGGAAGTGTTTTGAATTCGCTTTGACTGATGGTCCACACTGTTTTATACTATTCTATGAAAAGAAAGAAAAAAGAGAAAGCCATAAGAAGAAATCCCAATGCTACTGTGTGATGGAGGGGAGGTGCAGACAGCCTTGCCAAACTCACAAGAGGAGTCTATGACAGTGGAATTGTGCTACTGGATTGCTGCATCACAATGAGCCATTCCTAAAAGTAGATACAGTGATCCTGGGAAATAGGGGCTGCCCAACAGCTATGCATGGACCTGGGACAATGGCAGAACTAAAGGTACATACCGGATCCATAATTTGAACACGGAAGGAGGCCACTAGATTATTGTAGGGGAGAAGGCATTAGTGAATCAAACCCTGGTATGGGACAGTGTGGCACTACCTGAAGTGCAGAAAACACAGAGATCTGAGGGATGGGACTAGAAATGAATCAGAAAATTGGGAGCTTGTGCCAAGATGGGAGGCTAATAAACCGGGGTTGTCCTTTGGGAGGACTGCCAGATGGCAGAGACAGGGATCTTTTTCTAGTTCCAGACAAGCCATGCTATGTCGACTCACATAGTGGTGGGAGCATAGGTTGCAAAGGTGCCCCCGCTGAAAGACCACCCTGCTGTCAGAACCCCTTACCAAGAAGCCATCTCACTTACTTATAGCTGCCCAACAATTACTGAATGCTCTAGAGAAGCTAAAGAGGGGGGTGGGAGTAGGCACTTAGCACCCTCGAGAAATGGGGATCTGGGTTAGCTTTTGCCCAGTCCTGTTGCTCTTTCTACATACATCCTACCAAACAAAATCTAGGTTGTGTAAGATGAGGGAGAATAGGGTCAGAACTCTGTGCAAGAGTATGCAGACGATTGGGAAACTTTTTTTAAACACAATGGGGCTGCCCAATGCTAACTGGCTACTGAAGGCTGCATGGGCGTGCCAAAGCTATGTCACTGGATCCCAGGCAAAACTATCTCCCAGGCTAGAGATACTCAACATTTGGAGAGATTGCACACACCTCCCACACACAGAACTCACCACCTTGGGGCTGTTAATAGCAAAAAGGAATGTGGGCAAGAAATAAGGATCTGATTAGCCTCAAAATTTTACCTCTTAGTAAAAAGACATGGATTGGTGCATGTTGGTGGAAAGTCAGGTCTATGAGTGGAGGGACTGCCCTATAAGTGGGAAAACATATGGCAGCAATGAAAAAATGCACTAGGGACAATAGTGGTCTGGACCTTGTGTAAGGCAAAAAAGGAAACCACTGACAGGATAGTGGAGAATGGAAACGACAATTTGGAGCTGCCAGAGAAAACAGGTTTGGTGTGCTAATCTTGCTGGGTGCTTGAGGTACTCCTTCCCTCAAGAAGCTTGAGGACAGGCACACGCGAGGCCTATCCATGTGCAAGGGATGAGGAGAGGGCTCTTTCAGATTTAGGTAGCTCAATTTGATGCACTGATAGAGGGGGAGTAGAGCTGGGGTGTTATGATGGAGATTTGTGCACTATTTTTGAAGTTTTCTTGTGTCTTATAAAAAGGATGCATTGCAGTACCTGACAGATTGGAATGGATTTTGTTATTGGTGGTCCCCGTCACTCTTTTTTCTGTTGAATTGGCTCTTACTCCCCATTATGGGGTCTTGTTGGTTGTGTTTATGAAAAAAGATAATATGTTTTCCAACTCAACAAGTAGATATTGATGGAGGTGGGTGAGTATTGGGGTGATCTAAAATCATGCTCCTCTGAAGTTGTTAGATCACAGCTTTCAACATGAATAGTATATGAATGTGATTTTGTTTTTTAAATGTATGGCTTATATTTTTTTTATTTTATCATTGTGCAGCTAGTGCCCTTGACTTTCTGCTGCAGCAAAGTCCCCCTCTTCTTTAGTCTTATGCATGTTGCATTGTATTTGCAGACTCGTAACAGGTAATCGATTCATTGTTGAGGTTGGTGATTAATCTCCCCCTACAATCTCAGACTTTTTCACAGGGTTTGATTTTTTTTGTCTAATACTGTAGGCAATATTGGCCATCGCAAAACTTGTGAACATTGGTCTGCAGAGGGTTACGTTTGGTGAACCGTTACTTGGTATCTCTATCCTGTTTGTTGCTGTTGCAAATTGCGTCACACCAATATCACTCAAATCTTGCCTTTGAGCAAGATGGTAGTGGTCTGGGCAGAGTCTTCAACTTCTCAAGTTTGCTCTGATTTTGTCAATTTTGAATCAGCGCAATGCTGCAGTTTTAGCAATTTAAAGTCAATTGTTGGAGTCGAAGTTGGCTGGCTGTGTGGGAGATTCAGTTTAAATGTGCCCATCACTGATATGAATATTGATGGAACATTCCCAATGTGTTAAGTATTGGGGGGCAGGGACATGCCCATGGGCACTGGTTGGTCTTATCTTGCGGCCAAATTATTAAGGAGTCTAGATTTTGCAGAATGTTCTGCCCTTAATGCAGTAGTTAGTTGCCTTTCAAACAATTAGATGTCTTGACTCCGGCAGAACTCTAGAGAACTATAATGACAGGAGAAAGGTAAATACTGTAAGTTAACTTTAGTTAGTCACATTAACAAGAGTAAATACAACATTTAACAAGAGTAAATACAACACCTGCCCTGATTTAACTGTTTGAGTTTCTCAGGGTGTGGACTGACAGGGTCAGTTTGTTCACTCAAACATAAACAATAATTCAGGCAATGTGCTCTAAGCTAAAGAAGAACACCGGTCCAGTTATAGATCCTGCAATGTCCTGGCCATTGGCTGACCAATAGTAGCTGCTTCCATTCGAGAAATTATATGCCGGAGGTGGCCACTTTCCCCAGGAGGGCAAATGCAGTCTCATTCTTTGAGTAGGGCAGGAGCCAGTGTAGGACAGGAATGGCCTTGTCAGTTTCGTATCAGTCTCTCACATACAATCTTACATTCTTTTGTAGTTAACCTTGTGTATTACAATGTACCTTGAAACAGAAGAGCTACTTGTTTATCCACTTAGGGCCAGATGTACAAAGCTTTTGTGAGGTCGCAAATGTCCCCAATCACAGAATAGGGTCGTCTGCGACCTCCAAATCACATTTTGTAATGTACAAAGGCCCTATTTGAAATTCAGTAATCTATTACTGAATCGCAAAATGGGTTTACGATTCAGTATTAGTAAGGTGCTTAGTGTGTCCCTTCCTAATACTGAATCGCAGTGGTATGTGTGAATGTTTTGCAACCGAAATGAGGTTGCAAAACATTCACATTTTTCCGCCTACTTCAAGTAGGTGGTAACCCATTTACAAATGGGAAGGGGTCCCCTCGGGACCCATTCCCCTGTGAGAATATTTGCAAAAATGTTTTTTGAGAAAAGGCAGCAGTCCCACGCACCACTGTCTACTCTTAAAAAAATTTAAAGAAAGCTTTTAATTTTTCTTTTTGAAACGCATCCTCTTTTCATTTAAGGAAAAAGGGCTGCAAACAAAATTGGTTTATTGGAAAGCAATCTCAGACATGGTGGTCTGCAATCCCAATTGTTCATAAACCGAGACCTACCTCATGAATAATAATGAGGCAGGTCTACTTGCGACCCACTGGGAATTGCTAAATGTGTCTAAGACATGTTTGTACATTGGTGTTTGCAATTACCAAATAGCGATTTGGATAAATTCACCATTTGGTAATCGCAAACTATACATAATCTACATCTGGAACTTAGACCCTCACTGTCAGGTGCAATTTCCTTCCTCTTCATTTTCAAATATGCCCCTACTTACAATAGGAGATCTGCAGTAGAAATGTCAATGTATTACCTGACAACACTTGTTGAGACATAGGGTGTGATCCTTTCAAAGCCTCATTCACAAGCAGCTGCAAGAAGTGAGATTTGATTGCAAAGCATGCATGCAAATAATTGATTCCATTAACCTAATTAAGATATTTTTTGTTATGTTTATGCATAATTTATTGATATAATGCTTAGCTAGCACCATACACAAAGCTGAACACTACCATCTTTAGGTAATATATTAGGTAATATATTAGTTGTGGCTTACATGGATGATCTTAGTGGTTCCAGTTTGGTGAAAGTAAATACTTTTCTAGGGAAGTATTTATTTATTAGGGTTTCTCTTAGTTCTCGGTCTTTGTAGTAGTAGAAGCAAATAGCAGGGCATGTATTCAGACTTCGGATTATTGGCAACACAAGGCAGGAGAATGTCACAATCATGAAATAGAAACACAATTTCACAGTGCCACCCACATGTTTTTTAGGGTGTGATTCTCAAAAAGGCTCGAATATTTGGTCCTTAAGTTCCCTCCTACATTTTGAGAAAGCTTCTGACTTTCCTGGTATTTACAAGAATTCCAAGAGCATACCTCGGAAGCTGCAATTAAAGATACATGTTTACACTCTTATTAATTAATCGTGCATTTCTTCATTCATGTTTAAATGTAATGCACAAATGCATTGGCACTAAATAACTTTTTTTGTTTCTCGCAGAGAAGATACGTTATCCTTAGAGAAATCTATTAACTTCCTCGTATGTGATTGGCCTTCAAATTTTGATAGTGTACTAAACGTGGAATACCATAACACGATATATTGGAAAACGCGAACTAATCACCCCTAAGGGTCTAAAGGCGCTAGGGGCCTTTGGAAGTCTATTGCATAGAGTCACATGGTGCTCAGCTGAATTGCCGCTGGGGCTGGGAATCGAACCATGAGGCCCGTGCTCCGGAGTCAGCCGCCCGGGCCGCTGCACCACACCTCTCCCGATTAAAGGTGTGCAATAGTGGAATCGTTTTCGGGGTGAGTAAATCTGTTTGTGAGGGCATATTATATTTTGTGAATCACCAACAGGAACTGGAGTACAATGTGAAACCTATTTCTCCGTTATAGGCCATAAGTGTTTCTTATCAACTATTTTACACAGGACTTGTTGAAGTAACGTAGTGCGCACTTTTTTCAATGACTCATCCACATGAGTTGATGTTTGATCATGAAAGCTACAAGTAAATCATTTTATTTGCTGATTTAAGTCATTGATTTATACTATCCATAGAGAAATTCTTTCTATGTTACCTTTTGCATACATAATACATATATCTAAATTCTTTCACTTTGAGATAACACGTATTTTTGGTCTCTTACAAAGCTAGTGTTATTGTTATTGGGTCTTGTCTAGTGAACAATTAATGTTTCTTGGACAGTATTGACTTGCTCTAATTTTTATTAGTTCTCATACTTGGTCGTAGGAGAAGGAAATAGCAGGAAATGAAGCCAGAACTGGTATTATTAACAACACTGGAAGATTAATTATGTTAATGTCAAGAAGTAAAAACCCCTGTTGACAATAAAGGTGAGGTCTGCAAAGTTTTCCTTATAAATCCAAACTTGGGAACGTTGCGAAATTCTGGCCTACGGATAGTAAGTGTATTTTTCCTATTTTCCTATGACTATGAAGTGCTGGTAGTTGGACTTGGCCCTTTCTGTAGGGTCATTCCCAAACTATTTGCCTTCACCCTCCTGTTTCCTGAAGCCATTTTTGTTAGCTTTTAGGACTTTGCCCACTTTACTACTGCTAACCAGTGCTAATGTGATTGTGCTCTCTTCTTAAAACGTGGCAAGACTGTGTTACACCCAATTGGCATTTATAATTTACTTGTAAGTCCCTAGTATAGTGGCACTACCTGTGCCCAGGGCCTGTAAATTAAATGCTACTAGTGGGCCGGCAGCACAGAGTGTGACACCCTCTTAAGAAGTCTTTTGAACAAGGTCTGAGACCTGCCATTGCAGAGCTTATAGATGCAGTTTTAAACTGCCATTTCGACTTGGTAAAATAAATCTTTTGCCATCCCCAAACAGTCCTTTTTAAAACATTTAAGTTACCACTAGGGTAGGTCCTGGACGGCCCATAGAGCAGGGTGCAATTTTTTAAAAAAGTAGGACATAAACCTTCAAGGTTTTACATGTCCTGGTAGTGAAAAGCTCTTAAATTCATTTTTTACTCCGACAAGGCCTACCACTCTCCCAGGATATCATTGGACTTACCTTATTACATTTTTTGGGTGTAATTTCTAAATGGGAATAGGTAACCCATTAATGTTTGGTGTCTCCGAAATCACAATTTAAAATCATAGCTTATGAAAAAAATTGCACTTTTAGAAAGTTGATATTTTTTCTTGCCTTAGCCATTTGAGGCATGCAGCCTAAATCTGGCACAAATGACTGGGTGTGGGTAACAGTTGGGCCTTGTGTATTCCAGCCACACACAATAGGGGAGCTTAGGTGAGACTGGATGGGCCATCACTGGCAGGATGGGTGGAAGGACCTGGGAAAATCCCCTCTTAGACTTAAACAGGCTGTGTCCTGCATCCACACAAAGGACTACATACCCCCTGTAGTTAGTCTGGAGTCACAACCAGGAAGGCAGGGTATCTGTACTTCAATGGCATGCCTCTAGAAGCTTCTTCCCACTTCAATGGCACAACTAGGTATAAATACTATATGTCTCACACCACCACTACAATACACTTCTAGACCTGTGGATAATATGCCATGAAGTAGTACTGCTGTGCTGCTACAATGACTGCCACTCTGCTGGACTGCTGCTCTGAAGGAGATCTTACAATGCAATGCAACCATGATTGAAAGTAATTTGTTCAGCAGGCATAAATTGGTCCCTGTATCTTGTCCGTGCTCCATCACAGTTGGCCTGAAATTGTGACTTTGTCCCAGTCCGACCCAACCAGATAGCCAGATTTGGCACCTTCTACTGATTGGACTTTTGCTGTTTTGGTCTCAAGCAATTTATAAAATTTTACTATTTCTAAATTGATGTGGGATTTTTCTTGAGTCGTGTTTTCACTTTCTTCTTTGACGTGCTGCCGAAGTGCTTTACACATTGCCCCTAAGTTAAGCCTGTCTGCTCTTGTGCCAAACTACCAGAGGGTAATGCACAGGTTAGTTAGATGTTTGCTTGTGTTTCACCCCGGCAAGAATTGTGAGTGCCGCTTGTGTAGCGTTTCACCCCCCTCAACCAGTACCCTAATTTCCTACACTGGTGTTCCATGAAAGGCACAGCCTGCCCACTGGCATTTCCTGCTTTTTGACATCCAAGAACAGGAAATAGTTGATGGGGTGGTGGGACCTCTCAAATCCACCATTTTCTGTTCCAAGTAGTAGCCGTCAGCAAGCAGGAGATGCTGGCAAGCAGGCTGCACCTTCCCTAGGAATACTGGTAGGTGCCAGGATAAGCTGTTGGGAAAAAGAATGGCTGGTATGAGAGCAGAGTGAAGCGTGGAGAAAAGACTGATGGTGGTTGGATATGCTAGGCTAGACTGCACTATGAGGAGGAGGACACAGGCTTTGGTTGGTTGTGTAGGTTCTGGGGTGGACTCGGTCACGCCCCCCCTGGTTACCTCCCAGATGGCTGATACCATGTTCGATGGACAAACTAATACCCTCTCAGAATAACACAGCCCAGGGCAGAGACCACACGAGGCCCAAGTTTTAAGGCGCCACGTTCCAGGAGACGCAACTCAAAACAGCTTTGACTCTCCAGAAAGGTAGATTAGCTTAGGAGCTCCATTCCCAGACAATGGAGATACCCAGAGATGCTCCTCATTTATAGGTCTGGCCTATGGCAGCTATTAACACCCTTCCCCACTCTTCCCTGCTACTACAGACCGCACGGCATACTTCTCCATTGAACGCGCTCACAGGGCCCCAGCCCCCAAACCCCCACCAGGAGCCGCCCCCAGACCAATGTTGGCGAAATTTCTGCACTTTCGAGACCGCGACGCGGTGCTTCGAGCCGCCAGACAATCAGGCCCCCTGCATGTATAACATAAACAGATAATGATCTTCCCTGACTACGCACGGGTGGTGCAGCAGGAAATATCATCGTTCCTGGAAGTGAAACAATGACTGCGGGCGAACAATGTCCAATATTCCCTGCTCTTCCCTGCCCGACTCAAAGTTATCCATGACGGCTCTGCCATCTTCTTTCCAAACGCCGAAGAGGCATACGATTGGGCGGACGAACACTGTGCACAACAGCCCAGGGCAGAGACCACACAAGGCCCAAGTTTTAAGGCGCCACGTTCCAGGAGACGCAACTCGAAACAGCAATGTAACAACAAAAACAGGGCGACAGGGACCCCTACCCAGGGATCTCTGGACCTGGAGCAAATTATGAAGGAGCGACGAGAGGTTCTACGAGCAGTGACGGAACTACAGACCTCCCCACCTGCAGAAGACACAGACCGAGCTCCACACCTCTTCTCTTCGGAAGGAGAGGATGACAGTGACGGAACGCTTTCTGGGGTGGACTCGGGCACGCCCCCCCGGTTACCTCCCAGACGGCTGATACCATGTTCGATAGACAAACTAATACCCTCTCAGAATAAGATGACCCGGCTGGTGGTCCCTTAACGGCCTGCGTTACCAAAACTTACCCTTTATGCACACGCAACACATGCCTGATCAGGCACAGTCCAAACAACGACCAATAATTCTGCAAATGCCCTGTCGGCGACCCACTTTGCAGACATACACTGCCACCCCCACATAATTCTGTTGCGCTCTCCTCTTCTATGAGAGCTGGTTTGGATGTATCAACGCCAGCAATAGGTCCTTGGTACTGGGACTGTTTCCCAACCCCAGTTAACTGTTCACCGCCCCCGTTCGGTATAGTCCCTTCCCCTCATGGACCTCCACATAACAGGGTGACCACATCACGCGAATGGGCGACATCGCACCTCACACATGTCTATCACACTGCTAGGGAATCGTCGGGCGCTATGCTCCAGCCATTACTCGCTGCCTTAGCACGCAATGGCAACAAAACATGGCTACGACAATGCAGAACGCAGACATCAGTATCTTAACACTAGGGGCCTCCATACACCGAGCAAACGTTACGCTGTGTATTCATATACAAAACGCCATAACGCACGAATCACGTTCTTGCAAGAGACACACCTAACCATGCCAGAAATAGGTAAACTACAGGCCAAATGGCGAGGAACCATATGTGCCACATCATACTCAGCATAAGCACGTGGGGCTCTGATTTGGGTCCTACCGGAAACCCCATTCCAGGAACTCAGAAGAGTGGAGGACAAGGAGGGGAGGTATGCCCTGCTGAAGGGACACTTGGATGGGCAATCAGTACTTCTGGGCAGTGTATACGCCCCAAATGTTGAGCAAGACAGGTTCTGGGACCGCCTCACAGGTGTTTTAGCCCAATTTGCTTCCATACCATGGATATTAGGGGGCAACTATAACTCTACACTAAATCTTACCCTAGATCGATCCCACCACCCACCCCCACACTCTCCAGCCCACAAGCAAATAGAACAGTTTAAAGCCTGGAGAATGCGTCATCCACAGACTCGACTGTACTCTTTTCACTCCATACCACATAACTTGCGGGTCCCACTAGACAGATTTTTATGCTCAGCGCCGCTAATACCCAAAATTCAACACACGGACTACCTAGGCCAGATCCTCTCTGACCATGACGCTCATATTCTGCGGTTACATTGGAGACCTCCCCATCCCCCAGTACCCACTTGGCAACTACCACGGGACTGCCTGACTGACCACGTGTCAAAACACGAACAGGGGCAAAGCATACAGGACTACTTCACTAATAACGTAGGAACAGCGACATCTACATTAGTGGAATGGGACGCGTTCAAAGTAGTGGCCCGGGGAGAATGTATCAAACAAATACTAGGGGTAAAACGGACACTGGAGCAAGCACTAACTAAAGCCGAAACACAGCTAGCCACCCTCACCAAACAGGATGACGCTTCCGAGTCGGCAGCTGTGCAAGTAGCAAAAGCAAGGACAGAGTAGCTGGTCACCAGCACTGTCCTCCAGCGGTACAACTTTAGGGCCTATGCAACCCGGATGCATAGGGAGCAGGATAAAACTGGCACACTATTGGCATGGCTAGCCAAACAAGACGCTGACGTGAAACCCATCACTGAAGTGCTTGACCCCCTTGGAAATTTGGTGTGGTCCCAAGCGGAAATCCTCTTGGCGTTCCACCAATACTACTCTGAGGTGTACCGAAGCCCAGCACCGACCGGGCAGGACGTGATCATACTGTTTCAAATGTGTTTTTAAAAAGTGGGATCCTACCCTTCTCCCCCCTGTTGGTCCTCCACCTTGTAGAGAAGTTCGCAGCCGCGCTAGAGAAAGGAGAACTACCAAAATCCCTCCGAGAATCAGTTATTGTAACCTTCCTGAAGCCGAATTGCGACCCACAACAGATGGCCTCATGCCGTCCCATCACGCTTCTGTCCGCCGACTGTAAGATCCTAAGGAAGATATTAGCGAGCAGGTATACACAAATCCTATGACCCCTGGTTCACCCAGACCAATGTGGCTTTGTCCCGGGCAGAAACACGTTCCAAAATATACGCCACCTATTCCATGTCCAAGATCAAGTGAATGCCGCGTTCCCCAGAGCAGCCTGTCTCATACTAGACCTTGAGAAGGCCTTCGATACCCTCACTTGGCAATTCCTGTTCTTGGTCCTAAAACGAGCAGGAATTGGTCCCACCCTCTTGGTGTATACACAAATCCTGTACACCAAACTAACCTCGCGCATCCGAATGGGATGATGCATGTCACCAGAATTCGCGGTGCAGAGGGGCACGAGGCAGGGCTGCCCACTTTCGCCTCTGCCCTTTGCCCTCGCTGTAGAGCCTCTGGCTATACGGCTGCGGCGGGAGGGGGTACACTGGGGCATGCCCATCGCAGATACCATACATAACGTCTCTATGTGCGCTGACGATCTCTTACTATATATCTGGGACATTACTGCGGATCTAACACCCATTTGAGCAACACTGACAGAATTCACGGGAGCCTCCGGGCTCAGAGTAAACTGGGACAAATCCACAGTTTACCCACTGCACCCAAACCTCACCCCTCAGGATGTATGGATAGGCAGCCAGAAATTGACCTGGAGTGCAGGTGCCCCCCGTTACCTCGGGATCCGTCTCTACCACTCTCCGGCCGACATATTTGAAGGCAACCACCGCAGAGCCCTGACCGGAATCAGATCGGTGGTCGGTTTCTGGAAGAACCTCCCAGTAGGCCCAATAGGCCGTGTGGCCTTAGCCAAAACGATAATAGTCCCGTGGCTATCGATCACTTTCGAGACCGCGACGCGGTGCTTCGAGCCGCCAGACAATCAGGCCCCCTGCATGTATAACATAAACAGATAATGATCTTCGCTGACTACGCACGGGTGGTGCAGCAGGAAATATCATCGTTCCTGGAAGTGAAACAATGACTGCGGGCGAACAATGTCCAATATTCCCTGCTCTTCCCTGCCCGACTCAAAGTTATCCATGACGGCTCTGCCATCTTCTTTCCAAACGCCGAAGAGGCACACGATTGGGCGGACGAACACTGTGCACAACAGCCCAGGGCAGAGACCACACAAGGCCCAAGTTTTAAGGCGCCACGTTCCAGGAGACGCAACTCGAAACAGCAATGTAACAACAAAAACAGGGCGACAGGGACCCCTACCCAGGGATCTCTGGACCTGGAGCAAATTATGAAGGAGCGACGAGAGGTTCTACGAGCAGTGACGGAACTACAGACCTCCCCACCTGCAGAAGACACAGACCGAGCTCCACACCTCTTCTCTTCGGAAGGAGAGGATGACAGTGACGGAACGCTTTCTGGGGTGGACTCGGGCACGCCCCCCCGGTTACCTCCCAGACGGCTGATACCATGTTCGATAGACAAACTAATACCCTCTCAGAATAAGATGACCCGGCTGGTGGTCCCTTAACGGCCTGCGTTACCAAAACTTACCCTTTATGCACACGCAACACATGCCTGATCAGGCACAGTCCAAACAACGACCAATAATTCTGCAAATGCCCTGTCGGCGACCCACTTTGCAGACATACACTGCCACCCCCACATAATTCTGTTGCGCTCTCCTCTTCTATGAGAGCTGGTTTGGATGTATCAACGCCAGCAATAGGTCCTTGGTACTGGGACTGTTTCCCAACCCCAGTTAACTGTTCACCGCCCCCGTTCGGTATAGTCCCTTCCCCTCATGGACCTCCACATAACAGGGTGACCACATCACGCGAATGGGCGACATCGCACCTCACACATGTCTATCACACTGCTAGGGAATCGTCGGGCGCTATGCTCCAGCCATTACTCGCTGCCTTAGCACGCAATGGCAACAAAACATGGCTACGACAATGCAGAACGCAGACATCAGTATCTTAACACTAGGGGCCTCCATACACCGAGCAAACGTTACGCTGTGTATTCATATACAAAACGCCATAACGCACGAATCACGTTCTTGCAAGAGACACACCTAACCATGCCAGAAATAGGTAAACTACAGGCCAAATGGCGAGGAACCATATGTGCCACGTCATACTCAGCATACGCACGCGGGGCTCTGATTTGGGTCCGACCGGAAACCCCATTCCAGGAACTCAGAAGAGTGGAGGACAAGGAGGGGAGGTATGCCCTGCTGAAGGGACACTTGGATGGGCAATCAGTACTTCTGGGCAGTATATACGCCCCAAATGTTGAGCAAGACAGGTTCTGGGACCGCCTCACAGGTGTTTTAGCCCAATTTGCTTCCATACCATGGATATTAGGGGGCAACTATAACTCTACACTAAATCTTACCCTAGATCGATCCCACCACCCACCCCCACACTCTCCAGCCCACAAGCAAACGGAACAGTTTAAAGCCTGGAGAATGCGTCATCCACAGACTCGACTGTACTCTTTTCACTCCATACCACATAACTTGCGGGTCCCACTAGACAGATTTTTATGCTCAGCGCCGCTAATACCCAAAATTCAACACACGGACTACCTAGGCCAGATCCTCTCTGACCATGACGCTCATATTCTGCGGTTACATTGGAGACCTCCCCATCCCCCAGTACCCACTTGGCAACTACCACGGGACTGCCTGACTGACCACGTGTCAAAACACGAACAGGGGCAAAGCATACAGGACTACTTCACTAATAACGTAGGAACAGCGACATCTACATTAGTGGAATGGGACGCGTTCAAAGTAGTGGCCCGGGGAGAATGTATCAAACAAATACTAGGGGTAAAACGGACACTGGAGCAAGCACTAACTAAAGCCGAAACACAGCTAGCCACCCTCACCAAACAGGACGACGCTTCCGAGTCGGCAGCTGTGCAAGTAGCAAAAGCAAGGACAGAGTAGCTGGTCACCAGCACTGTCCTCCAGCGGTACAACTTTAGGGCCTATGCAACCCGGATGCATAGGGAGCAGGATAAAACTGGCACACTATTGGCATGGCTAGCCAAACAAGACGCTGACGTGAAACCCATCACTGAAGTGCTTGACCCCCTTGGAAATTTGGTGTGGTCCCAAGCGGAAATCCTCTTGGCGTTCCACCAATACTACTCTGAGGTGTACCGAAGCCCAGCACCGACCGGGCAGGACGTGATCATACTGTTTCAAATGTGTTTTTAAAAAGTGGGATCCTACCCTTCTCCCCCCTGTTGGTCCTCCACCTTGTAGAGAAGTTCGCAGCCGCGCTAGAGAAAGGAGAACTACCAAAATCCCTCTGAGAATCAGTTATTGTAACCTTCCTGAAGCCGAATTGCGACCCACAACAGATGGCCTCATGCCGTCCCATCACGCTTCTGTCCGCCGACTGTAAGATCCTAAGGAAGATATTAGCGAACAGGTATACACAAATCCTACGACCCCTGGTTCACCCAGACCAATGTGGCTTTGTCCCGGGCAGAAACACGTTCCAAAATATACGCCACCTATTCCATGTCCAAGATCAAGTGAATGCCGCGTTCCCCAGAGCAGCCTGTCTCATACTAGACCTTGAGAAGGCCTTCGATACCCTCACTTGGCAATTCCTGTTCTTGGTCCTAAAACGAGCAGGAATTGGTCCCACCCTCTTGGTGTATACACAAATCCTGTACACCAAACTAACCTCGCGCATCCGAATGGGATGATGCATGTCACCAGAATTCGCGGTGCAGAGGGGCACGAGGCAGGGCTGCCCACTTTCGCCTCTGCCCTTTGCCCTCGCTGTAGAGCCTCTGGCTATACGGCTGCGGCGGGAGGGGGTACACTGGGGCATGCCCATCGCAGATACCATACATAACGTCTCTATGTGCGCTGACGATCTCTTACTATATATCTGGGACATTACTGCGGATCTAACACCCATTTGAGCAACACTGACAGAATTCGCGGGAGCCTCCGGGCTCAGAGTAAACTGGGACAAATCCACAGTTTACCCACTGCACCCAAACCTCACCCCTCAGGATGTATGGATAGGCAGCCAGAAATTGACCTGGAGTGCAGGTGCCCCCCGTTACCTCGGGATCCGTCTCTACCACTCTCCGGCCGACATATTTGAAGGCAACCACCGCAGAGCCCTGACCGGAATCAGATCGGTGGTCGGTTTCTGGAAGAACCTCCCAGTAGGCCCAATAGGCCGTGTGGCCTTAGCCAAAACGATAATAGTCCCGTGGCTATCGATCACTTTCGAGACCGCGACGCGGTGCTTCGAGCCGCCAGACAATCAGGCCCCCTGCATGTATAACATAAACAGATAATGATCTTCGCTGACTACGCACGGGTGGTGCAGCAGGAAATATCATCGTTCCTGGAAGTGAAACAATGACTGCGGGCGAACAATGTCCAATATTCCCTGCTCTTCCCTGCCCGACTCAAAGTTATCCATGACGGCTCTGCCATCTTCTTTCCAAACGCCGAAGAGGCACACGATTGGGCGGACGAACACTGTGCACAACAGCCCAGGGCAGAGACCACACAAGGCCCAAGTTTTAAGGCGCCACGTTCCAGGAGACGCAACTCGAAACAGCAATGTAACAACAAAAACAGGGCGACAGGGACCCCTACCCAGGGATCTCTGGACCTGGAGCAAATTATGAAGGAGCGACGAGAGGTTCTACGAGCAGTGACGGAACTACAGACCTCCCCACCTGCAGAAGACACAGACCGAGCTCCACACCTCTTCTCTTCGGAAGGAGAGGATGACAGTGACGGAACGCTTTCTGGGGTGGACTCGGGCACGCCCCCCCGGTTACCTCCCAGACGGCTGATACCATGTTCGATAGACAAACTAATACCCTCTCAGAATAAGATGACCCGGCTGGTGGTCCCTTAACGGCCTGCGTTACCAAAACTTACCCTTTATGCACACGCAACACATGCCTGATCAGGCACAGTCCAAACAACGACCAATAATTCTGCAAATGCCCTGTCGGCGACCCACTTTGCAGACATACACTGCCACCCCCACATAATTCTGTTGCGCTCTCCTCTTCTATGAGAGCTGGTTTGGATGTATCAACGCCAGCAATAGGTCCTTGGTACTGGGACTGTTTCCCAACCCCAGTTAACTGTTCACCGCCCCCGTTCGGTATAGTCCCTTCCCCTCATGGACCTCCACATAACAGGGTGACCACATCACGCGAATGGGCGACATGGCACCTCACACATGTCTATCACACTGCTAGGGAATCGTCGGGCGCTATGCTCCAGCCATTACTCGCTGCCTTAGCACGCAATGGCAACAAAACATGGCTACGACAATGCAGAACGCAGACATCAGTATCTTAACACTAGGGGCCTCCATACACCGAGCAAACTATACGCTGTGTATTCATATACAAAACGCCATAACGCACGAATCACGTTCTTGCAAGAGACACACCTAACCATGCCAGAAATAGGTAAACTACAGGCCAAATGGCGAGGAACCATATGTGCCACGTCATACTCAGCATACGCACGCGGGGCTCTGATTTGGGTCCGACCGGAAACCCCATTCCAGGAACTCAGAAGAGTGGAGGACAAGGAGGGGAGGTATGCCCTGCTGAAGGGACACTTGGATGGGCAATCAGTACTTCTGGGCAGTATATACGCCCCAAATGTTGAGCAAGACAGGTTCTGGGACCGCCTCACAGGTGTTTTAGCCCAATTTGCTTCCATACCATGGATATTAGGGGGCAACTATAACTCTACACTAAATCTTACCCTAGATCGATCCCACCACCCACCCCCACACTCTCCAGCCCACAAGCAAACGGAACAGTTTAAAGCCTGGAGAATGCGTCATCCACAGACTCGACTGTACTCTTTTCACTCCATACCACATAACTTGCGGGTCCCACTAGACAGATTTTTATGCTCAGCGCCGCTAATACCCAAAATTCAACACACGGACTACCTAGGCCAGATCCTCTCTGACCATGACGCTCATATTCTGCGGTTACATTGGAGACCTCCCCATCCCCCAGTACCCACTTGGCAACTACCACGGGACTGCCTGACTGACCACGTGTCAAAACACGAACAGGGGCAAAGCATACAGGACTACTTCACTAATAACGTAGGAACAGCGACATCTACATTAGTGGAATGGGACGCGTTCAAAGTAGTGGCCCGGGGAGAATGTATCAAACAAATACTAGGGGTAAAACGGACACTGGAGCAAGCACTAACTAAAGCCGAAACACAGCTAGCCACCCTCACCAAACAGGACGACGCTTCCGAGTCGGCAGCTGTGCAAGTAGCAAAAGCAAGGACAGAGTAGCTGGTCACCAGCACTGTCCTCCAGCGGTACAACTTTAGGGCCTATGCAACCCGGATGCATAGGGAGCAGGATAAAACTGGCACACTATTGGCATGGCTAGCCAAACAAGACGCTGACGTGAAACCCATCACTGAAGTGCTTGACCCCCTTGGAAATTTGGTGTGGTCCCAAGCGGAAATCCTCTTGGCGTTCCACCAATACTACTCTGAGGTGTACCGAAGCCCAGCACCGACCGGGCAGGACGTGATCATACTGTTTCAAATGTGTTTTTAAAAAGTGGGATCCTACCCTTCTCCCCCCTGTTGGTCCTCCACCTTGTAGAGAAGTTCGCAGCCGCGCTAGAGAAAGGAGAACTACCAAAATCCCTCCGAGAATCAGTTATTGTAACCTTCCTGAAGCCGAATTGCGACCCACACTAGATGGCCTCATGCCGTCCCATCACGCTTCTGTCCGCCGACTGTAAGATCCTAAGGAAGATATTAGCGAGCAGGTATACACAAATCCTACGACCCCTGGTTCACCCAGACCAATGTGGCTTTGTCCCGGGCAGAAACACGTTCCAAAATATACGCCACCTATTCCATGTCCAAGATCAAGTGAATGCCGCGTTCCCCAGAGCAGCCTGTCTCATACTAGACCTTGAGAAGGCCTTCGATACCCTCACTTGGCAATTCCTGTTCTTGGTCCTAAAACGAGCAGGAATTGGTCCCACCCTCTTGGTGTATACACAAATCCTGTACACCAAACTAACCTCGCGCATCCGAATGGGATGATGCATGTCACCAGAATTCGCGGTGCAGAGGGGCACAAGGCAGGGCTGCCCACTTTCGCCTCTGCCCTTTGCCCTCGCTGTAGAGCCTCTGGCTATACGGCTGCGGCGGGAGGGGGTACACTGGGGCATGCCCATCGCAGATACCATACATAACGTCTCTATGTGCGCTGACGATCTCTTACTATATATCTGGGACATTACTGCGGATCTAACACCCATTTGAGCAACACTGACAGAATTCGCGGGAGCCTCCGGGCTCAGAGTAAACTGGGACAAATCCACAGTTTACCCACTGCACCCAAACCTCACCCCTCAGGATGTATGGATAGGCAGCCAGAAATTGACCTGGAGTGCAGGTGCCCCCCGTTACCTCGGGATCCGTCTCTACCACTCTCCGGCCGACATATTTGAAGGCAACCACCGCAGAGCCCTGACCGGAATCAGATCGGTGGTCGGTTTCTGGAAGAACCTCCCAGTAGGCCCAATAGGCCGTGTGGCCTTAGCCAAAACGATAATAGTCCCGTGGCTATTATACCACTTCACGAATCTGCCGGTGATCCCACCCAGGGCATTTTTCCGGGACTTAGACTCGCTCCTCAGCTCGCTCATATGGGGAACAAGCAGATGTAGGATAGCACTGGCGAAGTTACAATTACCCACCACACAGGGAGGACAGGGCGCACCGTCCTTCGAATCGTACTTCTTGGCAGCACAATTGCAGTGGCTGTCCTACTGGACGGCAGGCAGACACACAGGCGAGACGCACCAAGCGACCGGCCAGTTACCCATCCCAGAACTCCGCCGCTTGCTATTGTCAGGCACCAAACCGTGACGCACATACCCCATACAAGTAGTGGTTGCACGCAAATGTATGTAAGGGATACACCATATGTCAGCAGGGACGCCTCTGTACTCCCCTCTGCTGCTGCTGGCTGGCTGGCCCAAACAAGAGAAATACTACACAACTAGTATGCTCCGCATATGGACAGACCACGGCCTAACTGAAATAGAGTCTTTGTTTGAGGACAGACAGCTTAGACCATATCACCAGCTTATGGAAGACTATGACCTCCTCCCTGGACAGTTTCTACTCCACAGACAACTCATAGACAACTATCGAACAAACCACGACATATCGACGGGAGAACCAGCAACTCATCCAGTCATCCACACGATCTTACACATGGGGGTGGGACGACACCTGACCACATGGCTCTATAAAGCCATTCGGGAGCTCATAAACAAACCCCTAGAGGCCCTGCGGGCCACTTGGGAGGAGGAACTAGGGCACCAAATACATGAGAAAGAATGGGAGATGGCCCTCGTATACCCCAAGAAGGTGTCCAGGAACGCACGCTTTAAAAATATACAATTCACAGGGCGTATCAAACGCCAGCGCGCCTCCAACTATTTTACTCAGACAGCCAGTTCCTCTGCCCCAGATGCCGATCACATGAAGCAGATTTCCACCACATGTTCTGGAGTTGCCCTACACTACAGCCATATTGGAGCAATGTTCACAAGACACTCAGGAATCTCATGGGGCTTTCACATATGAACACCTGGGAAGCCTGTGCATTAGGAATCTTTCGGAAACAGAAGCAACACAAAGTGTCGATCCGCTTTGTCTCACTGGCAATATTGCTAGCTAAAAGAGGTATAGCTATGCACTGGCGTTCCCCCTCGGGTCCCCCAATTGCAGCATGGGTGGGAGCAGTACACAAATGGGCAACAGCGGAGGAAGAAACATTCAGGGAGGAGGAGGTGAAGGGGACACGCAAGCACCCCATCTCTATGGAGTAGACCCTATTGTTACACCAATTTAAACAGCCACCAGCGCACGATGACCCGGACGGTTCCCCACATGCCCCAGAGGACCCACAATCACAAGTCCCGACCAGGAGCACACACGCCAACTCTCCTGGTATAGCAAATACAGAACGCTGCTCGACAATACCACCACGAACCTCGCGGGACACGTAGATAGTCCATGATGGATGGACCATCCCCCTCTCCCACAGCAGCAATCAGACACACCAACAAGCGAGTATCGTACCAACTTGGATACCCCGTCCGATACATACACCCTAGGTCCCATGAACACTATCCCAGTTTTGCATCCCAGTTCTACATAGGAATTGTTTATTGACAGGATTGAATACACCTCAGATACAGGTCTACCCAATGCAAGGATAGCAATGTCCAATGGTGCAAAATGCTTGAAATGAAGTCAAATTACATGTATTGTAACGCAGTCTGTTTTCGTAACCTGGAAATGTCAATAAAAAATAATTCCCCCCAAAACAAACTGCTCTTATTTACGATCCTGTTGCCTGATTCCCTTGGCCACATTGAGTGTTGCCCGCTCTCCATTGCCCTCCCTCTCATTGTCCATCCTGGCACATCCCCTGCCACCATGAGAAAAAAAGCAATTTGACATGGTCAGCGCTGGCTACATCATAGTACTTTTTTTCAAACGTTTAGCCATGCTGCACAGTAGTCGTGCTGCAGTACAACATGGCTAAAAGACCATGGCAAAGCTAATAACTCTCAAAGAGGTGCATGCCTATTGGCTTTGACAGTGCTTTTTATAACAACTTGCACTGCAAATTCTGTATGCCTCCCATAATTAAAAAAAAACTATACAGTGTTGTGAGCTGAAAGATGATACACTTTCACACACTCCTACAATAAATACCACACCTTTTCAGTAAAGGTATAATTCACAATAAAAGCTCAGTCTTTTGTTCTAGCTTTCATGGAATTCCCAAGAATTCCAGAAGTAAACGGTGATGAACTTGGAAATGTCACACCTATTTATTTGTTTATGTACAGATGTGATCTATCACTACATAACCTTTTTGTTTCTCCATGGGGAGGCAGCTTATCCCATGGAGAAACCACTCATCCCACAAAGCCAGCAACCTTTGAAGTGTTCCCACTTTGTTCCTTCGCTGGAGATGGATTTATTGTGACTAACTTCAAGGGAGGAAACTATCTGCAGATGGTTTGTAAATGCCCATTACCTGGGTGTTGCCATCGTTTGCTGGTGTCCACCAGCAACAAACCCATGATAAGATTTAGTCAAATTTAAAGTCACGAATTACTGGCATAATTTAAATGTAAATACATCTATTTGTTGGTCTAAATTTCCATTTTTGGAACCATTAATGTGAATTCTAACTTGCAAGTGAAAGTATTTGTTTTGCATCTAAGTGAAACATAGGTATGCAAATACCCTATTTTATTGGCCCGTTTATCTAGATAAGTTGACTTACTACCTGTTTAAAGATAAATGACTTCTCATTATCAGCTGAATTAAAACTTGAAAATTATGATCAAATGTGCTATTTAATTTAGCAAGGGACAAGTTAAATATTTTGACATTTTACCCTCCTCTTAAAATAAGATTCTGACATTAAGCTACAGAAGTCAAGGAACAGCACCTACTTATTTGTGTCTATTATATTGCTTTCATTCCATTTGATGTCTCAACCTTATAATTATTAAGTAATAAGGACGCGTTGATGGTAAAACTCAGTAAACTTTAATTCATAGAAAGAGAAATAAACACAAGAAACTACCTGTCAGCAAGCACGGTGGAGAAAATGTTTAATCAATTAACAAAAAACCCTCCCCCGTGAACAATACAAGAAGGTGGTTCATAATACAATGTGCAATTTAAAATGTGGCAGGGAACAATTCAAATAGTTTGACACTTTAACGTGCTTCTAAAATAAGCCACAACACACATTATTCATGTTCTACAAAAGTGGCGGTAGGATATTAAAAGTCATGTTAAGAGAAAAGCCTAACCACCAAGAGTGCAGAGCCATGACAAGTGAACACCTTCTGAGCTGGCAGCTGTGACCTGGGAGGGCAGGACTGGGAATGTATTTGAGAGCTCCCTTGAGAAACATAAGTCGTGGAGCATGGTGGATGAACTTGGTAACATATCTGGTGCTACATGGATGTAGGAGACTGTTTCTGGGAATTGTTTGTCATTTGCATCCAACCAATGTGCCAGCAGTGGCATGTCCATTCAAATGCTCGTCACCATTACTAAATGATGCTGTGTGTGATGACCATGTGCCCCTCCATGACCCAAGTCCAGGGTTGTGGCTGATGATAGGGAGCGTAACATACGATTTGAAGAGTTGGGATGTTTAAACATTCCATCTCCCAAGAATGACTCCACGCAGAAGTGCTGCTGCTACATTGCTGATGAGCATCCCCGCACTTGCAGAAGGGCCTCCATAGCAGCAAGGGACCACTCAAGGGAAGTCAGACCTGTCAGAGGGAGCTGGTCCACCATAACCTTAGTCTGGGAACCTCCTATGCACAGCACCTCAGCCGCACCCCAACTTCACAGTCACTGACCACAATCAGAAGATGCTTCCAGTTCATGATGGAGCGGGTGACCCTGGTACTGCCTCTTTTGGGAATTATAAGATCTGCAGAATTACAGCAGGCACAACTATTGTCCCAGGCTCTTTAGGCTCATTGCTCTCTAGGAGTAACCGAGGGGGAGAATGAGGATTCAACGGGGAATTGATTTCGTTTGCAGTTTCGTACTAATCTATGAATTCTTAAAGTTCAGCCTTAAAATTCCTGTTTCTCATGCATCCCTGAAGTTTGTTTTTTTTAAACTTTATTTACCATTTTCCGACATATACATATCAATGTCATTTGTACAGTTGTTCCGTCACAATTTGTTAACAGTTCCAAACGTACAGTACCATTGTGCTATGTTGTACACAAAATATAAGACAGAGTGACACAAAAATTACAATGCATGACCAGTACATGTTAGTCTTTTTCTTTGACACATCCTCAAAGAGCAAGTAAGTCTACATAAACAGAATTTACCTGAAGTCTATAAACAATGTGGTTTCATATTCTGCTTTTCAACCCACACCAGTTGGAACTGTGCCATCAGGAGTACGGCTTGGGGCGTCAGGCACCAAGTTTTGTAAATATGTCTTGAGCGGACCACAGATATCGTTTGGTCGGGATTTGGTTGGGAGTAGTGTGGCATACAGTTCGCAGTTTGTGTTGCAAAATGTGAGACTGGCAAGCTATGCACTCGTTGTAGGATGCAGCTTGCTGCCCCATCTAAGAGCGATCTCAAGTTTAGCCAAAAGCAGCGCAAGCGCAATAAACTTGCGTAATTTCTTGGGCATTTTGAAGACGTATCCCAAGAGTGCAACCTCTGGGGTGGGATCCATTTCCAGCAGTGTCATTTGTGATATTATTTCGAAGATGGCTACCCAGGGGCAATTCTATGTCAAATGAGAAAAATCAGAATAAGAGCTGTTGCATTTCCGGCAGCTATGAGGTCGAGAGGGGTAAATAGCGTGAAGTTTGGCCGGCGTCATCTACGCTCTCCATAGGTATTTAAAGTGTATCAGTTTATGCCTGCTGTTAAGGGAGATTCTCCTAATTTGTGCACTGCAGTAAGCACATTGGTCATCCAAGATAGGATGACCCAGGTCCAGCTCCCAGGCAGCTCGAATCTTAGTGTCGTGCTGGACTTTTGTAACTTTGAAATCAATTGATTCCCATCAGGGTTTGTTATTAAAAGGGATTAAGGTCCGAAGGACTGTGGCTCAAGCGGATATTCCGTTATTTTACCATGCAGAGCCATGCGCACCCTAGTGAAAATAAACTGATCCATAAAGGTCAATCCAGTCCCCCTATCCCTCCCATCATTGTCGAATATATGCCCGCCCAGGAACAGGTCACCAAACTTTATCATGGAGTGGGATTTGAGCACCAGTAAAACTAATTTCTCTTCTGTGATAGGGAGCCATGGTTGTGCTCTATAGGGGTTTCGGAAGAGTACAGGGATCCACTTCCATGGACTCGTGACAGTTTGCGACACGCCCAGCTCGTGGTGGACACCGTCTAAAAGTCCTTAGGATTGCGAGGAAAGCCCTGGAGCAAATTGGCGTGGAGCGGAGTCGGAAGCGCCAAATCAGATTCAGGCCTACTGTAGGGAATGTGCGCATTTGGGTGGTACCATGAATTGGCAAAGATGGCCTGTGCCACTAAGTAATACATTCTGAAGTCTGGGGCCCCCAGCCCCACCCCCCCTTTCAAACGGCAAAGTCAGGGATTCCCATTGTTTCCTAGGTCTTTTGCCCCCCCATGCGAGCCTGACGAGGTGTGACCTGAGGATCTTAAAAAAACTATTTGGGAGCGGGATGGGGATATTGTGGAACATGTATAGAAACTTAGGAAGAATTATCATTTTCATAAGTGCTATTCTGCTGGACATAGAAAGCCAGAGCCGTAGCCAGCGTTCTATTTGCGCTTCAAGGTTGTAAATAGCTGAGCCATTAGTAAGCCGCACCATTTGTCCCCGTTCCCGTTGTTAAAGGGAGTAGCTCGGACTTGCTCCAGTTTATACCCAATCCTGAGTATCCACTAAAGCTAAGAATCTCTCTTATCAGAGGGTCTAGATTGGCCTGCGGGCAGTGGACATACAACACAATGTTGTCCGCATAGAGCAAGATGAGGAGGGAGCCTGTATTGAACTGGAGACCTCTGTGGAGATGATTCTCCTGAAAGTAGCAGACCAGAGGGTCCAGAGCCAGTATAAAAGGTAAAGGAGATAACGGGCAACCCTGACTGGTACCACGTGTAAGACTAAATGGGGTGGATAATGTGCCATTCAAACTGAGTTTCGCTGTGGGGAAGGCGTAAAGTAACATTGTAAGGTCTATAAAACCTTTGAGGGTGCCTAATTTGCTCATCACGGCCCAAATGAAAGGCCATTCCAAGGAGTCAAACGCCTTTTCTGAATCCAGCAGGACCATCATAATAATGTACGCAGATTCACCGCAGTGGACCTGTGGGAAACGAAGCCAGATTGCACTGGGGATATGATGCGATCCAAAAGTAACGCGAGCCTCAACGCAATCATTTTAGCAAGGATTTTGTAGTCCAAATTCAAAAGTGATAGCGGCCCATAGGAGACGCAACTCAATGGATCTTTGCAAGGTTTGTGCAGCAAGACAATTACTGCCTCACGGAATGTGGGAGGCAATGATTTATTTTTCAGGGCTTCATCATAAACCTCAAGAAGGTACAAAGCAAGTACATCTTCATAATGTTTGTAAAATATGCCTGTGCAGCCATTTAGCCCTAGCGCTGTAGTACCGTTTAGGGAATCTATGGCGCTAACAATTTCTTCCTTAGAAAATGGCTCCGCCAAGAACTTCTGCATATAGTCCTCAAGCCATACCATAGCGATCTCATTTAAGTAAGCCCTGCAATCGTTGTTGTTATGCCTCATGCGTGTAGTATATAAATTTGTGTAATATCAATGGAATTCATCTCTGATCGCAGCTGTGTCTGTGTGAATCTGCCCAACACCAGAGCAGATAGATGCAATATATGCCTTCCCCATACAAGGCTGCAGCAGTTGCTCCAGTGTGCGTCCCGGCGTGTCCCCCCCTTTGTACCGCCTGGCGGTGGCGTATTTCCCCAGAATTTATTTTTAGCTTTCAGCGGCTTCCCTGAATTCTGTCAATAGCAACAAGCAACTGGCCTGCTTAGCCGGGTCTGGGTGTGTAGGTAATTCTTCGTCCAAGACTTTTAGACGGTCCTCTATGCAAGCAATTGTGCATCTCAACGATTTCAGCACCCCCGCGTGTTTGGCAATGCATTCTCCCCTTATATATGCCTTGAATGCCTCCCACACAGTCACCCACGTGCTGACAGAACCCACATTTAGATCAATATAAGTCTCTATTGACTCTCGAATTTCAGCAGAGAATACCGCATCTTTTAAGGCTTGCCCCGGTAACCTCCACTGTCTTTCACTACCCTCTGGTCTGGGAATCTGGATATGCATAATGACTGGTGAGTGGTCAGAGTACATTCTAGGTAAAAGGGTCATAGATCGAAACAATGGAGTCATAGTATGGGAGACCAGCCAAAAGTCCAGGCGTGTTCAAGTGTTGTGGGGGCTGAATAGTAAGTATATGCCGTCCCATTGGGGCAACGCATGCGCCATATGTCCACAAATGTCCTTAAGTATCTTGCTGGCTTCTGTCCATTTCCTTGTACCCAGACCTCACGGCGATGGTTCAAGAGGCTCATCTAAAATTTGCAACGATCAAAACCACGTTACGCAAGGCCAGTCTCAAATACGGTATGCTCCACCCTGCGTGACTCAAAGTTGACGTAGATGGCCGTTCAAGGATTTTTGAAACTCCAGCTGCGGCTCAAGAACTTCTAAGAATCCAAGCCAACTCTGGGCCTCCGAGGAAGTCGCCCATCCCAGAACGATCACCCCCAATGCTGAACTCTGGCTCCAGTATGGAACTGTTTTCAGCAAGCTGATAGACTTTGCCATGGTATAACGTTGATAAGTATTGTGTGTATTTGTTTCATTCTTCCTCCCTATGTTTTTTTTTCCTCACCATGATAGTTCAAGTATTGGACTATGGACTCTGGCTCTCTTGTACTCCTTTTTCAATACATGTTCAAAAGTTTCCAGGGATGAGGCAAGGCGTTCCCTCCCCTCTAGTGTGTTTCCCCATTTCTTGCTATGTCTACATTTGGTAATAGTGATATTTGCTTTAAACTATTACGGGGTTGTGGGATTTCCCCTAGGTCTCTTTGGTTATATGGTATAATTTGTTTCTGACACGATTGGTTTGTCATGGA
Source organism: Triturus cristatus (assembly GCF_964204655.1). Lineage (NCBI taxonomy): Eukaryota > Metazoa > Chordata > Amphibia > Caudata > Salamandridae > Triturus > Triturus cristatus. The sequence continues at coordinate 241,864,376 of NC_140583.1, forward strand.
CCAGCCCACAGAAAGGAAGGGCTGGTCCCTCACAGGCACCTCGATGAGAGCAATGAGGCCACCGCCACCATGGGCCCGCTGCGCGCCTCTATGCCCTACCTCGCAGCCCGATAATGGTGGGAGGAACGCTGTGGCCTGCGAGGCTGTGTGGACAGCCAAAGACCCGCAAGGGAGGGGGAAGTGTCCTTCAGCCTGGCCCACTGGAGTTATTCGAGTCCTCAGTGAGGGTTGTGGCGTGTCGTGGGCTGTGAGATACACACGCGGGCTTACCCTCTGCCAATCGGGGAGCTCGCTTAGACCAGGAACGCCATGTGGTGTCCACTGCAGCAGGGGAACAGCGCATCTCCCGTGCGGGCCTCGCCGCTGCCCCACACTGCCAGAGTGCGAACACGCCAAAGTCAAGGGGGCAGCGCCCGCTGCCCCAGCAGGCGGGCAGCAATTGAGACCGCAGCTCGGTGGTGCGAAGTAGGCACTGCACGGGTGCGTCGGACCCCAACCTCGGATGTCTGGGTGAGAGATACCGCTGTAATCAGGATGCCCTGGGGAGTGTAGTCGCATCAGCGCCATGGGGCATATCAGCGTGTGGGCTCCAGGATGGCCTTCGTTTCCGGGGAGTTCGGCGGAGCGCCGAGACTATGTGGCCATCTTGGTCCGCGGTTCCGCCACGCCCCTTATGCATCCCCGAAGTTAATTTGATTTTTAACCTCATGGATACTGCATTTACACCTCCTTTCTAGGGACCGCAATATGTAGCCCAATATGAGCTTTTTACTCATGATCACAGGGATCACAATTGTAAATTTTATGGGCATTTTTTGAAACTCAACATTTCATTGGAAGATCACTGCCAATGTTTTTATCACTCTTCACATTAATCGATTAGCAGCATGCACTTGTGTCATTGATACTAATTTAGAACAAAAGAGTACATTTTCATAAATTATTTGGCACCAAAGTGAAAAAAATCCAATCAGTAGAACCACACTTATGACGTTTTTTAAAGATTTAAGTGAAAATAACGCTACAAAAGCACCAAGTGTCACTCGCAGTTTCCTGATAGTGCGAGACCGGGTTAAAGTGTGGGCGGGATACAGGTAGCATGTCAGTTCCGCTGAAAGAGTTACCTTCACAGTCCAGTGCCAAGAGTTTCCTTCATGGTGAAGGGAGCCTGGAATCCTCATGGGTGACAAGCAGTGCTCTACAAATCCACCTCACATGACACTACATACATTACAAGCGGCCAGGAGAAGGAGGGAGAGTGTTGCGGGTAGTCATTGTAGTAGCATGAAGAGCAGGCCGGGCATCGCAGGCGGTTGTCGCTGTAGTGTGAAAAGCAGGCTGGGCATCGCGGATGGTTGTTGCTGGAGTTTTGCATTGCCAGTCACTGTAAACGGTCAATGCTGTAGTGCGAAGAGTTGGTTTGCCAGAATTTTGCTTTGCCAGGTGGCATGCGCGATAAGGTCTTGGCTCGAATGGGACCATTTGCATTTACAAAGATCCCCAAAACTTCAGGAGATCTCAACTGAGGCCAAACTAAGGGTTCTGGACCTGAGGGACACCACTTAGGGGTCAGGAACTCACTCCAGCTCGGTCTAGGAGCTGGAGTAAGTTTTTGGAATCCTGTTATGTTCCTGTAGCTCTGAACAGGAGGGCAGCAAACTAGCCCTTAGAGTCACTCTGGTAGTGCTGGGTTCAATTGTTGCAGCAGGGCTTAAGTAGCACGGCAGGCCTCTGAGAGTTCAAGACAGGCTGCAGGTAGCAAAGCAGTCCTTCTAGGTGCAGCAGTGCAGTATTTTGGAGTACACAGCAGGCCACAGCAGCAGGCAGTCCACTGCGAATCCTTTCATAGGTCCATAAAGTGAACTGAAGAGTAGGCCTGAGGGCCCTTATTTTATACATGGTGCTTTATTTGAAGTTGGGACAAGTTTCTAGAGGTTTCTTCTTGGAGTGCTTGGAATTTCCTGGCTCTCCTGCCCTCGATTCAAGCTGGCTGCAGGAACAATACAGTGGAGAACCAATTTGTGTGAAGGCCCAGCACAGCCTATTTAATTGCAAGTGGGGTTCTGCCCAGCTCCACCCACCATCCTACCAGCATATGGCCCATTCAGGCACACCTAATCCCTCTATTGTGTGAGTGTGGAGGATTTTACAAAGTCAGAATACCAGTTACACTCAGTCATGTGACCTAGTACAAGCTGCAATTACCAAAAGGCTAAGGCCAGGAAAATGCCAACTGTCTAAAAGTGGTATTTTCAAAATTGTAATTTAAAATCCACCTTTACCATTAATGAGGGCATTGTATTAAAAATGTGCAGATACCAAACTTGAAATGCTTACCTTGTCCCAACCAAAAGTTAGCACATGTAATAAGCCAACCCAATGTTAGCCCACGGGACAAGTAGGTCTCACATTAGTGGAAAATTATTTTAGGAGTTTTTCACTACCAGGACATGTAAAACTAAAACGTACACATCCAGTCTTAATTACAATGCACCCTGCCCTATGGCCTATATTAGGGGTGACATATATGTAACAAAAGGGGTGTTTATGGCTTGGCAAGGGGGGTATATTGCCAAAAAGAATTGGTATTTTAAACCTGCATTCCGGCTGTTATGGCAGACCTGGGACATGCTTCAAGGAGCTACTTAAGTGAGTGGCACAATAAGTGCTATAGACCCACTGGTACCCATTTAATTTACAGGCACTGTGTATATGGTATACCACTCAACAAGGCACTTAAAAGTAAATTAAAGATGCCAATAAGGTGTAAAAACCACTTTTACCATGTTTAAAGGAGTAAGCACAAACACTTTAGCACTGGTTAGCAGTAGTAAAGTGCATAGAGTCCTAAGACCAACAAAAACAAATTTCAACAAAACAAATTGTTTGGGGGAAGACCACCCTAATGCTGCCAGGTCTAAGAGATACTGATTGTTAGCAGATGAGTATTCCTTTACTTCCTATCAAAAAGGCTGGAAAGCCCAATGTGTACAGACCTGTCCAAGATTTGAGACCCATAATTATAGTGAATATTCCTAGTTCAAATACACACTTGGGGTCCCATTGGGAGTCATAAATCCAACCAGAAATGCACTACTCCCTAACAACTGAACACACACAAGAGTACATCTGGTTAACAGAGGGGTGTTCTTGTAAATGAGAAAATGCATTCTTTAGGACAAGAACCCTCACCTATCCGAGAGTGGCATGCTTCTTCATTGAGTGCCCTCCTCACACCAGGACCAAATGGTACCTGGTGTAGGCTACAATCTCCAACGGAGAGGAGCTGAGGTGTTTTCAGTTTTAGAGGAGTGCTGCGTATGGGTGAGAGGCAAAGTGCTATTTATATCATATTGTGAATTTAACTACCTCCTGGTAGGCTAAATGTAAGTTATATTTTGGTGCCCCAGCAGATATAAATAAAAGAAACGTGAAGGGGTATTTGGAAAAAATGCCCCCCTAAAAGGGTCAACATGTCTCTGCCTTAGAGTGACCCGACTTAGGGTTCAGGGGCATTCATCAGGACCAGTTGGTACAGTCACTCGCCTATAACAAACATAAATATAAAACCTGGTGCTGGCCTATTGATAGTAAGCCAGGTGATACAGAAATGTTCCACAATTTATTTGTAATTGGGGTCCACCATGATACTATATTTTAAAGAGACAACATTTGAAAGCATTCAAAAAACATACCAATAAACACAAGTCTTCTACCAAAGTAATGTGCGTAGACCTGAGTGACAAAGTGCCCAACACCAATATACACACTAGTGATAGAAGCAGAATGCTGAGCATCTTACCCTCAAAATGGGATTCCAGCTCACTCTCAAGCCGAGATAAGCCACTATAGAACAAAAACATGTTTACCTTCTAAGGGGAGCATTTTTTCCAAATTTCTTTACAAGACCGGAAGCTACCATTATGCATAATCTTTTATTTGCTTATCCTGCCAGCAGCACCTTCAAGGAACTTTCCAACCAAGAAAACATTCCAGAACTGGAATCTTCATAAACACTAAAAGTCTCTAGCATGGAACTCTCCCCCTCTTTTAAATGCTGCTGCTGTTCAGATAAGTATCTTTTGTTATGTATATCTACGGTACTTTCATTGAGTGAGAGTATTTGGGAATGATTGTAGGCTTCCAATTTTCAGAAGCGGTGCACTTTTTAGTTGAATAATGATTATTGGGTCTTCAGAGTATCAGTTGGTAGATGTAAGCAAGGATATCCAAGCGTTGTGGTTTCGTGAGAAATTATTTTTGTACAAGAAATGTTCAGATTAAGCAATGTTAAATTATGCGGCATTTAGGAGTAAGGAAAACATGAGTTCAAGTGTTTTTAGTGCATTCTGTGTAAATCAGGCTTACCGTTGGCTGAGCGCGTGATTCAGCGCAAGCCTGGAAGAGAGGAGCTCCATTCAGGACTCGTGCTGCAGTCCGAGGTTGGTAGCATTGAGGGTTAATGAAAAAAAAGCACACAATCAGCGTCTGAGTAAAGGAAGTCGATGATTGGTTTGCCATGATCTTGAGAGATCACGGCACCCATCTTGGTTTGGACAGTTTTGCTCATTTAAGTTGAGAAAAATGCTGCCGTCATCGTGAAGGGGCAGATTCTTTTAATCCTATCCACTGGGTGCACCAGAATAAAACTTACATTCAGCCTACCAGGAGATGATTTAGACTCACCACATTATACAAATCACTTTGCCTCTAACCCATACGTAGCATTTATCTAAAACTGAAAACAACTGGACTCCTCTCTGTTGGACAGTTGTAGCCCATACCAGGTACCATTTGGTCCTGGTATGCGGCGGGAACCCAAAGATGAAGCATGCCACCCTCGGGTGGGTGAAGGTTCTTGTCCTGAAGAAAGCATTTTCTCATGTACAATAATACCCCTCTGTTAACCTGACGTACTCTTGTGTGTGTTTAATATTCGCAGATTTCCTGTCATTCCTAACCTCTACTACCATTGTTTCCTGTATCCTGGCACATGACAAGTGGTTTACAGTGGTAGATTTGTTTTCGGCCTTCTTTTCCATATCCACCAGTGAAAATAGTCAGATTATCTCCATGTTCTCATTTGGCAGATCTCAGATGCTGTGGTGGAGGATCTTTCATGGCTTTACAGAGTCTTCTTCGATATTTTACCAATCTTTAATTAAAGAAAGCTGTAGAAGCTTTAGCCTTTCCATTGAACTCTGGTTTGATTCAGTACATTGATAACCTTCTGTTTGTCGCTGTTACATTAGACCAATGCAAGAACAATGCTGACTATCTCAAGATACCACGTCAGATAACCATCTCTCACATACAAACTGTCTTGGATGTGACTTTCTATGGTACACAGAAGATTCTTGGGTACACCACTATGGAAAAACCTTTGAAAAATGACGTTGAAAAGGACTCCCTGAACCTTTACAATGGTCTGACAAAGCTAAACCAACAGCTTCCCTCTCTGTGCCAGTTTGGCACTTCTGGATTATGCAAGACTGTTTACACTGTGCTGCAGTGAACAAGATGGATTTTCCACCTGGAGTTCTGGCGAAGAATCATGGTGATCAGAAAAAAAGCCAATTATTTCTCTTCTTTAGACCCCATAGTGGCAGGACTCCCTCTGTGTCTCTGCTCCGTAGCAACTGCTTCTCACCTTGTTAAAGCCTCTGAAACCCTTATATTGAGTTCTACCTTGACTGTGGGTGTTCCTCAATCTGTTGTTGCTCTTTTCCTCACTACCTAGACTCAACACTCTCACATAGTTCCGATATAAATTCTTTTGACCTATGAATCACCCTAGTCTGCTGTCCGGCTCTGAACACATCATCCTTACTGCTCACTGGTTAAGAGGGAGAGCTTTATGATTATCTTGTGGCAACCAACCCCACAACAAAGCCCAGCATAGATCTTACGATACACCAATACAAACTATGAAGCAATCTATCTCCCCAATAGGTTAACATGGGGGAGGTTAAAACATCTTTTAAATGTAATTTCCCATTGGGATCAGGTAGAAAACTGGAGCTTGGTGTCTCTGGACTCACAATCTAAGAACAAATCTTTTGGTAAAGGTGGTTTTTAAATTGAAGGTCTGAAAATGCTGCTTTTAGAAAGTTGGCATTTTCTTACTTTGATGATTCTGTTCCTCTGTCTGTCTATGAATACATGTCTTTGTCAAGATGACAGCTGGGCTTTGAGCATTCACTCTAGATAATCACACAAAGGGAGCTGAAGTGTGCCCCGCATGTTCTGGTGGCCCTTCATCAGGCTGATGGGCCTTCCTGAGCTCGAGTGGTGGGAGGAGCGGACACCTGCACCTGAATAGGGCTGTGCCTGTCTCCACACAAAGAGCTGCCTACGCCCCTGTAGAGTGTCTAGAGACAGGGCCAGTAAGGGCAGGGTCATGTGCACGTTAAAGACCTTTCATTGAAGTTTCCCTATTTCAAAGGCTAAAATGGGTACAAGTACTGGACCACTGACACCATACGCTCAGAACACTTCTGGAATGAATACATTCTACCAGGAAGCCGAGCTGTTGTGCTGCTAGGAGGTCCTGCCACTTTCCTGGTTGCTTTGCCGTGTTGGCCCAGCTGCTTCTGTCCTGGGAGTGAGAGGACTGGACTTTTCTCTGAACATCCTACCTAAAGTTTCTCCAAGGGCTTGATTTAGGTTTGCCTCCTGTTGGAAGTCTCAAGGCTAGCAAAGATTTCATCTGCAGTCCCTGGGCTCTTTTGCTGAGAGCCCTACTCTGCCAAGCAGTGCTAAATCCAGTTCTGGCTCCTTGCAGGTGAGTTTTTGTACTGCAAAAAGAAACCAGTGCATCAACTCTAAGCTTTGCTTTGAAACCGGTGAATCTCTGTGAAATGGACGCATCACCACTGCCTGCATCTAAAACGTGGTCCCCCTCGCTGAGTGTGTGATGCAACAACCTTGACTTACAACGCAAGCCTCAACTTTGCCGCAGCACCTCAGAAGAATCACCACTGCGTGAGTCTCAAGAACCACTTCACCGAAGTCTGTGAAGCACCACTCCGATTCCGATGCAGTGCCTGTGGCCCAGTGGTTTGACATCGATGCCCTGCCCTGGAATCAATGCATCGCACTATGAAATTGATGCATCATCGACACAACAATGACTTCCAGAACGGAGGTCTCACACCTATAACTGACACATCACCTCCTCTGTGCAACGCAACTCTCTCAGGCATGATCGGGTCAATGATTCTTCACCACCGCCAGGAACCAACGCTTCACTTGTTACAGTGACGCATCACCTCCTTTGTACAACGCATCATCCCCGAGTACCAGCATTCCAACAACCCTGCCCCGCCTTCAGGAACTGACGCATCATCTGCCTTTGCCACATGTCACCTCCTCTGCACCTCGCATCGTGTTTGATTTCTAACATATCCAAGGTACTGTGACTGGGGTCTGCATGACTCCTGTATCCGGCCTGCACTCCATCGTGGTCGGACTGAACTTGTGGATTTGTCCCTGTTAGACGCAACCGAGTAGTCCCAGTTGGAGCTGTAGTTTTCTAAACACTATTATTTTATTTAAGCTTGCAAAATTCCTATCTTGACTTGTGTATGTTGGATATTTGTCGATTTGATCTTGTTTTAATCAGATAAAACTTGACTATTTTTCTAAACTGGTGTGGAGTACTTTTTCTGGTGTTTTGACTGTGTTACTGTGTGTGTGTTCACAAATACTTTACAAATTACCTCTTTAATTTAGCATGACTGCTCTGTGCCAAACAACTAAAGCGTGAGCACAGATAAACGTTTAGTGTGTACTACACTTGCCCTGACTAGAGTGGTGTTTCCTGCTTGTATACTCTGACAACAAGAAGCTCCCTTTTCTAACATCAACCTTTGGTGGCAAGTGGCATCCCCTGGTAGTTGCAGCCTATTCAGGGGCCTAAACTTATATCATTCTAGTCTGAACTTTGTTTTATCAGTTGCAGCAAGTAAACCCCGATCCTCTGGTGTCCCCTCTTGATTTCCTCTTTCTGCCCCCTCCCAGGCCCCAACTTGACGGATGCACTTTATTCTGTCATTTACCCTATGTCTCCCTCCAGGACCCTCCCAACAGTCAGTACTATGACAGTCAGCCCTTTGAGCTATTTCTTAGCCGATGTTCACCCACTAATGCTTATTTAAGAGAGATTTTTCTTCACGTTCAGAAGGTCAGAGGAGATTGCTTCTAGTGCGGTCTCCATACAATGTAATGCTTGGAAACCTGATTGTGAGTGGTCCAAGATCTTGTAGACCTCCTGGAAGGCAGCCAGTTGTTTATTTACATGACTTTCAAATGCTTTTCCTAGTGCAGAAAGCAAAGAAATAGGAAGTTGATTAGAAAGGATGCTGCAGGTTTCTTCATGATAGGAGACACTTGAGTGGACTTGCATTCTGCCGGAAATTTGGCTGAGGCAAATGATAAATTACAAAGAGCCATCACTGAAGGGGCAATAGTGTGGGCAAGGCACAAAATAATCCTGGGAGGACATAACTCCACAGGAGTTCCAGATTTCACATGAACCATCATATTCTGCAACTATTCCAAAGAGAATGGTTCACATTTTCCAAAGTATTGGCGTCATTAGGTTGAGGCTGGTTAAAATCAGCTACATCCTCCTGCTGGTCATGGTTGACTGAAAAATATAAGAAATATAGTGTATTTTGTCCACAAAAAGGTCAGCCAGAGAGTTGCATAATGCTTGCAAGGCCAGGGTGGTGTGATTACAGGCTTAAGGCACCATGACATCATTTGGTGTCTTAAAGAGTACTTTAGAAGCATTTCCTTTATGTTCAATCATTTGATAAGATTGATAGGAGAAATGGGACAACAAAAAGTGCAGTCTCTTGGGGGCTTTCCTGGTTTGTGAATAATGACAATTGTCACCTCCCTCAGGTCTCCCCATTTGGAGTGATTCTTGGTAAATCACATTTAGTGGTAATACCAATACACTGGTAAATTGCTTATAAAATTCAGGTGTGAATATGTTCATCCAGGGGTTTTCTGGGTTAAACATCTTCCCCCCCCGAATGGCATGGCATTAATCGTTGTGTATATCTGTGCATCAGAAATGGGCAAGTCCAGGGTTTCTCATAATATTGAGTTGTCATGTCCAGTCACAGGAATTGGAAGCACTTTGTCTAACTTGCTATTATCTGCAAATGTGTCATTCATGGCTGTGCACTTGAGGGCTTATTTACAAGAGGCCTGCACCACTGGAGAGTCACTTTTTGGAGGCTGCTGGGGAGCAGGCCTCTCAAACATATGTATGAGGCGACACAAAGCTGCCCTGTGTGGCTTTCCATGCCCTCATAGATTTGGAGTGTGCTGCCTTGCCTTACTCTGCCTCAAGGAGGAGTTCATTGGGTGTTCCCAAACACCCATGGATTGTGACACTGCTCCAGAGTTACAAAATCACGTAAACCTGGGGCAGGGCCAAAACCTTACCCCTCCCCAGAGCAGGCGTAATGAGGTAAAATATTTTCATTTGTCATAGTTTTTTCCTCTTTCGTCTTCCTGCACAAGAACAATCATGCCACCAATGTAGACACCCTTGCACTATGGTGCAAGTGTGCATGCGCTGGCGCTAAGCTGCAAATTGTGCACTGGCTGAAAGGATTGAAATGCACCATATCTTGTAAATATGGTGTATTCCTGCTCTGTGGAATTGGCGTAGGGCAGTGCGGCAAAGAGGCTTGCAGGGCTGCCCTACGCCAATTCATTGATTTCTGTAGCCATGTAAGGCAATCTTGTGTGGCCCTGAGTAGCTTTATAAATCTTGAGTATTGCAACGCAGCGCAAATCGCCGAGTTGCGTCACTCTGCAGCAGGGAGGTGTTTCCACGGTCATTGAGTGGATTGTGCACATTCCCAGATTTTCCATAAGTAGAAGACCTAGGAATGCAACAAAAACCTATGCCTCCACAGGTGAGGCGTAACGGGGAGAAATATGTTTATTTCTCCTCCTTTTTTCCTCTTTCTATGTGTGTATGCAGCACACATAGAAAAGGGAAAAGCATAAGGATTGTTTTTGTGCAGGAAGGTGCCCGTTCCTGCACAAAACAAACCTCCCTACAAGGCAGATACTGTTGCAGCATGCTGCAAGGGTGCCTGCTTTGGTGGTAGGCAGCCAAAAGGGTGCCAGCGCAGGAGAAAAGGCAGAAATGTGCCATTTGCCTTAAATAAGATCTGTCATTTCCTTGTCAAGCAGTGCAGCTGAGCAAGATTACTTGCTGTGCTGCACTGCATCACTTGGCCTTATATATGTATTTACCAGGATATGCAGATTTTAGTGCTATAAGCACCAAATTCTGCATTTTATTCCCCAAATACGTCAAATAGGTGATAATTATCCTGTTTGAAAAAATTTGGACACCTCTGTGTCCAGTTGTCTCAGACGTGATCATTATTGCAAATGACACGGGGAAGGTCTGACTATGAATGCCTAGCGTCGGATGGACTAATTATTGCATTAAATAGAATCTGAAATTGAGGCACTTCTCAGCAGAGGGGTTTTTGAGGGCCAGGTTTGTCCACATTCTTTTTTGTCCCTGCCAAATGATCCAGGAAGCGGGCAGAGTATTTTCGGAAAACTCTGGGGCCTATTTATAAGCCTTGTGCGCCGCCAGAGTGTAAATTGCTTTGACGCTCTGGCAGCTCACAGTGCAAGTCATATCTACAAGGCCACACAAAGCCACCCTGCATGGCTTTTCATGTCCTCATGGATATGGTGTAAGGCAATGCAGCAAAAGTCACTGTGTTGCCTCACACTGCATCGGAGAGGTGTGCCATGGGAGTTGCGGTGTGTGTTCCCCCGCAACGCCTATGGGTTTTGACACATTCCCAGATTTGCAACATAGTGTAAATCTGGGAATGCATCCCACGGGTGGCGTAATGAGAAAACTTTATTTCTCCTCCTTTTTTCCTCCTTCTACTCAGCAGCACAAATAGAAAGAGCAAAATGCCTCCAATGATGTTTTTGTGCAGGTAGGTGTCGCTTCCCGCAACAATTATTCCTACAACACGTACAGCCTTGCACCATGAAGTAAGGGTCCCTGCATTAGCGCAAGCCAGCCATTGTGCGCCAACGCAGTTGAAGAGGACAGGAATGCGCTGTATCTCATAGATAGGGGGCATACCTCCCCTTTTCTTTTGACACAGGATAACACAGCAAATTAGTGTGCAGTGCTGCCCTGTGTCAAAAAAGTTGTAAATGAGGCCCTCAGTCACCACATTGTCTGTGGGGTCTCAGATTCCCACTATCACCCTGAGTTCCTGGTGGCGGTGTGCTAACCAGTCCAAGAGCTCATTTCTTTGTATACCCATATCGTACATGTGGTGTTGGGAGGTGACCCAACTTCTCTCGCCCTTCGACAGCAGTAGTTCGAACAGCCTCTGCATGGTGGTGCAGTTAGTCCATCCTGCAGTGGTGTGGTGTTGCCTCACTCAAGAACTCTGTTGTCAGCTCATTAATGTCACCTTCCTCATCATTATGGTGTAAGATAGGTATGGAGATAATATATCCCCATGTAGTTGCCTTCAGTGCCTCCCAAAATATTGTTGATGAAGGGGTGGAAGTGGTGTTCACGGACAGAAAGTCCTCAATGCCATGCCGCATAGGGTCAGTGAAGCGGTCATCAGTCAATCTATAGGTATTTACTCATCAATGATGGTCCCACATTCTGGGGAGCCCCCTAAGAGTTGGTTCCACTGGAGAGTGGCCTGAAAAACACCTGGGGAGAATGTTTGAGTATGCCGCATGGAGAAGAAAATGGTCTAGCCTGGAATGTGAGACATACACCGGAAAAGCAGATGTATACCCAGGTGTTGTACTGTACACATGTCTGAGAGCCCCAGGGAGGTGGTCCAATTCAACAGCGGGGTAGTGGCAACGCGGTTGCCTGGTGTTCGGACATCTAGGGTTAGGATAATGCCTATTTACCCACAGTGTGTTCCATGATCAATTCCGAGAGTGTATGCAGTGTGCTGTCTATCAGTGCAGGGAGCAGGTATATACTTCAAAGGACCATGTGGTGCCCTCTAACTGTCCAGACACCCCTATATAAATGTCCAAGGGGTCAGCATGCGTTGTAGTAACTGAAGGGAAATGAGTGATGTAGTAGAACCGCTACCCCTCTGGAGCCTGAGGTAAATCCTACGTGGTATACACAAGAGAAGCTGAATCGACCAAAGCACCCACATTTGGTACCCAATAAGAGGATTTCCTGCAGCAATGCGCCTGGAGATTCAGCTTTTAAAGTATTGCAGCACAGCTCCTCTTTTATTCTTATTATTCAGCCCATTGATGTTCCATGAGATTATTTTAAAGTTGGCCAACATAGGAATAGTGTGTGCAAAGCTATGTGCTGCAGTGGGCAATCCACTCGGTGAGTTGCGACCTGGTACCTCTTGTAGCTGGGTTAAACACAAACTCCCTCACCTTTCCCCTCAACTCCCTATCCCATACTACCTAACTTGAAGCATCTGTCGCCCCAAAACTCAAATAACTACCTTTCCTCTGGTCGCCAACGTGGCCGTCTACGTGGATATATGTTCATGCAGCCTGGTAGACTTGCTATTAACTTTGGCAGCTCCTTAGTTCATGTCAGTTGCAACCCGTTGATCCCTTTACCCTCACCTCCATACCAATTTCTGGGTTCCCCACCCATACCCTCCCTCCCTTCATGAGTTCCTTCATCACCGCTGGACTTCTATTTTTAAGAGAAAAGACAATAGTTTGTTCAAATTCCCAAAACGCAAAAAAATCTCATGTTTTTACCAGGCCAAAAGATGTTTCTAATATTTCTAGCCAGAGGATAGAAGGTATTTCCATAGCACAGTATTGTTTCCAAAACAGTTACCAGGCTCCAACCCGAAGCAAGTAACATTTGTTAAAACCAAATAGGAGCGGTTATTTAACAGTTCAGGATGTATTGGATGAATACAAGGGGGTAAACAGATAAGATACCACTTAACCCTGGCATTAAAGCGCTACACATTCCTTTTAAAGATATGGTGCCACACAGAATGGAGTGTCCAAGAGGATTTCTGCAGTTTGCTATACTGATATACAGAGGCTCATTCTCATTTTCATTTAATTAGATGTGGGGGAAAGGGAATTTCCATGACTGAAACAGGTGTGAAGTGTGCATAATTTCATACCAATCAATGGAGTTATATTTTTGACAGTCATGAAAATTAAAAGTAGTTATGGGTAAGGAAATAATACCATGCATAGACCAGGTAATAGGTGGTTTGCCACTGACTGTAAATGGTGCATCTTCAATTTTTTCCATATTTAATAGAGTATGTAGATTCTTTCTTAGCCATTGTTTTTTGAGTGATTTTCAAGTTCAAATAAAGCTGTTTCATTAACAAGTGGCCAAGACACAAAACCTTATCTAAGTGTTTATAATGCCCAATTTTATTGAATAAATGCTCTTAACTGAGCCTGCCCATGGTGTAGCAACTTCAGTCCCCCCCTTCATTAGATCTAAGGCTGAGGACTGAATGTTATATAGCGAGTACACTCTTTTAGAAGCTGCGGGCATGCCACTGCCAACATCTTTTAAAAAAAAATGTGTTTTTCCTAACCTATTTGCTTAATTCTTTCTGCAGCTTCGTTTTCTAAATATTTTTTTAATTCATTGTATATGGAATACATTCCTGTGGCAAGGAATCTTATTTCTGAAAGGACATGGCCATAAAAGAAAATTAGAAACATTCATATCCTCATTAATAGAGAAGGGTTCTTTTACTGCTAAGAGGCCAGAATGTTCTAGCTATCTGTGGCATAATTTGCCTACACTGTATGTGGTAATCACTACAGGTGTTTGTGTATTATAATGTGGATCAGGACGATTATGTTTAGGTCCAGATGTGTTGGAAAGAAAATGCTGCATGGATGTATTAGAATGATGGGGCCATGAAGCCAATCCTTCAACAGAGAATTGTGTTGAGTTACAGGATTCATTCTATATCATATTTTTAATATCTGACTCAGATATTTTCATTAGGAAATGCCAATTATTAAACATAGTCAGATTGACTTTTGGAATAGAAGGTTTTTTTAACTCCTTAATTGTTTGGAATCCTAGATAAGTAGCCTGCTGGATAGTTTTGTTTAGAAAGACCCTTTCTTTTGGTATTATACAGGCTCAAAAAAACACATCCATACCTTCAACACACCCACCCCCTCTGATGTGTGGAGCACTGAAATTCCTATAAACAGTTTCAGGACTCAAATGAGGTGCTGGTGTAGCTATAAATTAATGTTTAAGACTGCAATAGTTAATTTTGCACATCTCCATTTTCTATTTTCAATTAAAAACGCCTTGGCTGGTGGTGTTACAAGGTTTTAACCACATAAAAGCACATTTCTCCTATTTCCAAAAACAACAAGCAACAACTAGACCAAACCTGGCACAATGACACAGTCCGGGCTAGATTCAAAGCCCAACTTTCCAACAGAGTCCAGTCACTTGGCATCACTCTTGACACAAAGCTCTCAATCAAGGAAAACACTGCCAAAAAAAAAGACTGGTACCAGCGCTTGAAGTACCCTTGACTCCAAGCTCTCAATCAAATAACAAATTGCTAAGAAAAACAACACTGATTGATACCTGCTCTCAAATAAATCTCAATACCAAGCTCTCCCTCACTGTACACATTGATAGGCACCAGCACTCGCTACTAAAGAAAGTGAACCTGATCCTTCCAGAAAGCAACGTCAGAACTGCAGTTCACGCTCTTGTACTCTCACATTTGGATGTTGACAATAGCCAGCTCTGTGGACTCCTGTGGACCTAAAGTCGAAGTTTAAACTTCAGGTCTAAATTTAGACGTCAGGTCTAAGTTTACCTTTGTGAAGCGGGCTTGTGAATTTTCACTGTTCCCCCCCTTAAAGGTATCATCCTGTAAATTTTTGCCTTAGACCCCGATGGAAGTGAGTACACCCTCTCCTGTGCATGGTGCTTCAGCAATCACATTGTCCAATTGCACAGTGTAGAGCCAGCTAGTGCCCAGTTGTAACCTTCAGAATTAATTTGAAATAGAAAATCAGACAAGATACCATACCCCAGTGTCCTGTAAATGTTGGGGGTGACCACAGCGAATAACACTTCATCTAATAAATAATATACACAGGGCAAGTCAATGAAAAAAGTGGTTGAATTGTTTACAAATGCACTTTGTCTTCATTATCTGAAGATTTTGTAGCAGTGGGAGGGAGCACTACAGAAATTCACTTTACAAATACAGGGCCTGATTCACAAATGTAAAGTTACACTTTGTGCAAGTTTATGCTTTTTCAGTATTCAGAAAACTGCATTTTAGTAGTAAGTTTACAAGTGAGGAGACTCCAAAATCGGGGCTGAGTACTCCACACAAAAAACTATAGGACAGGTCAATCTTTTATATATGCAAAGTTCTCCATCCGAATTGCAAAGTCTCCGCACTCATAAATTTACTATTAAAATGCAGTTTTGTAAATACTGAAAAAGCGTAAAATTACATAAAAGTGTAAGCTTACCTTTGTGAATTAGGGCCACAGGGCTTACCCCTGGTAGGATCAGGCAACGGCAATAAAAATACCACCAACATGCATAACTGAATTCCCCAGCGGATTCTGGTGAACCCAACCAATCTCAGCTAAGGTGGTCAAACCTGAGAGACAGAACTCCATACCTGTAATGGACACATGTAACTGCAACAACTACATGAAAAGTTCCCAGTCTCACTAAAATCAAATCCCATATCCCGAATACAGTGCAATCTGTCAACAGAGAAATGTGTCCTACATTGCATCGTGTCTCTCACACCATTCAACAAATACAGTGGACTATCACAAGTAAGAGTTTACTTTCCACCATCGAATAGCATTACAACCCGCTGCACATTTACTCATAAGTTAACTTTATAACTATTTGATAAAGTTCTAGCAAGTAGTGTAACATTAAAAAGTCATCTTATATTAGGGCTAATTAAAATCTCCTATAACATCATATTTTTACTTGTGTAAACATAACAGCCCATTAAACTTCTATCTTATCTTATGCTAGGACAAAATCCTGATCAATAAAATCAACAAAAATCTACAGAAGAAACCAGCAACCTGCAATCTTGCACTATGTAAAGCAGCAATATACTGGTATCTTAACCCCTTAAGTGCGGCGCGGATTTCCGCGCTGTGCTGAAGGTTCTGTGCGCGGGCGGGGCCATGACGGAGCGGTTCCGTCATGCGCACAGCGCAACCGACGCGCATGACGGAACCGCTCCGTCATGCGCATCGAAAGGGTTAAATCACGTCCACAAATGTTGTTACTGCTTAAGATGAATAGGTTACTGTCACTGTAAGAAATGCATAATTCACACTATGACATCACCAAACATCACTCAAGCTTCAGACTAGCAGTGCATGTGGGCTAATCTCATGACAACGAGGGAAGAATGGTAAAAGAAAGTTCACCTATTTCTAATCAATAATTAAACAGATTTTCTCTTCATATCTGTTGTCAATTTATAAATCATTGTGCTCTACTCAAATTAATTCAGGACCAACCTTTAATACATGTGTCTTAACACGTTAAGAGTTGAGGAACCTGCTACCCGCCAGACTATTTATAGACATCAGTACCTTATGCAGCATGATGGGTTGAGTAAAAATTCCTGCTTGCCTCCCACCGCCCCTGGTGGGGTTATGTCATCCATAAAATCGTCTTGGTGGTCCTGGGGTAGTGTTATCACATGGGTATATAATGTTTGGTTAAAACACTGGAATGTCTGTACTATCAAAGCATTTCCCATAATGGGTTCTGCGTTGGCTGTACACTGGGATGGAACCAACATTCTTGGTTGCACCCCTTTCAGTATCAGCAAGAGGACACTTTCCCCCTCCACATACATCCCAGCCCAGGTAAGTTTCCCCAGGTAGGCAATTTCTCTAAATTCTACAAACAGGAAAACAATTGGGCAAGTGCGGAGGTACTGGGAGAGATATTGTATCATTGCTAAGCTACATTTAACTACCTCTTGAGACTCCGAAGCCAGGTCCAAATAGATTTAAGGACTTCGTAAGCTCTGAGATTGCTGTCCCTCATATGTACATTTTAAATGCTTCCGAGATTGTTTGTAAGAGGCAACTGACCCCACAGTCTCTCCAAAATATTCATCTATTGCCTGTCCCCTTTGCTCTGAATACCTCGTCTCTTAATGCTGCTGATGGAAACACCCAAGGTTCATGTCTTTATAGTAAGTCGGGTAACATATGGCAATTACAACGGATGAATGGTCAGAGAATTTGCGGGGTTAGTACTCAAGAGACTGGACCCAGGAGACCTCCTGTGGGGATTGAAGCAAAAAAATCAGTCCTCAAATATGTATTGTGAGCAGCGGAGCACTCCGAGTAGGCCTTTCCTTCCCCCCGCGGGTCACACCATACATCCACTAAACCATCATGCCAAAGGATTTATTGCAAGGCGTACGCTGCACTGGGGGCGCTAGTCATATCTCTGTGTCTGCTAGTGAGTTCTGAATCAAGAACTAGGTTAAAGTTTTAACCCCCAAATAACACGTATGTCACCATGTCTACGATAACGCTGCATAATGTTCACTAAAAACTTTAGAAGTCGAAGTTAGATGTGTAGGAGTTTATGACTGTGATGGCAAAGTCACAAAGTAAGCCAGCTAGATAAATGAATCTGCCCAAGGAGTCTCAATGAATTTAATTAAATGAGAGAGATAATATTTTATGGATTAAGATTACAACTCTAGCCATGTATGAGCTATAGGAAGCAAAGTAATTTGTGGTTCCCCAGTGATGCACAAAGCTAGCCCTGTCCTTGGGTATCAGGGGCATTGCTTGAAGAAAAGCCACTTCTGCCCCATGTCTTTCTAAATATACGAGTATCAATCTACATGTTTAGGGTTACCAGGTTCCTGTACATTCCATGTCATACACTTAATTATATGTGCCACCCTTCAAAAGGAGAAACATAGCACACATTAAACAACATGATGCAAATATCCATCAGTTCAAGAAAAGTCGCTCCTCAGTGAATGCCAGCAAACCAAAATTGCATATAAAAGCAAACGCCTTTTCTCCCACCTCCCTGATAACCCAACCATCAGTGAAAACTGAAAAACTCAGCAACTCAGTTCAGAACAGCAAACTTGTGCTTAGCACAGGAGACAAGAAAGTTAGAGCCTGCTACCCACACACAGATCAGTGCAGCGCAACTGTGATTTGAGATTAAATACTTGGGGCATATTTACAAGCCCCTTGTGCCACTGGAGTATCACTTTTTTTGATGCTTCGGTGGCGCACAGTGCAGGCCCATATCTGCAAGGCCCCGTAAAGCCACTCTGCATGGCTTTGCTTGGCCTTGTAGATAAGGTGAAAGACCATGTAGCACAAGTCTCTGTGTTGCCTTATATTCCGCAAGGGAGGCGTTCCATGGGTGTTCCTATGCAGCACCCATGGATTTTGACACTACCCCAGATATACAACATAGCGTGAATCTGGGGCAGTGCCAAAAAAACATATGCCTCCCCAGAGCAGACATAGCGAGAAGAAATGCATTCTGCAGCAAGAGGAAAACACCTATTTTTATTGTTTTTATGCAGGAAGGTGCCTCTTCCTGCACAAATTTAATCATGCCAATAACACAGACACCTTGCACCATGGTGCAAAGGTGCCTGCATTGGCGCAAATCTGCAATTTATGATTTGGCACTGGCTGATAGGATAGGAATGCACTGTATCTTGTAAATGCAGTGCATTCCTGTCCTTTCAAATTGGTGTAGGGCAGCGCAGCAAAATGAGTTGCGTGCTGCCCTATGCCAATTCTTTGTAAATATGCCTGTTGAATTTTGCAACAAATGACTAAGGCAGGGTGAAACACCAGGTTGTCGCAGACCACCTACATGTGTATAGATGACACACGCTGCACATCAGAGCTAAGTGTCCACTCCAGGGGACGTCATTCATTAAGAAATAGTTAAGGTTAGGCATGACTGGGGGCCTTTCCTGGTAGGAATGCAATTGGTGATGGGCCACCAGCAAAAAAAACAAATAACTTCAATCCTGCAGTGGATTCTTGAGAATGCAATCAGTCTCAGCAAAGGTGGTCAAACCTGAGACAGCATTTCACACATGCAATGGACATATGTAACTACAATAACTATATGAATCCCATATCCCACATACAGTGGAATCTGCCAACATAGAAATGTGCCAGACATTGCATCATCTCTCTAAAATCAGACAACAAATACAGTGAACTTTCACAAGTAAAAAATTACTTTTCAGCAACGATTAGCATTAAAACGTGCAGCACAATTTCACAAAAGTAAACTTTCTAGCCATTTTAAAAATTTAAAGCAAGTAGTGTAACATTAGAAAGTCATTTTATATCAGGCCTGATTAAAATCTTCTAAAACATGCAATTTTCAATTAGGCAAATATAACAGCCCTCCTAACTTCTATCTCATCTTGTGCTGGGACAAACTCTTGATCAATAAAATTGATGTAAAACCTACCAATCAAATTTGTAAATTATATCCGAAGAAACCAGCAGCCTGCGACCTTGCTCGATGAAAAGCAGCGAGACACTGGTAACTTAAATCACATCAACAGGTATTGTTACTGCTTATGCTGAATAGGTCACAAAGAGGAAAGCATCATTCACACTATGACATCACCAAACTTCACAGAGCTACAGGCTAGCAGTGCAGGTTCCCTAATGCCATGGCAACAAGGGAGCTCTGATACAAGAAAGATAACCTATTTCTAATGAACTATTAGACAGCTTTTCTTTTCATATTTGCTGTCAATTTATAAATCAATGTCCACTACTCAATTCAATTTAGAATGTACCTTAAATAAATGCCTCTGGCACTTGTTAATATCAAATTAAAAATAATTTAGTTAAAGGTAGACCAATGGATAAAAACAAAGAGATTCCAAGGGCCTCATTTACAATCTTTTGATGCTCGGCAGCGCTGCAGGCCTTTCTGCTGCACTGCCGTGCGTCAAAAGAAAAGGGCAGGTATGCGCCATATCTACAAATTACCGCACATTCCTGTCCTTCTCCCCAGCGCCAGTGCACAAACAGCAGCTGTGCGCCAACACATATATCCTTGCGTCATGGTGCAAGGGTGCCTGCATAGCCGGTATGTTTGTTTTTGTGCACGAAGGGACACCTTCCTGCAAAAAAACAATAATTCATGGCATTTTCCTCTTTCTATGCGTGCTGCAGGATGCACCAAGTATAGAAAGAGGAAAAAACTAGAAGTAAAAGTATTTCTCCTTGTTGCGCCACTCCCATGTGGAGGCGTAGGATTATGACGCATTCCTAGGTTGGAGATTCCTCATAAATATGGGAATGCTTCTGATTCCATGGGTGCTGCGTGGGAAAACCCAGAGCAACACACATGGAACTCACCTTCAACGCAGTGACCTGAATGAAAGGGGCATATATTTACAAGGCCATGAAAAGCCACGCATGGTGGCTTTGCGTGGCCTTGTAAATATGCTGTGGCACTTTGTGCCACCAGAGCGTCAAAAAAGTGATGCTCCAGCGGTGCAAAAGTGCCACTGGGGCCTCGTAAATGAGGCCCCAAGTGTCCAACCAATACACCCACAGAAGATGTAATAATCACTTTTCATAAATGACACTGTACACAGCGGCTGTCAAAAAGACATTCCCAAGAAGAAAATATCCTTACATTTTGAAGTGCTTCTTTTCCTTCACAATTAAGCATATGCAGATTTATGCTTAAGTCAGTGAAGTTCCTGAACTATTGTGCTGCTGCCCGGTAGCAACGCAACAGCTTGACGTCTCAATCTGGTGCTCATGTAAAGCACACTGATCACATCGGACAAAGTTTGCACTATATAACACTTCAAGAAAGTAATAATAAAAAAAACATATTAGGATTTTATCCCAAGCAGGAAAAGCCAACTTCAATGACTCAGTAGAAGCCACTGGTGAGCAGTGGCACTCATTTCCACTCTAAACAAGCAGTAGGGGCATCAGTACCCTAGACATTGGCACATAAGACTCCCAGGAAAGGCACCTGTGTGTTGTCTCACATGCCACCTAGTTTCAATCTGTGATCTTGCCGAAGTGCCTGACAGACTGTGGGGTTTTGTTGGCTTACATACTACTGTCCACATAGGATCACTTGCAATTCTGCCTCTCCACAGCCCATCTCACAGTGGTCGCTAATAGGTTTCAGGCCGGCTAGATATCCAACCTCAGGTCATTAAGTGCCTGGTGGGTCTGTGAAAAACAACAGCCACACCCTAGGAGAAGGGGAGCATCAGGGGCTTCTGTTCTTTGTTTCCTCAAGAAATGAGGGGAGAGGAGTTGGCCTAATGGCTAGGGCGGTCAACCTCGAATCTGGGGGACAAGTTTGAGTCTTAGCAATGATGCTGAACATCCTGTGATTCTGGGCAAATCACTTAATCTCCCCATGCCTATGTAATGTAACTGGTGCTATGTAAAGCGCTCGGATGCCCGATACCTTCGGGTCAAGTTCGCGCTATATAAAACTCCGTAAAAAACAAAAACTTAAGAACATCAGCAGGACCTCGTACTAATAGTAATAATGCCATCTGTCTGTCTGCCAGAGCCCTGCTGTCATCTACAAAAATGAGACTGCAGTCATTCTTAGCTTGGGAAAGTGCAGTAAAGTTGAACAAGTGAAGAGGTAGGAAAGTGAAAGACACAATGCACCCTTGCATCAAATAAGAAGGATAGGCATGAAATAGCAAAGAAAACATTGTGTGCTTGAAATAGGTGTGAGAAACTAATTCTCATTTAGAAAAATAATGCTTAACATAGGTTTGGTTCAGTTAGCATAACTAGGCTGCAACAAGCCACATTACTGAATATTAGTCGTTTATTTGTTGTGCACAAGTTGTGCGTATGCATGTTTTACATTGGCTTTCAGAAAAACATTCAAATTCAACTGCAACCAGTGTCTATCTTTGCTTTTTGAAATGTAAAACTGTAACTTATTTCTACCTTCCACGGCTGAAGCTTTGCGATTTGCCACATTACAAGGCTTTGAGCTAAACATCCATTATTTTGTTGACGTCATAACAGTGCAGAAGCAGTCCACTGTATTCTACTGTATTGCATTAATAAAATGTACAATTTATTCAGTGCAACAAGTTCCTGTTGGCGAACTGTGCGAGTGGCAAGGCTTTGGCACTAATGGGCCAGCTCGTAGGCGGGAAGAGCCCTAGAACATCCATTCATTTCCACTGAGGCCACACCAAGGATCCTGGACTTGAAGGGCACCACTGGCGGGTCAGGGGCTGGCTCCAACTGGATTTGGGTGCTGGTTCAGGTGGTTGGGAGCCTGTTATGTCCCTGTGGCTCTGTACAAGAGGCCAGCAGACTAGTTCTTAGAGTGACTCAGAGTCCGGTGTTCAGATGCAGGTCCAATCAGTCTGACTGACACAGGAGGGCAGCTGGGCAATAGGGCAGCAGTTCAACAAGGCAGTAGTCCAGCAGAGAAGCAGTCTAGCAGAGTGGCAGTTCCATCAACAGCCCAGCATTCCTTCTTCCTGGCAGAGCCTCCACAGGTCCAAAAAGGAGTTGGTGTCTGAGGTCCAATATTTATACCAGGTGCCTTCTTTGAAGTGGGAAAAGCTTCTAGAGGTTTCCCTTTGACGTACACAGGCTTCCTGCCTCCCCAGCCTTGGCTGCAAACTAGCTACAGGGGTATGTAGCACTTTGTGTGGATGCAGGACACAGCATATTCAAGTGGATGTAGGGCTCTGCCCAGCTCCATCCTCCCATCCTGCCAGTGATGGCCAATCCAGGCACACCTAAGTTTTTTATTGTGTATGGTGGAATACACAAAGGCCAACTGTCAGCTACACCCAGTCATGTGACCCAGAGATAGGCTGCAAAAACTAAATGGTTAAGGCAGGAAAATGCAAACTTTCTAAAAGCGGCATTTTCAAAATTGTAATTTAAAATCTGACTTTAACGTAAGAGGATTTTTTATTTCAATTCCAAAGACACAAAACATGAACTGGATACCTGTTTCCATTTGGAAGTGACAGCTAATTA
The DNA here is from genome assembly GCF_964204655.1 of Triturus cristatus. Taxonomy (NCBI): domain Eukaryota; kingdom Metazoa; phylum Chordata; class Amphibia; order Caudata; family Salamandridae; genus Triturus; species Triturus cristatus. Next base: position 241,887,476 of record NC_140583.1, read on the forward strand.
AATGTAATAAGGTAACTCCAATGTTAGATGAGAGGTAGGTCTTGCAGCGTCGAAAAATTAATTTAAGAGTTTTTTTTACTACCGGGACAAGCAAAATTTAAAAGTAAATGTCTAAATTTTAAATATACTTCACCTTCCCCTCTGAGCTCTCCAGGGCCTACCCTAGTGGTGACTTGTACGTATTAAAAAGGAAGGTTTGGGCCTGGCAAGCAGTTTATTTTACCAGGTCGAAATGGCAGTTTAAAACTGCTCACACAGGCTATAATTTCAGGCCTGAGACAGGTTTGAAGGACTACTCAGGTGTACCTGGGTACATGTAATATCACTTAATAGGGAATTACAAGTAAATTAAAAATGCCAATTGGGAATAAGCCAAGCTTACCATGTTCTGGGGAGAGAGCACAAGCACTTTAGCACTGGTTAGCAGTGTGAAGTGTACAGAATCCTGATGCCAGCAATACAAGATCAGCAAAAATGGAGGAGGAAGGCAAAATGCTTGGGAGTGATAATGTAGAGGGGGCCAGTTACAACACTTTGTCTCGCCATGTTTTTCTCTGCCCCACCCATGTTGTTCCTGTCCCCTTGTTGCTTCCCCTGTCTCCATGTTGGTCTGTCTCTCTATGAGCTTCGGTGCTCTCTCACTGTCAGTGCTGCTCTGTCTTTCCGTGTGCTTCAGTGCTCCCCTCTATGTTCCCTTGTCTCATCATGTGCTTCTCTGCCCCTCCCATGGTGTTTTTGTCCCCTTGTTGCTTCCCCTTTCTCCATGTTGGTCTATTTCTCTATGACCTTGTGTGCTCCCTCAGTGTCTGTGTTGCTCTGTCTTGCCGTGTGCTTCAGTGCTCCTCTGGTCTCATCCTGTACTTCTCTGCCCCTCCCATGTTGCTTACCACTGCCCTCGTCCCCAATTTCACTTCTGCATCGGGTCCCCGGTTTGCTTTTGCACCCCTCCCTGGCACTGTTTTCTTTTTGGTTATTGATACAACTCTGTAAATATAAAAATTGTGGTATGCACACCTTCAACATGACGTGGCTATCCACATCCAAAGTTTTTTTGTTTTTTTATATTCTCTTTCTTTAATCTTTAAAGTGCATTCACAGATTAAACTTAAAAACCACAACAATCAATAATAAATAAATGCAGTGAATTAAAAAGACATTTAATTAAACAATACAAAACTTGATTAGAGCAAGCAAAATACTTTGTAGTGAATACAAATAGGTCAATTTATATCAAGAAAGCACCCAAAAACCTATTTAATGATAACAAATATTCACGGTGGGAGGGTTTAAAAAAAGTTAAGTGCTTCTTTGTGAGTTACTACAGAATACCTTAAAATCAAAGGATAGAAAAAAAAATCTGCAGATTAAAAAGGTCAGGACAGAATAAAAAGCACATGATTCAAATGATGTTTAACACCTCCACAATATTGACAGCATGGATGTGGGGAGACCCCATCCTTCTTGATCCACATGTTATCACCCCAAGAGACCTTGTTAAATCTGTATTTCATGAAATATCTAAGCCCAAGGGGCATATGATGGCCTTTAAATACTAATCCATCAACCACTTTTTACGAACGTACAGCCCAGCTGTAATCTTCTTATTTCTAAACAATGTTGCAAGTCAAGCTGAAAACTTCCAATTCTAGCATGCTTTTTTAAGTGGCACTTTAAGGCACTACTATGTAGACACACGAACACCTCATCATTATCTAACGGAAACTGTGGCATACAATTGGAGTAAACAGCCCCAAAAGTGCAAATCTTTTTATTATCCCGAGCAAGTTCCCACCAAGTGCCATTTTTCACTGCATTTTTGGGACTCCTGTATAATTATTGAAAATACCAAATTATTTGGCAGTAGGCACAGAAGGTAATACCCATCAAGCCCAGAACAAGACAAATCATTTCAACAGAGCTGGAGGAGATTCCACCAAGGGAGCTCTTCCATAAAACAGGTTCAATATTGGAGATAAACGAAGAAAGCGACCTTGCTTCTATTCCTTATAAAGCAACAGGAACCACGCTTGCAATGTACACCTTTAACAGCAACAAAATCTCCCTCCTTTATACATTAAAAAACTGTGGAAGGCAAATTCATTTAGACTTTGATTTTATAGTCTGAGAGGTATTATATGGACTATAGCAAGTTACATCGCATTCTGTTATATCGCGTTCCTTTACAACGCGGTCGTTACAACGACCGCGTTGTTAGAACGTGATACCTTTACAACGCAAGTCATTAGATCGACTTGCTGTAGGGGGCGCTCTGGACTTAGGAATAGTATAATTTACTATTCCAACTACAGCCTGCGCAACAGTAGGGTAGGTGTTGGAATAGTAAATTGTACTATTCCTTAGGTTAGAGCGCCCCCTACAGCAAGTCGATCTAATGACTTGCGTTGTAAAGGCGTCACGTTCTAACAACGCGGTAGTTGTGACAACCGCATTGTAAAGGAACTGCGATTTAATGTCTGCATTGTAAACGTTGTCTCCCATTATATGGGACCCAAGACAAAATATTTGAGATGTTTGCATGTAAATATGTGTCTACTTTTACCACCTCCAATTCTTTTCAATGAAAAATATATCACAGACTTTTTAACAATCTGAGTCCCATATCCGGTAGAACGGAAGAAGATGTGTACAGAGCACAAAAATGAGACTATAAAAGATTTTTTTCAACAGGAGTAGGAGTTTTGATTATGCAGAGATCTACCCAAACTTCTGGTTATTATGAGCCAGAATTTACGCATATTGCGAGAAGAAACCGCAGACTGAAAATCAGACCATAGATTTGCGTCTTTGGTTGATTTATTAATTTTCCTATCTAACTTAGAACATTTGGTATCTCTAGATCCCTGGGAAATATCCAGATGCCTAGGAGTCCTAGTATACATTTTTTGTTTCATTACAAAAGGTATCCAGGAGCAAGCACAGGAAAGGCTCAAATTCATTGAAAGACATGTGGGGGTATTACTTGATTGGCACCTTAACTATAAGCAATATTTGGTATCAAGGCAAGCAAATGCAAACCAGCTGCTATTTGCATTTGAAATCTTACAAAAAAAACTCAGAGACAAATCATAGGATGTATGACGTTACAACGCATGCTATTACAACGCCTACCTTTACAACGCATTTTTTACAACGCAAACACTACTACAACGCTATACTTTACAACGAATACTTTTACAACGCCAAACTTATTAAAATACTTAAAAGTGCTGTTACAACGAAAACCATTACAACGCATACCATTACAACGCGAAAAAAATATTTTTTTAATAAAAAGTTCAATAAAATCTGGCACGGGATGCAGGGAATTTAGGGGTTTTAGGGTGGGGAAGTGTATTAAAATGTGTAGAAAAACTGTACGTAAATTAACTGAAATGCATTACAAAATTAATACTAGAGTATTAAAATTAATACTTGCGTATTAAAATTAATACTCCCATTTCCCCCAAAAATTCCGTTTTCACACATTTCAAAGTTTTACACAAATAACGAAAAATTTAACAACAGTTCATACACATTTAAATCATGAATATATCTGAAAATAAGTAAACAGAGTAAAACAGAAGACACATACACATAGTCGCCATTTTATCCATCTCACTTCTAAAACTTGTCCTACAACACTTTCTATGAAAACAATAGTAAAAGTCATGTTCCAAAATGGATGCCAAAACGGAGCAAATAAATGAAAACAATACATCTTTTAATGCTTTTTTAAATGATCATTTTCCACAGCAAAATAAAGTATACTAAAAAACACAACGAACGCTGTTTTTAAAAAAATTAATAGTGACACTGACTAAAACTTATAAATACCAGGAAGACACCATTTTGCAATCAGTTGATTATCAACTACCAGAGAGACCAGACGTAAAAACCTGACCCTCTGACACCTAGACTGTGACCTCCACTGAGAGAGCACTGCAATCGTTTGGAAAAGCATTGTTACTTTGCAACTACTAGTAAGTCACTAATCTATTTTAACACCTTGTTTTGTCCTTAATCATGTTTTATTTCCATACAAAATATGTTTTAAAAATATTTATATTAGTTTATAAAATGTACTGTTTCTAATTTTTTATCACTAAAGAAACTTTAATATATACCAACTTAAAACATCTACTTGTTTTTCCTAAAACAGAAAGTTGTTTTTCGATCCAAAGCAAGATATCGTTTCCCTAATTTTCCTTCACCTCAACGTAATCGACTCACCTTTGCTATTGTGAAGGTAAATGATTTTTTTTTTTTGTTTGTAATTCTTTTAATTAAAAAATTTATTTTTAGCATTAGCAAAAGTGTTGTATGGTAAAGGGGTTAATATTATTTTTTTTGAACATTCACGCTGCATCATAAATGAAATTATGCGATGGTGCAGGGGTAACAATTACTAATATGACTGCAGTTAGGTACAGCATTTGAGAAAGCGTTTCATGGTACTGGGGTAACTATTACTATTCTAAGTCCCAGAATGTGCAGCAGTAGGGAAATTGAGTGATGGTGTAGGGGTATCCATTACTACTGTAAGTTCATAATGTATTGAAAGTGTAGTATGTTTTGCTGTACCAATTATTATTCATACTCAAGTGTGATGCAGCACCATGGAAAATATGATATGTGATGTAGTTACAGTGAAATAAAATATCAGACTTACAATCAATTGGTCTCATTTTTTTTTTTAACCAACGTTGTCAAAGTTGCTTTAACTATTAATATTTTTTTTTCATTTTCACAGACAATCGGTTGCAACTTTGTGGATTAAATCACTAAAACAAATAACTTAAACCTGCAGCCAGCAGTACCAAGAAACCAAGAAAACAATCAGCTAAAGAAAAAGGTATTTTAAATTTACACTGTTATAAATTCCACAATATAATAGTCATACCTTTTACTATTGTTACTCCAGGAAGGTGCAGAAGTAGGGTAAGTGTTGGATAGTGTAGGGGTACAATTTACTATTCTAACTCCAGGAAGGTGCAGCAGTAGGGAAAGTGTTGGATGGTGTAGGGGTGCAATTTACTATTCTAACTCTAGGAAGGTGCAGCAGTAGGGAAAGTGGTGGATGGTGTAGGGGTACAATTTACTATTCTAACTCCAGGAAGGTGCAGCAGTAGGGAAAGTGTTGGACGGTGTAGGGGTTTAATTTACTATTCTAACTCCAGGAAGGTGCAGCAGTAGGGAAAGTGTTGGATGCTGTAGGGGTATAATTTACTATTCTAACTCCAGGAAGGTGCAGCAGTAGGGAAAATGTTGGATGGTGTAGGGGTACAATTTACTATTCTAACTCCAGGAATGTGCAGCAGTAGGGAAAGTGTTATGTAGTAATAGTTAAATACAATGTCATAATTTCAAAAAATTAATCAAAATTTGCATTTGTCACCAACGTTCAGTTTTTTCTTTTTTTTTTTCATTTTTCCAGACAATTGTTTTCAACTTTGTTGTAAAATTCATTCCAACACATAACTGAAAACTCCAGCCAGCAGGCCAATACCACAGCAGAAGCCTCACCAAGGAAAGGAATCCGAAAAAAACAAGGTATTTTTAAACAACATTGTTTTAAAACCATCAACATGTTAGCCAAACCATTTACTTATTAATTTTAATAAAATCCCAAAATGCATAAAATAAGGGTTGTAGTTGGAAGAACGTATTTTTCTAACTCCAGGAAGGTGCAGCAATAGGGAAAGTGTTGGATGGTGTAGGGGTACAATTTACTATTCTAACTCCAGGAAGGTGCAGCAGTAGGGAAATTGTTGGATGGTATAGGGGTACAATTTACTATTCTAACTCCAGGAAGGTGCAGCAGTTGGGAAAGTGTTGGATGGTGTAGGGGTACAATTTACTATTCTAACTCCAGGAAGGTGCAGCAGTATGGAAAGTGTTGGATGGTGTAAGGGTGCAATTTACTATTCTAGCTCCAGGTAGGTGCAGCAGTAGGGAAAGTGTTGGATGGTGTAGGGGTTTAATTTACTATTCCAACTCCAGGAAGGTGCAGCAGTAGGGAAAGTATTGGATGGTGTAGGGGTACAATTTACTATTCTAACTCCAGGAAGGTGCAGCAGTAGGGAAAGTGTTGGATGGTGTAGGGGTGAAATTTACTATTCTAACTCCAGGAAGGTGCAGCAGTAGGGAAAGTGTTGGATATTGTAGGGGTGCAATTTACTATTCTAACTCCAGGTAGGTGCAGCAGTAGGGAATGTTTTGGTTGGTGTAGGGGTTTAATTTACTATTCTAACTCCAGGAAGGTGCAGCAGTAGGGAAAGTGTTGGATGGTGTAGGGGTACAATTTACTATTCTAACTCCAGGAAGGTGCAGCAGTTGGGAAAGTGTTGGATGGTGTAGGGGTACAATTTACTATTCTAACTCCAGGAAGGTGCAGCAGTAGGGAAAGTGTTGGATGTTGTAGGGGTGCAATTTACTATTCTAACTCCAGGTAGGTGCAGCAGTAGGGAAAGTGTTGGATGGTGTAGGGGTTTAATTTACTATTCTAACTCCAGGAAGGTGCAGCAGTAGGGAAAGTGTTGGATGGTGTAGGGGTGAAATTTACTATTCTAACTCCAGGATGGTGCAGCAGTAGGGAAAGTGTTGGATGTTGTAGGGGTGCAATTTACTATTCTAACTCCAGGTAGGTGCAGCAGTAGGGAAAGTGTTGGATGGTGTAGGGGTTTAATTTACTATTCTAACTCCAGGAAGGTGCAGCAGTAGGGAAAGTGTTGGATGGTGTAGGGGTGAAATTTACTATTCTAACTCCAGGATGGTGCAGCAGTGGGGAAAGTGTTGGATGTTGTAGGGGTGCAATTTACTATTCTAACTCCAGGTAGGTGCAGCAGTAGGGAATGTTTTGGATGGTGTAGGGGTTTAATTTACTATTCTAACTCCAGGAAGGTGCAGCAGTAGGGAAAGTGTTGGATGGTGTAGGGGTACAATTTACTATTCTAACTCCAGGAAGGTGCAGCAGTAGGGAAAGTGTTAGATGGTGTAGGGGTAACATTAGAGGTTTAGTATTTACTTTTACATCCTAATTTGTTTTTCTTCTCTTCTCTTTTCAGATAATGTCTAGTCTTGAAGCAGCTAAATACATTAAATCCAGGAAAGGAAAAAATGTATTAAACCATGGAGGATACATATATATTAAGGAAAGAATAAGTTTTCCTAGAAATCATTGGAGGTGTGTGCAATACTACACTACCCATTGCAGTGGCAGAGCGGTTACACTTGATAATTTAGTTGTGAAAACAACAGAACATAACCACTCTGCCTCTGCAATGGAGGTAGAAATAAGAGAAACTGTTAATGAAATTAAAGCTATTGCAAGCACCTCCAATGATTCTACAGGATCCATTTTAAGAGAGGTTGCACAGCATGTCCCCAGTCATGTTGCTAGTAACATGCCTATAATTCCTAATTTGAGACGAATTATTCAAAGACAAAAGCAGGCAAGTAACATCCAATTATCTACACCACATTCTTTTTCTGACATTAGAATTCCACATGATCTTTCTATTTCTTTTTCTGATGAACCTTTCCTTTTGCATGACAACCAAAACCCTCAGAAACGAATTCTCATTTATAGTACCCCACGTAACCTTGCAAAGTTAGAAAATAGTGAAATTTGGATGATGGATGGGACGTTTAAAAGTACACCCCATCCTTTCACTCAAATTTACACTATACATGCAAAAATTAACAATAATGTAATTCCCTTAGTATATAGTTTGCTACCTGATAAGACTTCTGCAACATACTCTGAACTTTTATCAGTTATTAAAAGTAAAACATCTCAAAGTCCTAGGAAAATAATAATTGATTTTGAATTGAGCATGATCAATGTGATCAATAAAACGTACACGGATACCCAAATTCAGGGATGTTTTTTCCATTTTTCCCAGGCTTTTTGGCGTAAATTACAAAAAACATCCCTAGTTGCAGAATATTGTCGTGATAGCAAACTACAGTTTGAACTAAAAAAATTAACTGCACTTTGTTTTGTTCCTCCCGATAGTGTGGACGAGTACTACACTGCTATTATAGAATCTGTTTATTATACAAGTAATGAAGAGAAATTGGCACCCATCCTAAATTATTTCGAGGACACATGGATTGGGCACCTAAGCAGATCGGGTCGCAGGAGGAAGCCACGATTCCATGTGGAGTGGTGGAACTGCTACACGAGCTGTTTAGAGGGAGAAGCAAAAACAAACAATGCCATTGAGGGATGGCATAACTCCTTCAACCATACAATTGGCAAACCTCATCCAAACTTCTACTCTTTCTTGGAAACTTTGAAGAAGGAGCAAAGTTTTCAAGAAATGGGACTAGCCCAAACACTTGCAGGTAGTCTAAACCCACAAGTAACTGTCAAAACTAAGGAAATGTCTGAGAGACTATTGGCTATATTACAACAATTTTCGTTGTGTGTGGCTATAGACTACCTGGAAAATCTTTCTAACATTCTTTCTTTCTAAAACTAGTTTTGTACTTACTTTCTTGCTTTGCTTCAAATTTAAATATCCTTTAATTACAATTGGCATACAATGTTTTTCCAAAAAAAATTTCAAATTTAAAAGTCGGGTCTCCTAATTATTTTATTTTTTTTCCAATCTTCATTTTTTGCTAAACAAGCAATGTTACCAAATCTACTTTTCCATAATATTCGACCAATTTTTCAAAAGCCAAACGACAGTAAATAATTATCAGAAAACTTCATAAGTAACTACCACCCTTAAAATCCACAAAAAATCCAACTACTCAAAATTTCAGAAGTCAATCCATTTTCCAAAATGCACATTGCTGCATAAACACCAAATTAATATCAATCTTTTTTATCCAAAATTACGAATACACCATTTTTTTTTTCTTAAAAATGAAGATATAAATCATTAGTATTGGTTCCGAAGTTATGACATAAACTTTCTTAGCAGTAACTTAAATTAATTTTACAGTTACTTACATTTTTTAATGAACCAATACATTTTCGCGACCCGACATAGGCATACATTAATGACATAAATGTGGACATGTTTTAAAACATTTTCAACATCAATTAGTTATTCCGCAACCTCTCCTTATTCTTTTCTTATTATATATGTATCTTTATTAAAGGTTTTATCTATAAATAAAAGTGAAAATGTTTCCTACCTGGACGCAGATCAGCTTCCTGCTGCTTCCTCCTCCGATAATCTTCAAAATGGCGCCTTTCGTCTACGTTCACGTCATGACGTCATCGCGCGCATCAATGTTAAAAAAGGTCTATTTTATTTACTTTTTCTGTAAATAAATGTTTATACATGTAAATAAATTATGTATATGTTTTCTAATAAATGTACATTATGTAAATAAAATCAATAAAACTTTAAAGTTTTTTCTATGTTTGTTCTAATAAAGAAATATTTAATAAACCTTATTTGTTTACTGTATTTATTTTTTAAAATTGTTATTTAAACATGTAAAATGTTAATTTTTTTTTGTAAATTTACTAAATGTGTTCCTTACCTCGACTCTATTTTCTTTTTCCGTTCAAACTTGCTCTTTCTTCTCTTTCTGCTCCTTCTTTTCTTGTTCCGCGGGTTGTATATTCTTAAGCTGCCAAAATAAATGAAGGACAAATAAGCACATAGACTTCAATACAAAAGCATGGGAATTTTTTTAAAGTAAGTTCTATTTTCTTAGTTCTATATTCTTTTGGTATAATTTCATGTTAAATACATTTTTAATAACTCTATTAATATTTTAAATATATTTTTTTTTTACACTATTCATATTTAATATTTGAATACTCCAAAAGTACTCTCTTTTTTTAAATATTTTATTTCATTAATTACATTTTAAATAAGAAGGTTAAAAATACTCAAGTATTAATCATTCATAATACTACTTTTTTTTTTTATACATAAAAATACTCTTTCATATTTTAAAAATACTCAAGTATTAATCTTTTATAATACTACTCATATTTTAATTTTACATATTTATTAAATAATTTATACACAATAATTACTCTTTCATATTTTAAAAATATAGTATTTAATATAAATAATAAAATATTAATTATTTATTTTTTATATACTCCAAAAGTACTTTCTTTTTTGAAATCTTTTATATTATTAATTACATTTTTTATAAGAAATAAAAAAATGCTCAAGTATTAATCTCTCATACTACTCATTTTTTATACTTTTTTTATTTATTTAATTAAACTTAAAAAATACTCTTTCATATTTTATAAATACTCAAGTATTAATCTTTTATTATACTACTCATATTTTTAAATTTTTATTAATTATTAAATAATTTATACTCAATAATTACTCTTTCATATTTTTCAAATATAGTATTTAATATAAATAATAAAATATTAATTAATTATTTTTCAAACATCATTTTTCAAATAAATAAAAAAAATTAAAAAATGCGTTGTAATGGTATATGCGTTCTAAAAGTACTTACCATATAAAAGCATGCGTTGTAAATGCATGCGTTGTAAACGCAAATTAAAAAATGCGTTGTAATGGTATATGCGTTGTAAAAGTACTTACCATATAAAAGCATGCGTTGTAAATGCATGCGTTGTAAAAGCTTTTGCATTGTAAAAAATGCGTTGTAATAGCATTGCGTTGTAAAAGTTGCGTTGTAAAGGTTGTTTCCCCAAATCATATTCTGAATGTTGTAGCAGCTAAATTCTTGCCCTCAATCTCGTATGGATCAGAACTGCTTAAAACTAATGATGCATCAGGTTTGAACACCGCTCAATCTAGCTTTTTCGAGAAATTATTTTCAGTCCCACGATCCACATGACAAGCTCACATCAGGCTGGAGTTCGGATTGAAAAAACAGATTCAGTCAAGACAAGGCACCCTCATAAAATGTTACTGGAGAATGAGGGCAGCAGAGGAAAACGCTCTCGCCCATCATCGAAAATCATAGATTGTTTTCGGAAATCAAAAAACAATCTACACATAAGAACGCAGCTCACTTTGTTCTACTGCAATCACTTTCATCACTAAAGTTAGAAGAGGCATTTATTCACAGTGCACGGGCATTGCTCGGATTGTCTACCTAAAAATGTGCAAAATGCGAATAAAAAGATTTTAACAAACAAAAACTCTAAAACCTCAACTGCACTTCCTGGACCACTTCTCAAGATCAAAAAGGTTCAACCTGATGTTATTGAGGCTCGAATCTACCCAGCTAAAGATTTAACACCAAAATTGAAATGGTCTTGGCCAACCGTGGAATGTCACCTCCGCGGTTATAGTAACAAACCATTGCTCCATCTATTATGCACTTGCCCGGTGTTACTACCCCTCCAGAAAACTCTTTTACAGCCAACATTGAAGCTACAACAAATAAGAACCTGTAGGTCCATCGTAATAAAATCATTAGGAGGATCGACTGTCCAACTGGCATGCAAGGCTGTGAAGTTTCTGAGCTTAGCAGCAAAGGAACTAGACAAGAGAGAGAGATTAATCAAGTCAGCCCGTTAGGGAACTTTGCTTCTCCAGTTTATTTTAAACTAAAGCTAGGACCAGCATTAAGCCTCGTAAAGCGAAGTTTTTAATTAACAAATCAGTTTGAGACATGAAATATGAGGTCATTTAAAGTCCGCAACCCTATAGTCACCGACTAGAAAAAGAAATGCAGAGAGGCGCACTGTTCACACAGCCAACGTCAAACTTGAACAACCTAACACAAAATCAGAGAACGTACACAGGGACACAGTCAACCAACACATAGGCACATTGCCTACTTCGGACAAACATTGTCAATCTATATGATTATTGCATCAGCACTTTATTCCCTATTTACATCACGGTATCACCTGCTAACTTTCACTTGCGTTACGATGTTGGAACTGTGTGCGGTTGGATAAACTTGTACGCATTAGCTGTTTCTTCTCCTGACTTCAGGGTTGGTAGGCCCTAGGCTTATAAGAAGTCATAGGAAAGTTGTTGCATTATCAGCTTTAGGCCTTATAGTAACTAGATTGGAACCTAATATTTTAAACTACCACAAATGTCTAATTATTTTAAGCACATCTTTGGCTGTATCACATTGCTTTTATGATTTTAAATGAAATCGAATAAAGCATATTTTTTCATCTTCTTCATGTCTCTCACCTCTTCTTTTACTTCCAACTGACTTTTCTTAGCCATTTCTATTGGGTCCTTTACTATTCTGTTGGCATTTTCCACCTGGCCAGTGGGCGGAGATCTCTAAAGCTGTGTCCTCGCATGTTTAATGCAATGCTTACCCAAGAAATCGCTTATCTGATTGGAGAGCAACTGTGTTCCATTGTCCATAATCAAGTACTGGGGCACACAAACATATCCTTGAGTACTTTGATAGTACTGGTGGTAGTGACAGTCCTCATTAAAACAAATTCCAGCCATTTGTAATGAACGTCTACAATGACAGCTGCATATAATTGATAATCCAACAGAAATGGGAACATGTAAACGGTTCAATGAAATCTAGACATACCTTCACCCAGGGTGCACCCAGTTCACCAAGATGTTGCTCTTCCCCACCCACTGCTACCTTTAACCTTTTCTCACTCTCTCTGCGTACCAGATATCCAATCACATGTCCTGATACCTCGCCCTCCAGCCACCAGACCCTCTACTTCAACTTTTTCTTTGTCATTGGCTGTCCCAAATGACCTTGTTGTGCTCAATTAATCAGCTTCCCTCTCACCTCCTGAGGAGGTACAGATCTTTCTCCTTTCATGATCTGTTCTTTACCACATATTGTCAACTCCTCCACCTACTTGCGATATGGCTTGACAGACACAGACACTGAACCCTCTCTCCATATACCCTTGTGAATTGTCTTCCTGGCTTCTTTCAAAATCTCGTTCTTATCCATTGCTGATAACCATTCAGCATTAGTGACCGCTTTATACACACCATCCTTTCCATCATCCAAACATGCCACAACCTCCTCAACCGCATAACCCCCAATCAATTCATTCTTGTTATGTAGTCATGAAAAACAATCTGCCATGCATTTCCTTCACGCCAGAATGTATTCAATTACACAGTTAAAACTCTGCAAATCTTGCTAACCTACCATAACTTTTGTCTGTGCCTGCATGCCTGAGAATTATCAACAGAGCTTTGTGATTGGTCCTCAAGACTACATTGGTTCCCCATACCTACATTCTGAAATGTCCCATACCCCACACTGCTTCCAATAGCTCTCTCTCAATGACCGAATAGTTATTTTCTGAAGAATTCAAAGCTCTAGAAGCCAAGGCTACAGTGTTTTTTTGAAAGAATGGCGCCAATCCAAGAAGCTTCGGCAACGGCAACTATAGATTGTCTGTTGATGTCAGAAGGTGTGAGAATGCCCGCTTCCGCTATCTCACTCTTGAGTCCTTGAATGGCCCTAATTTATTTCACCCCGAGATCCATTTGTTTGTTTCAGCAACAGTGCTCACAAACTTTGAATTATATTATATTAAACCCATAAAAGATCTGAGCCGATCTTTGTTGCATGAACTTTGGCCTCTCCAGCCTAGCAAAGAGTTTATCACTGTCTTGTTGCAATTTTTGTTTTGAACTTCTTCCAAAGCGTGCACTTCATCATTCTGGTCATCCTAGATTTTAGCAGTGAGATCTTTAGAATCCACATTCACTGATCCCACTCTGCCTCTGTTTTCATGACATACACGGGTGAAGTAACATTGGTTCCTACACTTCCGGAATACTTTTTCAAATTTGTTGGTTCAGAACCATGATATGAGTTACCACACCAATGGCATTTCCTATGAATTGAGATTCGATTTATACTTTCATGTGTTTTATGTACGTTAGCTTCAGCACTATGATTCTTGTACCATGCATTTCAGTGTGCTGCCTATTTGTGTGCCCTTAATTGCTTTGCTGTAATTCCTCAACTGAATGAGCAGGTGACCGAGAGTACGCCTGTGCTTTGTTTGTCACTTATGTAGGGAAGTGGGTTTCTATTGCAGTACTCCCCCATTTTTTGCCTGGCTTGTGATGCAACTTTGACTGTAGAGCACTGGGTTCCTGTTAATCTTTCACCAAAACTATAGTATTGTTTCCACAATTGGCACACCTCTGGCTCACATATAATCCCCTTGTTAAAGGCACCAATGGTACCAAGGGCCTTGTGATCAGAGAGGGTCTTTAAGGGCTGCAGCATGTATTGTGCAACCCTAAGAGACTCCTCGCCAAGCACAGACATAGTGCCACTGCAGCCTGCGTGTTTTGGTGCAGATAAAAGTGAAGAGTCAACCTAGCGCATATTCCTGTGTGCCAGGCCTATCAGCGCTGCAAGAGGCATAGGTAAGTCACTTCTACAGCAGACCTTACAGCTCTCTAGCAGGGTGCACCATACCTCTTGTGAGGGCATAACTGCATGAGCAGATATGCCCTTATACAGTGCCGAAGTCCATTCTTAGACATTATAAGTGAACAGTGAAGCCATACTGACTACATGGGTTGGGAGCTTGTCATTATGGGTTCCACAGCTCCATGATGGCTTCACTAAATTCCAAGATGTTTGGTATCAAACATCTCAGCTTTTAATAAACCCACACTGATGCCAGCTTTGGATTTATTAAAAAAATGCACCCAGAGGGCACTTCAAAGGTACCCCCTGAAATCCGAACAACTCGCTAGTGTGTTCCTGACTGCTCCTTGCCAGCCTGCTACCTCTAGACATCTTTCTGACCCCCTAAGTTGGGAGCCATTTGCTCTCGTGGGTGAGAATCAAGCATGCTCTGGGTGGAGGTGCTTCACAGCTACCCCCAAGCAGAAAAAGCATAGAAAGGTAGTGAGCCTCAAAGGCTTCCTGCCCTTTTTATGCTGACCAGGGCCTCTCCAGCCAGTGGAGATGCCCACCGCCCTGACAAAGGCCCTGTTTGGTGGCAATGTTGGCGAGAAGATTAGTAAGCAGAAGTGTGTCCCCTCTCAGCCAAGTCCACCCCTACGGTGTCCTGAGCTGAAATGACCCCCTCCTTTCAGAATCCCCAATCTTTCACCTACCCTGATCAGTTCTTCACCACTTATTGTCAACTCCTCCACCACCGTGCTATATGGTTTGACATACACTAAATCCTCTCTCCATATACCCTTGTGAATCGTCTTCCTGGCTTCTTTCAAAATCTCGTCCTTATCCATCACTGCTAACCATTCAGCATTAGTGACAACTTTATACACGCCATCCTTTCCATCGTCCAAACATGCTGTTTTGAAGGACTCCAGCGAAAAGCGTTAAGGATATGCCCCTTCCCCAGAGGGAGTGGACATGCAAAGGTTGTAGACACCCTAAAGGTAAGTAGATCATTGGCTACTACCTTCCAATCCCGCTAATGCCCCTAAAATTAGTATTTAATCCTTAATCCTGAGATTACTGATGACCTATGTAAAAGAGGACTAATGAGGGCAATGCAGCAGCGAAGACTGAAGGCAACAGCTGACTTGGCCCCTGGCCTACCGCCCTCTCTGCAGTCCTCAGAGACCCTGCAAAAGAAGAGCGACTCATCCCACAGCCCAGCAACACCCAGAACCCTGTGAGTGGTGCTTGCCTTCTAAAAAGACTCCTAATCTCCGGTGCACAGAGGACCTGGCCGGAAGAAAAACTACTTTAAATACAAAGTGCTCTGCCTGCGGTACCACTAACCGGACTACCTCTGCACCCAACGCTCACGGCCAAAGTTCCAGTGGATTCAGCAATGGTTCTCTAGCAATTTAGAGCAAGAGTCCACCATGGGTTAACCCCTTCTAAACTCTACTACGACACCTGCAGCCTCTGCACGACAACCCACCCCCCCAATAGCGGCCTGCACTGGTAAGTTGATTTCCAAAGCCAAATGACACCCATGCACCCGGAGCCCCTGGGCTTTGGGGAGATCATATGATGGTGTCCTGAAGCTCCAGCACAACCAAACTTACCTGTGCAGCTGTAGGTTTCTGTCGATGTGTCTTC
Organism: Triturus cristatus; assembly: GCF_964204655.1. Classification (NCBI taxonomy): domain Eukaryota; kingdom Metazoa; phylum Chordata; class Amphibia; order Caudata; family Salamandridae; genus Triturus; species Triturus cristatus. The sequence continues at coordinate 241,903,445 of NC_140583.1, forward strand.
TGGCCTGAGCCTGAAGCATTTTTCCAACATTGAGATTCTCTATTTGATTGCATCGGGCGCCTGACGCTGTGTTGGCCCTCTGCATCCAGCCACCCTGTGCCGCCGACGGTGTTAGTTTGGTGCTGCCTTGTGTCCTCCGCCGGTGCTTACCTTAACCCCCAGAGACCGGGTTCCAAAACCATGCTACCTACCTGCAAGTAGTACCACTTTCATTGCCCTTTCTCCGTGAGGTCCCAAGTTTGACCTCTGCACCCGGTCACCCCAGTGCAGCTGATGGTGCAGTTTTGTCACTAACCTGAACCTTGCCTAGTACTGATCCATCATACAAAAGCTCAATAACGTACATCGTTTACTTACCTGCATATTGTGGATTGTGTTTCCTCCCATAGGATAAGACTGTATTGATTGAAAAATACACCATGCCCATTTTTTACATTGAAAAACAGTGATATTGCAAAACGTATTTCACTGCAACAAAGGTTCTTTGGTTCTAAGAAATAAATATATAAAAAGTAATATTTTTACAAACCATTTGTCTCGGAATTAGTCATGGAGTGTGTGTAATAATTTCTTGCCTGCGTGTGTATAACAAATGCTTAGCACTGCCCTCTGATAAGCCTAACATCTCGCCCACACTACCAAAAAAGAGAACATTAGTATTATCTCTGTGAGCCTCTGTAAAGCCTCTGGGGTTCCACTGGACTCTGTGCACACTATACCTTACTGTGGTATAGTATATACAGAGCCAGCTTCCTACATTGGTGGATCAGCTCTGGGGTCTACGACTTTGCATTTGCTGAACCACTCAGACAAAAAGTGAGGACATGACTACAATCCAAAATTGCCTTTAGATTCAACTGTATTTTTGAATTGACAATCTTTTCAAAATTTCCTAATTCTTGTTAGGCCTTGGTACAGTCCCTTTCGCATTGTTAAAAGCCCACTTTAGTTAGAGGATAAAAGTGCCTAGAAATTTTTTGTCCTTTTAAAAAAAGGACCCAACTTTAGTAAAATAATGGGAGATACAGAGTATGTAGTTGTGGAACTCAATCTCACCCCTTATCCCCATCTTGGTATTAAAGAGCTAAGGACCCTCTTTAAACTCACAAACCTCCTCCAAGTAGGAGAAAGCAGTGATGAGGGGGTACATTCCCAGCCTCCTCACCTAGACAGAGAAGTTAGGGTCCCTATATCCATCTTTTCAAGAGTAGTGAAAGTGTACCTAGCTTCCACACAGGTGGGGCAGGCACTCCAAGCAGTGCTGAGGACAGTCTCAGTGAGGAGGACATCCTTTTAGCAAGGATGGCTCGTAGTATTGCCCTGGAGGATAACCTCTTAGCTATAGAAAGAGCCAATATGGGCCTAGCACCCATAAATAGTGGCTGCAGCATAATTTCTAGGGACAGAGGGAACATTTATGACCATAAAATCCCCAAAGAAATTGTCCCCAAATATGAGGCAGGTGATGACATCACAAAATGGTCCACATCCTTTGAGAGGGCCTGTGCATGAAGACATTTGAAGAAGTGACACTGGGGAGCATTGCTTTGGGAACTGTTCACTGGGAAGTGCAGGGATACACTACTGATACTCACTGTGACAGATGCTGAGTCCTAAGACCTCATGAAGGGTGCCCTGATTGAGGGGTTTGGACTCACAACTATAGAGTTTAGGATCAAGTTCAGGGAGGCTCACAAAACCTCAGTCCTGGGTTGACTTTGTAGACTACTCAGTAAAAACATCAGATGGCTGCTTAACTGAAAGTAATGTGCATGATAGGTTTTATAATTTGATAATGAAATAACATCTATTAAGTAATTGTGTGCAGGAAAAGTTGCATCAATACCTAGTAGACCTAGGGCCAGTCTCTCCCCAAGAGTTGGGGGAAGAAGGCTCATCATTGGCTATGAACCGAAGTGTCCAAAACAATATATATGGCGGGGGTGACCAAAAGATTGAGGTCTAAAAAAAAACACCCAGAAAAGACAGTAGGGCACTCTGAAAAAGATAAAAGTATGGAGTCCACTGTAGGTCCCCAAAAACCTGTCCAAGAGAGGGCCCAGAGACACTTCACAAACTGGAATGGGTTCCAGGGTAAGAACTGGGGCCCAGGAAGACATGGTGCCTTAAATGTAACAGGACAGGGCACCTACCCAAGGACACTTGCTGTTCTAAAAACTAAACCCCTAGTGTAACTTCAGGGGTTGCTAGCGTAGCCTTTGAGGATGGTTCATCTGATGAGGAAGTCTTCCTTGACTTCAACTGGAAAGGGGGCCCAAAAGGGGAATTGGAGATTCCAAAGGGGAGGAGACACTTCCATCACCTACTGGTGAATGGAACCCCAGCCATTGCTCTGAGAGATATCTGTTCCAGATGGTACATTACAGGTTGGTACTCTCAAACCAGTCCGTCCCAGGGGAGACAAAAGGAGTAAGGGGTATCCCAGGGGAAGTCACTGTTAGGCCTGTGGCTGTAGTGTCCCTAGAAATAGCTGGGTCCCTTAGTTAGAGAAGGGGGTAGTCAGTAGAGACCCCCCCCCTTGGCTGTCTCCTTCAGAATGACTACCCAGAAGTTGGTCTGAGCCAAAGTGAGGTACTCGTCTAGTGCCAGTCCTCACCTAAGGAATCTGGGAGGGGCTTAATCTCCAACTAGTGTAGGTAGGCTCCAAAAGAAAAAGAAGAGAAAGTGCAGGAAAGGTAGGCAACTGTTAGCCACAGTTCCAGTGAGCGAATGAGATTCTACACCAGTAGGGGAGACCTCCAAATTGGCACTGGTGATGTCCTACCTGACCCACAAAAAGGCCTGACTAGTCAGGCACCTGTCCAGCCTGAGTTGTCGACTCTTCAGCTGACAGAAAAGACAGGGGAAGTAGGGTGCTCACTACCGAAAGTGGCGACTCCCCACTCTAAAACAGCAGGCAATCAACCTGAAACTAAAGAAACCTGTACATTTTCCCCTTCACTTGTCAGTGAAGGTATGGTTCTGGTTACTGACAGCTGACAGTGGCCACTGCTGGGTGTTAGCCTTTATGGCTACACTATTCCTGGCCTGGTGGCCTGACCCCATGCCAAATAGCAAGTTAGGTCCCCTGACCCTGTTGGTCATGGTGGGGTTGCTCAAGTTGTGGATGACCTCTTTGGGTAAGCTGGGTTTTGTCCTGGCTAAGTTAGAATTTGCAGAGGTGGACACCTCTGCCCCAAAATAAAAAGAGTGAGTAAAGATACTAATGAATTAGAAAGCGGGCATTGTAAGCTAGGTCCTGAAAATGTTGAGGTAGGCCAGCTTCCCACAGGGACCGACCTGGCAGAAGGATGCAAGTCAGAGTAGGCTCTGCAACATTCAGACCACTTCATCTACTCTTCCTCACCTGATAGATTAGGAAGACTCTTCCAGGTTTGGTTTAGTCTCCTGGCCTGTGGCTTCGTGGGACTTGTGTAGGAAAGGGTGTTTCTGTTGCAGCCCCCCCCCCCCACACTTTTTGCGCCATTATCTGCTGATCTGATTGATACAGTGACAATACTGTGCAAGTGAATATTTACACATTCTCTCCACTTTGGCAGTCATTATAATTCCCAATATTTTCAACTCCATGCTGAAGACTTTAGTATTCAAAAGGATTGAAAAAGAAAGTTGATTGATAATCAATGCCAGAATGAGGTCCGGAAGTGTGGCATTTTAAAGAAGGTGAATAACTTGAAGGATAGTGCACAACAGAGGTAATTTCAGCTGCTAAATCTGACCTCCACACATGCCACTCAACTAGAGAAGACAGTTATCCAGGCGTATTTAACAAAACTACTAACTCTCTGCTAGTCCAATGCGCTACAAAGTTTTTAAGGGAGCTCAAATTTCTGACTCCCTGAATGTCCTATCAAATAAAAACTCCTATTCCTACCACCAAAAGCTGGTAATGATCCTCTCAAATGCCCCTACTATAGCTCAATATCTCTCAATAACGTGGACATTAAAATTCTTGCAAAGAGCGTGGCTACTAGGCTTAGTAAGGTGCTGATACTGCTAATCTACAGATCACATGTTGGTTTCATGCCTGGTAGGTTTTCCAGGAGCCACTTTGCAGGCCATCACATCTTCGTCAGGACATCATGGACCTCTGTATAGAGGTTCTAGCCTCCTTGACTGATGCGAAGAGGGCTTTTGGTAGGATCGAGTGGGTATCCTTTTTCCACACCTTCGAGAGGGCAGCTGTCAGCCATCATATTATCTCTTAAGCGCACTAGTTGTTTAAAGCACTGATTTTTTATTTATAAAGTTTTATATAGCGTGTACATGACCAAAACGGGTATCAGAGCGCTTCACATAAGAGCGATAACAGAGACGGAGACAAGTAAGTAAAACAACAATCTGACAGTGCAGGATAAATGAGTAAACAAGAGTACTGATATATCAGAACATATGTGTGAGGAGGGAGCCTCAGAGCCAGGGGGAGTAGGTACATAACAAGTTCAGAGAGTATGCATAAGTGCTTTGCCTCCTTTTTTGAAAGAGGGCGTTGAGGGATTCAATCTGATTTCCCGAGGCAAGGCGTTCCAGATTCTGGGGGCAATATCGGAGAAGGTTCGGTTATTGGTTTTCTTTCTTTGAACTTTTTGTGGTTTCAGCAGCAAAGTGCTAGAACTCCTCGAAGATCTGCAACCACCCGAGAGTTCCAGTTTCCGGGCGGGGCACTGAGGAGTGTTTAGGTGAAGGGCTTTGTGGGACATGCAAGCAATTTTAAGATGAATCCTAGCCTCAAAAGGAAGCCAGTTTAGAGGTTTCAAATCCGGCGTGATGTGGCTATTTCTTCTGGATCCTGTGATAACCCTAGCCCCCGAGTTCAAAGAGGCCCTAAGCGGTGCCAACTGGTAGCTCGGAATACCACAGAGAGTTGAAATCCCATACTCCAATCTGGAGATGACTAGTACATGAACAGCAGACTTGAAATCTTTCGGAGGAAGGAAGGGATTTAACTTTCTTAGTATGCTCATTCGGAAGTTCTCTCCTTTGGTGGCAGCGCTGATGTGCTCCATCATGTTCAGGGCCTTATCAAGTATTATTCTGAGAGAATTAGTAGAGTCAATGATGTGTGGAACACAGTTGAGAGCAGTAAGTGGTTTCATGTATTCAACGACAATATGCGTCTATTTGGGAGGAGGGCTAAGGAGGAATTCCGTTTTAATGGAGTTTATCTTGAGCTGGTTAGAAGTCAGCCAGTGTTAGGTTTTGAGTAGGGTTGAATTGAGTGAATTGATATCATTGGGGGAGGAGATTTTCAAGTACAGTTGGGTATCGTCAGCGTACTTGTGATAGAGTATATTGGATGATCTGAGCATTCACATTAAGGGCTCCATGAACAGGTTGAAGAGTGTGGGGGAGAGCGAGGACCCTTGAGGGACCCCCAGGGTGACCGGAGTAGAGTTGGAGAGGGAGTGATTGACTTTAATTCTTTGCGATCTGTTGTGAAGAAACCAGTTCAACACTGATCCTGAGAGACCCATCCTGCGTTCCAGTATATCCAGGAAGTTGTCATGTTTGACCGTATCAAAAGCCGACAAGAGGTCAAGGAGGATTAAAAGGCAAGCTTTGTTCTGCTCCAGCATTTTTGGAGCGTCATCCATTATGTAGGTAATGGCTGTTTCAGTGCTATGACCCTGGCGAAAGCCCGATTGGAATTCATGAAGAAGCTGGAATTGGTCAATGTGGCTACAAAGTTGGACATGGACACATTTCTCTAGCAGTTTCCATAAAGTAGGAATGTTAGTGATTGGACGGAAGTCATTAAGGTCGTCTTGCTCAGCAGTAGGTTTTTTGTGAATGGGTGTAACCTACCCAGACTTTAGACAATCAGGATTCACACCTTGCTGTAGGGAGGCATTTACAATCTTGGTCCAGATTGGAACTAGGGACCTCTTCATGTCATTGAAGAAAATGGGGTTAATGGGTCATTGAAGTGGTTGGAGGGTTTAAGAGTAGTAAGAATGTTAAGTATGGAGATTTCATCAAAGGGAGTGAAAAGGCTCCAGGAGGCACTATTGTGGGGAGTGTACCCTGGAGCAGGGGGTTACTGTGGGGAGAAAGGAGATGAGGGGTAGCTAGGGGATGAGTCTGTCAGCTGGTTAATTGATGTCTGGAGCTCAGTTTTAATCTTATCCAGCTTTCCAAGGAAGAAGTAAGCAAAATCATCATGATTTGGCTGTATAGCGGAGGCCGTTGGCGAAAGAATGGGAAGATTGTTGGATTTGAGATTAATTCAAAATGCTTTTTCGGCCCGTTTCTGGCTTTATCTAGTTGGCTTCTGAAGTAGTTTGCTTTAGCACTGCTAATGTTTTTATTGTAAGTGCTCCTCCTAGATCTCAGGAGCCCAAGGTGTTCAAGAGATGGCGAGCCCCTCCAGGATCCTTCGGCAAGTAGCAGTTTGCGTCTATCTGTATTTAACCCCTCGTTGAACCAAGGTTTGGAGTCTTTGGTGGACCTTCTTTTTAATTTCAAGGGGGATTTAGCTTCCGGAATGTTCAATATGGAGTTGTTGTAGTGCTCAGTGAGGTCATGAACCCCAGACATGTGAGTAGGAGGAGGCAAGGTCATGTTGCTAAGAGATATAATTTCATTCAGGTTTGCATTTCGGATGGATCGCTTCCAATGCCTAGGTTTCTACGGTTGAGATTTTAACTTAGTGCATGGTTCCATGATGCGGAAGGAGATGTGGTGATGATCAGTGCAGTCACATGGGACAATCATGTCAAGTTGAATGAAGTTGGGTTTAGCAATAATAAGGTCCAGGATCGAGCCCAAGTTGTGAGTGGGGCTGTCGCATATTCCCATATGATCATGGTAAGGTCAACTAGGAAAGTTTTTAGACTATTCACTGCAGGGTCATGGAGGTCATTCCAGTGAAGATTGAAGTCACCGAGGAAGATTGGGGGACAGTGATGATCCAAATTGGAGGAGATGGTTTCCATAATTTGCTCCGCAAAAGGGAAGTTCTCACCCGGCGGATGGTAGAATGTGTGCAAGGTGCATAGAGGCCTGAGGATGTTTGAGATGTCAATGCACATGTATTCCCAAGATGGGAGTGTGGAGGTTGAGTGACTGTTTCACAGTAAGACTGTTCACATATATAAAGGCGATCCCTCCACCAAGTTTGACCGATCCATCAAGTCTGATGATGTTATGGCTTGGAGGGACTAGGATGTCTAGGACTGGACCAGAAGACTCCTTTAGCCAGGTTTTTGTAAGTATTAGAAGGTCAAGCTCCTGCGCCAAGATGAGATCAACTATATCCATGGCGAGTTTCACAGCAGATCTACAATTGATAAGTATTCATTTCTAGTGGCTAGTTGAGTAGGAAGAGGTAGATTGCGAGATGAGAACTTGTTTGAGGTTGGAGGTGTTTATAGTATTAGGGTTGTGTCTGGGTCTTCTGAGAGGGTTAGGGGGAATAGATTGAATATGGAGTTGTTTACCCAGATTGACTGTATGAATGGAGTTGTATGTAAGAAGGAGAGAGTGGATGTCATTCTCAGTTAAGAAGATCTTAAATCTACAAGGTCTGGAGGCAGCATTCGGGCAGGGAATGGTTCTCCACCTTTGGGGGGGAGAAGCCGCGTAGGGTATTAATCCCATATATTAAAGGGGAGATGACAGTGTAGCAGTGCAGTAGTTAGTAGCTGGTGCTTTATTATGTCTGTTCTTCCCTAACGACCTGTGGGCCAAAAAGTCATTTGACAATTCCGTGGTGATGATAGTAAGCTTTTGTTGGTCAGCCATAAGTAGTAGAGGATCCCGCAAGATGTCAGCTAGGCAAGAAGTGGGGACGAAGTGATCCTCAGATGACAAGGCGTGTATCCAGGAGCCCATTTGTGGGGAGGAAGAGCTGATAGCGGAGTTCGGGTGATGCTGGTCTCTGAGATCCAGAGAAGGGGAGGTTGAGTTGGAAAGATAATCAGGCTCGCCAGGGAGTGATGGGAGACTCCTGAGCTGATTATTAAGTGACACTAGGGTCGTATGAGTATGGATGTAGCTAGGGAGGATGGGTTCAGGATTCAGAGCGGTCACCCTGTGAGCCATGGGATGTAAGGGACATATTAGTATTGAGTAGGCCGGGCTAGTGCAGGTTGTGTGTGTGTAGTGGCAGAGGGAGAGCCATTGCTGTGACTGCCAAGATTAGGGGGGTAGGCAGTGTGCTGGGTAAGATCACTGCTAATCATGAGAGAGTCAGGTCCAATAGGCAGAGAAGGGGAGATGGGAAGGTGGGATCTGCTCAGAGCGAGGGTGCCAAGGAGGGCACGGCTGAGGGGTAAAAAGGTGTGTGGAACTTTGTGACGGGATCACTTGGGGGAGTTGGGATGGGGATGAGGGGCTAAGCCACCTATTTGCAGTATCGAGATCGCGGTTAGTAATAGACTTCCTGATGTTGTGAAACGTTTCTTCAAAAGTACCTAAAAGACAGTCAGCAGCTTGGATGAGGATTATCACATTGTTATATATGGTGATGGTATCGTCGGCATTGAAAATGGGAGTGGGAATTACCAAAAGCCTTATGCAAATTTTGTGTAAGAAATGATCATGGGTAGCGAGTGGAACGCTTTCCATTTAGCTCTTCTAATCGAGTAGAAGATAATTTCATTATGGCAGCTGTAAGCAGTGACAGGCATTGATCTCAACCATCACGATCCGAAGGGACAGCAGGAAGGGCGACCCATTGTCCCCTCTCTTTTTTGAATTAGCCCAGGACCCTCTGTTTTCAATCGTTCGTTCATCAATAACGATTTCAGGTCTGCCCTCATCTACTGGTACTATCAAATTATTCCTATACACGGATGACATTCTCTTAACCATTGTGAACCCATTAGCCTCGCTGCCCAGAAGGACGTCCCTTATCCTGGAATGTTCCAAGTTCTCTGGATGCAAAAATAACTGAATGGAATGCAACGCTCTATCCCAAACAAAGATCATTACTAAAGCGAGCCTCTATCGTGCTCTAGTGAGATGGATTGCCAGGCCCATGACCTACCTGGAACTGCCTCAATCACTCACTCAACAGCATTTGTAAAGAGCACACTGTCACCCTTAGGAGTAGCTGGGCGCTGTGTCTTCGTCAAAGAGCCAGGCCTTGAGTCTCTTTCTGAAGTCTGCCAGCGAGGGGGCTTTGTTATATTATTGCCTAGATGTGCATAGAAGCCTTCAATGCATATAGTATTTATTCTTTGGCTATATTGCCAGATCATTTAACTAGATGGGATTGGCAGTACTCTTGACTGCTCTTTTTAACACCCTTACCTTCCCTAGTAATCCCATCGTGGTCTCCTTGCCCATGACTTCGCTACTGGTTTCAATAAAGAGCTGTTGCAAAAAAGAAATCAAAAAACATATTTTTAAACCGTGCGGATCCTGACTGTATGCAATAATGAAGAAAAAGGCGCTAAAAATGAAGCGGGAAAACTGTGTTTGACCCTCGTTTTCTGGTTTGACGTTGTGTGATTTCTCCAGAAGAGTATCTCTTCTCTTTCCTGTTTTACATGAAAGGTTCGTTTTTTGTTTTTAATTAGTGGTGCACAAGGTTAGAAAAAGGTCCATGTGGTTTGTCCATCTCTATTGCATAACGCTCATTGCAAGCACTTTTGTTCCGGCGTTCCCCTGCCACTTGGATTGCACTACTGGGATTGACATTTTTCACCAAGTTATTCACCATATCATATGTATAAACCAACATTTTGTACTCATTGTTCAGTCTAAACTTCAGTGAACAAATGCACCAGCCCAATCCAAGATCCCAGAGCTCTTTGCGTTAATTTGCATAGTTCGTGATACAATCCCAAAGAATTGACACGAAATTCCCCAGGTGCACATGCAGTCTAGTTACACCGACCCCTTTGCACTTTCATTGCAGGGTTTTTGATATTACCAAATGCACTGGCACCCAGAAGATGTATGGCAGAGCTTCCCATAGTGATATGATTCAAACCTGTGAGCTGCACACATGTTTGTTTCCCTTAGCAGCAGGCACTCCCATTATTCATCTATTTTTTCATATGTATTGGTATAGCGAACTTTCTCCCCTTGGGACATCTTGGCATTGATTAACAGACTTTTATTGATTTCCTATTAATGTTACTCATTTCATTGACCTTGGAAGGATGTAAGGCTGAGTGGCAGGGCCGGCTTTAGTGCTGGTGGCGCCCTGTGCGACAATGTTAGTTGGCGCCCCCCCAATAACCACCTCCACCACGGATTCTCTCACTAGCACCCTTTAACAGTGACCAAGTCACCATAAGCACACTCTCTCAAATGCATTGAATTAGTTATATAGCGCCACTCATACCAGTGTAGGGCGTCCGAGCACTTTGCATCACACACACATTACACAGAGAAAATCATACGTGTGTAAATCAGTGTATAGGAAATGTTACATAAGCCAAAGGACTAAAAGTGTAGGAGTCACATGTCATCCATACTGGCAGGCAGTATAGTTTAAGAGTGCTTGGTGTGGCGAAGCACAAATGCAGAGTCGAAAAAGAAACAGCATAGTTGGGAATTTTCTTTAATAATAAGAATCGATTTCTAGCCAAATTAACCATTTTTGCAACATTAATCAATGTTCTAATAATGTATACTTTGCAGTGTGTATGCAGTTCTGGGATGAAAGTTAATAGCTCACTGTTCTATATTAGGACTTTACGTTATAAATTGCAAGTAACAAAAGGATGTCTCTTTTGAAAGCAGTAATCTGCTGATCTTTTTATATCATACGCACTCTGTAATCTACTTGGTACACGTTCTTTGCAGCAGGCATATTAACCCTCTGCACTAACTTCACCTAAAAGTCAAAACCTCAACTATGGAAAATGCTGATCTCTCTCCAGGAAGATAATTAATCACAGGACTTTTCTTGACATGTATGTGAGGCCTGGTAATTGCCGGCGGAAAGAAACGCTGCAGCAGGTGCTTCAAAAGCTTAATAAACTTTCAGACACGCCGCCCCCAGGAAGCCAGTACCCGGTGCGATGGCACCGGTCGCACCGCCCTAAAGCCGGCCCTGCTGAGTGGACCTCCCAGGACCACGAGGTCATAAATATCTCAAGCAAACGCATTAATTAAATGCGTAACAAGACCAAATTTACCAGGTTTTTGGATGCCATGCCTCTCAGCGCAGGGACTGTTGATACACATGACCAACCCCAGTTTTCACTTTTGCCCGTTGTGGTCTCACTGGTCTCACTGTCTGCCTCCCTCATAATCCAAAGAGGCCCAAAGGGTGTGTGCCTTGGGCATCTGAACTTGCAACGAAGGTGGCACAACAACAGAGGACCACCAGGGCCTTTCTCCGGCTCGTGAACTTTCCTTTCTTCCTTAACTCGGAGACCCTCTGCCCTCTTTGCCTCATCCCAGTGACAAGGTGACCAGGGCCCCGCAGAAGGGGGGTGTCCAGCAGAGGCGACCCCTCCCTCGTTGGCATTTTCTCTTCTTGTCCCTAAGGGCTGGTTGCACAAGATGCACAGACAGTATCTGCGGATGTTCGAGCAATGCCCTGGCCTAGGGCACTGGCATTAACCATCGCGACAGGGCGCTGACTCAGCCTCCTGCTTCTGCTGAAGGGAAGAAATGTTGGAATATCTGTTCGAGATTAGTGTCCCTGCACCTGTGCTGCGTGTTGAAAAGGGCAGGAGGAATTAAACAGCTCGGGCACTAAGAGGGGTTTCAAAGTGCCCACTCTTCAAATGAAAATGGAAGCCTTGGCAGTCTGCAAAGCGGTGCTGCAGCCCCACAGGTGAAAATGGTTAGTTTATGCAAGAGTGTTGTTCTAAAGTAATATTTTATTTGCTCAACTCGATAGCGTTAATTCAGTTACATATTAAGATGCTCTCACAACAATAGGGCATGGTGATGGAAGGGAATACTTGAATTCATCTTAGTCACTGTTAATTACTCAAGCTGCCATTCCAATCCATTGTTTTATGCTGGTCTGTTTCATTACAGACTGGAGTCATACTTAGCAATGCACAGCACAGTTACAGGAATGCAATACATGGTGTAAATCCTGTTTACAATCTTAAGACACTACACCTTTGTTTCCAACCCCACTAATGGAGTTGGTAGAGTCCGCAATCCCTTGCATCTAATCTTGGATACTGCACAGATTATGCACAGGCTCTGTTCACTCAGTCACCCCCAAAGCATATGCACCCAACAGTTCAGTTCCCTTTTCTCTTCGTGGACTTATTCACTTCGCTCTGCTGTTCAGTCCTTGTTTTCACATAGTTTTAAAGCCCCACAGTTACCAGCATTTGCCAAGTCTTTCTACTCCGATGCAATTTTATTCCTCTATGAAAGTCTTTGGCTCAGCAGACTTGAATCTGGTCTCCATACCCCATCACAGATGAGCCAGAGTGGCTGCAGTTCTTTTCGTGCCCTTGCTCTAGCCCTATGGAAGTCTTTGCCGTGTTCGCTAAGAAAGACTCAAAACCACTTAAGTTTTCAGAAGCAACTAAGGACTTGGTTGTTATCCTCCTTAGCCTAACCTGCCTTCCTCTTCTGCTGTCGTCTTAGTTGTGACCGGCACCAGGAAGCCCTCTTCGGGGACAGCCGTTCTCTTTAGAATTCTTTCTTTAACATAACAGGTGTGTGATGGCCACATGCTATGGCCCTGCTCTTGCAGCTTCTGAGCCTTTATGGCTGAGGTGGTGACCTTGCTTGGAATTTGCAGATTTCAGGGTTTTCAACATTCATCTCCCTGAGCATTTACTCCAGAACACCTACTGACCACTGCCCAACACACATCTTCAACAGTGCCGCCACTACCATCACACCCGAGCTATGCCGAACTATCAACTGCTCCCTTGAGACCGCCACATTTCCCGATGACTGGAAACACGCCAAAGTCAACCGCCTCCTAAAAAAGTCCTCTGCAGACCCGATGGATCTCAAGAACTTTAGGCCCATCTCTGCTACCTTTTGCCACCAAAGTCATCGAAAAGGCCGTCATTATCCAGCTAGCACACTTCATAGAAACCACAAACATCCTAGACACCTCTAAATCTCGATTCTGCAGCAACCACAGCACCGAGACCTCCCTCATCGCCGCCATCGACAACATCTGCGCCCTTCCTGACCAAGGCCACACAACGTCCCCTCATCCTTCTGGACCTATCAGCAACTTTCGACACCGTCTCCCACCTCACTCTAGCCACCAGGCTCCACGACGCTGCCATCCGAGGAATAGCCTTAGCCTGGATACGATCTTTCCTCTCAGGCAGAACACACAGAATAAGACTCCCACCCTTCCTCTCAGAGCCAAAACAGATCAGATGCGGAGTACCCCAGGGATCCTCCCTCAGCCCCACACTCTTCAATGTCTATATGCACCCCTCGCAACCATCGTCAGAAACCACGGACTCAACATCGTCTCCTACGCCGATGACACCGAGCATGTCCTGTCCCTCACCAAGGAACCCAACATCACTAGGACAAATTTCAAGAAGGGATGAACGCCATCATGTCCTGGTTGAGCAACAGCTGCCTGAAGCTCAACGCGGAGAAAACAAAAATCATCCTTGGGTCCACCCCCTCCGTATGGGACAACACCTGGTCCAACGTACCATGCATGCAACCTTGGCATCATAATCGACACTTCACCCACTTGCAGATCAACGCCGTGTCCTCGGCATGCTGCAACACTCTGCATACTTTGCAAGATGTTCAAGTGGATCCCCCCCCCCCAGGAAAACAGTCACCCACGCACTCATCACCAGCAGAATGGACTACGGAAACACGCTTTACGCCAGAATCAACAAAAAACTCCTTCTCAAACTCCAGAACACCGCATCCAGACTCATACTCTACATCCCACAACATGACCGCATCACCCAACACCACCGCAATCTCTACTGGCTCCCCGTTGAAAGAAGAATAACTTTCAAACTACTCACACATGCCTACAAAGCCCTCCAAAACACCGGACCCCAATACCTCAATGACTGAATATCCTTCCACGCCCCCAAGAGAAACATCCGCTCAGCCGACCTCGCCTTAGTCACAGTCCCTGGTTTCTACAAGACCAACGCAGGTAAAATATCCTTCTCCTTCCTCGCAGCCAAGACCTGGAAAGAACTTGCCCTTCACCTCCTACAAAGCCGGACACTGCACCAATTCAGAAAGACCCCAACGGAGCTGCTCCTCCCCCCTCCCCCCCCCCCATCAGCACCTTGAGACACTCATGGGTGAGTAGTGTGCTGTACAAAATCCTGATTGACTGATTGAGCTCTGGTCTTCAGCAGTTTCAGTCTCTCTAGGCCAGGTTGGAATGGGAGGAGCTTGACTATATCAATTGTGGCCTCACTTGAACATATGCAGATCGAATTGTGGCCTCTGGCTGATCACAACTATTGTGAATTACTTCTGGTAGTTGGCCAATCAGTGTGCGCTTCTCAGCAAAGACAGAGCACACGGACGCCAACGTCAGCAGTGGGAGCACTAGTCTTTTTGTCTCAGCAGACTGTAGGACACACTTGATATTTGATTTTTGTAGAAGGCTTGATGCGATTCTTGACCAAAACTATTTAGGGAGAAAGGGAGACCCCTCTACTCACAGATCACTTCTTTATTTGCTCCTCCCTGGTGATTGCTTGCTCTCTCTGGCTATTCCCATGCTCGAAACGTGCTGGGTTTCTCCTCCTGGATAGTTGTTCTCCTACAGTGCCAGCCACAGTCCTTCCGTTAATTAGCAAACAGGCAGAGTTCTACATTCTAGGCAGACCCTCAATCCTCTAGCAGTAAGCGCACTTTTCTGGTGATGTCCCCTCATCTCCCGGAGACTTGCCCTCATACAGAAAGATCTTTGAGTACTCTGCGGGGCACTCCTTTTCAAGTTTTTCCTTGGTCATGAAAACTTGAAACAGGAACAAAATAGGGTGGATTGGATCGCATTTGTGGTGGATTGTGGATCCACTTTGACGTTTTCATTATCGGTTTGGTTGGGTTCTCCTTTAAATGTGTTCCTTCAGACACAGCCCTTATGCAAGGGTGTGGATTTCACAGCAGGTGGTAATGATGCACACTCCATGCAGGAGTATCCAATGCAATGGCACAATGAAGCAGGAGATCTCCAAGCCCGGCTGTCAGCAATTTCTAAGGGGAGCTCTGTCTCCATCCTCCTTCACTTCAGGTTCTCAGTCGCAACACTCCAGTCAAATAAATGTAGTAAAAACCATTCTACTGTCTGGGGAAGCTGTACACACATACATATTGTGCCATAGTAAGCCAGGGGTCATCCAAAAGGAACCCCAATGGTCCCAGTGCTCAGAAGCTCACTATAAGCAGAGTCCTACTACCATACATGTGTCACACACTCACAACATGTGCACAACACACAGCCAGACACACGCACACCCCAACACCACGCCCTCCTCCCCCACGCCCCAATACTGTTGTAGATAGCAAATGCATGAGTGCAATGAGTAAATGCAGCCATAGGTCTGAGACTAGGGAGCCCCCTCCTGAATCTTAGAACTAACTGCCTAAACACCAGGAAGGGATCCCAAAGGCATCATTCTCAGTCCGCAGGCCGCACTCGTTTTCCTGAAGCAGGTTTCACAGATGCACTTTGTCTGCCATCCTCATCACAGGTATGCTAATTTTGAGCATGTAGTCTCATCTGAGCTGCTGAGTTTCGTACTGTGAAGAAAGAGGTCCGAATCCCAGCGCAAGCTCAACATCCTGTGATTCTGGTCAAATGAACTAATCTCCCCAGGCCTAAAAGAAAAGAATTCTGACCCTGTGTTATGTAACTGGGGCTCGTGTAAAGCGCTGCAATGCCCTTAGGCTGAATTCCCACTCTATAACACTGGCAGGAAAAACAAAACAATCAAGTGGCTTACGTTTACAAAAGGGAGATGTGTGTGGTAGTGGAGTATGGCGTGCCAGGAGTGTAAACAGAGCTCCTAAAATCAAAATCTACAAATTGAAGGGAGCCTGGTTTCACTGCGGATTATAAAAGAAAATCCCTTTAAAGTAAACACTCCGCTCAGTCAATGAACAGCATTAGTACTGCTGTAGGTGTTAAAAATGAACCATTAAAATATTGTGCATATTAACTCAGTCGGCATATCTTGTACATACTTAAAGTTTTATTTATTGAGCAGCAAACATGCTCGATCCGCTATTACCAATGAAAAAACACTATTAAACACAGCTCGTGTCAACCAACAATCCTAGTATAACAGCAGTGGGGGGAAAAGACGTTTATAGGGCTTACACGCTGCCTTTACCCTACCATCCTAGAGATGCTGTACAAAGTGTGTGTCTGCGATAGCGACTCGGTGGGTTAAGCGCCTGCTGCGCAGCTAAGTTTGCAACATGAACTAAAGGGCGAGCAAGTAAAAGATGTTTTACGAAAAGTATGTGCACTACACTGGCTCAGTGGGTTGAGAGACTGCTGCGCAAGTCCGTGTGCAATTGTTAAAGCACAGAAGGATGGTCCAGCAGGACTACCCCCTTTATTCATCGTTCCCATACTTATAACAACAAATAAATAACACAACCAATTGTTTCTTCAAAAAAACTAACATAAAAAGCATAACTGCGCACACGTCAATACTAGGTGAACAATTAGCAAGTGTCTGCTACAGGAGATTAGTGGGTTGAGCGCCTGCGGCACAGCTCTCTGTACAACGTAAACTAAACTGGAAGCACATCCAAGGTGCTTTACTATGAGTTTGTCTGCTAAGGCAGGTTGGTGGGTTGAGTGCCTGCTGCAAGGGAGAGTTCCAGTCCATTCATTGGGGCAGGCAGATACAGACCTGGTCATCACATGTAAGAGAGGAGCTTCGAAAACTGATTTCACGCGGCAGAAGTCGCGTTCATCACATGTAAGCGGCAGGATCCGTTAACTTTTTGCTGTAGTCTGAGCCTCGGGCGAACCTCGGGCGGACGGACGAACGAAGCCGTTACCGTTGCCGGTGCTTCGGCTCCTGCAGAGAGCAGGACAGGACAGGTCCAGTGTCTGGTGTTCGGGGCAGGGTAGTAGCCCGTGAAGTTTGAACCACTGACAGGGCTAGCAGGCCAACTTCCGCTCAGAAGCTACGAGCCTCATAGTGCCTTGAAACCTCAGCAAGTTACCTCTTGGAACGAGCAGCAGCGGCGGCTGGACTCCGGTGTGGCGCGAGTGGAGTCAGGTGCGGAGTTTTTGGAGCAGAGCAGACCAGAGCGTGTTCAGCATCCGAAGGCAGTTGGCTGCGGCGAGAGGAGCAGGCGTGCAGCGAGCTAAATGCTGAGAGCAGTGGCAGAGCTGAACAGTTGAGCAGCGAAAGGTTGTTGGCGGTAGGTGGAGGTCGTACGGGACGGGAGGCATAAGGTGGAAAGTGCTCCTGACCTGCTTGACCCGCCTTACCCTGCCTAGTTCAAGCTCATTTTCGGCGGCGTTAGATTGCCCCCGTGCTTCCTGCCTGCTGTTTGATAACAGAGGTAAAGACTTTGATGAGAGAGAGGAGAGAGCGGAGAGCAGTAAGCTATAGGAGAGGTGTGAGCAGTTTACGTGGCAAGTGGACAGGCGGGAAAGCTTGAGCGAATTCGTTGCCGCTGCCGTCATCGCCTGTTCAGCTGGTTGAGCTCTCACGCTGCCGAGCTGACAGTGCCTGACCGAGCTTGTTCGAGCCTGCTTGAGTCCACCTATATCCGTGGCCCCCCTCTTGCTTTGCCTTGCCTTGCCTGCCTGCCTGCCTGTTTAAGACAAAGGAGGGTATACCTGGCTAGTGGGCTAGGTTAGTGCAGTTCTTCTCCCTTTTCTTACAAGCGGAGAGGCGGCGCAGTGAAAAGAGTGAGGCGTACCAGAGAGAAGTCTCTTTTGGAGAGGAAAAGCGAGGAAAAGCGAGAGGAAAGTGAACTGAACAGATACATAAAAAAAACAAAAAAACTGTTAAATAGCAGAATTTGATGAATTACCGGAATCAACGGAAATCGACGGAAACTAATTAGTAGTAGATTTTTAATTGTGCATGAGTCTGATAAGGGGTTTGTGTCAGTGTTAAATTATTATTTTTTTGTTGTTGTTGTTGTTTGGCGGGTAGAGGGAATTGATTAAGAATAGATAGTTTGATTTGGTTATAAACAGTTAAATACAGTGTGAATACAGAGTGAATCAGGATGAGGTCAGGTCGCCATCGTTTGGCTATAACAAAGCCTACACAAAGTCAGATAGCTAAAGAATCTTTAGTGGTTCAACCCCAACCGGAGAAATATAAGCAAAATGGGGAAAATGTGGATAAGCAGGAAAATAGTGCAGTCATAGAGGGAAGTTTGTGTCAGTCAGTTGAAGATAAGATCTTATCAGCGCCCGTTAATAAGGTTATGGGTAGTATGGATAGTAGGATCTGTATGAAATCTCCATATGTAGCTCAATCATCTATAAGGAGTTATTTTTTTAAGTACCATCAAAACCAGTCTGACAAATACACAAGTAATATCACCGAAAAGGAAAAGGGTGAGTTTAGTGGGGATACTAGTGATGGTAAGGTGTCTTTAATCTCACCGCTATCATCGTGTAAAAAGGGGGAAAAGAGTTGTGATTTGATCTGTTTAAAGTTGCCTGAAAATCTGAATATTATAATGGATAATCAACGTAGTCAGGATAGGAATACAACTGATGAAGGGGTAGGAGTAGGAGTGGGAAAGGTGTCGTTATCTTTGTCCCAGGCGACATCATCCTTAGCTGGCCAGCAAAGGGCGCAGGTTCAGGCACAGATTCACGTGTGCGCCCCTATTGCTGACCAGGTAGAAAATGTCGAAGATGTTATTGTGTTCGATTCGGAAGTCGATTGTGGAATAGTAAAATTGGGTTGTGAAGAAAATATTATTGAACCGATATTGGTCCCAGAAGTCCCAGAAGTTTTAGAGGACTTAATTTTCAGTCCAAATAGCTGTTTGGACAAAAGTGGTAATGTCAGTTTATTTAATCTGGAACAGTCAAGTATAAGTATGGAGAATTGTTTTACCACTAATGAATTACTGATGGAACCAGGTGTGGGTAGTACTGATAATATTATTAATATAAATGATCAACCTAGCATAGAATTAAATGGCCATTTTAATCTAGCAGATATATCTTCGCCAATGAAACTGGAGGAGACAGACAAATCAAACCTAGGTGATCCAAAAGAAAGAGTGGTTAGTCCTGAGAGGGGCGTATGGGATTGTCTTTTATATACCATGGACTCTATCACCAATGCGCTTAATTTCCATTCTGATAAATTGGACGTCCAAGTAGATATCTTAAATAGATTAGCATCCCATGTTGTGGGTATTGATACAAAACTCCTGCAATTAACTAACCTCATAACAAAGGTTCAAGCGGACAAAGAGAACCTGTATATAACCTGTACCTGCGCTCAATTGATTGATAAAATTTCCGATTTACCATCTATAGTAAGCTCAATGGTCCACGAAGTAAAAATGTTGTCGGGTGCAAGAGTACAAGGTACGGAAAAAAACAACTGATTCATTAGAAAAAAAGAATATCTCAGGTTGTACGTCTAGACAGGGGCTATTGTCATTAGATAATTTGACTCTTTATCAAAAGGATTTACTCAATGGAAATAGTACAAATAGCTCTGATAATAATATTAAGGAACAACTTGTAAAAGATGAAAGCAAAATAAATGCAATAGAAGAACCCCTCAGTAATATGAAGGGTGTTTTAAATAAAGATTGTTTGGCAACAGGAAATTTTAATATTGAATATCCTATGTTAACCAAAAAACATAGTAGTGTAAAAAAGTCAGGCCCAAATCATACCCAGGAAACAAGTGTCCCTTTAAAACCAAAGAACCTTTCAAAAAGGGGAAAAAAAAGGTTAAGGAAGACACGTAATAAGATAATGTACAACTTACAATCACCCATTAAGAATAGTTGTGATAATCCCCCAAAAAATCCTAAAGAAACTAAAACCGAAACTGAAATGAAACTATATTTTCCGATTTTTGGTAATAATAAAAATTCGGGATTAAATGTTAAGAGAAATCATTTGAAGGATTGTGACAGTGATAGGGCTGAGCAGGATGAATATAAGTTGAGTCCAGGCCCTATACTAGAGCCTTCAAAAATTTTGAGGGAAGATGGATTGAAACAACTTATAAAGGAAAGGGTGGACACTATAGATGAACCTCTAGGTTATAAACAGAAATTGGCAGGCCATACTGATCATTTAAGTAGTATTAAAAATGAACAGGGGAATACCTTGTGTCTGAAATCTATTAATGATGTAATGGTTGAACAGGGAGTCCAGAAGGTTATCCATCAGCAAGGTGGCAATATGAATGATCAGGTGGCCCAATTGGATGTGCAATACGGAAAATTAATGAAGGATAATGAATTGAACTGCCTAGCAGATATTGTTCGGGTGTCTCCAACCGAGAACAGGTTGTCAACCACCTTTGTAGATGAGGAGGAAATAGAGGCATCAAACTTGCTGATTGATAAGAGGAAAGTAGCCTTTTGTCCTTATTATACAACAAGAGGTCCTCATGATATTTTAAATCGAGGTAATATCTTGAAATTGTTATATGCAATTATAGACCTTAAAGATGTGGTAACGGAGGATCTGGAAGCAGTAGAGTTTAGGCAGGAAGATGTCAATACGAATAGGGAAGCAACAATTACAACTTGGCGAAATACTGAAATTGTTGATAGAATAATGGCCAATGGCACAATATTTGAAAAGTGGGGTATTAGAGTTTGGAGACCGCAAGGTCCACGATATCCAACGCTGCTAATTCCAATCAATCCACCTGAGTTATTGACTCAAAAAAAAAAGAAAAAGGAGGAAAAAAAATTAGTTGAGGTATCACAGATAAGAATATTAAAAGGGGCATCAGGCCCATCGACGGAGTTAAATTTATCTTATGGGATCAAGGTTAGAAGTAGCCCGTCTGGTTTACGAACATGTGAGGCACTGAAAAAATCCCCAGAACTTTTAGACGATTGGAGCTGGCTTCCAGGAATATTAACAAATCCAAATCATGGAAAGAAGGATTGATGTGAACCTCTTTTTGATGAAGTTTCAAATACTCTTAAATTCTGTTCATGGAATACTAATGGCTTAAAATCCCTAATTGAGGATCCAAATGTAATAGATTTTCTAAACTCTTTTAATATTATAATTCTCCAAGAAACATGGAATATGTGTAGCGAACCATTTATTGGTTATTTTGAATACTGCAATATTGCAACACGTGAAGCTCATTCAGGTCGTCCTTGTGGTGGGCTCTCTATATATATGTTTCTTTAAGTCTTAGAGTAGAACATTTTGAAATAGACCTTCAGTTAAAATGGTTGCAGTGTATCAAATTAATAGCTGGTCAATCAATCATTTTTTTAAATGTTTATTTAAGTTGTAAAAAGAAGGTTAGATCCACTCAAATTATTCAGTTATGGGGACTGGTAAAAACTTTATATTTTGATCACCTAGATTCAGCATTTATTATCACAGGTGATTTTAACATGCACTTAGTTGCCTCAAAAAAACAGACAGTTGGTTTAAACTGTTTAGCTCAATGGACAGATTGTGAGTTTAAAAAGTACAATTTGAAAATTATGAAAGACTCAGATAATACTCCAACGTTTAATAAAGCTGGTGGTCTATCTGTAATAGACAATACAATAATGTCAAAAAAATTATTTAACTTAGTAAGCAGGTATCAGATAGTCCCGAGGATTGAGAGTGACCACAATCCTCAAGTGGTTAAATTTGATTTAGTCTTTGATTGCCTGCCTGAAACTAAAATCCTGAAAACAGCTCCCATAGCTTTTAATCTTAAAAGATTAATATGGAATGAAAAAAATGAGGCAAGTATTTTGGGAGTTCCTACCTGTTTAATACAAGATGTGCAGTCTGCTTATGGTGAAGGGAAACCCATGGTGGAATTGTGGACACATTTATGCAACAATCTCCTGGCTAAAGTTGCTAGGGATAAGCCATCTAGGGGTATATTATTGAACCCTAAGAAACCAGAGTGGTATTCATTCCACCTATTACAACAAAAAAGAAGACTCAATAAAGCAATTAGATTGCTGTACAGAAATAAAAGCAATGTATCGTTTTTTGAGATATCACTTAAAATTAGAGAATTAAAACAGGGCTACAAGAAGGAAATTTGGAGAGCAAAGCAAATGCATTATGAATCAATATGGGCTAAGATGCATTATGCTTGTAAATCAAAAGATCTGCGGTTATTCTGGGGCATAATCAATAACCTTGAAAATGGAAATAATAGAAGCAGTAGTGCTAATGTAGATGAAATAAGTTGGGTGAATTTTTTTAATTCGAAAGTGGATACTCAAGGCCAATTGCATGATAAGTGTATTAGTAATAGTCCTACCTGTAGGTCTAAAATAAAAAATGGAATTAGACAGGAGAGTCCTAATCATCATCAGTATAGTGTAGAAATCAAACCTTGGTCGCTTGAAAAAGTTGAAAAAGCGATAAATAAGATTAAATCCAATGGAGCTCCAGGACCAAATGGTATTCCGAATGCCATATTTAAAGCTAAATTAAGGAATTGGCCGGAGCTTTTAATGGTCCTGTTTAATGATATACTTAAAACAGGCCTTATTCCGTTAACATGGCACGGAAGTATCATACAACCAATCTATAAAAGTGGCCCCCAGGATAATCCGGCTAATTATCGATTAATTACACTTACAGATGTAGATGCAAAAATTTTTGCTAGTTGTCTGTTGGATGATTTAGAGGTATGGGCTTTAAAGGAGAAGTTGATTCCCAACTTTCAAACTGGGTTTAGAAAGGGTGAATCAACTCATACTAATCTGATTTTATTAACATTATTAGGTGAAAAAGCTAAAATGAGGAAGCAAACACTGTATGTGTGCTTCATTGACTTAAAAGCTGCGTTTGATTCTGTCCCACGAAACATTCTTTGGTCGAAGTTAAGGAACTGGGGAATATCGGAAACTTAATTAAAAATGATTACATTACTTTATTCCGATACCTGGGTTCAGATTAAGATTGGCGATGGTAAACATACGACTCGTCGTTTGACTACTAACGTAGGACTAAAACAAGGTTGTGTTTTGGCTCCTTGCCTTTTTAATCTTTTTATGGCCAATCTCCCAGCCCATTTTAATACTATTAATTCGCATTCACCCTCGATATACGGTAATTTAATTAAATATTTGCAATATGCTGATGATACCATCTTAATGAGCCAAACCGCTATAGGCCTAAAAAGGTTAATTGATTCCTTTAACTATGTCGTACAAAATGGACTATTAATATAAAAAAGACAAAAATAATGACTATGGGAAAGGGTAAACCGAGAATAAAAGAATGGAATATTAACGGCCTGGTGATTGAAAATGTTAAAACATATAAATACTTGGGTATTATTTTTGATGACAGACTGATATTTAGGCAGCATTTTAATAAACTTGAAGCCAGGGGTTTATCCCTCGCTTTTGCTTTTAGAAAATTGAGAGACAAATTGGTCTGTCCTAATTATGATCATTTAATGAGGGTGATGAGAGCTAAATTGATTCCATCTTTAGATTATTGTTCTATCATCTTTAGGGGCAAAGACGCAAAATTGCTTGATGATATAGAAATTAGGACATACAAATCTGTTTTTAAGATATCTAAATATATTAGTCGTGCCAATATAAGATTAGAATTTGGTTTGAAGAACCAATTATTGACACGCCAATCTGTATTTTTAAAATCTTTATTATCATTAGTCCGATCAGAGGAAGGATCTTTAGCGAAGTTGTGTTGGCTCGAAATTTCAGAAGGTGAATACTCGAGAAGTTGGCAGTCATATTTAAATGATTGTTTAAGCAATTATAAATGCTTAAAATTAGAAGACGAAGTGAGGAGTAAAACTGTATTTAAGAAAGAAATGAATCAAATGGCTGCTTTGCTTAGCACTATAGTGGACAAGGATGACCTGAGAAAAAAAACTCATTTTTGGACTATAGCTAACTCTTTTGGTAGGTTGTCCCCTCAACTTTATTTGTCATACCATTTGAGACCTTTGATTAAGAACAAATGTATTCATTTAAGGTTGGGTAGATATCCAACAAAGGATGGAATACCAAAATGGGAAAGTAAATGGTCATCTAATGTCTGCAGGCTCTGTGGGTTAACTGAAGAAACCTCAATGCATATTGTAACAATATGCCCAGGGCTAACTGATGCTCGAAAGTCTATCCTTAAACCGATTTTTAACGAATCGGGAGTTAGAACATGTAGGAATGCAGTTATTGCCTGTTTAAGTGGTGATGATATTAAATTTGTCCATCTCTTTATTAAGTTCATCACTATTGTGGAAAAGAAATTGCAAAAAATAGCTGCTTGAAGAATATCATACGACTATAGAGTACCAGCAACTTATATAATTTAGGAGTTTGTAGACAATTATTAGCGATAACATTCTTTTTTTAGTTGGTATGATCTCTTAATGTCTACTTATTGAAATTATGAAATGTGTTATCATTAGAAGTTGCTGTCGCTCACAGGTCATATTATATCAACTGTGTTACTGCTAAAATATCTGACGTTAAAACATGTTACTCTAATTAGATGTAGTTAAAATAATTTTGCTGCTAACATAAAGCACCTTAGTAAGCACAATGCACTTTATAGTAGTTTATAAATGGATAATAGTAAAAGGATCTCAACTGTAATATCTGCTACTAATATATGTTACCTTAGAAAGATGTTGCTAAAATATTTTTTGCGGTTAGTAAAAGGTATTATGGTAAGCATAATGCTTTTTTCTTTTTTTCTTTTTTTTATTTAACATGAAACGATAATAGTGAAATAATTGCAAATTACAAAAACTACTGCTAATATATGTTGTTTTATTTTGTTGCATTTTAAATGGAAATTATTGGAAGTATAATGTTCTCTACGGATTATAAAGCTTTTTAATTACTGTTTCATGTAAAGGTTTTAACGTTAGGTTGAAAAATGTTTAATTACTAATTTACAAGTAGTGGTTCTATTCAAAGGTGTTTTTATTTTATTTTTGTGTGTGTGCACATTATTGTAATGATTTTAATTAATCAACAAATAAATTACTCTCTCTAGCGTGCCTGCTGCACAACTCTCTGTGCAACGTGAGCCAAACTGGAAGCACATTCAAGGTGCTTTACTAAGAGTTTATCTGCTAAGGAAGGTTGGTGGGTTGAGCGCATGTGCAATGTGAACCAACGGACAAGCACAGTTATTCGTAGTTGGCAGCCAACGCTTGTTAACCTAAAACAGATATCACGGAATAAAGGACCTAAAAGAAGACCTGCGAAAAAAAGCACATCACCGCCTGCAGGTTCTACCTAAAAACGGACACCAATTTTGGGCAGAGACAAAACGGCTGGCACGCTGTTAGTAGGGCCAGTTAGTTTGAGATGCCTCCATCTTTCCTCTGTGGGAGCAAAATATTATCTGACAGCTTGCAGATCCCGAGCACTCGTTCACGCCAAGTAGAGGTGAGAAAACGACCCGTTTTCCTCTTCTTCGCATAGGTTGCAGATTCCTTTGGGGACTAGGGGAATCTACCCAGTGTGCCCCACGGCTAGGGTGACCAGACGTCCCGGTTTTCCCCGGACGGTCCCC
The DNA here is from genome assembly GCF_964204655.1 of Triturus cristatus. NCBI lineage: Eukaryota > Metazoa > Chordata > Amphibia > Caudata > Salamandridae > Triturus > Triturus cristatus. The sequence continues at coordinate 241,929,057 of NC_140583.1, forward strand.
GTTTTTGGAGAAGTATCCCCGTGTCCCGACACTGCTCTCAAAGTGAGTCAAATGTCCCCGTTTTTAGAACAGTGTCCGGGTTAAACACAGAAATGTCCCGTTTTTTTTACTGTTCCGGCAACTAGAGCCAAATTTCGGGGGGTGGGGGTTGGGGGGGCTAAGCAAAAATTTCGGGGGGGGCTGTATCTTTAAACAGTAGGCAGAGTGGCGCTGATTTCGGGGGTGGGGGGGCTGAATCTAGGCAGAGTGGAGCTGCAGGGGCTCTTAGAAGGGGTGAAACAGCGAGGCCTCATTAACATGCAAATGGTCTTTTTAAAGACCTGTGAAGTGCTCTGGCACGGCTTTGTGTCTGCCCGGGAAGCGGTCTCATCCCGGGCTGCCACACACGACGGGGAGGGTGGGGGGGGGGGGCTGAAGCCCTTTGAGTTCAATGGGTGTTGCGCGCCTGGTGAGCGCTGTAGCAGGAAGGGAAATCCTTTGAAGAGAGACATTTTCTCTTGGGATTTCCCTTCTCTTTGTTCACGCAGCGCAACCTACGTCGTCATAACGTGGCAGCCATCGGTCATTGCCTCCATCAGTCTGGCCTGACACCTTATCAAGAGAACACCTTCAGCCCTGCAGTGATCTTTGTTGCTCAAAAAGTTTGGTGCATGCCCGCCATGTTTCTGATGACCGCGCTCCAAACATATTTGTTTATTCGAAACAAACTTCTAAAGTGGAAGATTATTCTAAACAATACAAAAATGCCCCCACACCCTGAGTGTTTTATATCTTGGTGTTGGGTATGATTATTTGTTTTTCTGTTTGTGACCACCAGATTCTATTGGGCAGTGATGGACGGAAAGAAGGGCACATCATATTGTTCACTCGAAATAATTGAGACCGTCTGATGCCTTTACTCTAACTGTGAGAGCACGTTCTGGTAGGAAGCGTGTCACTCGAATTGCACTCCGATGGAGAAATTAATCAAGCGAGGGTCGTTTTCTGTATTTCATGAGTTTATTCAATTCACATGTATGTAGTCATTCCTTTAGAAAGGTATCGTTTTCACTGAAGGTTAAACATCACAAACGAGTATATTGAAATTCATAACTCGATGTAGCTCATGTAGCCCAATGCATTTCGGGCCAATGCGGCCCTTCGTCAGGGGCAGCACTAAAAGGGAGGATACAAGGGAACAGCTTTTACTCAATACGATAGTGTCATACGTCAATCAATCTAAAGAGCAGTAGGCATAAATCAACATTCCAAATTGACGGGTTAGGTGTAAATAAAGCGAGCAAGAGTGTGAACAAGGTTTGAAAAGTGTGATTTAAGTAAAACAGTGGTGCAAGGACAAGTGCATTGTATTATGACAAAGTATAAAAAAGTGAACTGTAGTCACAGGCGTGGGTGGTAAATCATGTAGAACAAGTGAAGTGTATTAGAATGGATTGCATGCGAGCGTAAAAAATATAAAAAAGCGTGTAGATCAAAGTTGAACTACGTGACGGGAAAACATGGCAAGTGCGTGTGATCGTAGTTGATACTAGTGCAGAGATGGACAAACTGTTCGGGGAATTTCAAGAAAGTCAAAGAAGAAAGGTGATGGAAAATTTAGGAGCCGGGTGAAAAAGAGAGCCAAAGGTGTGCGAATTAACAAGGTGGACGTAGAACGGCAAAGTTATAGAGGAGCGAGGCGGTGTCGGCGATGGCGTACACTACTTACGTGATGCTGGGTTAAAGTCGATCAAGGCGAAGCGGTCAAAGGTACCGGTGTGTCAGCAAGTCAGTAGACTGTGAAACGCGCGCGGTTTTAAAGGGTGTCAGGTGATCGTGATCACTAATCAGATACTGGAGGCCTCGTAGCCAATCGTGTGCATTAGTACTGGTCAATGTATCGTCCAACGTGTAAAGAGCCGATAGGTTTGTCGTAAATGGTAGAGTCCAATCAAAACAAGAGAATACGAGCCTGTTACGAAGTAACGGCGTCTGTGTAGCTACATGTAAAGAGATACGTGAATAGTAGGAAGAGTGTACAGGATCAAAGCAAGGTTTACGAAAAGTCGAAAGGGATGTTGAAAAAAGAGAAGTAAAAAAACGCGAGTGTATAAACAAGCGTAATCTGGAAAAAGGTGGTAAAGCCAATGGCGAAAAGAATAATGGCAGTGTGTTAATGCAACTAATAGTAAGGTAATATGGAGTAAACATGTGAAAGTGTCAGCGGAGTGAATAGGGGAACAAAGCGAGAAGGTATAACACATAGTACAATGGTAAGTAAAAACACACCAAATTACAAAATAGACTGAAGAATGCTGGTGAACAGTGCTAGTGGATGGTGATAACAAGTGCGATAAGTGGCTGGCAAAAATAAGTAACAATGATAGAACATCAGGGAATACAAGGTTGTGGGGTCCCGGGTCTCATGGGTGTATACCCATATGATTCAAATCGAGGTGTATTCTGAAAACTGGAAAAAAGGTCAGAATCAAAGAACATTACAAAAAGCAACCTAGATCATAACGATCATTGAGTCCTTTAGGATGAATCGAATCAAGTTTGTTGATCCAAAAGACTTCACGTTGTAATAGATGTTGTGTGTTATTTCGTCCTTTTATGATCGGTACTTGTTCGAGAATCAAGAAGCGTAGTTGACAAATATTATGTTGTAAACGATCAAAATGGTTAGCAATGGGAGATTTTGTCTGATGAGTACGTATGTTGCTCTTGTGTTCGTTGAGACGAATATGTATTTTTCTCTCTGTCTTGCCAACGTAAACAAGCCCACAGGGGCATTTGAGTAGGTATATAACGTTCTGAGTGTTACACGTGGCTGTTACGGTTAGGTTTATGGGAAAACCTTTGTGAGGGTGTGCAATCTTATTACCCTTGATAATAGAATTGCAGTTTCCGCAGTTCAAGCAGGGGATGGTACCTTTGAAATCACTGGTGTGGAGATTTTTAGGCGTGGATAAAAGTTGTTTCAAATTTTGAGATCTTTGGTATGCAAATCTGGGTTGTGAATCAAAAATGTGTCGAAAGTCTGGTTCATTGCTCAGAATCGGCCAATATCTTAACACAATTTTTTTGATTTGGTGGCTTCTTGTTGAGAATTTGGAAATGAACACAGATCTAGTTTCTTGTTGGACCTGTAGTTTTGGTTGAAGCAAGTCTTGTCTGGTAGGAATGGCGGCTTTGGCAATTGCGCTTTCCAAGATGGTAAGAGGATAATTGCGTTGTTTAAATTTATTTATGCAAGAGGTTTTACTAGATTCGTAGAGTTCATCTGAGCTGGCAATTCTTTTGAGTCGTAGCAATTGGGAGTACGGTAAATGTTTTTTTAGAGAAGGCTGATGAAAACTGTCATAATGTAATAGATTGTTCCTGTCAGTGGGTTTAGTGTATACTTGTGTGGTGAGTGGATTTCCAGTGTTGGTAACAAGAGTATCCAAGAAAGTTACTGACTCATGACTCATGACTGATGTTATGGGTAAATTCAATTCGGTGATCCACTGTGTTGAGAATTTCAATCAGTTGATCCAGTAGGGTAGTCGGTCCTTTCCAAATGATGAAAATATCATCTATGTATCTTTTGTAAAGAATCAAGTTATTTGTCCAGTCCGCATTCCTGAGAATATGATCCAGTTCGAAACGGTACATGTAGAGATTGGCGTACGTGGGCGCAGCACAATTGCCCATTGATGTGCCCGAGCATTGCATATAGTACGTTCCGGACCATTCGAAGTAACTATGGTAGAGTGAAAAATGAATGAGTTCCATGAGGAATATGTTCAGGTTATTGGGTTTGTCGGTCTGCAGTAAAAATGATTCGATAGCTTCAAGTCCTTTATCATGCGGAATTGATGTATACAATGACTTTACGTCGATTGTGGCCAATGTGATGTCAGGGGTGATTTGATTCTGTATTGATTGTATGATGTTTAGGAAGTCGGTGGTATCCTTGATATATGTTGACATGGATTGGACTAGTGGTTGCAAATGTTTATCCAAGTATCTTCCCACCGGTTCATGAATTGAGTTTATTGTCGATACAATGGGTCTGAATGGAGGTTTAGTTGCAGGTTTATAGATTTTGGGTAGCATGTATATATATGGAGTAACCGGATCTTCCTTGATGAGAAATTTTTTGTCTTCATCTTTGATGGTGCCGTTTTCATGAGCGTTATTCACAATGATCTTGAGAATATTTGTGAATTCCTTGGTAGGATCTGATGGTATTGGCATGTAGATATCAGAGTTTTGAACATGCTCGTTGACATTATCGTGGTAAAAGGTGGAATCCATGATAACTAGGATTGTCAGCTTCTCTGAAGGTGATTTCGGGTTTGTTCGCCAGATGTTTGAGAGTATCATGTTCTTTGCGTGTCAAATTAGCAAAAGTGCTTTTGGTATGGTAAGTAATCTTTTTGAGATCTTTTCTAACAATTGTTTCAAAAGCGTCTAATGCTTTGTGGCTGGATGGAGCCATAAATGTACTCTTGTTCCTTAAACCAAGTAACGTATTCTCGCGAGGTGTATCCGGTGTTTGGATAATGTTGTGAAAAAAATGTTTCAATCTTAGGGATCTCATGAATTTAAAGAGGCTGATTTCTGTTTCCAACTGGTTAGAATGGTAGGTGGGTACGAATGAAGTACCTTTTTGCAGAGTTTGTATTTGAAATTGAGTGAGAGTGTAGTCGGAAATATGAATTACTAGGTTTTCTGACTGCATGTGCTTTTTGCAATGGTTTTGGACGTGGACTTTCCTCCTGGATCTCCTGGTGGTTTTGGACCTGATCCTAAAAAATGTTGTTTGTTGGCACTGGTTGAAGGTTCATCACAGGCTGCTTGTAATGTTTCTGTTGATTCAGGAATTTCAGTAGATGGTTTAGTGGATGCACTGGTAGAAGGTCTGATGTTGGTGGAAGAATCGTCAGAAGATGTAGCGTCTGACTCAAACGTACGACCTGTTTGTTTGCGTTGTTGTCTTCTTGTGGCGTAAACGTCGGCCCACGTTTAAACCTCTCCGAGTTTATAATCAACTGTGTCACGCTTAAATTTTCGGGTTTTTCTCTCATTGATTTCATTTGTATATGCATCTAGTTGTTTATTGATATCTGCTAATGTCACGTTCCAATCTGTGTCAGATAAATTTGTAGAAATGTCCTGTCTTAGGTCGTCGATTTCTTTAGTCAATTCTTCCAATAATTTTGATAACTCTTCAACAATCAGAAGTATTAGATCGAGTGAACATTTGTTGAGGATGGCTTCCCAACGTAATGTAAATCTCGGATTGTTCTTGCATAAGGTTGATTTGAGTGCTATCCTTAGTCCCCTTGGGATCCGTTGGACCTTGTGGTACCTGATGAGGGTGCTAGCATGTAAACGTTGATTTATCGCTCTTTTAGATGTGTATAGCAATTGCTTTATATTAGATTGAACAGAGGTTGTACCAGAGCTGGATCCTGTAGTGTCCTCGAAAAGTGCATATATGCGTTGTGTTTCTTCAGGTGTGTACATGAAAGTCTCTGTTCTGCTTTCTTTGTTGATTTCGGTGTCTTCCATAGTCTGGCGGTGCGCGATCTCTGTGGCTCAGGATGGGTAAAGAGATTGATGAAGAGAGAGGAAGCGCACTCGTGTTAAATCAATGTACTTTCGGTAAGCAAGGTATGGGTGCAGACGAGTAGATCCCCCTGAGTAGGGATGAGAATACTGTGAGAGCACGTTCTGGTAGGAAGCGTGTCACTCGAATTGCACTCCGAAGGAGAAATTAATCAAGCGAGGGTCGTTTTCTGTATTTCATGAGTTTATTCAATTCACATGTATGTAGTCATTCCTTTAGAAAGGTATCGTTTTCACTGAAGGTTAAACATCACAAACGAGTATATTGAAATTCATAACTCGATGTAGCTCATGTAGCCCAATGCATTTCGGGCCAATGCGGCCCTTCGTCAGGGGCAGCACTAAAAGGGAGGATACAAGGGAACAGCTTTTACTCAATACGATAGTGTCATACGTCAATCAATCTAAAGAGCAGTAGGCATAAATCAACATTCCAAATTGACGGGTTAGGTGTAAATAAAGCGAGCAAGAGTGTGAACAAGGTTTGAAAAGTGTGATTTAAGTAAAACAGTGGTGCAAGGACAAGTGCATTGTATTATGACAAAGTATAAAAAAGTGAACTGTAGTCACAGGCGTGGGTGGTAAATCATGTAGAACAAGTGAAGTGTATTAGAATGGATTGCATGCGAGCGTAAAAAATATAAAAAAGCGTGTAGATCAAAGTTGAACTACGTGACGGGAAAACATGGCAAGTGCGTGTGATCGTAGTTGAGACTAGTGCAGAGATGGACAAACTGTACGGGGAATTTCAAGAAAGTCAAAGAAGAAAGGTGATGGAAAATTTAGGAGCCGGGTGAAAAAGAGAGCCAAAGGTGTGTGAATTAACAAGGTGGACGTAGAACGGCAAAGTTATAGAGGAGCGAGGCGGTGTCGGCGATGGCGTACACTACTTACGTGATGCTGGGTTAAAGTCGATCAAGGCGAAGCGGTCAAAGGTACCGGTGTGTCAGCAAGTCAGTAGACTGTGAAACGCGCGCGGTTTTAAAGGGTGTCAGGTGATCGTGATCACTAATCAGATACTGGAGGCCTCGTAGCCAATCGTGTGCATTAGTACTGGTCAATGTATCGTCCAACGTGTAAAGAGCCGATAGGTTTGTCGTAAATGGTAGAGTCCAATCAAAACAAGAGAATACGAGCCTGTTACGAAGTAACGGCGTCTGTGTAGCTACGTGTAAAGAGATACGTGAATAGTAGGAAGAGTGTACAGGATCAAAGCAAGGTTTACGAAAAGTCGAAAGGGATGTTGAAAAAAGAGAAGTAAAAAAACGCGAGTGTATAAACAAGCGTAATCTGGAAAAAGGTGGTAAAGCCAATGGCGAAAAGAATAATGGCAGTGTGTTAATACAACTAATAGTAAGGTAATATGGAGTAAACATGTGAAAGTGTCAGCGGAGTGAATAGGGGAACAAAGCGAGAAGGTATAACACATAGTACAATGGTAAGTACAAACACACCAAATTACAAAATAGACTGAAGAATGCTGGTGAACAGTGCTAGTGGATGGTGATAACAAGTGCGATAAGTGGCTGGCAAAAATAAATAACAATGATAGAACATCAGGGAATACAAGGTTGTGGGGTCCCGGGTCTCATGGGTGTATACCCATATGATTCAAATCGAGGTGTATTCTGAAAACTGGAAAAAAGGTCAGAATCAAAGAACATTACAAAAAGCAACCTAGATCATAACGATCATTGAGTCCTTTAGGATGAATCGAATCAAGTTTGTTGATCCAAAAGACTTCACGTTGTAATAGATGTTGTGTGTTATTTCGTCCTTTTATGATCGGTACTTGTTCGAGAATCAAGAAGCGTAGTTGACAAATATTATGTTGTAAACGATCAAAATGGTTAGCAATGGGAGATTTTGTCTGATGAGTACGTATGTTGCTCTTGTGTTCGTTGAGACGAATACGTATTTTTCTCTCTGTCTTGCCAACGTAAACAACCCCACAGGGGCATTTGAGTAGGTATATAACGTTCTGAGTGTTACACGTGGCTGTTACGGTTAGGTTTATGGGAAAACCTTTGTGAGGGTGTGCAATCTTATTACCCTTGATAATAGAATTGCAGTTTCCGCAGTTCAAGCAGGGGATGGTACCTTTGAAATCACTGGTGTGGAGATTTTTAGGCGTGGATAAAAGTTGTTTCAAATTTTGAGATCTTTGGTATGCAAATCTGGGTTGTGAATCAAAAATGTGTCGAAAGTCTGGTTCATTGCTCAGAATCGGCCAATATCTTAACACAATTTTTTTGATTTGGTGGCTTCTTGTTGAGAATTTGGAGATGAAAACAGATCTAGTTTCTTGTTGGACCTGTAGTTTTGGTTGAAGCAAGTCTTGTCTGGTAGGAATGGCGGCTTTGGCAATTGCGCTTTCCAAGATGGTAAGAGGATAATTGCGTTGTTTAAATTTATTTATGCAAGAGGTTTTACTAGATTCGTAGAGTTCATCTGAGCTGGCAATTCTTTTGAGTCGTAGCAATTGGGAGTACGGTAAATGTTTTTTTAGAGAAGGCTGATGAAAACTGTCATAATGTAATAGATTGTTCCTGTCAGTGGGTTTAGTGTATACTTGTGTGGTGAGTTGATTTCCAGTGTTGGTAACAAGAGTATCCAAGAAAGTTACTGACTCATGACTCATGACTGATGTTATGGGTAAATTCAATTCGGTGATCCACTGTGTTGAGAATTTCAATCAGTTGATCCAGTAGGGTAGTCGGTCCTTTCCAAATGATGAAAATATCATCTATGTATCTTTTGTAAAGAATCAAGTTATTTGTCCAGTCCGCATTCCTGAGAATATGATCCAGTTCGAAACGGTACATGTAGAGATTGGCGTACGTGGGCGCCCGGGAAGCGGTCTCATCCCGGGCTGCCACACACGACGGGGAGGGTGGGGGGGGGCTGAAGCCCTTTGAGTTCAATGGGTGTTGCGCGCCTGGTGAGCGCTGTAGCAGGAAGGGAAATCCTTTGAAGAGAGACATTTTCTCTTGGGATTTCCCTTCTCTTTGTTCACGCAGCGCAACCTACGTTATCATAACGTGGCAGCCATCGGTCATTGCCTCCATCAGTCTGGCCTGACACCTTATCAAGAGAACACCTTCAGCCCTGCAGTGATCTTTGTTGCTCAAAAAGTTTGGTGCATGCCCGCCATGTTTCTGATGACCGCGCTCCAAACATATTTGTTTATTCGAAACAAACTTCTAAAGTGGAAGATTATTCTAAACAATACAAAAATGCCCCCACACCCTGAGTGTTTTATATCTTGGTGTTGGGTATGATTATTTGTTTTTCTGTTTGTGACCACCAGATTCTATTGGGCAGTGATGGACGGAAAGAAGGGCACATCATATTGTTCACTCGAAATAATTGAGACCGTCTGATGCCTTTACTCTGCTGGGCGGTCGAAGTGAAATTTCCGTGAGCAGAGCCTGAAGGGGCAATGCCGTTGGAGCGCAGGCAGCCTGCCCTAATCAAAATAGAGTGGGCAAGCAGAGGGTTTTGCAGACAAGGTAGTCAGTCAAGTTTCTGATGAAGTACCCTAACCGCAGGACTCTGAATTAGGCCCCTCATGATCTTCCAAGATGTATAATTGCAAGTCTGATGACAATCTGTCATTATGTAGCCCACACGAGGTATGACAAAAACTAATATGAATCGTGAAACAATTTAAATTCAACAAAGAATTGTTTTGAAATAATATTGAACTCTGCTAAAGTTACTAAAATAGACTCGTAAACAGAATTCCTCTTGCTAAAGGTGTAAAGCTCCCCTAGATAATCTTTTCCACATCATTTTTGAATGTCAAGTGTCTGATGTACCTTAAAAATTGTCTCTTCACCATCTCTTAACCTAAAGAATTCTTGCAACTTTTCATACACGTGCTTTATTATTACAGTTTAATATTATTCATTCTACCATTTTAGACGTCTGAAACTGTTTTATTAGTGTAAAGTATTATTTGTCAATTAGAGTTTATAAGTCATTAAAGGCAATATATCCCCTCTCACACACTTATTGCATGCCTCATATTTATGTAATGGTGTTGGAACATGTTAGGCTGGTGCCAGAAGGATGACTGGCCAGGGGTGCATTGCTCTTCGGTTAGACTGTCTCTAGACAAGTATTACTGCTGTAGAACTTTACATGTTTATTGTGGACCCGAAAACATCCTGCACGCACCTTTGAGAAAGTGATCGTAATAAAGTCTGACTAGCTCTGCTAGAGGAGACCTGGGTGAAAGATATATTGTAATACAGGGTGGTCACCAACTATAGCAAATGTTGAGGCAAAGTCTGTTTCAATGGAATTAATGGTTACTGCCGGTAAAAGACCTCTGATTTGTCGTCTGTAATGCTTCATCTCGGTCTGTGGAGGGAGCTGTCCTTGTAGTCCTTTTTCTATGTCTATGACAGCTGTCAAATAGTCCTACTTTTATGTCGATGGTTACTGCAAACCTTAGTCCTACTTCTATGTCTATGACCTGTCCCCGTTTTTTGTTTTGAGAATCTGGTCACCCTAGCCCCCACCCCCAGAAACGTGGGTTATTCAGGATATGATGTCCAAGGCGGGAGTCCCCCAGGACTCAGGACCCGAAGGTTCTTCGGACTCTTCTATATGAGAAAGACTGATAGATGCCAATGTTTTGAAGTGCAAGTGTTACCGCAGGGGTGGGCGCCATCGTGCCAGGAGTGCCTGTACTATGCGCATCATTATGCAAGCACAATAGTTATGCAGAAAGGAGCATCAAGGTGCCAAGAATGTCCACAAGATTTCAAGAATGATCACCATTTGGTATGTTCAGATTTGCCTGATTACTAAGTATCTGCAGAATAGGAGTGATTTACAAATGGAGCCTGGGGCAGGAGAGCTCGCACCGGTCACATATAGTGAATTTAGTTACACTGATGTGTGCTCTGATCAGAAAGAACAGTCTCCTGATCTTCCTCACAGGGGTATTCTCATGAATAGAATCAAACAATCAACTCAATATTTCTTCCATGTCCATATAATATACAACGTATTATGTGGGTTGCATAAAATTCATCCTCAAACTCCTTGTTTCGTTAGAAATCTTCTTTATTCAAATCTTCATAGAATGAATATTAAAATAATTTTAATTCTCTGAAGATTTGAATAAATAAATATTTTATACGTAAATGTCAAATAGTGCATTTCATTAACATGCAGAAATGTTTCACCGTAGTACATCAGATTAAATCAGTGCATTGAGAAGTAATTTTTTTTTTTAAGTCATAGTTTTCAAACATGAAATCAGAATCATTCATTCTCCCCCCTCCCTCCCACAACAATGTCAATAGTGTACTAAGAGGCAAGTCAGTTAGGAGGCCTGGGTTTCTATTATACATTAACAAAATTATAATTTATTAAATCAAACACAGGAAAAGGTTTTGTACAGCACCCATTCTGAAGTCACGTATTTCGAGGTCCTCATATGTGATCAAGAAGAAAAAGGAGGAAAAGTGAAATAAAACTATTGCCTAGTATCACACAGTTTGGTTAAGTGGAGAAGAACAAGTTACTTACCTTTGGTAACGATATATCTGTAAGAAACATAGGTTAGTTATAGATTTCTTACCTTAGAATTACCCCCAGGCGTTAGACTGGATTTGGAAAGATTGTCAGCAGTACCCCTGCGAGTCGGAAGGTGGCGTCGGTCCGCTCCTAGTCAGTCGTCGGCATAGTGGTCACCAGGATGACGTCGCAGTAGCTACATAGACACCGCCCTCGCACGCTGACTTCAGCTCTGTACACGACTTTCCACGCCAGAAGCGCAGAGCCATGCAAGACACTGACCACTGGTGCACAAATCCAGGGCCCTAAAAGGATGTGCTTAACCCTAAAAGTCAGTTTGCAGAATGGGGAGGATGGGTGGGGTGGGAAGGAATCTAACCTATGTTTTTACAGATATATCGTTACCGAAGGTAAGTAACTTGTTCATCTGAAAGATAGTTAGGTATAGATTCCTTACCTTAGAATAGATACCCCAGCAATACCAACCCCGGAGGTGGTTCTGTGAACCAAGTTCACATCTGAAAGTCCTGGAGAACAGCACGGCCAAAGAAGCAGTCTCTCAGGACTTGGCTGTCCAGGCGTAAACGTGTGCAGTGATGCCCACGTAGCTGCCTGACAGATGTCATTTATGGGGACTCTTCGTCCCAAAGTAGTAGTAGCTGTCGTCGCCCTGGTGGAATGGGTGCGCAGCCCCACAGGAGGCTCCTTCTTAGCCAAAGAATAGCAGGCTTTGATGCACAAAACGACCACCTGGAGATGGTCCGTTTGTGCACAGCGCAACCTTTCTTAGCGCCCACATAACCAACAAAGAGCTGGTCGTCCACCTGGAATTGTTTGGTGTGATCAAAGTAGAAAGAAAGAGCACGGTTTGGATCCAGACGGTGGAGCCTCTCTTTCGAAGGATGTGAAGGCGGAAAGAAGATGGGCAAAGTGATGGTTTGGCCAATGTGGAAAGAAGTAACGACCTTGGGAAGAAAGGAGGGTTGAGTTCTAAGGACGACCTTGTCCGGATAGACAGACAGAAAAGAAGGCTAGGAAGACAGAGCTTGTAGCTCACTCACCCTGCGCGCAGAGGTGATGGCCACTAGAAAAGCAGTTTTCAAAGTGAGAAGCCTTAGAGGACAGTTATGTAACGGCTCAAAGGGAGCACACATAAGATATGTCAGGACCAAGTTCAAGTCCCACCGGGGTATTACAAAGGGAACAGAAAGAAAGAGATGAGTAATGCCCTTAAGAAATCTATTTACAACAGGGGACTTGAAAAGAGAAGGCTGATCAGGTAGCCTGAGAAAGGCTGAAATGGCCGAAATATAGCCCTTTAGAGTACACAGAGCAGGGCTCTGCTGGGTCAAAGTAAGGAGGAACAGAAGAACCTCAAAAAGAGGGGCAGAAAGGGGATCCGCTGTGTACCATGCCCCAAATTTATTCCATCTGCAGGCGTATACCGTCTTAGTGGAGGGATGCCTGGATCACAGACTTCGGGAGGCAAGTCAAACAACTTCAACTGCCGCCGCTCAATCTCCACGCAAGGAGGTGGGGGCTGGACAGGTTCAGGTGGAGGACCGTTCCCTGCTTCTACGACAGAAGATCCTCCTGAAGCGGCAGTCGGATCGGAGGATCGATGGCCATGTTGAGCAGCTTGGGATACCAGACTCTTTGTGCCCAATCGGAGCCACAAGAGTAACTTGAGGCTGGTGGCGTTTGATCTTCTTCAGCACTCTGGGCAGAAGTGGTATAGGCAGAAAGGCGTATAGAAGACCGCAACTCCACTCGAGATGAAAAGCGTCGCCTAGTGAGTGCCGCCTTGGAAATCCCATTGCGCATAGTTACTGAGATTGCGCGTTCTCTTTGGTGGCAAATAGATCTAACCAAGGCTCTCCCCACTGCTGAAAGAGACCTTACACCACCTCCGAGTGAAGACGCCATAAGTGATCCATCATGCACCTGCAGCTGAGTTAGTCCGCCCAGGCGTTCAGTGAACCTGCCAGGAGTTGAACCACCAGGGATAAGCCCTGATGTTCCAGACATGTCTGGAGGCGAAGGGCCACTTGACATAGGGTCCATGACCCCACCCGCCTTGTTTATTGCAGTACCACATGGCGGTGGTGTTGTCGGTGAACCCCTGCACTACTCTTGCCCGGACAGAGGGAAGGAAGACTTTCAGTGCAAGACGGATAGCCCGAAGCTCCAAAAGGTTGACATGGAGCCCGCACTCCGCCGGAGACCAGAGGCCTTTCCCATGTGGCTGCCCATCCCAGCAGGGATGCATCTGTCACCACTGTGTGTTCTGGTTGGGGAAGGGAGAGGGATCTGCCGTTGACCCAATCCTGGTTCCTGAGCCACCACTGCAATTGTTGTGCAGTGCGCTCCGAGATCTAGATGCAATTGGACAGATTCCCTTGATGCTGCGCCCACTGGAACTTCAGGTCCCACTGCAGAGTCCGCATATGCCACCTGGCATGATCAAACAGCAGGGTGCAGAAGGCCATGAGGCTTAGCAGCCTCAGGGTCATACTGACCGAAACCCGGGCTAGGGGCTGAAAGATCGGAATCATAGCCTGAATATCATGGACTCGCTGTTTGGGAGGATAAACCGGAAACTGAGCCGTGTCCAGAATTGCTCCCATGAAGAGGAGCTTCTGAGATGGGGTCAGGAGTGACTTCAGCACGTTGATGGAGAACCCCAGCGAATGCAGGAGGTCGGCCGTAGTCTGGAGGTGGGAGACGACAGCCTGGGGCTAGCCCACCTTCAACAGCCAGTCGTCGAGATAGGGGAAGACTGGAACCCCTGATCTGCGCAGATGAGCTGGGACCACCCCCATCACTTTCGAGAACACCCTAGGGGCGCTGGTAAGGCCACAGGGGAGCACGGTAAACTGAAAGTGCTCGTGGACTACCGTGAACCGCAGGTAACGCCAGTGGGCCGGCAGGACGGGGATGTGAAAGTAAGCGTACTGCAAGTCCAACGCTACCATCCAGTTTCCAGGGTCGAGGGCAGACAAGAGCTGAACGAGTTTCAACATCTTGAACTTCTCCTTCCGGAGGAATCAGTCGACGTTCCTGAGATCCAAGATAGGACGCAGGCCTTTGTCCTTCTTGGGTACCAGAAAGTAGTGGGAATAGCAACCACGACCTACTTCTGGGGCAGGAACGCGCTCGATGGCACCCTTGGCCAAGAGTGCCGAAACTTCCTGTTGGAGAAGGGCCAGGTGATCCTCCGACATGTGATGGTACTGAGGAGGCATGGAGGAAGGGGTAATCTCGAAGGAGAGGGGGTAGCCCCTTCAGACTATTTGCAAAACCCACCTGTCCGACATGATGGTGCACTAGTGCGGGAGGTGATGGCGGATCCTGCTGCCCCAGGCATTTAGTGGCCCTGAAAGGTCGTACTAGGAAGGTTTGGAGGCTGCTGGGAGAGGGAGCTGTGGTGGACTGGCCCACTCGCTGGCCCCAGAACCATGCCGGTGGTTCCCATGTCCCCGGCTGCGCTGTGGCTGAACTGCTTGCACTGGCCTGTGGCCCTGGACGGGACATAGTGGGGCACCACTTCTGTAGCCACGAAAGGGGTGAAAGGCAGACTGCGCAGGGTGGGTGGTGGAGAGGCCCAAGGACCTGGCCGTAGCCCGAGAGTACTTAAAGCGCTCTAGCTCATTGTCCACCTTGTCGCCGAAAAGGCGACGGCCATCAAAGGGCATGTCCAGAAGGGTGGATTGGACATCCCCGGTAAAACCAGTCAAATGCAACCAGGGGTAGCGTCGAAGGGCAACGGACGTTGAAATCTTCCTGCCAAGTGCGTCGGTGGTATCCAGCCCACAGCGGATGGTAAACCTTGCTGTGTCTCTCCCCTCAGCAACTGCATGGGAGAGTATGGCCCGGGCTTACTCAAGGCACTGAGGCAGCACCTGCACCACCGTATCCCACACAGAATGGGAATAACGGCCCAACAGACATGCAGTGTTTGCCGACCGCAGTCCCAAGCTGGCGGAAGAAAACATTTTCTTCCCAAGGAACTCCAGCTTTTTGGATTCCCTTTCCAGTGGTGCGGTAGGGAAGGTGCCTTTGGAAGTGGAGGCTTGAACCACCAAGTTCTCCGGGGTGGGGTGTTGGGAGAGGAAAGTGGGGTCGCCCCGGTCCGGGCGGTGGCGTTGGGCAATCATCCTATCCACAGGAACCCCTGTGTTGGGCCTGGACCAGGTGCCCAAAAGGATGTCCGTGAGAGCCTTATTGAACAGAAGC
The DNA here is from genome assembly GCF_964204655.1 of Triturus cristatus. Classification (NCBI taxonomy): domain Eukaryota; kingdom Metazoa; phylum Chordata; class Amphibia; order Caudata; family Salamandridae; genus Triturus; species Triturus cristatus. The sequence continues at coordinate 241,944,429 of NC_140583.1, forward strand.
AGGGGCTCCGAATAGCTCACTGCCGGCTGAAGCCCCTCTGTCAGTCTTGACTGCCACCGTAGGAAGCTCGAGGTTGAGAGCCTCAGCCGCCCTACGCAACACCACTGAATATGACGCTCCCTCCTCTGCAGCCACGGTAGTAGGAGACAACATGCCTAGGTCCGGGGAGGTATCCAGACCACTGGCACCCCCCAGTTTCTCTCTCCAGTCCGATTGTACTCCAACTAGTCTGACAAAGGGTCCCCAGACCCCACCCAGTCTTTCTCACCCTCCCCTGGCTGCCAAGCTGGCTGAAAATGGCCTGGGTGGAACACAGGGGCAAAAGTACCCATCGGCACCGGGTCCAGCATCAGCCGACGCCAATCCGGCTCTGTGTCCATGTCGGACTGGAAGCCGGGGTCGACGCCGGCTGGGGGACCAGCCGGCGTCAGATGGGGACGTGGTGCTGGTGGAATCGGTGCCGGTGGGGATGTCATGAGGTCGACCGGCGCCGATCCGGATCCAGGCCTGGATCCAAGGGGGCCCTGCGGTGCCAAGGCCAGAGCCGACTGCCGGGCCTCGAGGAGCACTTCGAGGCCATGGTTCGACAGTCTGAGCACGACTTGGGGTCATGGTCGTGCTCCACGCAGAAGAGTCACATGCGGTGCGGATCAGTCCCCGACATCAATTGGGTAGAGGAACCGCAGGCCTTGAAGCCGAGCATCCCTTGTGCACCAGGAGTGGGTTGAAGACTCTAAAACGAAGTCGACAAAAGTCGCAAAAACTGAAGAAAAAAAAATTACTGGTGGTACCGTTATCTCCGGATCCGCGCTTGCTGCCGCGGAAAAAGAAAGAACTGACGTCAGCACATGAGGGCGGCGTCTATGTAGCTACCACAACGTCATCCCGGCGACCACGATGCTGACGACGGACGCAGAGCTGACTGACGCCACCTTCAGATGCGCTGGGGTACTGCTGACGAAAAACTTTCCGGATCCAGTCTGATGCCTGGGGGTACTTCTAAGGTAAGGAATCTAACGGTTTCTTCCAGGTGCCAGGATTAATCCCATGTTTTTTGTTTCACATTGTGCAGTTCACACACAAGATTTATTACGCTTTGATTCCTTCCTCCCACCTTACCACCAACCCCTAACCACCACTCTGATGGTATCAATGCAACCCTCAGACACTAGTGTTGAATGCATGTTTAGATTTCTACCCACAAAAATGGTGTACTTGCCACATTTGCACCATCACTCAATAATCCATACGAGCTCAGAATTCCACCATCACTATGCTAGTGTGCATTCAGATTTGCTCCATCACTTGTTAATTGCTAGAATGTTTGGGCACCAATCCTCATTATGTTCCCAGATTTGCACCATCAATAAAGTCGAGTTGACACATCTAACATGTGACATTCAGGCAGTCCTATCTTTCTCCCTGACAGCACTAAGCTTCAGGGACTGGTAGTTTTCGATTTACCATAACAAGACCCGACATTAAAATCACAAGCACATAGAGCATTACTGTGCCAAAACCCCAGGGCTGAGTGAAGAAGTCACACGCGATATGTGGCCAATGGGTCTAAAAGGTGATATCTGTGTTCATCTATTGTAGTGCCTGGTTTTGTTAGTGGTTCCAAGGTTTGCCTGTGTACGGTCAGCAGGCAGAATACGCCATCATCACAGACATTACATGTAATTGCCCCAGGCATACATGGCGGCTCCAGTCTGCAGAGAGCACTAGTGGCCAAGGTAGTAGGGACACTTATCAACAGTTGCACACTCCCTCAGCTCCCCATCATGTCCACTGGGAAGCCTGCTATCCCGTGGCCACAGCGCTTGAGGAGAAGACATTCCTAACACACAAACGATGCATATTGCAAAGTTAACTTACTCTGCATCCGCTGATAGGTGGGCCGCCTCATTGAGGCTGGTGCCTACGAAGGTACAAAAGGAACAGGCAGATATCATATCATCCTTTTCCAGGAGACCTGGACGGTGGCCCTGGTATTTAGAAGTGGCATATTATATTATCTGTCAACACAGTACCATCCCTATCAGGAAGAGCATTAGGTGGCCTATTGATACGGTTAAGGATGGATCTCTTTCCAGCAGTCAAAGTAGTTGGATCAAACAATAGGGAGCTGCTGGGATTAGAAATAAAAATAACTACTCCTCATGGGGTAGACATGTACCTATTGCTAATATGTAAGTAAGATCAATTCACCTAAATATTCAATCCACAGTTTTGGACTACCTCTCAGACATGCTAAGCCACGGGTATTCATAGTACGGCCCGCGGGCCGCCAGCGGCCCAGCAAACCTTCCTTGGCGGCCTGCGGACCTTGCAGACATCCTACCTGTGTTTTTCAAATTTTTTTAAGTAGTGTTAGCAAACACTGCCGGTTGCAGCAGCCCGGACTCTGAGACTCTGCTCTGTGGGGACCGGGGGATTCCAGTGATTGTCAAAGTGGAGATGCAGGGGCCCAAGAGGTGAAATACAACAAAGCTTTATTAACATGTAAATGGTCATTTAAAGACCTGTGAAGTACTCGAGTGCGGCTGTGTGTGCGCGCTGGGAAGCTGTCTCAGCCCGGGCTGAGGGCTGACACACACACACGGGTGAGATGACAGAGGGTGACGGAGGGAGGGTGAGGGAGACAGAGAGAGAGGGAGGGAGACAGAGAGAGAGGGAGGGAGACAGAGAGAGAGGGAGGGAGACAGAGAGAGAGGGAGGGAGACAGGGAGGGAGACAGAGAGAGAGGGAGGGAGGGAGGGAGACGTAGAGAGACGGAGGGAGGGAGACAAAGGGAGACAGAGGGAGGGAGAGAGGGAAGGAGACAGAGGAAGGGAGGGAGAAAGCGAGGGAGAGAGGGAGACGGAGGGAGGGAGATGGAGGGAGACAGAGGGAGGGAGACAGAGGGAGAGAGGGACGGGGAGAGGGAGGGACGGGGAGAGTGAGAGAGAGATGTATGTATGCCAGGTCTGGTGGCTCAGTGGACGAAGGAGTCTGCTGCAGGCACCTGTGTTCAACCTCACGGTCACAATTCTTTTTTGCTTTAGCCCCGCCCCTCCCCCTCTGACCCCGCCCCCACCAGTGCGGCCCTCGGCCACAAACCACACTGTAAATTTGGCCCCCGAGAGAAAGTTTGTGAGTACCCATGTGCTAAGCCATCTACATGAGGAGCGTCATAAAATGTTGGCTAGAGACTTGCCTCTGAAAGAGACAAACCTAGACTAGATCTTACAAACTTTTGACTTATCAATTATATCACGGGTACCTGAACAAGTTGTAACAAAAACAACTGCTGTGGTAGCACAGTTGCAAGACATGATGGAGAATATTGTTTAATAATAGTCAATGCTAACCCTAGATCAGACTTCCCTCTGTGTCTAACTTTCAAAAGCAGACTCATAACCAGCAATTTTGATTATATACTGCTGGATCAGGTATTATGGCCCTATTTGGTTGACATGGAAATTGCTCCTAGACCAGACTGCGATCACCAAGCTTAGAGTGCTACATTTCTACCTTCTGTTTTTATGAGTTTAACCTGGGTACTCTTAATCTCTAAAGGTCCTGTTGAGACAGAAAATAGGAGAGATGTAAAATGGGCGGAAATATTGACCAATTCGGCAGTACAAGAGCAAATATGAGATATTTGTGGAAATATTGCGCTCGATAGAAACAGACTTGGCAAAGCTTGTATTTGTTTATGTGCATTGACAACTAACGGAGCAAATGAGGCCTTTCTTTGCAAAGGTCGGGAGAGAGGGTGTATCATCACAAGCCTTCACAAAGTTGGTTCAGTAAAGAATGTCGCTTCACAAAGTTGGTTCAGTAAAGAATGTCGGCTCACAAAAAGCTGCTTACTAGATGCCATAGAGCAGGGCTTCCAAGTTGAAATAACCTTTGCAAGAAAACATAAGAACATTCTGATTAAAGTCAAAAGGAGATGGGAATCGCAACAGTGGCTATAGCTCACCAACACACTTGATAACAAGAACCCAAAGGCTTTTTGGAAGGTAGTGTTAGCTGGTACACAAGTAATTGATAAACACTTAGAGGCAGTAGTACAGCCCACTTCGGGGCTCGCTATAGTGAGTGAGATCAAGAAAATGATTCAGGATGAGAACAAGGAGAAGATCCCTGAAACGGAGCAAGTAGCCTCAATCCCTACTGTATGCAGTGAGGACAGCACATATAGGGTGCCCACATGTTTCACTTTAACTGAAACTGTGCATGCTTTAAAACAAATGAAAAAAGAAAACACTCCCGGATTGGATGGAATCCCTGGTGATCTAGTCCTGTCCCATCTTCAAATGTGGGTCCCTTACCTCACCCTTTTGAGTAATGCCATTATGAGGGGCAACATATTCCTCCTACCTGGCCTGGTGCTGCCATAATCCTAATCTATAAAAAGGGAAGTATAAAGTTGCCCAACTACAGACCCATAAATTTACTTGACAATAGGCAAAATATTTTCTGTAGGTAGGTCCTGGTAAGGTTACAGACATAGATATCAGATAGCCATGTCCTTGAGAATACACAGGCAGGTTTCAGGGAAAAAGTCAGTACCCTTGACCAAGTCTTTCGCTTCAAGGTGATATGCTGGAAGCATATTAGCCTGAAGAGGGACCAACTATTGGTCGCTTATATTATTTGACCTGGTACCAAGGGACAACTTTTCCAGGTAAACAGTGTGCAGCGCCTGGACACCCTCGGGTAACTGCGCTTTATAAGTTTGTAGAACATAACATAACAACTTGAGGAGGGTGTTGGACGCCTATGGGCTAGCTGGAAATCTTCTCTGGATCTTAAGAGTGCTTCACACGAATACCTATGCAAAGGTGAGGTGGAACATGGAAGGAGATCTAACGGAAAAGATTCCTATTAAACAGGGAGTATATCAGGGATGTGTCTTTGCTCCCCCATGCATTTTAGCCTTTCTATTAATGAGGCAGTGAAATGGCTATCTGGATGTAAACACAACACCAAAAACCGCAGGAATACCAGTCCCGATCTTAATGTTTGCGACAACAGTTTACTTATCTTGAGAACTCCCATGGGTCTACAGACAGAACTAGACTCCTTCGTTGTCTTTTGTGAAAACAGGGCCTAGAAATTAATCTATCTAAAACAAAATACATAGGGTTAAACCCACACCAGTCCTTTAGAGGCAGAATGATGATTGAGGGTTCCACGACTAGAACTGGTCAAACACTTTGATTACCTAGGTATCAACTGACAACCAGCATGACCTGGGGGTTGCAAAAGGGGAAGAGCAAAACAGCCCTCAATTGGATAGCACTGCAAATTGGAAGAAAACACAACTGCAGGAGGTGCAGTATCGCCAGCTCTCACAATTTATAGAGCGGTGGCAGCAGCCATGTATGGGGCTGAGATTTGGTGGTATGTCAACACAACTGCCCTCACACTAGTAGAGAACAGATTTATAAGAGGTCTTCTCAACTTACCCTACAGTACTCCCCCAATACCTTTGGGGCTGGGCTTCGTACTAAACTGCATACAAATGGGGTCACTTTCCTGAAGCCATTGACATAATGGGTACAGCTTTGGTCAACCCCGAAGGTAACTCCCTACAGGGAAATATTACAAGACCTAAACTCCTGTAAAAGACAAGTCCGCATCCTGTGGCTGAAAAATGTTAAAAAGCAGTGTGAACTGCTCAAAATGGTGGAACTATGGACCACCCCAGCAGAAGCAGTGAAAAGTACTACTCAGAAACTGAAAAAAAGCGTACTGGGAAAACGCCATGCTACGGATCTAGTCTGACCATAAAGATATGAGCCTAACAGAGCAGTCCTTGAGCCTTAAATACTCACCTAACTTTGAACCATATATGGACAGAAACTATCCCCCGTAGCAAAACGCTTGTATGTGCAGTTAAGAAGTAGCACATTAGCGCCAAGATCGCTTACATCCACATGGGATAAATCAGTCTGTTCCTCAGTGCATTGCCCTAATTGCCCACAGGCAAAAGAAACAGAAGATCCCTTTTTCTTATTCCGCGCCAGATCCATATTGCCGCGTAAGCAATGAATAATTGTAGTGTGCAAGCTAGAAGGTGTAAGGCATTACTGGAAGGCATTAAGAATTCTGAAAAGTGATAGGAAGGAAACAATAGTATTTGCAGTAGCTCGTTACTTACAGTGAGCATAGAGCATCAAATCGAAAGGGCTGCCCGCAGGGAATCTCCATCTTTCAAGATCAAAGAAGGTGCAAACTGTACAATTGCACACACCATTCCTGGGTACTAGTTGGTTAAGATAGAAGTTCGTAGAGCACGTTAGCCCTGATATTATAAAATAATTGCAATGGGGAGACAAATCTCCAGTAAGTGTCAACTGCTGCTGTACTTCTGCCTCTAAAGTTGGGGGATATTGGATGTTACTTGAAAACTGCAGGTTAGCCTGAAGCAGTGTATGTACTTCAGTGGCCATTCTGGAGTTAATTATTTATTTATTTATTTATTTTTTGGGGGAAACCTTTATTACAAAGTTCAAGAGATATACAAGTATGGGCCTACAACCTTCAGGCCGGCCGCTAGTAGACAGTGAGACCATGAAACACATTCATAAACACAAGCAGCAAGCAGTAAAAAAGTCCCACAGATCAAAAATATCATTTGCGGCCACATTGCCCAAACATCCCAAATGGCGGTTTCATTTTAAATGAGAAACGAAAAACAAACCCACAAGGCGGCAAAAGTCTAGGCAACAGTATGTGCTCCCCTCGGGAGGGGTCTACCAACCTACAAGAATAGGAGGGGGGGGAAGGGCAGGGGCAGAGACAAAGTGGTCACGATAACACAGAGTCAAAAGAATGTGCAGACTAGGGAGACAGGGCCACCGCCAAATGGAGTTAATTATTGATATGTACTGTGCATTTAGATGCGCCAGCTGGATTTTTGTTTGGTTTTAACTAATCGCTCAAGACTAAGGGGTGTGGCCAGCGACCTAACATGGCAGACATGCTTTGAATGGGCTCCGGAGCCTGCACCGCTCTAGACCCGTAAATAATCCACCCAACATTCGCACCATAACAATTTACTGCCTCCATCCAGCATGTTTGCCAGGGCCCAACTATGGCGGCAAAGGGTGTTGGGACACCCTGGGACAGCACAGAGCCTGGAGTGCGAGGAACAACGGCCTCGCTGTGGGCGTTGCCGGAGATTGGGCTCGACATCAGCGGCACCAGAATTCAGCAGGCGGCCCCAGTCGTATCACTGCACCAGGGTGAGAGCCACTGATGCTCCAGACCATCATCCTTAGCACTCTCAGCCGGCGAGCGGACCACCTATCGTACCTTGCAGAGAGTAATGTGCAGAGCTGGGGATCACGGTGGAGGAGTCCAGCGAATACGAGTGCTTAAGAGCACGTAGACCTGACCCTATGAGGATCCTTTCAGCCAGCTCAGTCCAGGTGGGTAAGGGGGTTGGGGGTGCGGAGACAGGAACATTGGTGGCGGCCCACCCTACTCTCTAGTCCTCCCCTGTGCAGCTCCTGCATTTTAAAAAGAATTGGGCCAGTGCAACAAGGAGACGCCCTGGATTTATTAACAACATCTCACTTGGGCGTGTAGCCTGGGAACAGCATGCTGTCCTACTGCACCAACATGTCGTGGAACAGGACCCCATTGGGCGGGGATACAAGATCCCACACCTCGCTCTTAGGGTCCCTGGCCTGTCAGGCAGCAGCAGTGTGGGCCGTGGCGGAGTTGTACAGAGTCTAGTTGTACAGCAGAGTGACCCCAGAAAGAGATGTTGCCATAGCAGGGGGTAAGGAAGGGGAATAAAGCACAGCAAAGTAAAATGAAAAGGTAGGTCCTTCCTCTGCCAGGGCATATTGACAGTGGGGCAAAGCCGGGCTGAAAGAGACCCATGAGCCATCACTAGAGGAGAAACTGGTGGATACACAGAGTATAACGGGCACGTTGGAACCCAAAATTGATTCAGTAGTGGCAGAAATGACACTGATCAGGGCTGTACTAAAAGAAAATGATTGACTCTGTGACACACGACCAACTGTCGCGAGACCACTGAACTGCAAAAGCAGGTTACTGCCCTTCTCAAAGATAATGCTATCATAATACAGGCACGGCTGGAGGCAATAGAGCGTAGGACTAGACTCAACAATTCTCTCCTTGTGGGGGTTCCTGAAAAGGCAGATGAGCCCTGTGAAAAGCTGGCTTAGTATATGGTGCACACTTATGTAAGTGGGCACCCTGCACTGATCCAGATAACCCTTATGGGGATTTTAGTGGTCTTAGACAACCTTCAAAAGCTCTCTAAGTGATAGATGTGGAGAGCAGCCTTCAGGCTTAGTCCTGAAGGAGTGTAAAGAAGCTTGTTTTACCAGAACATAACCTTATAGGTATAGATTAAGTGAAAAAGAACCACACAGAGTATTTATAAAAATAGGTATTTATTATAAGACTCACTAACACAAACAGATATCTCCTAGCCGGAGATATACACAATACTTTTCAACATAAACAGGTAAGTAGCATGAATACAGTGGTCACCAGGGGGAGACCAAACCATATACTAAATTAGTGGTGTGCGAACCACGGCGTGAGTCACAACTATACCCAGAAGACGTATCTCCAACCCTATCCACTGGGCATTTCAAATATTTGGGCATCTACGTCACTATGGACCCCCTTTTCTTCTACTGAATAAATCTAGTGCCTATTCTTGAGAGATTTGAATCCGATGTACTGCACTGGAGAACGCTTTCCCTTTCCCTCTTGGGGAGAGCAGCAATGTTTGAAAAATGACGACACTACCTGCATGCTTTACGCACTACAATATTACCCCCCCCCCCCGAATACCCGACAAGTTCTTTCACACCACCGAACCTCTCCTTCGCTCACTTTTGTGGCACACAGCCCCACCACGGATAGCCCTCGCCAATTTGATGCGAGGGGTGTACAACAGAGGCATTGGTCTCCCCAACATTAAGAAATATTACTGGGCTTCACATTTAGCAGTGGCAAACGACTGGACGTTTATGCCCTGGGACAATCCTGCCTTTAGATTGGAGAGATTCTCCATGGAGCCGGAAAGATACCAAGGTATACTCTATAACTCTACCAAGACTATCTATTGCCTCAGACACACTGTAGCTCGAATATAGAGATCATCCACTTCAATTTTGGGCTTGAAAAAGAAACTTACTGACATGACTCCCCTATCGAGTAGCAAATCATTCAATTATGTAGTCTTCAGGGCTTCAAACCGTTGAACCTCATAGGGTTATCCTCTGCGGAATATGGCTACCTCGGAAGAGCTACAGGCCCAATATGAGTTGGCACCCACTGAGGTTTTCAGATACCTACAGCTTCAGCACACCCTCAAGACCCATATTTCTAGCGGCACTTCTATCCCAGATTCCTCCCCACTAGAAGATAGAGTCCTGGCTGAATCGCTACCCAAGAAAACGGTTTCTCTAATATACAGAAAGCTAATAAAAAACTCCCCTAACACTCGAGGCTAAGTGGGAGGGATATTTTGGGGAATGTGACAAAGGGAAATGGAAAGAGACACTGGGAACATTCCGTTATGTGGCCATACACGCAGGGTTCCGAGTGGTCTATTACACATACTACACCACTCATATTATTCATGCACAGCAATCCAGGCAATGGGCTGTTCCTCAACAGACAGCTGCCTCAGGGGTTTTGGTGAAAGTGGCACTTTCTTCCACATCATATGGTCTTGTCCGATAGGACAAATCTTCTGGACAGATCTGCAAATAATTATGGGAGAGGTGACGAGGGAGGACCCCCAGGAACGTCAAAAATATGTCTTTTACACATTTGAGGAGAGTACTCGCCACTAAAATATGATTATCTCTGGGTCTCATTGTTGTCAAAAGAACATAGCATGCCTGTGGGGGGCGGAGGGAGTGGCAGAGTCCCCCATCAGCGGGGAAGTGGGAGCAGGACATGGATTGGTGCATGACAAATGAAAAATAGATATACCTGTGGAGATGATGTCCAAGCAAATTGGAGAAAATATGGGCCGGGCAGTGCTCATACAGATGTCTTGACTAGGGGCCCACTCCAACATGTGTAGTCCCCGAGCAGGGCTCCCTCTGAACTCAACAGCCATGGCTATAAGGTGTCAATTTACTATGTAACCCAAAAATCAATCTAATCCGTTCACATTACTAGGAAGGGTTACTGCTCCCGTGACATCCCCTATTTAAAGGGGCATATTCAATTACAATGCAACATCTACTTCGCTGCACAGTTTTTGTTTATTGTATGATACTTGCTGAATACAATAAAAAGACTGGTTAAAAAAAAAAAAAGTGACTCTGGAATGACTTCAGGGCCAGAATAACATCTGCTGGCCTGGATTCTATGGCAGGACCGGAGGCTTCGGATTATGCATATTCTCTCTTCGCTTTATTATAACAAAAACATTCAGCAGCCAGAGATAAAGCCATTGTCATGAACCAGAAAAACTACAACTCCCTACATCCCGGGAGATACACAAGTCTATTGTCCTTCCATCATTTTGGCAACAGGTCCTCATAGTCCCCTGTCTGTCTCCTCTATTCCTCTTCCTTCGCTGCTTCTGCAGCCAGTTAAGTGCTCCTGCATATTTTCTTTGTTCGTGTTTCTTGGTATATTGTGTGAGCTTTTTCACATGCGCATCATATTCTTTGTGCTATTGGTGTTTTTTTATTGCAGATTCCTTGGTCTCACCGCGGGAGCGCTTTCCTTCGCTCCTTACGCGGTTTCGGCCCCTTGCGGTGCTTGCATTGCCCGCTAGAGGGACTCAGCCCTCTCGTTGCTCTCGCAGCGGCGCTCTTCATGGAGGGGTCGCGCTGCGAGAGCTACGAGCGGTTGCCTTGTCCCGCTGCCTCACCGTGACGCCCGGTCTGGGCTGTATTGTCCTGCATATAATTTGACGCCCCAGCGGGGGTCCTTATTTGGCCTCAGAAACTGAAGCGCTCATCTGAGCGTTGTATTTGCACAGAGACCCGCTTTTATTCTTGCGCGCGAACGCGCTCTCCCAAACCTCACGCATCTCGCGGCGCGAGGGAGGCAGCAGGCCCGGTCAACTCTTGAGGGCCACGCGCGTAGGGGGTTTTGTGCTGCCCCTATTTGCCACCACTGGTTGCCCATAATCTTTGCAGGTAACAGCCTGCCCCTACAATTACTGAAGGGGTTTTCCCTCTATTCTGTAACATCCTTAGTGTAAAGGAAGATCACTTGGGTTGTTTGTTCTTGCGGTGTGTGTGTTTGGAGGGTTGCTAGTCATGGCTGATCAGGCTGACTATATGAAGAGGAGGCCCAGAGTTTTTCCCCTTGGGATGATGATGATTTTTTTGAGGCGGTGGACACCTCCATTTATAGAGTAGTCAACGAGGTGGTGGGTCCTATGGAACAGTGCCTAGCGGTGCAGCGTTCTGAACCCTCGGCTGAGCTTGTTGAGGGTGTAGACGTGGCCGCGTTTGTTTACATCAAATCCGCTTTTGGGGACTCGGCTGGACCTTCCGTTTCCCCAACTTTACCGGCGGATGTCCCACAGGAACCTATAGAACTCCCCTCACCTGCGGACGACGACGGTACTTTAGGGGATACTGATGACGAGGCGGGGTCTTCATGGCCTTGGCTCCTGTCAGCAACCCCTTCTACCTCTGCGAACCCAGAGGACGCAGACATGCGTAACCCAGATGAGATTATGCCCGTTCGGTGGCTTGGGTTCCCGGGGATAAGGTGGCCGGTTTTGTGGCCAGTACACTCCGGAAGTCCCTGGAAAAGGAGGCTCGGGGTGGTCTTCGGGCGGAATGCCCTAGACCCTCATTAGAAAATAAAATCGCATTTACGCCAGAGCTTGATCCTAAAATCGTTACGTTTTTGGCTAAATTTGTCAAGGACCCGCGGAAAGGCATCGACCGGTCTTGGCGTTCCTGCCAAGATAAGTTGTTGGACGCCATTGGCCCCATGACCAAAATACTGGACATGGCTGAGGAGGCGAAGGTCTCAGGGTCGGCCATTTCCCCGGAAGTTCTTTCGAATTGGGCCCAGCATGCCATCGTTTTTAGGCAATGCTAATTGTGCTCTATCTACCGAGCGCCGCCGGTCGCGCCTAATAAAACTAGATCCTAAGGGACCTGGCATCCTCTGAGACTGGTGTTGTGGCACAAGGTGGGCTCTTTGGGGACCCTTTTGTTAAAGAACTGGGGAAGTTTGTGGCAACCTTCACGTCACTTGACAAGGCACAGATCAGTATTAAGCAGGTTTTCCGCGGGGCCGGGAGAGGTAGGGGCCGCTCTACCGGCCGAGGCAACCAACAGAGCTCCGGTAGAGGGCAAGGCTCCGCTCGTGGTCAGTATAACTCCTCAGCAAACTTCAATAACTTCTACCCCACAAGAGGACAATGCTTCCGCGGACGTGGAGACTTCAGGTCCAACTCTGGGACCACTCCCTCCGGTAAGTGTGCTTCCAGCGGATCAGATCCGCATTGGGGGGTGGTTGCAAGGGTTTCGGGATGCTTGGGCGAAAATAACTTCAGATGCTTGGGTTCTTCAAACCATTTGCGGGTTTCACATAGACTTTCAGGGGGATCCCCTGCAGGAGGCTCTGCCTCACCGGATCTCTTTCAGCGCCCAAGATGCTCAGTTGATCGAAGAAGAGCTCTCCGCGTTGCTCGACAAAGGGGCTGTTTGTCGATCAACGCTCCATCCCCGCGGTTTTCTCAGCAATATTTTTTTGGTCGACAAGGCCGATGGGGGGCGGCGGCCGGTGATCAACCTCAGAGAATTCAACGACTGGTTGGTTTACCAGCATTTCAAGATGGAGGGTATCCATCTTCTACTGGATGTCCTCCTGCCATCCGATTGGATGGTGCGCCTCGATTTAAAACATGCCTATTTGGTAATTCCTATCCATCCTCCCCATCGTCGGTTCCTACAATTCTGTTGGAGGGAGCAGGTGTACGAATTCACCGCCCTTCCGTTCGGTCTGTCCTCCGCACCATGGTGTTTCACCAAGGTCCTCCATCTGGCGGTGGAAGTTCTCCGGGCCCAAGGGGTTTGCATGATCGTTTACCTGGACGATATGCTGTTGATGGCTCAATGTCCGCAAACCCTCGTTTCGCAGCTTCAATTGGTGGTGTCTCTTTTGCAGAGCCTGGGGTTTGTAATAAACGAAAGCAAGTCCGTACTCCCACCTTCCCAGAAGGTAACGTTTCTGGGTTTCACGATAGATTCCGTGCAAGCAATTTTGAGCCTTCCGTCACGGAAAATGGTGAACATTCGTCACGAGTTGCGTCAGACGATCTCCAAACCCCACATCTCCTTGCGAAAGTTGGCACGGCTTGTAGGCCTTCTTTCATCGTCCATTCAGGAAATCTTTCTGGGGCCTCGGCACTATCGAGCATTGCAACGCCTCAAAGCTTTCCATTTAAGGAAAGGAAAATCTTACGACCAGACCATTCCCCTCTCGGAGGAGGCCAAGGAGGAAATTGCGTGGTGGTTGTCCCACATGGAGGCCTGGAATGGCCGAGCAATCTTCGGGACAGTTCCGTACCTGGTCATAGAATCCGATGCCAGCAGGACAGGCTGGGGCGCCAGGTGCAGGGGTTTTTCCACCGGCGGGTTGTGGTCTGTCGACGAGCAGAGTCTCCACATCAACTGTCTGGAACTTTTGGCAGGGTCCTTCGCAGTTCGGTGTTGGGCCAAGGACAGAGTGCAGTCCTGTGTTCTACTGAAAGTGGACAATGTTTCGGCTGTTCGTTAAGTCAATCGCTTGGGAGGCCCACGGTCCCGGGCTTTAGCAAATTTGGCAAAAGATTTTTGGACTTTGTCTCGATCACCATATTTCCGTCACAGCAGAATATCTCCCGGGCCGGACAACTCAGATAGCGGATTGGCACTCCCGGTACCTGTTCGATTCCAGTCTATGGAAATTGGATCCACCGATCTTTCAGTGGCTCCAGTCGTTGTGGGGTCCTTTCTCAGTGGACCTCTTTGCCACCCGGTTGGACAATCAGATTCCTCGTTACTTCATCTGGAGGCCGGATCCGATGGCGGCAGCCACGGATGCTTTCCTTAAGAATTGGTCAGAGGAGAGCGGTTACGCGTTTCTCCCGTTTTCAATGATCACTCGGTCGGCGGCCCAAATTCGCCATCAAGAGGCAGAAGTGACCATGGTGACACCGTGCTGGAGGTCTCAAGTCTGGTTTCCGGTTCTTCAGGAACTTTCTTAGGATTTTCCAATCCTACTCCCCCTGTATCCTCATCTGCTTCAGAATCCGGACGGGATGTCACACCATCTGGTCACTCAGGGGCGACTCCGTCTCATGGCATTGGGCCTTTCCGGCAACGCTGGGCGCTGCAAGGCCTTTCGAGATCGGCTGCGACGCTCTTGTCTAAAGCCTGGGCGGACAGTACCACGAAACGATACAGGTCCGCCTGGTTTCGATGGGTGCGTTCGAAGGGACCTGGATCCCGTGGTCACGGATGTTGTTCACGTCTTAAATTTTCTGGCTACTCTGGCGACAGAGGGCCTGGCTTACCGTACGGTGAACGCGATTCGATCAGCAGTTTCTGCAGGTCATATTCCAGTGGATGGCAAACCGTTCGGGGAACATCCTTTGGTTTGCCGTCTGTTGCAGGGAATCAGTTTATCCTTGCCACCGGAGCCTCGGTATTCGGCCCTTTGGGATGTTAACTTGGTACTGAACCTCTTTCTGTCTTGGCAGTCCAATAAATATCTCTCCTTGAAGGAGGTATCTTCTAAATTAGCTACACTGTTGTGTTTGGTCTCATGTAGGAGAGTGTCGGATGTCCGGGCTTTAGATATCTCGGCGCGCACCTTTTCGCCAGAAGGCGTAGTGTTTACTATTGGATGTCGGACCAAATCACAGATCCGAACGGTGTCCTACCCTGCGTTTTGGGATTCCCCGAAGTTGTGTGTTGTGGACTGCCTCAAGGCTTATGAAGACCTGACCCTAGAACTTCGCCCTCCGGGCGAGCGCCAACTTCTGATCGCACTCCGGAAGCCACACAAAGCTGTGTCTTCGCCTACAATTGCTAGATGGGTGCGTTGGGTCATGCAAGAAGCGGGCATAGATACGAAACAGTTTAGTGCGCATTCGGCCAGAGGAGCCATGGCTTCTAAGGCATTTACATTGGGAGCTCGTTTGGAGGATCTGATGCGAGCGGCAGATTGGTCCTCGGATTAGACCTTCAAGAGGTTTTATTTTAAACCGGTTTTGGAGGTTGCTCAGTTGGTGGTAAGTAAGCTTTGAACTAGCATAATCCGAAGCCTCCGGTCCTGCCATAGAATCGGAATTTGCCTAACAGAGGTGTGGGTAAATTCCAATTCTATTAAGGACACTGAGGCGAGGATTATCCCACCCGGTGCACGATGGTGCAAACCCACCCGTACTGTAGTAAGTAAAATATTTTAAGTTCTCTAAGGTGTTTCGATGCGGTCGTTTCTCATGCATTTTGTTTGAGTTGTCTTCAGCTTGTTTTTGCTGTTGCCCTGATATTTTATTTTTGTCCTTCCAGGATCTGAGGGGTCAAAACAGGACCAGTGATAATTGGCGTGATTCGCGCGAAGGAAGAGAGGAGACAGACAGGTGACTATGAGGACCTGTTGCCGAAATGGTGGAACGACTATAGACTTGTGTATCTCCCGGGTTGTAGGGAGTTGTAGTTTTTCTGGTTCATGACAATGGCTTTATCTCTGGCTGCTGGATGTTTTTGTTATAATAAAGCGAAGAGAGAATATGCATAATCCTCGCCTCTGTGTCCTTAAGAGAATTGGAACTTACCCACACCTCTGTTAGGCAAATTCCGATTCTCCAGCAAGTATGACGGACCCTTTCAGCCCATCCTCAGTTTTTAGAGGTCTTTGCTGCAAATAGTTTGACCTGTAAAGCGTTTTTTTGTTTTCCCAATAACTTTGGTGCCGGTTGACGAATCTTCATGAAATTTTCAAAACTTATGGCCCGCTCCGGTCAGCTCCTATCCTGAAAGTTTCAGGGTGGTTTGCCAAGCAGGGGGCCGAAAAAAAAGGGGGAGTTCCAAAACATGTTTTTTCTATGTTATTTTCCATAGGAAACTTTAGACACGGCTACAGCTCGAACTGCTGAACGGAATTACACCACATTTGGCAAAAAGGTAGCCCTTGGTTCAGAAAAAGACCTTTTTGTTAAATGGTGTAAATCCATTCAGTAGTTCCTGAGAAATTAAAAAAAACAAGGTCGAAAAATGCATTTCCCGTAGGAAACTTTAGACACGGCTATAGCTCGAACTGCTTAACAGAATTACACCAAATTTGGTAAAAAAATGGTTTAAATCCGTTCTGTAGTTTGAGATATTAAAGGAAAAATCTTTATATATCTGGGCGGGACCTAACTACACAAGCTTGGCTCCAATTGGCTGCCAACACTTCAATCAAGGAAGTGTTGGGAGCCATCTTGGTGCAATCCTTTTTAGATCTCGCCTAGCGACGCAGCGCATGCACTGCTCACTAGACAAACACCACTGCACTACCCTAAACACTAAATCAATACCCCAGCATGACCCCCCTACACTACCCAAACGCAGCTGTACTACCCTAAACCCTAAAACACTACCCCAGCAGCACCCCCTACACTACCCTAAACCCTAAAACACTACCCCCAGCATGACCCCTTACAATACCCAAACACCACTGCACTACCCTAAACCCTAAAACAATACCACCAACACAACCCCCTACACTACCCAAACACCACTGCACTACCCTAAACCCTAAAACACTACCACGAACCCCTACACCACCCAAACACTACTGCACTACCCTAAACCCTAAAATACAACCCCCTACACTACCCAAACACCATTGCACTACTCAACCCTAAATCTACCCCCCAGCACAACCCCCTACACTACCCAAACACCACTGCACTACCCTAAACCCTAATCTACCCCCCAGCACGACCCCCTACACTACCCAAACACCACTGCACTACCCTAAACCCTAAAACACTACCCCCTAGCTCGACCCCCTATACTACCCAAACATCACTGCAGTACCCTAAACCACTACCCCCAGCACAACCCCCTACACTACACACACCACTGCACTAACCTAAACCCTAAATCACTGCCCCCGGTACAACCCCCTACACTACAAAAACACCACTGCACTACCCTAAACCCTAAAACACTTCCCCCAGCACAACACCCTACACTACACAAATACCACTGCGCTACCCTAAACCCTAAAACACTATCCCCAGCACGACCCCATACACTACCCCAATACCACTGCACTACCCTAAACCCACCCCCAGCATGACCCCGTACACTACACAAACACCACTGCACTGCCCTAAACCCTAAATCTTCCCCTAGCACGACCCCCTACACTACACTACCACTGCATTACCCTAAACCCTAAAACACTACCCCCAGCACAACCACCTACACTACCACTGCACTACCCTAAAACAGTACCCTTAGCACGACCCCCTACACTACCCAAACACTACTGCAGTACCCTAAATCACTACCCCCAGCACAACTCCCTACACTACAGAAACACCAATGCACTAACCTAAACCCCAAAACACAACCCCCAGCACGCCCCCCTACACTACCCAAACACCACTGCGCTACCCTAAACCCTAAAACACTACCCCCAGCACAACCCCCTACACTACCCAAACACCAATGCGCTACCCTAAAACACTACCACCAGCACGCCCCCCTACACTACCCAAACACCACTGCGCTACCCTAAACCCTAAAACACTACCCCCAGCACAACCCCCTACACTACCCAAACACAAATGCGCTACCCTAAACCACGACCCCCTACACTACAGACACCACTGCACTACTCTACACCCTAAAACAATACCCTCAGCACGACCCCCTACACTACACAAACACCACTGCACTACCCTAAACATACCCCCAGCACAACCCCCTACCCTACTCAAACACCACTGCACTACCCTTAACCCTAAAACACTACCAGCATGACCCCCTACACTACCCAAACACCACTGCACTACCCTAAACAATAAATCTACCCCAGCACAATCCTACACTACCCAAACACAACTGCACTAAACCCTAAACCATAATCCCCTACACTACACAGACACCACTGCACTACCCTAAAACACTACCCTCAGCACGACCCCCTACACTACCCAAACACTACTGCAGTACCCTAAACCACTACCCCCAGCAAAACCCCCTACACTACACAAACACCACTGCAATAACCTAAACCCTAAAACACTGCCCCCAGCACGCCCCCTACTCTACCCCAACACCACTGCGCTACCCAAAACCCCAAAACACAACCCTCAGCACGCCCCCTACACTACCCAAACACCACTGCGCTACCCTAAACCCTAAAACACTACCCCCAGCACAACCCCCTACACTACCCAAACACAAATGCGCTACCCTAAACCCTAAAACACGACCCCCTACACTACAGACACCACTGCACTACTCTAAACCCTAAAACACTACCCCCAGCATGACCCCCTACACTACCCAAACACCACTGCACTACCCTAGAGCATAAAGTTACCCCAGCACGACCCCATACACTACCCTACCACTGCACTACCCTAAACCCTAAAACACTACCCCCAGCATGACCCCCTACACTACCCAAACATCACTGCACTACTCTAAACCCTACAACACTACCCAAACACCACTGCACTACCCTAAACCCTAAAATAGAACCCCCTATACTACACATACACCACTGCACTACCCTAAACCCTAAAACACTACCCCGAGCATCACCCCCTTCACTACCCAAATACCACTGCGTTACCCTAAACACTAAAACACTACTCCCAGCATGACCCCTACATTACCCAAACACCACTGCGCTACCCTAAACCCTAAAACACTACCCCCAGCATGACCTACTACACTACACAAACACCACTGCACTACCCTAAACCACTACCCCCAGCACGACCCCCTACACACCAAAACACCACTGCACTACCCTAAACCCTAAAACACTACCCCCAGCACGACCCCCTACACTACCCAGACACCACTGCATTACCCTACACAATAAATCTACCCCCAGCATGACCCCCTACACTACACAAACACCACTGCACTACCCTAAACCCTAAAACACTACTCCCCAGCACGCCCCCCTACACTACCCAAACACCAATGCACTATCCTAAACCCTAAACCCTAAACCACTACCCCCAGCACGACCCCCTACACTACACAAACACCACTGCACTACCCTAAACCCTAAATCTACCCTCGGCATGACCCCCTACACTACCCAACCACAGCACTAACCTAAACCCTAAAACACTGCCCCTAGCACGACACCCTATACTACCCAAACACAAGTGGGCTGCCCTAAACCCATAAGCACTGCCCCCAGCACGACACCCTACACTACCCAAACATCACTGCACTACCCTAAACCCTAAAACACTACCCCCAGAACGACCCCCCTACACTACCAAACCACAGCAAACCCTAAAACACTACCCCCAGCATGACCTCCTACACTACACAAACACCACTGCACTACCCAAAACCCTAAAACACTACCCCCAGCACGACCCCCTACACTACCCAGACACTACTGCATTACCCTACACAATAAATCTACCCCCAGCATGACCCCCTACACTACACAAACACCACTCCACTACCCTAAACCCTAAAACACTACTCCCCAGCACAACCCCCTACACTACCCAAACACCACTGAGCTACCCTAAACCACTACCCCAAGCACGACCCCCCTACACTACCCAAACACCAGTGCTCTACCCTAAACCCTAAAACACTACCAACAAAACATCCTACACTACCCAAACACCACTGCGCTACCGAAAATCCCAAAACACCACCCCCAGCATGCCCCCTACACTACCCAAAACACAACCCCAGCACGCTCCCCTACACTACCCAAACACCAATGCGCTAACCTAAACCCTAAAACACTACCCTAGCACGACCCCCAACACTACCCAAACACCACTGCACTACCCTAAACCCTAAATCTACCCCCGGCATGACCCCCTACACTACCCAACCACAGCACTAACCTAAACCCATAAACACTGCCCCCAGCACGACACCCTACACTACCCAAACATCACTGCACTACCCTAAACCCTAAAACACTTCCCCCAGCACGACACCCTACACAACACAAAAAACACTGCGCTACCCTAAACCTAAAACACAACCACCTACACTCCACAAACCACTGTACTACCCTTAACCATAACATTACCCCCAGCATGACCCCCTACACTACACAAACACCACTGCTCTACCCAAACCCTAAAACACTACCCTCAGCACGACCCCCTACACTACACAAACACCACTGCACTACCCTCAACCCTAAAAGACTACCCCAGCACAACCCCCAAACACTACCCAAATACCACTGCACTACCCTAAACATACCCCCAGCATGACCCCCTACACTACGCTAACGCCACTGCACTATCCTAAACCCTAAAACACTACCCCAGCACGACCCCCTACACTACCCAAACACCACTGCACTACTCTAAACCCTACAACACTACCCAAACACCAGTGCACTACCCTAAACCATAAAACACTACCCCCTACACTACCCATACACCACTGCACTACCCTAAACCCTAAAACACAACCCCCTACACTACACATACACGCCTGCACTACCCTAAACCCTAAAACACGATCCCCAGCACAACCCCCTACAATACAAAAACACCACTGCACTACCCTAAACCCTAAATAACTACCCCCAGCACGACCCCCTACACTACCCAAACACCACTGCACTACCCTAAACCACTACCCAAACACCACTCACTACCCTAAATCTACCCCCAGCATGACCCCATATACTACCAAAACACCACTGCACTACCCTAAACCCTAAATCTACCCCCAGCACGACCCCCTACACTACCCAAACACCACTGCACTACCCCAAACCATAGAAAAGTAACCCCCACCCCATGCCCAATCCCCCTTACCTGTCACTCCTCGTGGTTCCTGCTTCACGTCGTCTGAGGGGCGGTGCATGTCGTTGTGAGGAAACTGAACAGCCTACATTTCCTTACGACGTGGATTGTGTACATTTTTTTTAGAACGCATGGTCATTTATCATACATACCTTTACAACGAAATTCATTGTAAAGGTATGCGTGGTAAAGGACCATCCGTTCTAAAAAAAAAAATACGTAGTAATGACTACACGATGTACAAAGCATGCATGGTAATGCATGCGTTGTAATGGTAACAGCTGTTTACCGATCGAAGCTGGCCCCTGTTCTTCAGTGAGTCTTTTATTTGATTAGGAGGAAGGAATGTGTTTTTTTTTTTTAACCAAAAAGTGCATTCCCAGCTGTTGCATTGTGAAAGTGTCCGCGTGGCCTGGTTTCACTTCCGATGAGAGCGTGGAAGGGTCTGTTTCGATCTAAAGGAGTTCTGTTGTTGGACAGGGCCGGCGCAACACGTCATCAGAAAACACAGCTAATGGAAAGTGTCATCCTCGAAGTGTGGAGCAGTCCCATGAGAGGTCAACGAGTGTGCGTCCCACCGCAGTTTGACCGTACTGTGCCGTTCTAGGTTACTGGAGGCAGAAGCGGCATCCATCGCCGGTCCTCTTGTACACTAAAAAAAGGACCAAACGATGCTTTCCTTTCTTCTTCTGCTGCAACATCTGTTCTTCCTCCTCTACTGCAAGTGGATCAACTTCGGCAAAACTAGAAGCCATAGATGTATTAAAAATAAACAAACACACAAAAAAGGTATATCAATATAAAGAGAAGCAAGAAACAGGTCTTCTCTCTATCAAGGACAACAAGCATTTGCAATGCAATAGGTCTCGCATTTGCGAGAGTTTGAGCTATTGGCATTGTAAATGTGTCTTGAAAACTTGCAAGTGGTGCTTATAGTCCTTGCTTACGAGAAGCAAGGCTGGCAGTAACTGCGCCTCTTACTGCCAGCCTTGCTTCTATAAGTACAAAGTGCATATTTACACACCGTTTGCAAGTTTTCAAAACACAAATAAAAGGCGTTGTCATTTACAATGCCAATAGCTCAAACTCTCGCAAATGCGAGACCAATTGCATTGGAAATGCTTGTTAGTTGTGATTTTCACAGGTTGACCTGGAATTTACCCTGCATGTAAAAATGTGTCCGGTGCACATTTAGCCATCCTTGATGCTTGCATCCTCTGTTTTATAGTGTAAGGCAAGACAGGGGTTGGGGCTGTAGTCAATATGGAGACTCACTTGGTATGCTGTAAATAATCACAAGGAAGACATCTGGGTTTCCCTTGGCAGACTTGGTTAGCTACTTGGTGCACAATGATCGGGAATCACTTAAGTCAGTGCCTAATTGTGCCATGGGGTACTTTTGAGTACACACTCAATCGGAGCATACGAATGCTTTTTGAAGCATGCAAAAAATTGCAATGACAATGAAGTCTAAATCCGTTTTCCAAGCAAATAATTATTTAAACACCACTTTTAAAAAAAAAAATTAAAAACGAAACACTACCTTTTCCAGCCATAAAACAAAATAACCCCACGAATCCTGTTGTATATGAAGAGTGTTTCTGCAAGTGTACTGTTCTTTAATATGGAAGCTTTGACACTAATAGGCCTATTATGGAACTGCACTGTGAAGTACGTATTTAAAGTGCTATTTTGGTTTAACTGGTAGTCTGAACTCGTATATCTTGAAGTGCTTTTCATATGCTATCTGAAATTGCAGCAAGACGTGGTCTAGAAATAGCAAAGACAAATGCAATGCTGCCTATCGAGTTACTAATGCAGGGAGAACTAACAAAACGGATGCAATTGAAAGACTTAACTGGAGCCTTGTGTACCTCCTGCTCTAAGCCTAACACTGTGCCCCTTGTAATATCAGCAATAGTATGGAGATTCCAAAGGGATGAAATACTGAAATACCACCCCAGTGGCCAGCGTGTGAAAGGAGTAGTTTCTTACCTGTAACTCCAGTTCTGTAGTAGGGGTATCTCTGTTATAGTCATAATCTATGAATAGTCCCGCCCATGTGCGGGGACCCCAGAGCAATCAAAATATCTCTTAAGCTGTCCTGCATTTGCAAACCTGCAAAGACACTTAAGAGACAGACAAAATAATACAGCCTAATAACAATATGGCTGCACTGGCCAGCACTTCCTCTGAAGTGAACACAAAAGCCAAAATAAAGTTTAAATGTCATTTTTATTCACATCTGACATGTTCCTTTATTGTATCACACTCCCTTCACCAAAATCCCTTTAAACAATAGAGAGGAAGGGGTGGACAGACAAGCCCTATAGGCTGTCATAATGTGTCTGCTAAAGGGATACCGTGCCTTTAAGAAACTCTCCAGAGACCCCCGGTATCCCAGGATGCACAGCCAAAGCAAGTTACTTTCAGTTCTTTTTGAAGGTGTATAACAGGCCTGATACTGCCAGGATTACTCCACCGGGGAGGAGGGAGGGTCGCTTATGACTATAACAGAGATACCCCTACTACAGAACTGGAGTTACAGGTAAGAAACTACTCCTTCTGTAGTAGGGGATCTCTGTGTATAGTCATAATCTATGAATAGAATGGCAAGCCCATCCCAACCAACAAACAGCGGTGGAGTAAGAACCAAACACCAACAAATCACTGTGCAAACAAATTCCTCAGCGAAGCCTGTCCAACCTGCGCATCTGCCCTAGCATCAGAGTCCAGGCAGTAATGCTTTGTAAACGTATGGACCGACTTCCAGGTGGCAGCCTTACAAATGTCAGTAATTGGAACATTCCTAAGCAAAGCCGTAGTAGCTGCTTTGCCCCTAGTCGAATGTGCTGTAGGCTTACCCCCTAACGTCTTATTAGCTTTCTGATAACAAAGCTGAATACAGGACACAATCCATCTGGAAATGGACTGTTTTGAGGTAGCTAGACCAGTTCGAACTGAACCATAATTTACAAACAGTTGATCCGACCTGCGGATGTCTTTTGTCTTATCTAGATAGAATTTCAACACCCTACGCACATCTAGTGAATGCAGAGACCTCTCCGCCGGAGAGGAAGGATGCTGAAAAAATGTAGGCAAAGTTATCATTTGATTTACATGGAAATCAGATATCACTTTAGGCAAAAATTTAGGATGCGTACGCATCACTACTTTAGACGCATGGAATACAGTATATGGCTCTTGACAACACAGAGCCTGAATCTCACTTACCCTCCTGGCCGATGTAATGGCCACAAGGAAGGCAGCCTTCCAGGACAAATGCTGCAAAGAAGCCTTATGAATAGGCTCAAAAGGCTCCCTCATCAATCTGGACAACACCACGTTCAATTCCCATGGTGGAGAAGGTTGTCTAACAGGGGGAAACACCTTACGCAAACACTCCAAAAAATCTTTAATCACAGGGATTTGAAAAAATGAGGTTTGGGGAGGGCCCTTTCTATATGCAGTCAAAGCTGCGAGATGAACTTTAATAGACTGAAAATTAAGCCCAGATTGAGCTAACTGCAGCAGATAAGGCAAAATAACATCTTTACAGGATGTAGGGTCAATGTCCTTCGCCTTGCACCACAAGCAGAATCTCTTCCACTTATAGGAGTAAGAAGTCCTTGTAGACGGTCTCTTCGACTCTTTCAAGATCTCCATACAGTCCTGAGGTAGGTTCAAGTGTCCATACTGTACTAGCTCAGGAGCCATGCTGCCAAACTCAAGGACGAGAGATTGGGGTGAACCATCTGTCCTCCGAACTTCGTGAGAAGGTTCGGCCGACACGGCAGGCGCCGGTGTGGCAGAACAGACCGGTGAAGAAGGTCGGTGAACCACCATTGCCTTGGCCACTCCGGAGCAATCAGGATCATCCTGGCTCTGGATTGCGACAGCTTGATCAGCACCGCCGGAATCAGGGGAATGGGTGGAAAGGCGTAGAGAAAGCTGTTGGACCAGCTGATCCATAGGGCATTCCCCAGTGTCCCTGGATGGTAGTACCTGGACGCGAAGTCGCGGCATTTGCTGTTTTCTGCCGTAGCGAACAGATCGATATCCGGAGTGCCCCACTCTGCGAAGACGTCTCTTAGCACGTCGTCGTTTAGCACCCACTCGTGATTTTCTTGAACGAGCCTGCTGAGCGCATCGGCTTGGGCATTCTGCACTCCCGGCAGATGGGTTGCCGTGATCGTCAGGTTCCTGGCCACCAGCCAATTCCAGATCGTCTGTGCCTCCCGAGACAGCGTGCGTGAACGGGAGCCCCCCTGCTTGTTGAGGTAATACATGGTAGTATTATTGTCAGTCTGAACAAGCAGGGAGTTCGTCGTGAAGGAGGGATGGAACGCCTTCAGGGCCAAGTGTACTGCTCTGAGTTCCAAAAAGTTGATGTGGTAAGTCATCTCCATCTGCGGCCATATCCCCTGAATCTGAAGAGGGCCCGAAAGCGCTCCCCAGCCCTGGAGAGACGCATCGGTCACTATGGTCTGGATCGGAATATCCTTGTGGAAAGGAGTCCCCTTGCAAACATTCTCTGAGGAGCACCACCATTTCAGAGATTGGAGAGCGTGTTGGGACAGATTAATCTTGTCCTCCCAACGCCCCCGCCTCTGGTCCCATTGATCCTCCAGACATTCCTGCAGAGGCCTCATATGCAGACGTGCATTGGGGGTGAGAAAGATGCAGGAAGCCATCGACCCCAGTAAGGAGGACACCGTCCTCACTGTAGGAGAGTGGGCTGAGAGGAGGTGCAGGGCCTTCCCACGGATCGATAAGCGTCTCTCCTCCGAAGGACACACGCTTGCGTTCAAGGTATTGACTGAGGCCCCCCAAGTACTGGAGACACTGCACAGGAATCGGCACTGACTTTGACATGTTGATGTGCAGCCCCAGGCGATGAAGCAAGGCAGCTGTCCTGTTGAAGTGACACTGGGCTTCCCGGAACGTGGAAGCCTTGATCAGCCAATCGTCCAGGTATGGATACACAAACACTTTGGTCTTCCGCAAGTGTGCTGCCACCACTGCCATGCACTTGGAGAACGTCCGTGGGGCAGACTTCAGACCAAACGGGAGTACTGTATACTGGTAATGGTTGTTGCCTACCAGAAACCTCAGGAACTTGCGATGCTTTGGTGCGATCGGCACATGAAAGTAAGCGTCCTGCAGATCTATGGCGCACAGCCAATCTCCTCGATGCAACGGAGGGTAAATCTGATGCAGGGACAACATACGGAACTTTTCTCTGCGGATCCACTTGTTTGCTTGACGCAGATCTAGAATAGGCCTGAACTCGTTTTTGTCCTTTTTTCTGACGAGAAAGAACCTGGAGTAAAGGCCTGTTCCTCTTTGCCTCAAAGGAACAGTTTCTATCGCCTTCTTCCTTAACAGAACATCCGCCTCCCCCTGGAGCTTCCGTACCATGAAGGGAGAGCGCACTGGTGGAATCTGAAGAGGCGGGCTGGTGAAACGAAGACTGTATCCATTGCAAACAATATTCAGCACCCACTTGTCCTGAGTTATTGTCCTCCACTCTGCCAGGTAGAACTGAATACTTCCCCCCCCACCGGAGCGGGTGACGGACGAGGGGGAAGTGACCTTTCAGGGCTTCGACCCGGCCGGGCCTTTGTTCCCCGACGAGGATTGATGCTGGCCTCAGCCCCTCTGAAAGGACTGCCTCGGGAACTGTTGTTGTTGCTGGTGCTGTTGTTGGTGACCAGACTGGCGCCCTTGACCGCGTTGCTTAGAATAACGCCTGCCATAGGAACGGAATGACTTCTTCTGCTCCTTGGGTCTTTCCAACCCCACGGCCTTCAGGGTTTCTGCTTCGGCCTTCATGCGGGCCATCTCGTCATCCGCATGAGACCCGAACAACGTCGAGCCAGAGAAAGGCAAGTTCGCAATCTTTTGCTGCGCTTCAGGCTTGAGAGAGGTAAGCGTCAGCCAGGAATGTCTCCTCATGTGCACTCCATGACAGTACCCATGGGCCGCCAGCAACGAGACATCCCCCGCCGCACTGATGATCTGGTTGGAGACCATCATGCCCTCGTTCAGCACCTCCTGGAAGTCCTCCCTTTTGTCCCTAGGCAGGGAGGCAGCAAACTGTTGCAGAGAGTCCCAAAGCGATCGGTCATAGCGACCCAGTAGGGCAGAGGCGCTAGCGGCCTTCATAGTCGTGGCCGACGTAGAGCACATTCTCCTCCCCAAGGAGTCCATCTTGCGGCTCTCCTTATCCGGAGGAGCCGTGGAAGAGGGCGTCGTGGAGTGTTGTTTACGAGCCGCCACCACAATGACAGAGTCCGGGGGAGGGTCCACCCTGAGGAAGGCCGGGTCTGAATCAGGGGCCCTGTATTTCTTCTGCAACCGTGAGGGAGAAGACTTCACCACCGCAGGTGTCAAGAAAACCTCCATGGCTGGTTCCTCCAAACCCGGAACCAAAGGAAGGAGGGGGCGTGAGAGGTGAGCCTTGTGCAATGTCTCAAAGATCACCGAGGTAGTGGGAACCGGGACTGCTACGGAGATTCCCAATTTCGCCGCCCCCCTCATCAGCACATCCTGGAAAGTGGCAATATCATCCACCGGCGAGATTCGGATAGGCGGAGTTTCCGACAGCGAGGGGGAGAGCCGTCCATTGCCAGAAGAGTCCGTATACCACGTGCCTCTGGAACGAGATCTATACCTCCGTCGTCCATGCCTCGTGCGAGTGGACGACCTGCGTCTACTCCGTGACCTCCGGCGAGATCGAGAACGCGACCTCTGTCTGCGAGGAGCCTTAGGAACCGCCGGTAGCCGAGGAGACGGCGGAAGCTGCGGCACTGGCGGTGGTGGAGGTGGTGTAGGCCGCTGAGAAGGAGGAGGAGGAGGAGGAGGCGGAGGCGGCGTAGGAGGCTTCTGAGGCAGCGGCTGGGGGAGAGGCTGCGGAGCTCCATCACTCCTTGCAGGGGAACCAGGACCAGCACTGTCCGGACTCCCGTCCACCCTTCTCTTCTTGGAGGGCCTATCCCGTGCTGAAGTAAACGAGGGGGAGCGCCGTCGCCTCCTAGATCCACGACTGGAGATTGTAATCACCGAATACGTGTTCCCCGAAGTCACCGACGTCGAACTGATAGTCGACCTCGTCCGGCGTCTTCTCGCCGTCCGGCGTCCCCTCGACGTCGACCGGTGGCCCCTCGACGTCGACGGTGAACGATGTCTCCGACGCCGATCTTCTTCGCCTCGACGTCGATATCCTTCGCCTCGACGGCGATCTGTGCCTCCGTCTCGACGGCAGTCGCCAGTGTCTCGGCGTTGATGTCGTCGGCGTCGATCCATCGCGGGGCTCGGTACGACGTCGATGGTGTGTCGACGTCGACCGTGGAATCCTCGACGGCGACCTAGTCCTAGGTCTCGCCGGCCCCTCTCTCGACGTCGAACGCACCGGTGCTTTACCTCTCGTCGTCGACGTCGTCGCCTTCGACGTCGAACGCGATCTACCAGCCGGTAGGCGTCGTTTCTGCTGCTGTTTCTGCCCGGAGGTCCCTCCAGTGGCTGAAGCATGGGCAGAGGAAGGGGAATGAGATCCTCCATGCCCCGAAGTCCCACCTGTCCTCTGCTTCTCCTGTCCCTGGAGGCGAATCTTCTCCCTGTCCCTCAGGGTCCTCTTAGAGAAGGTCTTGCAGATGGCACACGTAGCAGGGACATGTGAGGATGACAAGCAGAGGATACAGACATCATGTGGGTCCGTCTTGGCCTTTTTCCTCCCACACTCAGGGCATTTATCAAATAAAGCCATGCTAAGAGTGAGCAAACTGCACCAAAATGCAGGATGCAGTAGAGAAAGGCTCTAGACGTCGAATGAACACACTATTTATCCAAAAATCTAAAATTTAGTCCAAATATCCACCCAAAAGGGTAGAGCTCAATCTCCAGGGTCCTGCTAGCAGGAGCCGGAAAAAAGAACTGAAAGTAACTTGCTTTGGCTGTGCATCCTGGGATACCGGGGGTCTCTGGAGAGTTTCTTAAAGGCACGGTATCCCTTTAGCAGACACATAATGACAGCCTATAGGACTTGTCTGTCCACCCCTTCCTCTCTATTGTTTAAAGGGATTTTGGTGAAGGGAGTGTGATACAATAAAGGAACATGTCAGATGTGAATAAAAATGACATTTAAACTTTATTTTGGCTTTTGTGTTCACTTCAGAGGAAGTGCTGGCCAGTGCAGCCATATTGTTATTAGGCTGTATTATTTTGTCTGTCTCTTAAGTGTCTTTGCAGGTTTGCAAATGCAGGACAGCTTAAGAGATATTTTGATTGCTCCGGGGTCCCCGCACATGGGCGGGACTATTCATAGATTATGACTATACACAGAGATCCCCTACTACAGAACTTAGGGTGTGGCCTGTTTTAGTGCCAAACACCAGTAACATGCTGGTTTCATACAAATAACTTCTGAGCAAATCCAATCACAAAGAGATTAAAAATATCCCTGTCCAACCCCTAGGGTGTGTAAGGCTGTAAGAATGCACCATTGATTGTCCCGGACAAAGAACCCCAGGTTCCAAATGTCTTTTGGTCTGTGCCCAGTGTGTTTACAATGAAGCGTTTTTCATCCAAACCTTAAACCCCTGTAAAGAATGTGCAGCTGACACTATTGTTAGTGGATTGTGGGGCTTCATTGAGTAAATATGGGCACAGAAAAAGAACGCAGTGTGCCACAAGTGGGAAAGGACCCCGCAAATAATGTTCCCTCAGGTACTGAAGATAGCCCCAACCCCCACCCCCCCTAGTTTAAAATAGCCCCCCCTTAAAGTGTGTATGTAATAGCGCCCCTGACAGCAGATGCAGTGTTTTAAACTTTGGCAATGCGAGAGTTATGGCTGGAGGTCCGCGTGCACGAGTGGACACAGAAAACAGAGATACCGGTGATTGGAGAGCTCTGGGGCCAGCATGCATTGGCACGGTGTGATCCTGGTCACTCGTAAAGAAGAACCCACACGTGCCGGCAGGAACGCCAGTGTAATTAGTGTTGTCAGAGGGAGAACACGTGGATAGTATGCGGCCAGGAAAGTGTGAGAATGAGCCGGTTAAAGCAGGGCGAGAGGCAGAGAGGAGTAGGTGTTTTTAGCGAGATGGAGAGGGAGGGAACACGGAGAGCTGTGAATGCAAAGAAAGATGTAGCGGTGAGAAAAGGAAGGGTATAAAAGAGGAAGGTATTTCACGGGTTGCTGATAGCAGGGAGAACGGATAAAGGCAGAGGAGGAGTGAAAGAGGTGAAGCTGGCGAAAGATGAGGAGGGAGCGGGGTGTATGCTCAAAGCTTTGTCATAATGTGTGCTATTAAACGCTGCAGGGTGGCACGACTTGATGGGCAGTGCTCACGAGAGCACACAGACACCCAAACACATGGCATGTGACTCGTGTCGGTTTGTACAGATTTCTATCTGATTTTCGTAGTGTTTAGCATTATTGGGGCCCCATAGGTCATTTAAGGTAGGCGTGGGGTGTGCTATCAGATTTGAACGCAGTGTGCAAATAATGGTTTTAGAGATCACTTGCTCAGTTTACAGCATCGCGTCTCCGTGGACAGACTCGCATTGCAACTCTTGCTATCAGGCAGGCCACAAGAAGCATGGAATCTAGTGACTTGCATAAAGACGCTGTAGAAGAAAAGCGGGTTCTTTATTTCAATTTACACTATTTGTCCAGGTGAACAAATATTATTGTATTGAGAAGGACAATATACAGTAATATTATTTACACGGAAGGGGTCATCGTTGCATGTGTTTGTTATTCGTTCGTCTCCAGCGCAGCCGGCAAACAGACGCAAAGAAAAAAAATAACAGAGCTCCCTGGAAGACGGCACCAGAAAGACGCGTCCTTAATCTGTTTTCTTGCCCTGGGCTGCTCTGCTTGAGCCGGTGTGAAAGATACAGTAAGGAACACGCAGTTAGAGATATCACAAAAATGAGTGCCTGCTGCTTGCTTCCTCTGACAGACGGGCACTTGAGAGCAATGTATCAGAGTTCGGAGCTGATCAATAACGTGTCCACAGGACCCGATGTGTGTTCTCGGCTCAGAGGGAAAACAGCAATTAAGGAGGATGTCTCGGTCTCCCTTCACGCCCAGGGAGGAGGGAGATGCGAGCAGAGCATCAAAGGGTTGGGTGAGAAGGGAGGGGGGAATGCAAGGGTCAAAGCGGCAAAGTGAAAGTAATCGAGCAGAGCATCAAAGGGCTGGGTGAGAAGGGAGGGGGGAATGCAATGAGCAGAGGAGCAGCTGTGCACGTGCATGTGATCGTGCACTCAAGGTTTAGGCCAGCCAAAATACTGTGGGTAGCACTTTGAAAATCCCACATATAAAATGTCTCTTCGAGCCTTTGGCTCGCGAGACCTAAAAAGGGAAATATCAGAAGGATGGATCCTCCCTCTTTCACAATGAAACTGATTTCAACCAATCAGATTCCTTTTTTCTTTTGCTGACATGAAGTCGCATAGGGTGCACGCACTCGTCACGCACCCGCGAAAATTATATATCATTATACACTATGAATAAAAATTTCTATAAACTTTTAATAAGTATATTAGCAAAACTGTTCAGTCTAATATATTCAAACTTTCTATAGTCATTTTTTCAACTGTAAAAGTACACCGAAGTCTCGACTTCAGCTCGATCTCAGCGCGATCACGGCACGACACCGGAAATGCGCGTGGGGAGATGTTGCGCACATTAAGCGGCTACACCGCGCATTTCACAACTTTACTTTCGCCGAAATTAGATTGAAAATACTTTAATACTTTTATTATTAAATTTAGACAAACACTTTAAGGAAAACTTTTATTTATAATTAATTTAAAGATATTTCCTACTTTACAAATTACGCCAAAGTCGCGACCCCAGCGCGACTTTTCGAAATGGCTACCAGAATGTGCGCAGCCATCATGTAGGATGCACGACTTCTGTATAATATTACAAAAAAAAAAAGGAATATAGTTTTCCTAACTAAAAATTATTCTATATATATATATATATATATAAATAAAAAAATAAAACACAGAATTGAGGTACATTGTACTTGCAAATTTTCATTTAAAAAACCTTTGAAATTCACTGAAAAAAACCATAGGTTTCAGGCACGTTATAGTTCGAAATTAGCAATTAAAAAACCATAGAAATTCACACAAAAAAAACATAGGTTTCAGGCACGTTATCGTGAGAAATTAGCATTTAAAAAAAACATAGAAATTCACTGAAAAAACCATAGGTTTCAGGAACATTATAGTTAGTTGGACATTTCACTTGTATATATCAATAGAAATTCCGGTGGTATAGTTAGTTCAGCTAACTATAACTCGCGCCCCCGCAATGCACTGCTGATGACGTCATATATTACATCATTCATGACATGGTCAGTGACATCACTGATGACATCACTGATGACATCTCAAAAGACATCACTGATGACATCATCCACTTGAAAATCTGATGCACCTCTTCACACCTGAATATAACCTTTGATACACCCACTCTAAAATACAGACTACCATTTTCGAAAAAATAGACGCATCAATACCAGTTACTAAATAGGCGCTGACTGATTCCTAGGTCTACACACACATCCACCCTTACGGTCACTCATACATGCAGTCACTCATCAATACAACACTATCATATACACTCATACACCTATACAGACACTCGCACACTGCCACATATCCAGAGTTACTCACACACCTAGTCAGTCATGCAAAGAATCAATCATACTTCCATTTACTCACCTATACAGTTATACAGACACCACCTCACTTATTCATACAGATACTAACACATAATTACTCTTATAGAATCACTGATACAAATACACACTCACCCATACAGCCACTCTCACAATTACTGACTCTCACATATAGTTATTTATATACACCATCACTCCCATATACTGCCTTTTACATATGTACTTACATGCACATTTACCACTGAGACATCCATTCATCCAGTCTGAGGAGGAGTCAGGTGTGACTTCAGCATGTTGATCGTAAACCACAGCGAGTGTAAAAGGTTCAATGTAGTCTGGAGGTGGATGACAACTGCCTTGGGAGAGCCAACCTTCTGCAGCCAGTCATCCAGACAGGGGAAGACTGGGGCCCTGAAGAAGTGTAGCAACCACCACCATCACTTTTATGAACACCCGGGAGCACTGATGAGGCAGAAGGGGAGCACAGCGTACTGAAATGCTCATGGCCCAACATGAATTGCTGGTGATGCCTGCAAGACTGCAGGCCGGGGATGTGGAAGTATGATCTAGAATGGGACGAAGGACTCCGCACATTTTCAGCACCAGGATGTGGTAGGAATAGCAACCTCAGCCTACTTCTGGAGCAAGCATCCTATCAATGGCTTAAACAGAGCATGCATTTCCTGACGGAGCATGGAGAGATGGTCTTTCTTCAGCAGTTCTGGTGATGGTGGGAAAGGTGGAGGACTTTCTACGAACTGAAGGGCATAACAAGCACAATTTGCAGCACCTACTTGTTGGTGGTTGTGTTGTTCCATTGGGACAGGTGGTGCCGGACAGTGCTGCCAAAAGTATAACAGTGCGGGCGGAGGGCTTGCTAATGTGCCTTGGAGAACACACCCATACACACTCACCCACACAGCTGTTTCCACATGCACTCTTGAACCCATACACTCAGTTAATCGACCACTCGCACATCTACGCAGAGTCACACACCTCCCACCCACAACTCAGGCAGCCATACAAATACTCAGGCAAGCAATCAATACCCCATATAGACACTCCTGCAGCTACTCACCAACCCATGCAGCAGCTTACACAACAACAGACTGACTGATACAGACTTTCACAAAGTTTAGTCACTAACCCATGCATTCAGAAAGACATTTAATCACTCACTTATACAGTCAGTCATGTACCTACTAAATCCTCCATACAGACACTTATACACCCACTCATTCTTCAATACAGCTTGGCATATATATAAAACAAATTTCAACTTTACGGAAACACACAGTCACTGGATGATGTCATCAGTGATGTCACTAACCAGGTCATGAATGATGTAATATGTGACGTCATCAGCAGTGCATTGCGGGGGTGCGAGTTATAGTTAGCTGAACTAACTATAACACCGGAATTTCTATGGTTTTGTACGAGTGAAATTTGCAACTAACTAGAACGTTCCTGAAACCTATGGTTTTTTCAGTGAATTTCTATGGTTTTTTAAATGCTAATTTCTAACTTTAACGTGCCTGAAAACTATGTTTTTTAAAGAGAATATATATATATATATATATATATATATATATATATATATATATATATATATTCACTGAAGTATAATCTGAATATATATATTTTATTCACACATACAGTTATGGTCATTTGACCGGAATAAAGTTTATCATTATTGTTAAATGTACATTTTCTTTGATAACTCGCAGCAAGCAGGGAAGCTAACTGGCCTTCGATAAAGAACTAATACCATCAAGAAAAGCAAACAAGTCTATAGGTGAGCTCATTTCAATAAAGAAATATTCATATTCCAATGCCCAACCATTAACATTCACAAGGTGGAACCCTATTAATCCTGGGCAAGTTTAAAGTGAAAAGCCAAAACCAGTCATTAAAAATTTTCTTAACATTTTTTTATTAACAACTTGACCAATGCAAAACAAAAATCAGGTACTCTAAACTTGCCATTTACCCAACCCTCCCCCAAATTATATGTGCTTTAAGGCACAGTGAAGAAATACTTTAAACAGATGCAGGTCTTCAAAGTAATGATGAGGACGTACACAATTAACATGTACTAATCTCTGCTGCATCTCTGTTTAATTAGTAAACCGTGAACTCATAAAAGTATTTATTCATGATTTTCCTTTACAAGATGTGTTCCATCACTGAAACAAAAATCCACTAATGCTCATTCTGCTGTATTGGAGCCAGTATCTGAAAGGAAACGGAATATTTATAAATACAGGAATCTCAACATTAACCATACATTTAAAACAATAAAGTAGTCATTATATAGAAGAACATGTCACCGAATCTGAATAGCCTCAACTAACCAAACATTTGATTAGCCTACTCGCAGAGGTACAGTCTATATCGAATCTCCTACAATTACCAGCTTTGTAATGAGTTTTAGCTTCGATCCAAATGACATTCGAGACCAAAACATTCACAATGCCTGCCCTCAAAGCACCCTCCTAGACTTTAACTGCAACACTCCAGAAGAACCGTATGAGGCAGACCCCATTCTGTGCTATTGCTAAAAAGGTTTGAGTTTTCAAACGTTAATACAAACAACTATCATCACTTGTTACATGGTTATGATAGTCAGAGACATGACATAAGAAAAGAAACAGACAGAGTATGGGGCTCCAGGGTCTGTTGAATACGGCCTATAAACAAACAGGACAGTAAAGTTTTAACTTCATGCAGCATATACAATTTAATACATATGGGGTGATATCATGCTGCTAGTCTTTCTTGGGTGGTTTTAGAACAACGAAATACAGAGTTGGAAACCTAGGTCCAGTCGTAATACACAGAGACGGAGTCTAGCAGGTTTATACCAAAAGGGAATGCTTTTATGTGGAGCTGTCATAATTTGACAAGCAGAGATGCATCCCCCGTGCTAAATCTTTACTCCCCATCCTAGCCGTTGAGAACATTGCATGCAGACTCTGCTCACCTAGTCACCTCTGCTATCATATACCCTTCCAACACCCATTATTGCTACGCTCCTCCTCAAGAAGTCGCACGCTGTGTGTACTAATTGAGATGGTGCTTGCCTTTCTCATATTTCTCTCCAGGTGGATGCTGACCTAATGAACAAGTTACTTACCTTTGGTAATGCTTTTACTGGTAGAGACCATCTTCCTTCGAATATTCCTTAGGTGTTAGAATGGATCCAGAAAATCTTGAGCAGTACCTCTTTCTGGAGGGACACCTGGCTGCCAAGATGACATCAGAGACCTTGGTAGGAAGATCGAAAACCCTCACCTGTCACCGCTCAATCTCCATGCATGAAGGTAGAGTGAATGCATGTTTGAGTGCCGGACCCTGCCCTGTTGTCGCAACAGGAGATCCTCCTGAAGGGGCAGACTGACGAGAGGGCAGATGCTTATGCAGAGGAGTTTAGTGTACCACACTCTTCATGTCCAATCTGCAGCCACTAGCATGACTTGAGTCCAGTCAGTCCTAATCTTCTTAAGAATGCAAAACACGTATGGTATCAGCAGAAAAGCTCACACCTGTGCCGAATTCTACCTGAACCAAAATGCACCTCCAATCGAGAGCCACTTTGGAAACACCTACGCTGACACTGCACGTACTTGGTAGTGGCAAACAGATCGAGCCACTTGTGCCACCTCTGGATGTAGTCACCATTCATGATCCTCAAGACATCAATGGCTGAGTTTGCCCAGACTGGCATTCAATGAGTCCGGCAGATAGTGCACAACCAGGAAAATGTCCTAGTGCTCCAGCAAAGCCCAAAGCGACAGAGCCTCCTGACAGGGTCTACAATCTCCACCTAGCCCAGTTTTTTGCAATACTACATAGCGGTAGTGTTGTCCGTGAACATCTGAACCAAGCTTTCCCTTGCTGGACGGGAGCGAGGCGTTTAGTGCCAAGCGGAGAGCTCTCAGCTCCAAAATATTGACATGGAGCTTAGAGTCTACCAGAGACCAGATTTCTTTGACCTCCACCTCTTCCAGGCAACCACGCTACCCAGAAGTCATGCATCAGTCACCATTGTCAGCTTTGGGTGGAAAACAGAGTGTCTGCCATTGACCCAATCACAGTCTGTCAGCCACCACTGCAAGTTTTTTGCAATCTCCTTCATAATCTGGCCCAGGTTGGAGATTCCCCCGGTGTTGTGCCCACTGCAGAGCCTGCATATGCCATCTGGCGTGCTTCATCAGCAAGATGTAGGAGGCCATCAGACCCAGCAGCCTCAGGGTCAGTTTCACTGAATTCCAGGATTGAGGCTGAAATATCTGGTTCATAGCCCGAATATCTCACTCTCTGCTCTGGATGGTAAGTAAGCCCGAAACTACACTGTATCCAGAATGGTGCTGATGAACGGGAAAGTCTGAGGAGGAGTCAGGTGCGACTTCAGCATGTTGATAGTAAACCCCAGCGAGTGTAAAATGTTCACTGTAGTCTGGAGGTGGATGACAACTGCGTTGGGAGAGCCAACCTTCTGCAGCCAGTCATCCAGACAGGGGAAGACTGGGGCCCCGAAGAACTGTTGCAACCACCGCCATCACTTTTATGAACACCCGAGGGCACTGATGAGGCAGAAGGGGAGCACACCATACTGAAATGCTCATGGCCCAACATGAATTGCAGGTGATGCCTGCGAGACTGCAGGCCGGGGATCTGGAAGTATGATCTAGAATGGGACGAAGGACTCCGCACATTTTCTGCACCAGGGTGTGGCAGGAATAGCAACCTCAGCCTACTTTTGGAGCAAGCATCCTATCAATGGCTTAAACAGAGCATGCATTTCCTGACGGAGCATGGAGAGATGGTCTTTCTTCAGCCGTTCTGGTGATGGTGGCAAAGGTGGAGGACTTTCTACGAACTGAAGGGCATAACAAGCACAATTTGCAGCAACTACTTGTTGGTGGTCGTGTTGCTCCATTGGGACAGGTGGTGCCGGACAGTGCTGTCAAAAGTATAACAGTGCGGGCGGAGGGCTTGCTAACGTGCCTTGGAGAATGCAGAAGCTGGAGGGGCAGAGTATTTAACAGCATGCCGAGTAGGACATCTGTGTCCTTTTCTGGGATTTCCAACTGGGCCACGAAAAGGCTGGACAGCCTGCTGGATTGGACGCAAGGCCGGGATTACAGGTGTCCATAGGTGCCCTGCCTGCAAAAGGGGTGAAAGGACTTGAATTGTGAGTGGGAAGCAAGGAACAGGCCCAGAGACCTAGCAGTGGGTTGACTTTCAAGAGCAGCTCAAGCGCCGTATGGCCTGTCGCCAAACAAGCAGGAGCCATAGAATGGGGTGTCAGTGAGTGAGACTTTGATATCCCTCAAAAATCCAGTAGGCCATTACCAGATCAACGGAGTGCCAACATAGAGGCGATGGCCCTGTTAAAGAAGTGCATGATGTCCAGTCCACACCTGGTGGCAAACTTCACTGCAGCCGACCGTCCACCAAGGCATGGTTAAGGATGATGCAGACCTCTTCAGTAAGCATTGGTAGCAGCTGTGCAATGGAGTCCTTAGAGCCGGGGAATATAAGCCCAAGAGGGGTGCTGTGTTCAATAACCAAAAGGCGGAGCTGGCAGAAGAGAAAAATTTTCCAAAAGTATCCAGCCTCTTGTACTCCCTATCTGGTGGTGTTTGAAGGGAACTTGTTTGGGTTGACCCTACCTGTGGAAGCTTGAACCACCAGACTAGACTCTCCTAGGAGAAATGCTGAGAGAAGTCTAGACCTCCTGAGATTAGGGGGTGGGGGAGGGGGGGGGAACAACAACCAATCATGCAGTGCATGGGAGGCCCGTGCAGGGTTCAGTCAAGGCCCCCGGAAGGAGGTCTGTGAAGGCCTCATTAAAGAAAAGACTCTGCATAGCTCACCTGTGGGTGAAGCACCCTCAGTCAAGACATTGGTATGGAGCTCTGCTGCCCTGCACATCACAATGGCAAAAGATGCACCTTGCAACCAAGGCCTGGAGTGAAAAGCATACCAGAGTATGGGGAGATGTCCAGGCCGCTGGCCTCACCTCGTACCGGTTTTCATCCTGGTCAGACTCTCCCTCAAAAGTGACATACCGTTTTTCCTCATCACCCAGGCTGGGTCAAACAGCCAAGCCAAAGGCTGGAACTGTCAGACAGTGCTGGTGTCCAAGTCGAGCAGCATTAAGGAGGCGCAGAATCCGAGAAAAATAGGTATGGGTTCATCATCCAGTGGCACCAGTGGTTTCAGGTTCAATGCCAGAGGGACTGGAGCCCGAGGTAGGTATATGCACCTGTGGCGCCATCAAGCTGGATGCCGGGGCATGTCGCGACTCAGTGGGGCCTGAAGGCGTGCCAGACGGAGTCAGTGGCCCGAAGATGGAGTTGA
The DNA here is from genome assembly GCF_964204655.1 of Triturus cristatus. Classification (NCBI taxonomy): domain Eukaryota; kingdom Metazoa; phylum Chordata; class Amphibia; order Caudata; family Salamandridae; genus Triturus; species Triturus cristatus. The sequence goes on from NC_140583.1 coordinate 241,983,523, forward strand.
AAAATTCTTTGAACTGGTTGAACATCACTCCGGGGAACTCTGGGTAGAAAAGAAAGGGCCTGGATACCAGCTCAGCAGGTGTAGTGCAGGTGTGAGGCCGTGAAGCACAATGGATGGGGAAGCTGAATGTTTCAACCTTTTTGGAGTTACCCGATTTGGAAAAAAGTCTTGGAGCTTGAAGATGATATTCTGTGGGAACGGCTCCTAGAACGGCCCCAAGATCTAGCTCGAAAACTGTGTGGAGTCACCTTCTTCCGTGCAGATAGAAGATCAACCAATCTCGCCTCGCCTTGGGGTGACGCAGGCCTTGGGGTCATGCCCTGACCCCAAGCGCCAGAGGAATACCCAGTGGGGATAAGACACAGACATCCGTCTTTGACATTTCCCGCAAGGTTTATACCCTAAGGGCAGGGGACATGTTCCAAGCACACTGAGCAACTGTTCAAAAATAGTTAAGAATCGAAAGTGTGTGTCAAAAAATGACAGAGGTAGCTCTCCAGATGCGCACTGTTGATGCGGGAAGAACAGAACTGATGTCAGCACACTGGGGTGGCACAAATGTGGGCACTGAGATGTCACTTCCAACATGGATGCAAAGCCAATTAATGACAACTATCGGCGTGCAGGGGTACTGCTCAAGATTTTCTGGATCCAGTTTGATGCCTGGGGAACATTCTAAAGGCAAGGAACCTGCTGTTATAAGTCTATCAGAAATCTGGTCCAGGTAACTCAGCCTGATTTACCCAACTCGCTAGCCACTGCAGCTGTATACAAATGTTTGAGATTTGTGGCTTTTATCCATGCTCAGCGAGTGGCTCTGTGCTTGTTTAAAGTGACTTATTGCCCCACTCCGGATTTTGGAATTCTCTCCCTCTTTCCATCAAATCCAGCCCTTCCCTCCTGAATTTCAGAAAATCACTCAAAACTCACCTCTTCCCACCCCTTGGTTAAAAACATCGTCACTCACGCTTCCCTCTCACTCACTCTGTCTTAAAGCGCCATGAAGCCTTTGGTGTTAGCGCGCTCTATAAAATGCACTTAACATAACATAACATACATAAAACAGTAAAAAATGTAACATCTGCAAGAAGCCTGAAGGTAGGACTACTGTGATATTTGCAAAATACTACTCTACTTCACGTCCTGATACTGAAAGTGTGGGTCGCCTTTAAAGGCTATGCCTCCTTGCAGCATTTGCATGGCTATAACAACTAATGTGTTGAGCTCCCTGTGGTGCTTTAATGCCTGGGGATCTTTCAAGGCTAAAAAATTAGCGGTATTTCTATTATGTGACGTCTATTGGAATAAAAATACATCACAATGCTAACCGTGAAGACCTCTAGTAAAAGTGCCTGAGTAACAGTGCCTAAAACACAAAAATGCATGTGCTAGGGTGAAAGTAAGGGGTCTAGTATTTATAAGCAAAGGAAACCATGAACAGAGTAAATATTTTCATAAAGCTATATCAAACAAAATAATTGAGGGGGGTAGGAGGGAGTTAAAAGATGGCTATGTTTTGTTTCAAATTAGATAGCACCTGAATTCAAAGTTTAGTTTAAAATGGTAGGATAAATTCAAGCAGGAATAAATAAACGTGAGAGACCACAGAGTTGTAATTGTACCTAAATGTAGTTGTCTAGTGTAAGATGTCTGATAAGAGGAACGGCTTAAATAGTCCACAGGAGTTCCTGTGGTTGGATTCTCGTGGTCAAAGAACTTGGCTTGTGTCCAGGGTCTAGGAATAAGAGGTGGTGCAATGTACCCATTCAAGTGCATATTGGCCCCTCATTCCACTCAGTCAGACACTCAACGTGGCAGACATCATTTGTTTCAATGTGTGTCTGTTACAGTGAGTGCTCCAGAGGCAGTCATATTGAGAATATACTCACTATTAAATTGTGTGTCCAATAAGTGTAGGTGGCTACAATTCAATTCAAGTGCAAGTCATCTGATCCTATGTGTTGCGTAGTGACTATGTGGGCGGAGGGATGGGGTGGGGGGGGGGGGCAGTAATATCTTTGAGAGGATGTACAACTCATCAAAATGAACAGAGCACATCTTGAGTTTGTAAAATACTTTGAAAATTCCCTCCAAGAAAATCAACCGACCCTGTGTAGTTTTAAAATCCTCAACATATAGGAAAGAAGATGCAAATTTGGCCTTGCTAGGTTTTGTGAGAAAAACATTAGGCAGTTTTAGGCTTAAACTGGCTTAAACATCAAAACACAGGTTCAGCATTTAAAGGGATTACCTACACAGACTGCACGTTTACTAGCTAGAGAGGCTGGCCACGCACTTTCAGAATGCTTGCTACCAATCTCTTAGGCAACTGGAGGGCTGGAAGCATTGCGAGAGAATAAGAGTCAAGTGAACACAGAATGGCAGTGGTGCAACCTGCAAGACACACAGCACGATAAAATGGACATGAGCCAAGAGGTTTAGCTGCCATGCAGAGAATGACCTCGATGTCATCCTGAGTGCTGGGCAGCATGCGACCGTCACACTCAAGCGGCGTGAAACTCACTTTTTCCATCGCAGGCTACTATTTTCACTTTGTCAACCTTGATGATCTCGGTGACTTCTCTAAACTCAACGTCATTCAGCACGAATGTCCACACGTTGTCACAAAATCGGTATGTGTTTAGCGACCCCTGTAAAAAGAATAAACAGTACAAATGAAAAGGAGTTATCGGCCAGCTCCTTGTTAAGTACACAGATATCAGGCCAGCATATTTTAGACACATTAACATGCATTTGAAGAATTAGAAATGTATGTTAGACGTTCTATGCATTGCCATTACGCCTCGTCTAAAAGCATTGGCTCAAACAAGGCACCCACATTGTGAGACGCGAGCAAGATGTACCCGCTTTATAGACCGGAATAAGTCCAAGAATTAATCGAGCAAGAAATCGGAACCTGCATTTGCAAACGTTTATTAGAGATCAGCGAAATGGAAAGAGGCTAGACTTTCAGATAAACTTCTACAGTCAGGGAAAGAACAGACGCCCAGCATCCGAATGACAACCGCTGCCTCGGACGCTGGGATCGGATGGAGGTAGTGGAGTAGCTGAAGCAATTAAAGGGTGTTGTGCCCGTCACTGCAGTCTCTGGAATGGGGAATGCGGTGGAGGCACGAGGCATCACATTGTAACAGGAGAGTCGCAGGGTGTGCTGGCGATCGCTTTTGGGAAATCGGAGTCTTCCCATTAGAGGCAGTCTTTGCACTTCATTCCACTGGCGACAACCTGGAACCAAAACCTGCTGTGTTCCCGATCCGCCGCAGCCGCGTGCACACGCACCACCGCGTGCACACGCACGGATTGCCTGGGCCAGAGTGAAGAAAACGGCCGACTGCGGTACTCGAAAGCCTGCCGTCCTCCCTGCGATCATTCTGGCACTGGGGGTTCTGCTTATTCTGTCTCCGATTCTGCAGAACGTCGGTGGAGGCCTTCCAGTAATGGCGGTAGGAACTAACAAGCAATGATGTAATTCAATGTGTCATACCCAGACATTTTAGGATCAGGCCAAGCTTGTTGAAGGAGCTGAACCAGTGGTTGGTTCATAAGAGTCACATAATTCGCCTATGTTTGCAGGAGAAGTTACAAAAGGAATTATATTGGTTATGTGAACTAGACATTATTGAACCCACTGAAACATCTGACTTGTCGGCGTCGATTGTCCTTGCCCAGAGTCTGAGATTGTGTGTGGGTCTGCAGGATTTCAATCATAGTATATGGGTAGATACTGAACTGCTGCCTATTGACAAGATGCTGTGTACTTTGAAGGGGGTTGGAGCATTTAAACCACCCTGAACATGTCGGCTACTCACCACCAGGTAGTTTTGACTGAAGAATCCAGACATCTCACTTCTTTCCAATTGATGTCTGGTGTACTCTACTTTTAAGATATTTTGATATTTGGGAGTATTTTGACGGAGCATGATGAAAGGTTAAGTGTAGTATTGTCCAGATTGAGAGAGAGGGGACTTGCGTTACGCTTTGACAAGTGCAGGTTTGAAGTAGATGGTGTGGATTATATCGTGGAGCCAAAATTGGAAGATTTTTAAAGTAATTGTGGATGCGCCGTCTCCTGTAAATAAGGAACAACTGGAGTCTTAGCTGGGTCTGATGGAGTACTATTCAAAGATTGTTTCCCATTTTGCTCCTCTGACAACAACCCTTAGGAGTCATCCAAAAAAAAAAAAAAAAAAAAAAAAAAAAAGTAAAAGGATGTGCTTATGCATGGAATGAGGAGCGCCACCATGCGGTTGAGGTGATCAAGGGAGACATTGCAGCTTCTATCCTGCGAAAAAGCTCAATCCTTGTGATGAAAATTTTATTGTCAGCCATGCCATCAATAAAAGTCCTGGTGAGGTGTTCATGCAGAAGAGAGGTGATGGTAGGGAGGAAGGAATTCCCTTTGCATTCAGGTCATTAAGGGATTTGGAATTAACTTACTCTACCATTGAAAAGGAGGACATGTCGTTGCGGTGGGCCACTCAACATTTTAGAACTTGTGTGGGGAGTCTTAATTGGGATAGCAGAAACCGTGGATTGATTTGTTCAGCACCAAAGGGGGGAGGAGAGGGCAGAAAGCGTCATCCCCAGAGTAGCCAAATGACAATACTGCTTGCAGAAATATAATTATCGTGTGGAGTACGACCCAGCAAGTGGTACGTGGTGGCAGATTATCGGTCTAGAATGCCGCTAGCTGGTGACAATGGTCGTGATGCAGGGGAGGATGAAATTGTAGTGTGCGAGACGATGTTTATTGGCGGTGTCTGATGGTGCCATCTCTGAGCCAGAATGGTGGGTGGCACTTGAGAATGATTTGGTGTTATCCCAGGTCAAAGGTTGGGTGGAGAGTGGGCGGCCAGATGGAAGGAAGGTGGATTCAGAGTGTATTAACTATGCGCATGTAGCCATGGAATTGACCTGTGTGGAAGGTTTGCTGCGCAGAATAGAACAATTAGAAGTACCTGCTAGTCTGTGGGAGAGGGTTCTTGTTTTGGCACATGAAGGGCATTTGGTAATTCGTGCAATGAAGCAGAGGATAATAGAGGATTTTTGGTGGCCAAGGTTGATAAAGCAACTGACTGTTTTGCGTTTTGTAGGTGATTGTGAGAGTTGTATTATGAGCGACAAGACCCAAGTTACCAATCCATTGCCAGTAACTCTGTGGAGACGGATATGGCACAATGATCCAAGTTATCTCTCGACAATTCTGGTCCCATTACGATGAAGGGGAAAGGTTCCAAGAATGCTTTAGTTCAGTTGAGCTATATGTCTAGGTGGCCTGAGGTTGCATTTATGAATAGTGTGGATATGAATGCTATGATCGAATTCTAGCAGACTATTTTGAATCGTGAAGGGTATCCCAATGAAATGGTGACTGATAACGGCACGCAATTGGTTTCAAATGAAATTAATATATTTTTTGATGTATGGCATTATTTACAAACAAACCTCATGATAGCCAGGAAGTAATGGACTGGTGGAATTATTTAATCGCACATTTGAGGATCAATTGCATGGCGTTGATCAACAAATTGAATTGGAAAAAATGTTGTGGGCCTTACGGAAAACATCTAACATGTCTCCGAGGCTAAAGCCTTTTGTTTAGTTTAGGGGACGTATCTTTGGAGACTTTGGAGCGGAGGGAACCAAGTTTGAGCCTCGGCGTCAATTCAGCATCCTGTGATCCTGGGCAAATCCCCTAATCTCCCTGTGCCTACCAAAAATGAATGTGTCCTTGTGTAACATAACTGGTGCTCATGTAAAGCGCTCCAATACCTTCAGGTTGAGATCGCACTATATAAATCTGCAAAAAAAAAAAAAAAATACTACTTGTGTGGTGTACCTGATCGATTTAAAGATGATGTAAATGTTCAGGGTGGGAAGAATATTACACGGTTTGGTGTACATTTTTCATTTAATATTTTTGTTATTTGAATTATGTGTAATTCTTAGATTTATTTTGTTGACATGTTTTCTCCATAATTTCAGTGTTAAAGGGGTGGGCTATGCTGTGCCTGTCACTGCATTCATTAGAATGTGGAATGCGGTCAAGGCACGAGGATTCCTGTTGCAACAGGAGATTTGCAGGAGGTGTTGGCAGCCGCTTTAAGGAGATACTTTAATAAACATACTCGCCACAAGCGGTGGTCTTTGCACTTCATTTCAAAGCGTTATTTCACAGCCATAGTACTACAGTAGGTTGTCGATGAGCATGACTAATGTAAGCAACTAACCAGGATGATAAGTATGCCGATGATTAAGTATCCCCCCATAGAGTCAGTAAACATTTTGTTTTCAGCGATGATTTTCTGTGGCTCGGATCAATTTGTTTAAAAGCTTGCTCTCCGCATTGCAATATTCCCAATATACAAGTCAAAAAGTGAATACCTCACAATAATGTCAAGTACAATTTAACAATAGATTTTTAGGATGTAATTGCCAATACACCATATCAATGCATTCCTACAACAACCGATCATTCAACAGAGCAGTAAATTAACTCAATACAACTGTTCCATAAATCATGTTTTAGAGAGACTTTATAATGACTTCTCCGTAAGCCATTATTACTAACATAACGTGCATCAATGGGAGTAGTAGTCATTTACAGAGGATGTATCGGGAATATTGCAATTTAGGAACTAAAATGGTGCAACCTTGCAACATAATTGATCAATCTCTTATTTAATGGAGTACCAGTAAACCAGATTTGGAGCAGGTCTCCATCAATCCTAAAGCATGGAACGGCCGCTGCTACACAAGAGCCTACTGCTCACTTCTTGAACTCTGCAAGAAGCTGCAGACCGGCTTGGAGTATTCTCACTAGACCCTAGGTGTGGCTAGACTCACCTGCTCAGCGCCAGGATACACTCTCGAGTGATAGTGCACTCTACAAAGCTTCTTAACATAACCTAGTTTCCATTCTTTTCAAAAGTAATGAATTGCTTCTTGCTAGCTTCCATATGATAGCATCTATTGTGTTATGCATTGATAGAAATTTAGGTCATCGCCCCTTATTTGTATACAGTGAACAATGTATTTTGCATATTTTTATGTATATTATTAGCTTTTTCGGTAGAGCATACTGTAGAATGTGTTTACTGTCTTATTTAATCGAGTACTGGAAAATAAATTGGCCCAAATGAAGGAGACTATCGTTACGAGTTCCGAAACATGGACAACTACAGATGCCATGGAGTATTGAATACATTAATTGTATTGATTTTAAACAGCGGATTGTGAGTAGTTTCACTGCAGTTAGCGTGCGATTTCCACTCATCTAAGATATTTGCTTATGTGATATACTGATTATGTGTAGAGAGAAAGAAAGAATGTATTTGTTCTTTGAAGATGAAACACCACAATTGTACCATGTTGTAGTGTGATTTCAATGTATGGATTAACAATTAAATATTTTTCATAGACTTTGTTTTAGCTTTTTTACCTTCAGTTTTTATATTGAAAAAGAGCAGGGTGGTGAAATACGATAATTTGTTGCCATGACAATTTCTTGTCCTTATTTAATAGGATCATTTGGTAAATACTTAGTAGCAAGACTATTAGTCACTTTTGTGATTTAAATACTTTGCACCAGTAGCTCTCGCTAGTGCAGGATCATACATTTTGCTCTCAGCTACACTACCAGTATATTGCAAACTCCCACTGGTGAGGAACCTAGTGGCTCAGACTTTCAAAGATGCACACAAGAAAGTATTTAAAAAAATGAAAATGCTTGACAGAAGTGTGGGAGGATCAGATGGCTTTATGTGCTACACAAGGGAGACGAGCAGCTGGCTATGCAGGCTTGGGAACAGGAGCGCCAGGGCGGCCAGAAGTGCACCTGGAAACTGTTGGGTCTGCACTAGGGAGCCTGGTTCCAAGGACAGGCAACCGACTGCACTGGTTTAGTCGTGAGGGGGGCAGCTAATACTGGTCTATATGGCCAATTCAACTTCCTGCTCCCGGAGTTAAACAGTACAGCTCGGGTGGTGCTTTGAGTGAAGTGCGCCTCTGATGAACACGCAGCACTAAACATGGGCACAGAGCACTTATTGTGCAGGAACCACTTTGGGCAGAGGAGTGGGTCTCATCAGGATTCGGCAGCGCTGCAAAGGGTACAGGGGAGGGGGTTTCATTAGCTCTGATGAAACTGTAGACGCTGCAGGCAAGAGTGGCCACAGCCATAAATGTAGTGCTCTTCACCAAACACCAGAAGGCTGCTGCCTGGGTCGGAGGATGGGGGTACAGATATGAGGCAACCAGAGGTCTAGATTTTCTTTCTATGACTGAACAAATGTAAACATCCCTGACATGGCGTGGGCTGGTCTAAAAACTGGAGACAATCAACCAATCCAATGCCTGGTGTGGGTTCACCTTAATTAGCCAATGACTAATTGCGAATATATAAGCCCTTTCTATATACATATATACACTGGCTGTATAGTGTGCACGTTTGCTGAATGAGCACTGACATGAGATCTGTGGCGAGAAAGCAAAAGAAAGCATTTTAATCCTTCAAACCATCTACAAGTGAGTACAAGAAACAAATTCTGAATGACTACATCAGAAACTCCATAGTAAATTAGGAATTCCAAATACTTTTAGAGCTCATGCCACTTCTTACAAGAAGACAATATTTGGGATACAATTATGAAATGTTTAACCACTTTTGGTAAATAGATTTCCACGGAATAAGCAGAGTTGGAACAACATTAGTGCTTGGCTCGAAGATAATGTATGACTTTTCATAGAACTCACGATGGGACCCAATAGGCTTACTGTTCAAAATAGGTACAGTTCATTTCAAAGCCACACACACGTGATTTTATAGTTTTGATCCCAGACAATATTTGAGGATGATGCTAGGCACGCTGGGGCAGCGCAGGAGAAAATGAGCTGCTGGAATAATAATTTATTTGCACTTAAATGTGGCAGAATAGCCCTGAAAATGAAAGGGAGCGAAGATTACAAAACACATTGCGTAGGTGATTTGTATTGTGAAAAATATCCCCAGTTCAATCAAAATGCACCACCGTGATTCACGGCTTGATCATTTTAAGTAGGGTTATAACTGTAGCTGGTATATATTTAGCACAATATTTTGCACACACTGGAATAAAAACTCAAATTGCGTGCCTTATGATGGGATAATTCTCATGTGATTGTTAATCCTATATGAGAACAATACATATTTATATAAGGGACTATCTGGAATGGCATTGTAGGCATAAACAAGGGACTGAAATGAGGCCCACATAGTTATAATTGGTTGACATTAATTGAAGAATTCCGCCTATCATTTTTTTGGTTTTGCTAAGTATGCCTGTGTTCAAGATACCATAGGACGCAAACTGCACCTCACTGAAGAGGCTCCAAAAAGCCTTAAATAGGTCTGTGGTCGCATGTGTCCCCATCTAGACTGGACCTTGTCTGTCAGTTTGGGCTGGACTTTTCCTATTGCAGCAGGACAAGACGGATATAAATATGATTGGTCTCTGCCTGAAGTGGCATAGACTGCCAACAGCCGCATTGTGACCTTAAGTGACTGATATTAATTCAAGTATTTTAAACATCACGTTTAGGTTTTCTAATAGTTCTTTTTTTACTAGTAACAGCAGCTGTCAGACTAATTGGTCAAGCAGAAGCCATCTTGGAAATAGGAATTCCCCTACTAAAAGCAACACATTCCAAGCAATACATAATTGATTACTTGAAGTTCGTGCTAAATAGGTATGCCCAATAAAACCATTTTTGTAATTGCATTTATATAGTGCTTACAGCCAGCCCTTGACAGGCGATAACACTGGTGTATAAAACGCAAAATGAAAAATACAAACATTCCAATATTAAAAAATAACACAAAAATTCATTTGGAAGCCTATTCAGATCACACTTCAAGAACTTATTTCTCGTGTAGCCGGTGCTACTTTTGTCCGACTGCCCAGGAACGTTTTCTTGTCCGCTTTTCAAGGGTTTTCTTTTCCTGTCCCAGCTCCTGAGTTCTCTTCACCGACGTGCAAGAACAGTACAGCAGAAGCTAGATTTCACTTCGCTATCATTAAATTATGCCATTTTATAAATGAATCAGAAACTATTTTCTTACAATGATATGGGGAAGCTTGGGAAAGCAAATTATCAAGACATGTCAGTTATTCTGGTATTGATGATGGGACCAAAGCAAAGGAAGGAAGTTTGCATTTATCTTGGGCTTCTTTTGGCAGTACATGTGCTTATATTCACGGAGGACTGTGGTCATGTCTTCTACTAATGGGACGATGTGGACTTGCTAACTAAACATTTTCATCAAAGTAATTCAATACTATAAGTAACCACAAAGTACCCTTTTTTATATACACACACAGTTTTATATAGCGCGAACTTGACCCGGTATCGGGTATCAGAGCGCTTTACATAGCAACAGTTGTGTTACATGAGGACGCATTCATTTTTGTTAGGCACGATACAGTTTGTTTGCAGTACAGGGCATCAAGCCTTTTCTACATAGCACAAAGGAGAATCCTTAGTGGGCTATGCAGACATGTCTAACCACACCTGGGCCACATTTCAAACTCAGAAGCTGCCATCCCCATTTTGGAATCTGTATTCACGGTCTTTAACACATTAATAACTGTTAGATAAGAGTGAGGATGGTCGATGGATACCCAAAGAAATGAAAGGCTACAAGAACCATTGTAGCTGAATTGTATTTTCTCCTACATTCCTATATCCATCCTCGAGGTTTGTGAAAAACTATACAGCATATAGAAATCTCATAACAGCCCCAAAGGAGATTCATTATCTCACTATGAAAACAGATGTACCAGGTTTAAGTCACCCTACATAAGTGAAAGGCTGAATCTTGTGTAGAATTAATGAGATCAAACCCGCATTGCTGCTTATGAAATGGTGGCAGCTGAAATTATCCATCACTATTACTTCGACACAGAGGTAGTTAAAGCCACTCCATTATACAGGTTGCCCTATTATTTAACGCTACTTAAACTGTCAGTGTGTACTGCATGACAGCACCGTCTGCAAGTATAGAGTTTTGCAGACCATAAATAAAGCAAGCAGAGGTAAAGGCAATAGATGTCACCATGTATATGCAGGTGCATAACTATTACCTTTCCCTTTGTTTGTTTATGGTCATAACTATTTTAAGTTGGTCACAGGTGAGTGGCTGCAGCTCGATTTTTTTTTCTTCGAAAGTATATAGATATATACATACATATTCACACATATAATCACTTTCAGAGGGCCGCCATGAGTGAGCATGCATGGACAGCATAAAAGGTGAGGATTTTACAAAGCAGGATGGGGACTGATGAACCCAACTGGCGAGAGTTTTAAAATTGTATGTGGAGTTTTTTTTAATGAAAATGAGGTCTGAGGTACAGCCTTTAGTTTATTTTTTTTCATAAAGCGTCAACTATCACTCTGGGAGAGGCCCTCAAGCTTAAATAACCTCAAAGACCCCCAGACTGTCTATATGCTACCAGAGAATGACCAGGTCGGAAAGAATGAACCATCAATGTTAATCTCCAGCTCTCAATCTAGAGCCAGCCTGGCTGCATACATTTGTACTGTCTGTAGCTTGCGAATTAGATAATCTTGAAATCCCAAGTACTGCACAGATGTGAAAGCATTTAAATTGATCACCTTATGAGAAAGACTATGCACAGAATTCTGTTCAAGGTTGGCAACTGAAAAAGACAAGACCACACTACAGATTTAACTTGATCATGCAAGGTTAACATCAAGACTAATTTCACTTTGCGATTTATTACGTGAACCAGGTGTAGGTTTGGGGCCCAGACAGGGAGGCTAGAATGGAAGACTCCAAAAAGGAGCTGGTCACAAAGGACAATCAATTTTAAATAAGGATTACACATCCAGCATTCTGCCTGCGACATATGAACATAAAGTTGAGGCCGTATTCCTCAGATAGTTATAGATCTTTATCATAATTTAATTATCATTGGCATACGGGTAACTATCAAACCCATGCGATTGGCTAGAATTGACTAAGGGAGGTATAGAAACAAATTAAATAACAGGGAAAATATAGAAACCTAGGAAACACTACTTTTCAGTGTGTGGACTCATAATTTAGAACCGACTGTCCCTCAAAATGATCCGTCCAACAGAAAACTCGGGAACCATGCCCAAGCAAAGACTTCAGTACCAAAGTCACTCAGAATATCGAATAGGATCAAATGGTTAACAGCAAAAGCTGCTGACAGATCTAACGAGCCTTTGCAATGCAATCGGTCTCGCATTTGAGAGTTTGAGCTTTTGGCCTTGTAAATAAGAATGTCTTTTACCCATGTTTTTTTGTTTGGAGTGGAGTTGAGGCATGTGGAGTGGAATTGTGTGAGTTGAATTTTAATAGTTAGTTCTGGAATTGTGTGGTGTGGAATTGTGTGAAGTGTAGTGCATTTGTGTAGTGGAATTATTTGGCATGGTTAATAGAAAGGGGTGAGAGCTGCACAGAATAGACAGAATGGAGGATAGAGAGGGATAGGTAACTTGAGCACGAAGTGGTGAATGAACTCCAGTCAGAGGAGCAGAAAGTTTGTGAGAAAGGGAGAAAGAAGGAGACGGCAGGCCATAAGCACATAAAGAGGGAGTGCCTGTGTACAAGAAGAGGAGAGCGTGGATTTGACCTGAAGTGATAATTACAGTTTTTCTTTAGTGCACTCTAATTTTACAATAATAATCCAAAGTTAACTCAGTTTGTTCTGTGCTACTGCATCCGTTACACTGTGTCTGACAGTGCCAAGTAGTATACAAAGCTATGTGGGTCGGACAAGCCAGTCCCTAGGATGTGTGCACTTTAACTTGAAACAGAATGTTTCTTAACTCAATTCCATCTATTTCTTAATTAGGAGCTCCAAAACTTGTTCGTTTCACATTATTCCATGAATTTATTCATTCATCTGTTTAGTACTTGATTTATTCATAAGATCCCACAAATTCTTTTCAGTTTACTCTTAGGTCAAGCTTTACAAATGCGATGGATCACAGAGAAGACATACATTTCTTGACTTCAAATATCGACGACCTCAATTTCACATGCTCTCAAAGGTACACAAAGATGCCAAGACGCCACCATTTAGGCCAATAGTCTCAGCTTGCGGCTCTATATCTGTACCAATCGGAAAATATCCAGACTGGCTCTTACAACCTTTGGTACAAAAATGGGATACATATATCAAAGACTCCACAGCCTTTATAAACATGTGGAGTATGGTGGACACTGCGAATATAAGTGAGTGGTGGTTATACACACTGGACGTCACCACCCTGTACACCTCGATCCCGCATAATGAAGGTCTGGAAGCCATGTAATGGTGATTATTAAGAAATGATTTGGATGATGTGAATAAAGTTCTCTTGCTAGAATTTATGCACTTTGCACTATACCATTGGAAAAATATGTTTTTTGGTCAATCTAACATGGGATTGGCGGGGGCATCATCCTACGCGAATATTGTCATGTCTAAATTTGAATCAGAACACAATCTACAGAATCCAGACTGGACGGAAGGATTGGTATTATTTAAAAGATTCATCAACGATATTTCATTATCTGGAAAGGGGAGAGGAACATATTACAAGATAACATCACACGCTTGAATATGTGCCACGAATGCATAAAATTCACTTACTGCAGTGAGAAATCTCAAATAGCATTTTTGGATGTTTTGATAACAATTGAGAATAACAGCATAAAAACCAATGTGTATGTCAAAGCGACAGATTGCAATAGTTGTTTGGGGTGGAATCCTAGAATGAGGAAGTATAACTCACGGAGGGCAGCGGTTGTTTTGAATAATGGCGACTACAGGAGAAACCTCGCATTGAAGCCCACGAGCGCTGGTATACACGCGCTTCTAGTAAGTACAGATACGACAGTTTAGAGAAACCTCTTGGTGGCGCTGAATAGCGGTGGTTAGTTGCGGTTACGTTAATGAGTGAATCTAAGTGTCCTGCCTTGCATCGCGCACATTAAAACAGCAAAGATAGTGAGATTTAAGCTGTTTAAATTAGGAGGAAACATTTCTATTTTGGTTTGATCTATAAGTTTTTCAGTATGAAGGTTGCAATCTCTTAAGTACAGCTTTGTATAGCTTGATTAACATGAATTGACACTGTTGGTAACCGAGTATTATTCTGATCTGGTTTCTTTTGTATTTATCCCTTAGACCCCTGAAGAAGGGTCGATATGCGACACGAAATGCATTGGGTTTTGTAAATAAAAGGACTGTGTTCTGCCAAGATTAATATGAAATGATTAATGAATAAATCAAGAGCTAAACAGATGAATGAATAAATTCATGGAATAATGTGAAACGAACAAGTTTTGAAGTTCTTGCTCAAGAAATAGATGGAATTGAGTTAAGAAACATTCTGTTTCAAGTTTAATGGCACACATCCTAGGGAATGGCTTGTCCGACTCGCATAGCTTTGACCTGATGTGAGCCACATGAGAAGCAGGAAGAGTGCATGAGGGAGCAAGAGAAAGGTGTAAGAACAGAGTGCATTAGAGAGAGAGGGAAGAGTGGGAGGTGCACTCAAGTGTTTGGTGAAGGCGAGAGGTGGACCAGTGCACAGCACAAGGAGGTATAGAAAGGTAAAATGTATGAGCAGGTAGCATAGAGAGGAGACAGATAGTTGAAACAAACAGTAAAATAAATTTCAATAATTTATTTTACTCCGGCTGCCATTATTTGTACGCAATCTCGGTATATACACATATATATATTTTGGCTTATTTATTACTATTTCAGGAGAGGCAACTGAGCCCCCTAGTCTTGTAATGGCAGCCTCAACATTCCTTTTCATGTTGCGGAGACATCTGGTAATATTTTCATGAATTGGAAAGCCTTTAAAATCAGTGGACAAAGTGGCAAATAGTTAGGCACATTTTATGTATGGCAGTATGTCCGAAATGAAGAGAATGACTGGCCCAAGGTGAAGTTTGTTATGTAGATCAACTAAATCTAACAAGAAAAACTCAGTAATGCCAGTGCAATTTACCTACAACCTAGTAATGGGTCTTCAGTGTGAGTAATTAACACAAACCAGCCGTTTGACTGCACGAACGCTACAAGTCTTCTCGGTCACAATGCCACAAGTACGTTTACAAAAATATGAACAGCGTTAAAAGTGGCGTTTTGTAAGAAGGAAAACACCAGAGGAAAATGGAACAAGACGGCTTACAAGCCTGTGAAGATGTTATTTTACGGATTAAACAAGAATGTCAGTCACTTTTATTATTACACCATACCGCTTCTCTATAGTTATTCCATGAGGAGCAGGATATGGAGAGCAAACATAGCTGCAGGGAATCGGCAGTCTCCCTATAGTGCCAAAATGTCAGCTTTATGAGAAGCTATTACTGCACACCCAGAGTTGGCGAGGTAAGAAGAGAAGGCACACTGCACACTTCGGGGCATGCAGTGAAACTCGTTTTAACCACTCACCTATTCATTCCCTAAACGTGCATTACTGACACTGACTACTGCCTGCTGTGCTGGGCATGGAGCTAAAATGACAAGTGCTGAACTCAAAACCAAAGGAAAATCCTGGTTAAAAAAAGAAGAGTTTAGACCCTCCCCGTGTTTCACTGAGCAAGTTCAAATATGTGTATCTCGGATAATGCTGTACTTTTTAGTTGTAATTTATGTTTTTATATTCGGCATGGAACATGCTAATAAATCCAAGTAAAAATAAATATAGAATACATCTACCTAGGCCATCACGTACAAGCACAAACCATCGAAATTCATGCCAACTGCCGCTTCTGGATGTCTAAAATGGCCTCTTTCTAAAGAGTTACCAAAGTGTATTTAAAACTCGAGCTATAAACCTGCTCCCTCGAGGCACATCATCCACTGCCGCTCTGCAATCTGAATTCCTGCCAACAACCAAAGTCCAGAGAATTCATAAAGGGAGAATTCTACTTTGAGGCAGCGAGGGACGGAGATCCTTCGGACGAGCGATTTCCTGTTTACAGTACTCTCCCTGGAGTACACGAAGTTCATCTTAAAATGTGAATCTGTGAGATGCATGTCACAGTGCAAGCTCGCGTTACGTAAATACCCGATTTAATAGTTTTTAAGAAACATACTGGTGTGGTAAACTCCTCTTTCTTTGTAGTGAGGCGATGCATAGCATCTCCAGGCACGTCTTCGCTGTACTCGCTACTCACTCCGAATGGTTATTTTGGTTTTCTCGTGTTGGCAGAAAGATTAGCATAACATGAAGCACCCGCTGCAAGCTGTTTCAACACTGCGGAGAATTCGTCCGTCGCCTGCCTCTAAATGCGCTCAAAATGAGGTGCAGTCTCCACATACGAGTGAAAGCTTCCAGCCCCAAGAAGAAAAAAAACAAGCTGTCGGCATTGCGCAAAGGCAGCCGCTTGTTTATATTTGCATCACGATGCAAAAATAAACACACGGCAGTCCTTGCCAAAGCGAACTGAAAAAACGTAATGCCTGCCGTCTGATGAAGGAGAACCGTGTAAAGCCGCAAGTAAAAGAACCAATCCTGATGGACAGTTCCAAAAGGAGACAGGGCAGTAACAAGGAGGGATTAAGAAGACTCATTATCAATCGGTAGCCAGCGTTTACAATGGGCGATGACGCCAGCCAATGAAAAATATGAGCGGGGCTTCCACACCACTTCTAAAACGTACCCTACTACAATATGCCTCGCAAAGCGAGCAACGCATGTGCGCTGCAACGCTAGGTGAGACCTAATAAAAACAACGTAGCTAGGATATCATCGTGAATGTTGTAAGGAAAGTGCAATGTTATTTATGGTCAGTTATTTAAACGGAAGAGCTTAAGGAGGGATGCGTGTTCTCCGTGCAGGTTGACATTTCCTAGTAAATTCGGATTGCCAGAAGGTAAGTCTTATAACTAGGAAAAACATTCGATAATAAACAAAAGGCAACTTGAGCACTAATACTATGCTTTCTTCCAGAAATACCACCACTTTGCAGTGGCAGCATTATGTTCTAGCAAATCGATTGAAGTGAAAACAATGTAAAAATGAATACTGGAATCAAGAACTCAACATTAAAACCGCGACCCAAAAAACAAATAATTTTCCACAATAACAAACTCATTGTGATTAATTAAAAAAACAAAAATGCAGATTAACAACTCTACGTTACTCTTATACTTACCCTTAGCTATACCGGGCATATTTAATATTGTATTAATTTAATTATGAGACATTGTTTTCAATGTATAGTATTCTTTCAATTCTTCCAACTACGCAAACATCTAATGGTTGTAGAGCAATGAGATGTTACTCTAAATTTTGTAACAAAGAACCTGGAAGAGGAGGAATAAGGAGCTCTTATGCACCACTGCACTCACTACGGCGGTGCAATCTAACCCCCCACGACATTCTAGCCCCCAACACACTACTCCGCTCTATGATAGTTCTCCAATGTCACTATACTCATCTCTGACGCTACTCCACACTGCACTGTTCTACCCAACTCCACTCTATGACACTACTCCTCTGTAGTCAACTCCACCCCATTACACGCTCCTACACTACTCCACTTTACGACAATCTACTCCGCTCTACGCATAACCCTATATGCCACTCCACTTCCACATAGCTCTACACCACTCCACGAAAATCTAAGCCACTTTACTCAACACTGTACTCCACTCTGACACTAATCCACAACACTCTACTCTCCTTTACCTGCCTAACTTTTAGCCATGCTGAACAGCAGCCACGCTGGAGTATAACATGGCTAAAACATTTGGCAAAGCCAATAGCCCTTGCATAACCAAGCCTTATGGGTTTTTTTCGGCAATGCTTGTTGTTCCTTGTAATCATAGACTAGCCCTGTATCATTTGAAGAGTAATACTTGGAAGAAGTTACCATCATCACAGTTAAATACATATGGACCTCAAAGTGTCCTTTCTAAATGTTCTAACACCAGGTGTAAAAAGGAAGATCTGATCTACATATATTGCACTCTTTTAAATAAAGTCAGTTTCGACCTAATAGATCTGTTGGCATTAGAGATACCAGGAACATGTGCATGCTATGTAGTCAAGAACGTGCTTGTGCGAGCTTACAAAGGGTTGAGCTCTCAGTCAGTGGACAAATCAATGGAATTCCGAACCCTAATAACAAAATCGTCAGTGGGCTACTACCTTGAAATGTCTTGTAAAATTGTAGCTTCATTTTAAAGATTTACCAGAATGAATCCTCTGACAAAAACAATAATGATTTGATTTTTTTTTTATTAAAGTGCTACTACCCACCCATCTGTGGTCTCACACTGCTAGTTATGCATCTGGTAGTCGCCCCAGCCCCAAGTGAAGGACAAATGGCCTGAACCATCAACAAAGAAGCCCTGTGACTACTGCTGTGAGTGGCAAGATTTGAAAAGCCAAGCCGCGCGGAGCCCAATGCTGTCGAGACCTGAACCCAGCTTTGAGGAGTCTGGAGAGCGTCCAGAGATAGGTACACATAAGAAGAAAGTTAGATCTACAGAGTCGAACAATAGAACGTTCGTACTAGAAGTGGCAGTGGACCGACGGCACACTGCAGATTCATCACCTGGGTTCCCAAAGAAAAAGCACTAACCTGATTGCGAGGGAGCATCACAGACTAAGATCATTCACTAGCTACGATTAAAGCATCAGTGAGTACGTCAAAATTACAACTAACAGCGGAAGAATGGGAAATAAGAGGAACAATGCTACGAGTTTCCTGGAACCTGTTCACCCAGAAATACTCAAAGAGAGCGCGGGAGAGTCAGAGGAAAACACGAAGTCTGATGGAGAGAAGGGAGTCATTGGCTTACCAGATCTCATGCCCAAAAACACTCCTAGGGTTTGAGTCACTGCTGCAGAAATAGGAGCGAAGACGAAATGCCTCGCAGCAGTCCCGAAAACGCAAACTTGCAAAGCCTCATGGTGGACACCATACCTCAACCTTTACAGAGGACCTGGAGGCTCAAATCTCACACCACCGCACTCAAGTAAAAGGGAACACACAGGTCAAGCACACGACCACAAGAGGCAGAGGGGAAGCCAGTATTCTCAACAAGGAGTATCTGTGAAGAACCCGAGACTTCAGGGTATGAAGTTTCTTCTTTTTACCTTCAGCACAGTCTGGACAGTAAAAGAGAAGACAGACAATCTTTTTCAGCAGATGAGAAACCATCTGCTAGATAAGGACACATTTATAAACCTAGTAGCTAGCTAACACGTAGATACATTATAAAGAGTAGAGAGGATTGGTGTGTCCAGTCCAGAGAACAGAGTTATTCCCCACCACTTGAGATAAGTCACTCTACTATTTAACTTGCTACATTTTTGGGCCTGCTACTTTGGAGGAACCCTATATGCGTATTTGTTAGCGCCAATCTACACTCATTTTTGAAGTGCCGAGTTCAACCGACCTTCGGTGTTGATACAAATAAGGATAGTTTCTTTTATCGTAGTTTTGACCTAGTAAGCTAGACCTTGTGTAGTATGAAAAGGGTCGATCAGGAATACGTGAACTTTAAATCACCGGACAATACAAAATATTGCTAAATACTGCGGGTGCTCAAGATACAGGGTTAACCAACTCGCGATTTTTCAAGAGAATTTTATTTAAGCAGCATGGGAAACTACTCGTACAACAGCAGTCAAAAATAACAGATGCATTACGAGCACCATCTAGTGGTACATAGCCTGAAGAACACGTAACATAACCCACGTCTTGAAAAAGGATTACACTGAAAGTTTTACGGGTACGATTATAAAATGTACAACTGTTACAGCATGAAAACCTTCAAAATGTGCTTCAGTATAATTTATGTATGATTTCTTCTACAAGATTTTAGACAAAAATATGCTCGGGGGTGTTCAAAATTCGCATATTTTCTTTTTGCGCAATGGTGGGGGGGAAAGAAAAATTACACGAAACACAAATAGATCATCATATGCTATAGTTCAGCGTGGAATGTATCTCTGCACCAATTTTGGACGCAAGAAACTGACTTTGTGCAAAAAAAAAATTGTAACAAACACAAGCAGTTGTAACTTGCCCATGGTAACTATTAACTCACGCCCTGAATTGCACAGTTTTGTCATTAATGATGTAATTTCACATGCTGCAGTGATGTTATCAATCAAAACATAGACCATGTCGTGAGTGATGTAACATATGGGGTAACTAGTAGTGCAACTGCAAAGGCGCAAGTTCTAGTTACTATAGGGCAAAAGTTATAGTTTTCTGAGATAATTATGACTGAGGCCCCCTACATCGCCCTTCTGGCCAACGCATTAGTTAAAGGGGCCCCCATCCCCGACTCATGGAAGGGCGCAGAGATCTTGCCCATCTTTAAAAAAGGTGACCGTTCGTGCCCGGGCAATTATCGCCCCATTAGTCTCATTGACTCTGTCCAAAAAATTGTAGCAAGAATGATTTTGATAAGGATCCAGCTCTGGGCTGAGCAGTTCGACATCATCTCGCCCTTACAGGCAGGATTCAGACCGTGCATTAGTACCATTGACCAGGCTTTTAAATTCCAACTAATTGTCTGGAAAACGGTTTATCTTTGCAGTGGTACAATTTATGCAGCTTTTGTAGACCTTCGGTCTGCTTTTGATTTGGTCAATAGGACTAAACTCTGGGGCGAATTAGCGGAGCTTGGGCTATCTTCGGACCTTTTAAACATCATAATTAGGTTACATGATAACAACTTTGCCCAAGTTCGCTGGGGTAATCAAGGGCAGGTC
Source organism: Triturus cristatus (assembly GCF_964204655.1). Classification (NCBI taxonomy): domain Eukaryota; kingdom Metazoa; phylum Chordata; class Amphibia; order Caudata; family Salamandridae; genus Triturus; species Triturus cristatus. The sequence continues at coordinate 242,004,319 of NC_140583.1, forward strand.
ACTGATAAATTCAATGTCAACAGAGGCGTCCGACAAGGGTGTGTTCTCGCACCCACATTATTTTTATTATTCATCAATAGAGTTGTCCAATATTTCTCCAATAAATCCACGGATGCCCCCATGTTAGGAGGGTCCAAGGTTCCGCTGCTTATGTTTGCGGACGACACCCTACTCCTCTCACAAACTCTGTCCGGGCTGCAGTCGGCTTTCAATTTATTTTCTTCTTTCTGCTCCGACTGCGACCTGTCAGTTAACATTTCAAAAACCAAATATATGGTTTTTAACAAAGGGAAACCTGTGAGGGGTCAGGTGTCCATGGATAGCGGTGTTCTGGAACGTACAAATGTTATGACCTACCTGGGCGTATTGTTTGAAAACAAGTTGAACTGGGGACCTCAAATTGACGCTCTCTCTTAAATTTGCCCAACTATCGGGCTGTCTGATCAAGGAACAAAAACAATCCCAGGCAAAAATGATAGGTCCTCCTATCAAAATATTCGAAGCCAGGATCAACTCAGCAATTTTATATGGTGCTGAATTATGGGGTTATACAGGCCTTTCTTCCCTGGTTAAAGCCCAAAACAAATTTTTTAGAAAGTTAACGGGACTCCCCAGCTCAACTCCAGTGAAACCACTTTTTTTGGACCTTGGTTGTTACTCGTTTGATGATCTTGCCAGGTTTAAACCTCTGGCTTATTGGAGGAGGCTATGGACAGTCCCTGAATTGGCCCCCTTTGCCAAAGCTTTTATGGATGTTCGTTGTATTTTGGGGGCGGGCGACCTCCCCTGGTGTAAACATGTTAGTCTCTTATTGGACTCTATGGGTTTAGGTACTCTGTGGTCTGACCCAGCTAACAGCTCTTTTCCCCCGAAACAAAGCTTTAAGACCCTTTACTGGTCTATGATTTCCCAAAAGCACATTTTATCTGCTTCCCCTGAGTCCCTGACTGGCAAGTTCCTTGGATTTAAACAAACCCCTGTTCTTGAAGAGTATTGGGATACCATCACCAGGCCTAGTGACAGGAAACTATACCACCAATTCAGGGTAGGTTCCTTACCCACCGATTCATTCACTAAAAAATGTAAGGGTGGCTTTTGTGATACCTGTAGGTGGTGCTCGGATTGTGTCGATTCTGTCGGTCACATATTCTTTGCCTGCCCGGCTTACGTTGCACCTCGGGCTAAATGGCTTAAACCTCTTTGCCAGAATATGGGCACCCGGCAGGGTTTTGTAGCCCTTAACATTCTGCGTTTCGACACGAGTGAATGTGTTGTAATCGCTGTGGCTAAATTCCTTGGCTGGGTTTGGATTATCCGTAACAAGACTTAATAGTTGCCTGGTGTGATGCTGTGACTTCCCTCTCCCTCTCCAGTGTTTTAAGGTTTATGTCTTTTCCTGTTTTTTATGATATTGTATTTTAAATTTTATGACTGTAAAATGTCTTTCTTGATGAAATTTTATCGAAATAAAGACTATATGACTGACTGACGAATTTCAATGGTTTTGTTTAAAACAGTATCTTTTTTTTTTTTAAATCGTTTATTACAGAAGCCAAAAAATATACAAAGATGGGCCTACAACCTTCAGGCCGGCCGCTAGCAAACAGAAGGAGCATGTAATACAGACAATAGAACGCACGCTGCGGCAAAAGGGAATTCACAGGAGTTGAAAGAGGCGTTGGCAGCCACACCATCCGGACCCCACACGACGGTTTCATTTTTATATAAATAACAAAAAACAAGTCCACAAGGCAACCCACAGTCGGAAACAACAGCATGTGCTCCCCTAGGGGGGGGACCCCACCGATTCATAGGAATATCGAGGGGGGGAATAGGTCAGGACGGGGACTAAGTAAACTCATTGCCCAGAACCGGGAAGACAAACAGGCTAAGGAGACGGGGCCGGTGACGGATCAGGCAGTAGCGGCGGGGTACAGATTCCCCCACGGTAAGCGTTCCAGGGGCCCCTTACTTTCACCCATGTCCCAGGCTTACCTCTCGCAACATACACCACCTTTTCCCGAAACATACACCAATCCATGTTGTCCTTCCACGCCGAGACAGTCGGCGACCTCTGGGAACCCCACAGTTGCGCAATGTCCCATTTGGCCACCATATATCCCAGAGTCGCCCACCACGTCTGCGGCACTGAGTAGTCGGTTGGCTCCCATACATTCAAAAGACATCTCCTCGCCTCAGGCAACAGCGGCACATGCGTAACTACCTGCAAAACCTCATGCACACCACGCCAGAATCACACCACCTCCGGGCATTCCCACAGAATATGTTATGTTATGTTATGTTATTTATACACTTCTATAGCGCACGGCCACTCCACTGGAGTATCCCGGCGCTTTAACGAAGACTCCCATCCGAAGATGGGGAAAAACATAACACCAAAAGGGCTACAAACACAGAACAACATCAAGATTACGGGAAGAGCAAAGTCTTAAGGGCCTTGCGGAAAGACAGAAGACTAGAAGTCTGTCTTAGAGAGATTGGAAGATCATTCCAGGCATGAGGGGCTAAGTAACGAAAAGACCGTCCTCCTGCTCTTGCTCGTTTGATAGAGGGAACACTCATCTTTGATAGGGACGAGGATCTGAGAGATCTTGAAGGGGTATACCAAGACAGTCGTTTCGAGATATATTTGGGGCCTATGCCATGTAAGGCCTTGAAGGTCATGGTCAAAGTTTTAAATAGAATCCTTTTTGCAACTGGGAGCCAATGCAATGTGGTAAGAAGATCCGTGGCTCTGACTTTCCTTGGAAGACCAAAAATGGCTCGGGCTGCAGAATTCTGGGCGATTTGCAGACGCCTAACCAAATATTTGGGAAGTCCCAGAAACAGAATGTTTGCATAATCCAGCCTGGAACAGATCAGTGCCTGGACAATAATTTTTCTGTGCTGGATAGAGACTAAAGGGAGAAATTTGCGAAGCATCCGCAGGATGCCGAAACATTTCCCAGTAAGAGATGAAATATGTGGTCCGAAAGATAGCTTGTTGTCAATCACCACTCCCAAATTTTTAGCTTTCACAGACGAGCTAGTGGGAGGAGACATATCTTTCGGCCACCAGGTTTTCCAATCGGGTTCAGATGTACAGCCAAAGAAGAGCAGCTCCGACTTGTCGGCGTTGCACTTCAGCCCATGGCGTCCAAACCACTCAAAGACGGCACACAAACATCCGTTGACCTGAACACTATCAAACTGACCATCCCTGTTACTTACAAAGAGGAGCTGGGTGTCGTCAGCATAGCTGACAATCCGGGCGCCAAAAGCCTCCGCTGTCACCGCCAGGGGGGCCATAAAGATGTTGAACAGGAGGGGGCTCAAGATGGAACCTTGAGGGACCCCCACTTCAAGTGGTGACATTTCAGCAGAGAAGGGTGGCGCCCAGATTGTCTGCCGGCGGTCGGCTAAGAAGGATTTAAGCCAATTCCACACCGTTCCCCGCAGACCAAAGTCCCAGAGTCTCGAGAGTAGAAGTGCGTGGGGAACAGTGTCGAACGCCGCCGACAGGTCCAGCATAATCAGTACCACTTTTTTACCAACATCCAACTCCTCCCTGATGGCATCTGTGACTTCAAGGAGCGCGGTCTCCGTGCTGAAATTAGCACGGAAGCCAGATTGAGTATTATGCAACAGACCCCTTTCCTCAATAAAATTGGAAATAGATCTGTGAGCAAACCTTTCAGTCACTTTCGCCAGAGCAGGGAGTAAGGAGATGGGTCTGTAATTTGCGTAGACTGCAGGGTCGAGCGCAGGTTTTTTTATAAGTGGCAGGATCATGGCACTCTTCCAAGCTTTGGGAACTACCCCGGAAGAGAGTGACAGATTCAAAATGGGATTAATCAAATCATTAAGAACAGGTGCCATATTTGCTAGACACTTGGCAGGGCAAGGATCCTGTGGAGATCCGGATTTGAGACTTATCAGAAAAGCAAGAGAGCTCTCAAGATCTAATAGGGGAAAATTGGACAGAAAGGGGCCATGATCAGGCAAGGGACACCCCAGACTTGTCGTATGCTGCTGGAGAGTGGCCTGGAGAGATGATTGAATAGAGGTGATTTTCTGTACAAAATAGACAGCTAATTCCTTCAACCAAATTTCGGAATGAGCATGGATCGGAGTGTAAGCAGAGGGGGAGGTGAAATCTTTAACTACCCTGAAAATTTCCTTGCAAGAATGCTCCGCTTCATTTATTCTAGATTCCAGATAGGATTTTTTACCATCCCAAATTAATTTATGGTAGGCTCGAGTCAGCATCTTAAATTTTTGCCTCTCAGAAAGATCATAGGATCGCCTCCATGTTCTTTCTGCTTTCTTAAGATCTTGTCGTGCTTTTTTTAGATGAGGGGTAAACCAAGGGGCAGATATTCTCTTATCTGCAGAATTTTGTTTCATGGCCGGAACCAAGCTCTCTAGACGGTCTGCGAGCCAATTATGGAAGAGATCGCTATACTCCTCTACGTTGTCAGAGGTGGGACACGGAAAGTTAGTTAGAGCATTTGATAGCATCTCTGCGGTAAGAAGATGGAAAGATTTAGAGAGATGCTTTAGCGACCCTACTGGTTTAGACCGTGATGGAACCATGACAGAGATGGAAAAGGTGATGAGATAATGATCTGACCACAAAACTGGCATGGGAGGGTCAACACAGATAGGAGAAGTAGAAAAAATCTGGTCGAGCGTGTGGCCTTTATTATGAGACGGTCCTGCCACATAAGGAGATAGGCCAAACACGGAAGTAATATCTAACAGTTTAAGAGTGTCCGGATCCGAGCTATTATCCATATGGATATTTAAGTCACCTAATAAAAAACAATGATTGGACCTAAGGCATGGTATTGATAGGGCTGCCTGTAGTTCTTCCAAAAACAGCCCCACCGAACCTGGTGATCTATAGACCAGGATACCAGTACAGGCCTGGGAGGATGAGAGCTGGAGAGTGAAGCCTAAAGCTTCGCAACCCTGTATATTGTCTACTAAGAAAGTATGGCATACAATATTCTTTTTAACTATAATAGCCACTCCACCGCCTCTACCAGATGACCTATCTTTCCTATAAATATTATAGGCGGAAGGTACGGCATTTGCCAAATCGGGAGAGGAAGATTCGGACAGCCAAGTTTCCGTGAGGAATAGACAGGATATCTTAGAATCCTGTAACATATTCCAAATGTCTAAAGCGTGGCCGGGTAGAGATCTAGTATTCAATAGTAAACATTTATGCAGAATAGGTGGGCTGACCTGCGTGAAAGAATTCCGAGCAGGAAGGCGCCAGCCACAAGTACTACACCCTGTCTTCAAAGCCCGCCCTCCCGGGAAAACATGATGGCAGTGACCACACGGGGGGCGGAAGGAGCGTAGCTCGGGGCTGGAATACCTGAGTATACAGCGACACATAGTGCCACTGGCACGAATAGAAGGTATATACGCAGACCGTCCGGCACCGTCCGCCTCCGTGCCGCGGACTGGCGCAGACTGGCTACTCTTTGGCTCCTCTTCGGCGCGTATTCGGCGCTACCGCTGCGCTTCACCGCTGCGCTAGTCTGTGAGGGGTCTTTATAGATTAGGCGAGGGGGAGACTAGTCCGCCGACCTCTCCAAGATGGCTGACCAGGATGGAACAGCCAGGAACCAGGAAGTGATGACGCTCCAAAGCTCCCTCCACAACAATCAGCACAGAAGCTGTGGTGGACCGGGGAGTAGCGAGCAAACTACGAGTATGGGCAGAGCAAGTAATTTCTACAATACAATATTACATTTAAAACACACAATTCAATAAATCACGCTCAAAAAAAGTTTTAAAATCCGAAGAGAACAATAAAAGCTGTAGGTTGTTTGTAGTGATTCTAGTGCAAATATAGCGTTGGTAAAAGTGTAGCGCTGGCGCTGCAAACTTCGTTTAATCAATCAATGATTGCGCGCGTGAGACTCCGACCCTAAATAGTCAGGGCGAGGGGGAGACTAGTCCGCCGACCTCTCCAAGATGGCTGACCAGGATGGAACAGCCAGGAACCAGGAAGTGATGACGCTCCAAAGCTCCCTCCACAACAATCAGCACAGAAGCTGTGGTGGACCGGGGAGTAGCGAGCAAACTACGAGTATGGGCAGAGCAAGTAATTTCTACAATACAATATTACATTTAAAACACACAATTCAATAAATCACGCTCAAAAAAAGTTTTAAAATCCGAAGAGAACAATAAAAGCTGTAGGTTGTTTGTAGTGATTCTAGTGCAAATATAGCGTTGGTAAAAGTGTAGCGCTGGCGCTGCAAACTTCGTTTAATCAATCAATATGGAGAAAGGTCCCCAAAGAACCACACCCACGCTTACACAACCCGTCCACAGCATAGCCCATACGCATCAGCCTCGGCCCCGTAACATAGACCCTATGGAGTATCTTGAGCTGGACGAAGCGAAGGCGGGCCGGTATGGCCACCTCTTTCGGGGAGGCCACCGCAGACACCCAGTCCTCGTCATCCAGCTCCAATCCATCAGCCCCCAACGCCTCATGAAGGCCGGTCAGCAGTCCCGAACGGTCATTGATGAGCTTTTTGTAAATTAATGAAATCGTGCCGTCCGGGACATGCACATCTAGCACTCTATCCTCCAGAGGGGAGTACTCCGGGATGGAGGCAACGTCCGGAAATACGGAGCACAACGCATGACGGATCTGCATATAACGAAAGTACTCCCTGTCCTGCAGCTGGAATTCTGTCTGCAGCACATCGAACGTTTTGAATCCCCCCCTCGTCCAGAGATCGCCCACCCTGCTGATGCCTATCATGTCCCACTTCTCAAAGCCCTTCGAGGTCCACAGGGAGCCCAGCCGCTCAGATGCGTATAGTGGCGTCGCCCGGGTCAAGCGATCCTTCCACCCCATCGCCACGTTAGCCGCGTGCCACGCCCGTACCATGACCCCCGTGGGGCCCGTCAGCCGTGCGTCATGCGAGCTAGAATAAAGCGCCCGATTATAGTCACCACCCGGCAGTAACATTTTATCCATCTCAAAGGCCGGGTTTAGGGCGGGCCCGTAAAGGCCGTGATTGATCGCAGCCAGCTGGGAGGCCCAGTAATATCGCTTGATATCTGGGAGGGCAACCCCCCCGTCGTACCACGGGAGCGTCAGCTTCGCCAGGGCGATACGCGGCCCACCCTCCCAGAACAGTCGGCGCTGCAAACTCTCCACCTCGCGAAAGTAGCGCGCCGGGACAACGTCCATTGTATTCTGCAAAGCATACAGGAAACGTGGCAGCGACATCATCTTAAACAATGCCGCTCGGCCGAGCGGCGAGAGCGGCAAGCGCCTCCAACGCGCGACGTCCTCCTTCAGGCGCTGGAGGGGGGGGGGGGAGCAAGTTCTGGTTATATCGGGCCTCGGCGTCCAGGGTAATGAAGACACCCAGGTACCTAAATCCCCGCGGGGCGATCTGGATAGGACAACCCCGCGGAAGGATAGGATCCTCCCCAGAGAGGACATACACACACGATTTAGCCCAGTTGATGACCAGGCCGGAGTTGAGGCCAAATGAGTGCAATACATCAACCAGTACTATCAGTGATTTACGTGGGGAAGCCAGGTACAGAAGAATATCATCAGCGTAAAGAGATACGCGGTCCTCATACTCGGGGGTCCAACGGAGACCACGAATAGAAGGATCCCACCGCAGCCACTCCGCCAGGGGCTCCAGGGCAAGCGCGAAGAGGAGTGGCGATAATGGGCAGCCCTGCCGCGTGCCCCTGCCCAGCTCAAACGGAGCCGACACTCTACCGTTCACAACCACCTGCGCCAGCGGTCCCGAGTACAACAATTTCACCCAACCGATGAATCCCGGGCCAAACCCAAACTTCGCCAGTGTCGCCCAAATATATGACCACTCAAGTGTGTCAAACACCATAGTGGCGTCCAGGGATGCCAAAATGGCCGGTTCCCGTATAAACGGGACACGCGCGAGCACCCCATGCAAGCGCCGCAGGTTAAGCGCAGTGTTGCGATGAGGGATAAAGCCGGACTGATCCTGGTGAATCAAATCGCACACCACGCCAACCAGCCGATTGGCCAACACCTTGGCGAGAATTTTGGGCTCCGCATTCAGCAGCGAAATAGGCCGGTAGGACGTGACCCGGTCCCGCGGCCTCCCCTCCTTGTGAATGACCACGATAGTAGCCAGACGCTGGTCTAGCGGGAGGGAACCCGCCGAACGGGCCGCGAGGAACATCGCACGGAGATGCGGCGCCAGCATATCCGGTCGCAGCTTGTACAATTCGATGGGAAGACCATTAGGACCCATGGCCTTGCCGGAAGCGACCGAGCGTATGGCGAGGGCAATTTCTTCAGAGGTTGGGGCGGCGTCCAACAACACTCTGTCCTCCTCCGAAAGGGAAGGTAGCGCGATATCCCTAAGCAGGGCATGGGAATCCTCTTCCGAGCGGGAGGACACCGGGGAATACACCCCACGGAAATATTCTGCAAAGCAATCGACTATTTCCTCCGGTTCCGTGACACACACACCATCCAGTTTCTCAATCGACGGGACAACTCGACTCGCTCTCTCCTTTTTATCCAGCCACGCAATCAATTTCCCAGCCTTATCACCCACATCATACAGTCTCCCCTGTTGCTCTCTACTGAGGCCCCTGGCCGCCTCCGTGACGAGGGCCTTATAGGCCGCCTGCTTGAGTCGGAGAACATGTAATTTGTCATCCGTCACCCCACATTCGAGGTCGCCCTCCAACTCAGTTATTTCAGTTTCAACACGGGTCACCTCCTCCCGCTCGCGCCTCCGGGAATGGGAAATAAGGGACAGGGCATCCCCCCGAATCACCGTCTTAAATGCCTCCTATAGCGAGACCGCAGATGACACCGACCCCACATTATCATCAAAATATCGCTTAAGGGACTTAACCAACTCTGCGTGAATGGTGGGGTCACGCAGGTACCAGGGATTAATCGGGGCCACCCTACCCTCTTCCCTCGGGAGAATATCGAAGTGCAATAAGAGCGGGGAGTGGTCTGAAATACCCCGCGCCAAATGGCGCACCTCCCCGATCCTCCCCGCATGCGCCGCCGGCACCAGGACATAGTCTAGCCTTGATAGACTGCCATGGGCCCCGGAATGAAAAGTGTACTGTTTCTGCGTAGGATGTTTCAAACGCCAACAATCCACCAGCCCCAAGGCATCCAATAGGCCAGACAACCACGCTTGGGCACGGGGGAGATCCCTAGGAGGGTGACGGTCCTCAGTTCCGGAAACCACAGCGTTAAAATCCCCCCCCCAACCACCAGAATCCCCTCCGGAAGGCCAAGGAGGAGGCGCCCCAGATCCGCAAAGGTGGTCGTCTGCAACCCTGGCGGGACATAGACAGAAACAAAAATAATCACTCTGCCCTCCATTCTACCCACCAGAACCGTGTAACGTCCCCTGTCATCATGGAGCACCTCATCAACTTCCAACGGGAGCGAGGTCTTGGCCATGATGCCCACACCCCTTGAACCCGACGTGAAGCCCGAATGGGCCAGAAGGCGGTAGCCCCGTCGGTTCATAGCACGAAAGGAGTTGCCAATGAGGTGCGTCTCCTGCAGAAAAACTATGTCAGGTGAAATTAGTTTCAGGAACTGCAGGACCACACCTCGTTTTATCCTGTCCCCCAGTCCATTAACGTTCCAGGACAAAAGACTCAGTCCCCTACCCCCCATCATAAACAAAAGCAATCACTCGTCCCCCCAAGAGCACTTTGGGAATAACACAACGATACTTTTGCCTTGTGGTACAAATGAACAACACCCCACCCCAACCCAACCGCCCCAACAAAACTCCCCCCCCTGCACCCCTGCATGAGCCCAAACAGCCCCCCCAACTTGCAGTGTGCCTGTCGCCCCTATATAGTGGAAACTAGGTAAACCCCCTAGAGGAGGAAAGAGTACCCCTTCGAGACCCCGCACCACCTACAAAGGAGGGAGAACGAGTACAAAAAACGAGAGACCCTAAGCTTGGCCGAAAGCGGCAGCATCTTCGTCCAGAGTGAGTCCCAGTATCAGCACCTCAGTCCCGGTCCAGTGGGCCTTCTCCTCCCACAGCCCCCCCCCCGCCATCCCGATCCCGACCCCCAGACAAAGTGTCCAGCCAGTCCCCAGCCGTTTCAGGACGGTCAAAAAAGTGAGTGCGACCATCCACCTCCACCCGCAGCCTGGCCGGGAAGAGCATGGCGTATTTTAAGTTCATGTCCCGAAGCCGCCGCTTGACGCCCAAGAAGCTCAGTCTCTGCTTCTGGACCGCTTGGGTGAAGTCAGGAAAAAAGTTCACCTCCATGTTCTCCAACTTAATCGGCCCTTGCAGTCTGGAGGCTTGCAGAATCGCATCCCTGTCCCGAAAATTAAAGATACGGGCAATAAGAGGCCGCGGAGGGGCTCCGACCTTCGGCCTTCCCCCGGGAACTCTATGAGCCCTCTCCACCGCAAACAATTTACTCAGTCCCCGAGGCTGGAGATGGGTAGTGATCAGGTCCTCCACAAAAAGATCCGCCGCCGACTCCTCCCGTCCCTCAGGTACTCCGATGATGCGGATATTATTCCTCCGGGCCCGGCTCTCGGAATCCTCCAGGCGCCGATCCATGAGCGCACTCGCCTGACGAAGCCGGTGTACCTCCGTCTGAAGGGCCGCCACCTCAGTCGTGAGGCCCGACGCGGTGTGGGCCAAAGAATCGACCCGGTCGTTGGTCTTCGAGAGATCAGCTCTCTCCAGGTTAACATCAACGAGGACCGCGTCGATTTTATGCGCTAACGTGTCAAACCGCTGGCCCACCGAGGCCTTCATCTCAGCAATGGCGCCCATGACGTCTTGCAGAGTCAGATCTGTGGGCAAATCCGGGGGGCACTCAGAGGACTTGTGCGGTCCACCGGGAGATCCCTTCGGGAGGGTGTAGCGGTCCATGTTGTTGGCCTGATGTGCGGCGCCACGCCGGGTTGACTTGGCCTTCAACCGATCTCCATCTTGTTTAGTGGCCATCGTCGCGGGTCTCACACCCTCACCAGCCACGCAGTAAAAAGCGAGCAATCAAGGCCACGAGCTCCGGGGGGCCACCCCAGGACGGCGGAGCGGGCCACAGCAGGCAGGCAGGCAGGGTCTCCCAGCGAGGCCACCCCAACACAAAGAGCGCCGCGATCCCACTTGCAAAGACAGCAAGGGGGCGCGAAAGTGAAAGTGCGGGGTACGCGACTCGCCAGGCCCAGCCCGCCATTGTTGTTGTTCACTTTGCCACCGGGTCGCCCCCAAACGCGAATCCGGGGTCAGGAGAGAAGTAGGCCGCAAACTTCAATCGGTGCTCACTCCGGCACCCGAGGTCCGATTCGAAAACGGGAAACGGGTACCACCTCGGCTCAGGCTCACCGACACAGTTCCCTCAACTGATGCAGGATGAAGACAGGATAAACGTAGGAGGTTGCGGAGGTCCTCGGGAGCCTCGCACCTACGCGGCCATCTTGGTTGCACGCTAGGCTCCTCCTCTAAAACAGTATCTTAACTGACATTTCCACCCAACTAGAACGTCCCTCTAACCTTTGTTTTTTCAGTGAATTTCTAAATATAAAAGTTTTTCATACAAAACAAGATTTTATTACCATACCAAACTAAAACGTCTATTTAACATTTGTTTTATTTTCCCCCAGTGAATTTCAATTCTTATTTTCAACTTAGTAATTTTTTATCACCATAAGTAAACACCAACCCCACGCTGCACACAGCCTCTACCATGTGAGGCATAGGGTGGGCTGGGGAGGTGTGGGGGTTTGGCTGTGCCAGCAGGAGCTAGATCTATCTATCTATCTATCTATGTGGTTTCCCTGACATTTTGCCTCTACGTCCTGTGTTTTTGATGCTGTGCTGGATTTCGCTTTTGAGGGCTTAGATGCTTTGGGCACTTTGCCACTGCTGATCAGTGTCAAAGTGCAAGTGCTCCCCGTGTAAATTGATATTGTGATTGGTTCTCCTCGATTGGCATATTTGTATTACCAGTAGGTCCCTAGTAAAGTGCAGAGTGTGCCAGGGCTGGTAACTCAAATGCTACTAGTGGGCTTGCAGCACCAATTGTGCCACCCACATGAGTAGCCCTGAAAAGAGGTCTCAGGCCTGCCACCACAGTGCCTGCACGCACTTGTTAACTGCCATGTCGAGTTGGCAAGTGCACCCACTTGCCAGGCCTTACCCTTCCCTTACACATAGGACACCCCTATGGTAGGCCCAAGGTACCCCCCTGGGCAGGGTGCAGTGTATGTGAAAGGTAGGACATGTACTGGTGTGTGTAACATGTCCTCACAGAGAAATACTGGCAATTTCGTTTTTCACTATTGAAAGGCTATCTTGCCTGTAGGACAGAATGGGGAACGCGTTGTAAAATTTTACAAGCATATCTTCTCATAGGTGTAAAATTGAAAAGTGGAGTCTGGTAGCCCTGAACTCAGAATTTAACAACATCTTTTAGTAAGGATGGTTTTTAAATTATGGGTTTGAAAATAGCACTTTTAGAAAGTAGCTATTTTCTTGTTCAACCTTTCTGCGTGCCTCTGCCCGTTTGTGGATTGACGGTCTGGTTTCAGTGTGACAGAGACAGAGTTTGCATTCCCGGTAGACTGCGTCTGGAGGAGGGGGATGTTGAGGTGTGCCTGGCCCTTCCTGGATGACCCAGCCCTGAGCTGAATAGGCCTGATCTGCATTTGGAGTGGTGGGAGGAGTAGCACCTGTACCTGAATAGGGCTGTGCCTGCCTTCAACAATGCTGGCTCCGCACCCTTGTGGTGTGTCTGGGACCAAGGCCCACACTGACAAACGGATGTTGGTGTGCACTGGCAGAAGTGCCCCCAAAACTGGATTGGACTGGGCTCAGAACCCCCTGCACAAAGGAATCAAAGACATTTTGGGGTACAAGTTTCAGACCTAAAACCCCTGAACTTTAGACTATTGCTGGAATCAAGAGGAACCTTTGCTGAGAAGAGCTGAAGAAACTGAGGAGAAGTACTGCCCTTGCTGTGTGTCTGGGGTTGGCCTGCAGTTGCTGTTTCTTCCAAAGAAAGGAGAAGGAATTTGTTGTGTGCTGTGTCCCCTGCTTGAAGAAGGTCTTTGCTGTTTCCTCTGCTTAAAGAAAGTCTCCAAGGGCCTGAAAAAGAGCTGGCCTCCAGTTTTGAAGTCCAAGGAACAAAAGGACTTCTCCCCCAGCTCCCCTGAACTTCCTTAATGGGAGTTCTGACGTGCTAGGAGGTGCCTTGATCACATGACGCGCTTTGAAGTCAGCTATTTATACCATTTTTTTTCTTTCTTTTTCTCCCTGAATTTAAAGTGACAGTGCAATAGATGTTAAAACCAGTCTCAATAATGATTTTTTACATAATATGATCAAGAGATTTGAATCGGTTTGATATACATTACAATTCATACATCATTGTAAACATATCAATGTATAAACCAAGCAGTACTTCTGTTGTGGAATGAATGCCAGAACAGGATTTACAACCCAGTAATTTGTTCAATTAAAAAAAATTAAAAACATACGGGTGATCTGTTAGTTCAAAGATCAATCAACGTGAAAGATGTGAAAAGTCTGCAATTCTGATACAGTACTGGATTAGAAAAAGTCATTAGAGGTAGTTGGAAGTCATACAATGCAGGTTTAAATACCCTTTCCACTAACATCTTGACCTATATCCATCAGGATAATAAATAGAAACATACAATTGATAAATAACTAAAGCTTTTACGATAAAACTCTATTCTCAAAATGTATCTTATAAAATCAAGTAGTATGTTAAAAAATATATTTTTTTTTTTTATCGCCTGTGCAAAAATGTGCTTCAAAATCAGTACTCATGTGGTCTTAAATACATTGCAGTGAACATCATGGTTAGAAACCGATGGTAACTGGTCTCTATGTAAACAAAAATGACTGGCATAGTGAAATAAGTGCAAATAGTAATTAAAGTGCAGGTGCCTACCTCTCTGTAAAAAAGTATTTGTAATTTGGTTGGATCTCGAAAAAAAACAGATTTAAAAACAAGGGCTAGGATGAAATCCTTTACCCTCTACTGACTCTTGTTATCCGATAGGCTTTCTTGCGGCATGTATTGAACTTAGAAAAATAGCTCAATATTAGTTTGTGTGTGGGCTCCCTCTCATAGATTACAATAATCTTTAAAGACATGTATACAAATCTTCAGTGGTGTTCAGACCCTTAGGGCTTTTAGAATCAAATTCTACTATGTAGCGCGTTTCTAGCTTACGTAAGGTTCTCTCCCAGTCACCTCCCCTTCTGTTAAATGGTACATTGTCTATCAAGTAGTATCTCAAATGTTTGGGATCTGACTTATGACGTACCTCGAAGTGACGGACTACTGGGTACACAGGATCATGAATAACCATTGCTCTGATGTGTTGTAAAATCCTCTTGTGCCCCTGCAGCTTGGTACTTCCCACGTACCGAAGTCCACAGGGGCACTCAAGGACATATACAACAAATTCTGTCTTGCATGTCAGAGCCTTCGTAATATTCTGTTCTTGCTCGCTGAAGGCTGTTCTATATGTTGTAGTGTTGATGCCATGTTGGCAAGCCTTACAGGATTTTCCTTTGTGTTAGCCAGTTGCCCTTTTGTCTGTCTACTGGATTGTTTTGAACCAGTTTGTCCTTCATGTTTGGTGCTCTCCTGTTTGTAATGGAGAGCTTCACTGGTAGCAGGTGACCTAGTATTGGATCATTCCTCGGTAGAGGCCAATTTTTCCGGATGATGCGGTTAATAGCCTTGTTTTGTTTGCTTTACCCCACTATCATCCTGAATTCCTCTTTTGCTGTTTTTTTAGATTGAGTTAGGGCATCGGGTATTATGGCTGTGTTGGCTTGTGGTTCTCCTAGTTTCAATAGGGTATCTCTATTAACTGCCTGCCTTTTGAGTATAGCAGCTTCAAAACATGTTTTGGTGTAACCTCTTTCTATGAATCTGGCTAGACTGTTTTGTTGAGCTGCCTGTAGTTCTTTCTCAGTGCTGCAGATTAATTTGAGCCGAATCATCTCCCCGTAGGGAATTCTCTGGATGAGTTGTTTCGGGTGTGAACTAGCGGCGTGCAGAACAGTTTACAGCTGTAGGTTTCCTGTGTACTCTGGTCTCTATTTTACCACTGTGGATGTAGACCTCTACATCCAAGAATGGGACCCTCTCTGAACTAATGTTTGCAGTGAATTGCAGATTGATTTCATTCTGGTTGAGTTTCTCAAATGCACCCGACTCTGACCCATTCCATATTAAAAACAAGTCATCGATGTATCTCAACCAACATTTAACATTTGAATTGAGGATATGTTCAAATTTTCTATGTAGGACCAGCTCCTCCCACCAGCCCATGTGGAGGCAAGCGTAACTGGGGGAGAAGCTGGCCCCCATGTCTACTCCCCAGAACTGCTGGTGAAGATGCTCTGAAATAAAAAGAGGTTATTGTTTAGACAAAAATCTATCATGTCCATTTTACTATGCAGTTCCTGTGTAGCTGGTCTTCTGAGATAAAATTATTTATGGTCTTTAATATAAATAAATATATAATTTAGTTTTTTTTAATTTATTTTTTTATGAAGAGATGGGCCTTGGACCCCCACTTCGCAAACACACCTGCATCCAACAGGGGCAATCATAAGTCAGCGTTTCTTGTCCTGGGTGCAGTGGGAGCAGGTTTCTTCCATGCTCCCGCTAGGTTGAAGTAATCTCAGTTTCCTTGCCGGCAAAAAGGAGGGCAGGCGAAAATGTGCTCTCCAACCCGACAGAGCACACATTTTTTGCCTGACCACGCTCTCGCAGGCAGGGAAATAGTGTCCCAAAGGTGGGTTCTTTGGGGGATGGAGGCCTTTCAAGGCTCGGGACTGCATGCCCCCTCCCTGCGCCTTAATACAAAAAAATAAAAGTCTGCCCCAGGGAGGATTGTGGAGGGTGGGCTGCATGCTCCCTTCTCTCTAAAATGGATTACACCGCCCCCTCACCTCCTGGCCCACCACAGAGGGCCTGTTTTTAGAAAGCCGGATTATTATTATTTTTTCATTTTTTTTTAAATTATACTACAGATTCCCTGATCCAATGCAAATCTGTGGTAATTAAAACAAAAAATATGCTTTTGGCCCTAGGGGGCAGTGTACTGATACACTGCCCCTCATACACTGCCCCTCCTCAGGCCCCTGGGACAAAAAATAGGGTTTATTTTGGACCAAGATCTTACTTTCTGCCAAATTTGGTTTAAATCAGCTCCGCCGTCTGGGCTGCAGGTGTGCATTTCCTATGGGAAAGTGAATGGACAAAACACATTTTGGAACACCACTCCCCCTTTTTGATTGGCCCCCACTTGAGGGTTCAACATGAAACTTTCCTGGAAGGAGCCGGGGTGGATAAGACTTATTTGTAAAGTTTCAAGAAGATTTGTCCAACGACGCCAGAGTTATAAGCAAACCAAAGAATGCTTTTCCCATGGAAACATAGTTCTAACAATAACTAACCAGTGACAACCGCCAATTGGTTATAAATAGATGGGGGAGACCAAGAGAGAGCACGGTCACCAAAAGCTTTAAAATAATAATTTAAGCCCCTCCCCCAAAAACAAAATATAAGGAGTATTGTAGATATGAACTACTTTGAGCAGTTCACATTCTCAATATGCTGCAGGCTTATACCAAGGTCGATGGACAACCATATGAGCCAATCTTTAAAGCAAGCTGAACTATAGAAGCCAAAGAATGGTAGCAGCTGTTTAAGGTAGTGTGAGTGTGTCAATCAGGAGATTTCACCAAATAGCTAAAGCTATCTTCGGGTGAGATATAAATGCAATATAATAAAGGTGGCCCTGAATTAACACGACTTACTGTTAAAAATGTG
Organism: Triturus cristatus; assembly: GCF_964204655.1. Classification (NCBI taxonomy): domain Eukaryota; kingdom Metazoa; phylum Chordata; class Amphibia; order Caudata; family Salamandridae; genus Triturus; species Triturus cristatus. The sequence goes on from NC_140583.1 coordinate 242,021,215, forward strand.
CCAGTACTTTTAAATAATATTTTTAGAATGATTGTATTAGCAGTTTCTTCAACTACTGTGTTACAGTGTAGCGCATATCTAGTAATGAGTTACAGGCACTGTATTTTCTTTTAAAATCAAATACAAACATTACCAATCCAATAGTTCTCGCCTTCACAATCTACTGACTAACAGTGTTTTTTTGCCATGCTGCTCAGCAGGGGCGTAACACAGGCCCCCGTGGTGCGGGGGCCCCCCTCACTCTCAGGAGAGGGAGACGGCTGCAAGCAAGCCTCTTCAAGACAGTTTTCGCAAATAAAATGGTGCTCAACTGCGCGCACGGCATCCCCAAACCCCCATAAATTAAACGGTGCGCGCACACCACGGTGACCGCATCTAAGCCACTCTTCATTGATTATGGTGCCGTGCGCACGCCCTGCCGACCTTCCTGAGCCTTTTAATAAATTAAATAGTTGGTACACAGTACGCCGGCTCTTCATAATTAAATGGTGCGTGGGCGTGGCAGCGCGCAGTTGTTGTCTATGTGTCTGCACGGTGCCGTGGTCTTCAGGGTGGGGGCGTGGCTGGTGACTAACGCCTGCTATTGTCATGCGCATTGTAATTAAAAGTGCACGTGACTTGTACTAGTACTGACTGAGAAAGGTGCGCCCGCCGTGCCAGGATAATTTAATTATACTACCAGGACTGTATACTACAGTACTAGCCCCTGCCTGGTGAGTAGCCTCGCCCAGTTTCCCTGTCTTCTGCTCGCCTCCGAAGCTGCATGCCAGGCCTAAGGTGAGTGAGTATGTCCGATGGAGGAGGCAGGTCAGGAGTAGTGGTCCGAAACGGCGAGCCACTGCCCTGGTGCCGCTCAGCCGAGGTCGGAGTGGAGAGTCTGAGAGGTGGGTGGTGGACTTGTCCTGGGCAATTAACCTTCTCCACCTTTCATCATCTGCCGAAAAATATTGGGAAAACGACACCGAGGCAGTAAAAGAGGGAGGTAAGGATATATAAAGAAGCTCGGGAGAGTGAGGCTGATCTAAAAGGAGGTAGGTAGGAAGCGAAAGATGGAAAATAAGAAAAAGGCAGATATATGGTAATGAAAAATAGGGTTAATGAAAGAGAAATTGAGAGAGGGGGATAAAAGAAAAGAGGGAGGGCTAAAGGAATGGGAAGAGAGGAAGAGGGAGATACAGAGCAATTCTTTTTAAAGACAAAAATATTGATATCTGTGGATTCAAGCTTTCCTCCTACTGACACCAATATTCCGATCATTACACTGAATGCATTGCCTGGCAGCACATGCTATGTGTAGTGCATAGACATGCTATGCTGCTCCCACCATGAGGGGCAGTGTGTGGCGACCGCGCTCATCTCTAATGACACAGCTGAAGGTTCCAGGGCTTGCTTACAATACACAATGTGATTTGACTGATGAAAGCTAATATGACACGGAGTGGAAGGATGCGCCCACTATTGCTAAATTCTAATATCACGTTCCACACTTGATCTAATGTGTGGTCCTGGGCAAATCCCTTAATATCCGTGGGCTCAGTTCCCTTTCCTGTGAAACCTAGATGGGCCTAGAAAAAAGACCAGTCCTCGGCATTCCGTGCTCTATGAAGGGGGGAACTTGCAGTTCCTTAGAGTGGATCACACGTGATTATGCAAAGCTCCTGAAGTTCCCCAGACATCTCACCACTTCCACAGATTGCTGCCACGGAGGACGCATTTCCTAAATGTGCCTGTCAGGGTTCACATACTGCAAGTGGTCACTGTGCGCAATGCAGTGTTCGTCTTTGTGGAAGGATCCCTTGGGTTTGGAAAGCCTGTGTGTAGCAGCTCCTGCAGTTATCAGAGACAGAAGGAAAGGTCCTAGGTGCAATTACCCCGAGCTCTTAGGTCACTTATATGCTACCCATTAGAAACTCAGCGGAGCTGGCTCAGACTTTCATCCTCTCTATTGGCGCTCGGTTGAGGGAATGGACCTATGAAGTGCCATTGACTAATAAAGGTTTTTTAGGATGATGAAAGAAGTGCAATAGCGTTGGGTGTTAGTCGCATATGCTATTAGACATGCCAGGTAATGACAACATCAACTGCAGTTTGCACATTATGGAAATTAAGTTATTAATATTCATCAGCAGTTATGTTAGTATTGCCGAATTCCAGAATACCAGCCCAGGCGTCACTGGTAACAAACACTGGTAAACAGCTAGCCAGCGCCGAGCTGGTAGGCTGTGATTAACAGCTAACATTTGTCGAGCCTATTAGGTTATTGAACCCGAAAGCTGGTGGAATTTTGCTCATCCGTGGTCCCCTTTCTTTTCTCATCACCAGCTGAATATATACCACGTTTCAGTATTTATTTGTGTCTAATAGTAAGCATAGCAACCCAGGTTAGGGTGACCAACTGGCAAGTGGAGAAGTGTGGCTCAATGATTAGAGTGGCAGACCCTGATGCAGAGGTCTAGCCCGGGACCAGGGTTCAATTCCCTGCCTCGGCGGGTCTTGGACTCAAAAATTCCACGGACCTGATAATTCTCACCTCGGTGCCATTCCAATCATGGAGTCCCACTCTGCAACTCTGGGCAATAGCTTGCTTAATCTCCACAACGGACCCCACAACGCTAAGGATGCCTGGCCTCCACCTTGGGGGTGCCCAGGAGTGGACGCCTCACAGGGAAAGCCAGGATGGGTTCCACAGCGGTATTCGTACAAGCGCCTTGAGACTCTTGCGGGTGAGTAGTGCGCTATACAAGTATCAATTTACATTACATTTACATTACATGCAATGGTGCAAATTCAGGACGGTGAGTGTAAAAATTCAGGACAAAGGGTCAAAATTCAGGACACAAATGCAGGACAGGAGGTCAAAATTCAGGACAAAACTTCAGGACAATAGATACGTTTTACGGACACATCAGAGGAGGTTGCGCAATAGTATACAAGTAAGCCCACATATTCAACCATTTGCAAACCTATCCATCATGTATCCTTCCATCTATCATTTCACTCATCCATCCCTTCATCCATCCTTTCACTCATCCATCCATCATCCATCATCCATCCACCCTTTCACCCTATCCATCTGTACACTCATCCATCCACTCTTCTACCCATCCACTCATCCATCCAGCCATTTACCCTTTTACCCATCCAGACATCCTTTCACTTACTCATCCATCCACCCAGTCACTCATCCTTCCACCCACCCATCCACCCTTTCAGTCAGTCGTCCATCCATCCTCCCTTTCTCTCTCCATTGACCCTTTCACTTAGCCATCCTTCCTTCCTTCAATCCATCCACCCACCCACCCATCTACTCATCCACTCATGAATCCATCCATTGACCCTATCATTAATCCATCCTCTCTCTCATCCATCTATCCTTTCACTCATCTATTCATCCTTTTGTCCATCTACCCTCCCTTTCACTCACTCATCCATCCTTACATCCACCCTTTCACTCATCCGTCCATCCATTCACCCTTGCACTTATCAATTCATCAATCCATCCATTATTTCACTCATCCATCCACCCACTCACTCATCATCCATCCTTTCACTCATCCATCCACCCTTTTACCCATCCAGCTACCCTTTCACCCATACATGCAGCTATTTACCTTTTCTCTCATCCATCCTTCCACTCACTCATCAATCCATCCATCCATCCTCTCTCATTCTCCATCTATTCAATCTTTCATTCACCCATTCACCCTTTCACTAATTCATCCAGCCATCCACCCATCCCTTCACTTACTCGCTCGCCCACCTTTTCATATTAATTTTGAGCTGAGCCTTTTTGAGAAGAGGCCCATCAAGAACTTCACCCTTGCTGCAGGAGCCATTCCAGGACTGGGGCAGACGCCACCCAGGGTGGAGACAGGATCCCCCACAGGGGGGGACAGGAGCCATCACAGGTGGTGGGGGGGGGGGCAGGAGCCACCACATGGAAGGACAGGAGCCATCACTGGGGGGGGGGGGGGGGGGGGGGGAAGCCATCACAAGAGGGGGAACAGGATCCACCAGGGTGGGCATGCAGTATTCAAGTATCATCTTGGCCCCTCCAGGGTGGGGTAGGCTCCTCACCTCCTCCTGGACAAGACAACGAGACGACAGGCTCTCTTTCCAAAATGTTTGCCCTCCCCCACTGTGATGTACAGTATTTAAAGGAGAACTGATTTAACTGATTGTCCTCCATACTTTGTTAATCAGTGTGGGTGTGATTGTGCCATTTCTTTATTTTATTACATTATAGACTGCATGTTTGCAGAACCGAGGATTGCTTACAATTTAGTGACAGTAATTAAGCTCTGTGAAGAGAACCACCTGCTGCCTCAGTGTAATCAGGGGGGCCGGTTCTAGGATGTTTGGGGCCCTGGGCAGAAAGGGAAAGTGTGAGGCCCCTCTAAATTGCAGAGACATGACGCATTCAAGGCGGTCTGCCTCTGAAACGATGCCCCTGCGCCTGAAGCTGCAGCCCCTCCCTCTCAGTCACCTTCAAGCACCTCTTAACAGCTCATCAAGGGCTGAAGGTGTGAGGGTTGCCATCCCGCTGTGCTTCTCAGATGCTGCTGGGTATCTGAGCTTTGGTGCTGCATCGGAGTCAAGAAGGGAGGTGGGTGGAAGCTGTGCGGGTTTTAGGGTGGTGCGACCGGTGCCCGGTTAAAATCACGGACAAATGGCGTCCGTTAAAGAATCCTTCACCGACAACGGACAGACGGCCGAATTTACGGACTGTCCGTGAAATTTACGGACGGTTGGTCACCCTAACCCAGGTCAATCGAGCCCGTAGTGTAGTTGGTTAATCCCTCTAATTTATGATGGGCTTTGGCGTTTTTTTATTTTGTTTTAACAGCCACAGTGAACAGTTGATCGATTCAGGTCTGTCTGAGCTATGACACACACTAACACTGCCGAACATCGACTGGTCAGCACGAGGATTTAACTTCACAAACTTATTAGCCACATGATGTATATAGACAACGAAGCGTTGTATTCGGCCACGGTGCGATTGTATTAGAAACGTTTATTCTCCAAGGAATATAAAGCCTGCCTTAGGTTCAGTTTACACACTAGCCGTGAGCTTGAGTCAGTTCTGAGATTGTGTAGTAGCATTTCATAGAGTAGACACTCTGGGGCCATGTATTGAGCAAACACAGTAACACGTTTTCACGTGAACGGGTGCACTGGCACCCCACCCCCTTCAAAGCCCCCCGACCCTCTGGTGGCCGCTGCAGAAGTGGCATGTTTCTGCATCCCGTCCTTCCCGCCAGCCCCCTCTCCCACCCCAACACCCCACCTCCCTTGCCCTACCCACGGGGTCTACTTTCACTCCACGCTACTTCCCTCCAGCAAGGGTCGCTCTGGTTGCTTCCACCCGCCGCAGTGTGGTGTGCTCTGAGTGACAGTTCACTCACCCCCTACCCCCTTGTTCGGCCGCCAGGTTTCATTTTCAGGTAATACATGGGTTTACACAGGCCGAACGCCGAGACCACAGATCTGCAACCACGTCACACTCCTGGCCTTTTCTTTTTATAGAACTCTTTATTACATTTTAGCTACAACAATCTGCAGAAAAGCATCGCATTTTCCATTTCCTATACCCGGGCCCCCACAGATATATCCTAATTTGTTATGTGCAGGATTTTGGGCTGGCCTGGTTTCAAAGTAGACATATGTTATGGAAATATTGGTTCCTCTGCTCCAAGTAGGACAAACCTGATTTTTCTTTCCCCACTTAGAATGCGATCTCGATGGGTAAACCTTCGCACCTTGTCCCAGTCCTCTGGAGGTGAAAAATTACTATGGCTCCCTTTTTCTCAAACTGGTGGTAGGTCTCCACCTTGTCACTCCTGCAGCCCATGGGCATGTAATTTAAGGCTTTGTTCTAGGCAGCTAGGACTCTTTCGAGGACCAATTCTCAGTGATCGGCTGAGCCTTTCTAGAGTCAAGGGCCCTTCTCCTTTCTGCTCTTTTCCTTCCTCCATTACCACAGCAAAGGTATGCATTTGTTAAAGACATTCAAGAGTCACATATGTGTTATATCCAGTTTGGCTCTTTACATTGCAAATTAGCCGACATGCCTTAAGAGACTTGAAGAATGATGGAAGTTTATTCCACATGCATGTGTCACTAAGTGCATAAAATTATAAAAATGAAGGTCAAAGATAAAAAAGTGTGGGAGAGTGAGAGAAAAGCCAATGAGAGAAAGGGAGAATGTCTGAGACAGAGCAAGAAGGATGGATATGAGAAGGAGAAACGTTTAGTGAGAGAGCAACAGTGACAAACAGTAAAAGAAGTGTAGTGAAAGATTGTTAGTAAATTAGAGATTCCTTGTGTTTTTATGCGTCATCTCACAACACAAGTATGGATTGCACAATACACATATGTTATACGACTTTTCTAGTAGAATTTCAACTCTAAGTCCATATGAGTAATTAACTACCAAACCCTATGTTGGCCAGCAAATTCAAATGTGTCAGGTCTAGACATCTATTTGAACTAGAACTTCAATTTGGTCTGTTCGATTGCATGCAATAAATGAAATATTAACCAAAAAGCAACATTCACGTTTTTCACACGTTATCCCAAGCTTTAACAAAGTTTCATTTTCATCATTATGTAGCCAATAGAAAAACTCCATGCCCTAGGGGGGCGTGGCTTAGGCACCGACGAAGATGGCCGCCTGATACCGGAGCTCCGATACACCGGGACGGTCTCCTGGAATTTGCGGCGGAGTTCTTGCTTCCTTTTCGTTCCCCTTAATGATGCTGGCAGCGGAATGACTCGGACTTCGGGTGAGCCCAGGCAGCGCTTCCGCTCGCACTGAAATGCTTCGTTATCCCGCATAACGGGATCTCCTCAGCGCGTCCGCCATTTTGGATCTCGGACGTCGCTTTCTCGGCAGCTCATTCATGCACAGCTTGTGACCGAAGCCTCTAATGGGGGTATGAGCATTTTTGTGTCCAGGCTTTGATGTGTATTCCAAAAAAAAACACCATATTGAGAACCTGGTTATGCCATTTTTATTTTTTGTGACACCTAAATACCATCTGTCTTATTGTGGAAAGGACAATAGAGTTACTGATTACATCCTGCGCCTGTTCGTGGTGCTGCGGTTGCTCACTGGAGATTCTGCCTGGGTCTGAGGCACCCTCCTGTTCTCTCTATTTTTTGTCATATTTCTATTGCTTCCTGTGGTTGTCACATGGTAGTTGCTTCCTCGCACTAACTGGCTGCACGTCATTTTGGCTCCTTCGTTAAGTTACTGCATCAGCCTTGTGGAATTTTACCTACCTCAGGAGCTTTTTACGTACGTACGTACTCCCTTTACACCCTTGGATGTGGGCCTTTTATTGTTTTTCTCCGTGTTCTGCTGGCTGCTGTGCTGTATGACTTACCTGTCATTCTATCTTCTAATTGGTTGGTCCTCCCTGGCACATTGTATTTTGTTCTGGCCTACTATTTTTGCGTCCTGCTATTCATGGGCAAATTACGCAACCCAAAATTTGTTTTTGTGCCCTCGAAGAGTCCTCCTACGGCGCCTTCTTCCTCCTCAACTGTGTATTCTTCTCCAGTCTCTGCCCGGATGGCGGCAGCAGCTCCCATCCGTTCTCCCCCGCCACAAGCTTCCTCAAACAAAACACCTCCATCCTCTGCATCCTCGAAGCGCTTGAAACAGGACTCTCCCCCCTCTCCGGATAAGTCGCCACCTCCCATTTCTATGGAGCTTCTGCTGGAAGAGATTCGGGCTCTTCGCCCGTTTGTGGAGGAGACTAATACGAAAATGCAGCTTTTTGAAGCAAAATGGGTGTCTATGGATAACAGAATGTCTTCGGTGGAGCAGCAGGTTGTAGACATCCAAGTCAATTCTAAGCGTATTTCTTCTCTCGAAAAATCTGTTCTAGCCCTTCAGCAGCACACTGAGGATTTAGAAAACAGAAATAGGAGGAACAATCTTCGCATTTATGGTCTGCCGGAGTCTTTGGAAGGTGATGACCCTGTCACGTTTTTCTCCTCCTTCCTCTTAAAGCTTTTAGACATGCCTTCAACCACCTCTCTGAGTATACAAAGAGCCCACAGACTTGGTCCTCGTTTATCCACCTCTACTAAGCCTCGAGGAGTCATTCTTTTTTTGAAATTTACAGATTTACTTCTGGTCCTTTCTGCGGCTAGAGCTAAACGTCAAGTCTCTTGGTTGGGCCAGAGGGTCTTTCTTACTCAGGATGTTTCCAATGTCACTGCAGCCAGAAGAAAATAATTTTTGAGTCTTCATGCTCCTTTGCGCACTCTTGGTGCCAGATACGGCCTATTCCACCCCTGTACCTTCAAAGTTACCCATCAGAATCAAACTTGGACTTTTCAAGATCCTGCGGAACTTAAAAATGTTATTCATATTCAATCAAATTCTGGCATGGATACTTCTGCTTCTGGTTGAATGTTTAATCTTTCTTTTCTTGCAGGTTTTTCAATTATAATATTTGTATGCTACCGTTGTCTCTTAGATTGATAATTCGTCTTTTTGATTCTGTCTTACGATCTTCTCTTTGATGTTTTTACTTTTATTGCTGCTCACTAAGTTGTCTATTCCTTTTCTCTCTTCATTCCTTTTTCTCTCCCAAGCTTGTTATCACTTTTTAGCTGTTTCTCGATCTACATTTCCACTCTTATGCATTTCTTTCTGTGTCTATTCCATTGTCAGCACTTTTTTTATTTATTTTTCTTTATTCAGATCGATTGTTGTGTTCCCCTCTTCCCTTTTTACGAGTTGTGCTCATCGTCTCCCGTCCTGGTGCGGTCCGGTTTGGTCTCCTGGTTCCGGGAGGTCACTCTTGTTGCGTCTCTCCACTGTCCCGATATCTTCTTCGTGTCCCCTTCAGGTATGTTATGTTCAGTCGTTTTTGGATTTGTACTGTCACTTCTTGTAATTTTCTCTTTCTCCTCCCTCTCTTTTCCTTTTCCCTTCGCTCTTCTTCTTTTTATCTGCTTTCAATCTTCCTCCGTCTCCATCATTGTTTCCCCTTTTTGCTTTACACTCTTTATTTCTTCTTTCCTCTCCCTCAATTCAGCCTTCTCTTTTTCCCTTTATTCTCAGTCATTTTATGCATCTTTCTTGCTTTTTACCTGTTGTTGTAGGTATTGTTCCTGTTAATGTTCTCAGCCTTTTAAATTCAGAGTAATTTCCTGGAATGTTAAAGGTTTTATCAGCCCTATCAAACGTCAGAGGATTCTTTCCCATCTTGCTTCTTATAATCCTGACGTAGTTCTCCTACAAGAGACCCACCTTTCTGAGGCGTAGTCTCTCAAGCTAAAGCGTGGTTGGGTGGGTACGGTTTTATTCTCCCCTTCTGCTAACAAGAAAAATGGTGTTGCTATTTTAGGTCATAAAAAGTTACCATGTAAAGTGTACTACTCTAAGAGATGAAGTTGAGCTTTTGAAACCCAATGTTAGAAAGTATATCATGTTGAGTACCTGTGATTCCATGGAAAAGTATCTAACATGCTCCTTTACCTCCCATGAGAAATTTTTGCTGACCCGATTTAGGTTTAACATCTTTCATCATCTTTTAATTAGACCCACGTTGGATATTTTTAAGAAACCTGCAGCTCCCTGTGGCTGCGACGGGAAGTCTCCACAGGATATGCTGCATTTTATGTTTTTATGTACATTTTATGAATATCCACGTAGGCGATATCTTGTTACTCTTTTAAAGAAATTAAATTTTAAACAAATCAGACCTGCTTTTATGCATCTACAGCTGCTGCACCCGGATAGTGTCCTCCAGGTGCTAGAATTTTTAAAACTGACCATGAGAGTTAGAAAATGTTTAGATGAGTAACTGTAAATTACTATGAATTATCGGAAGCCCAATGCACTAATGTCCTTTTTTTTTTTGTATTGTTTTTGTCTATGCACTCTTTTAAGGAACTTATGTGTTGTATGTTATTGAGATTGATTTTGTAATCAATGTGATGTTCTTAATATGAATTGTCTATTGTTGTGTACTTTTATGGATTGAAAAATATCCAAAATAAAGTCAATCTATCTATCTACCATGTAAAGTGTTAATACAAGAAACAGACTGATGGTAGGTGGATTTTAGCTAAGATGTTAATCAACTCTATTCCCCTGACTGTGTTTAATGTTTATGGCCCTACACAACCCGACTTACTTTTTTGGCCCTCAATTACGAGCAAATGTATTCAATACAAAGATGACTTTTTCATTCTAGGTGGTGATTGTAACCAGATTGTGGATCCCTTTCTTGATCGTAAGTCAATGGTTCGATTTGTACCTCACAAACCTCACAAGCAATTTCGATACTATTTCTCAAGCACATCTCACTGATTCTTGGAGGCTTTCACATCCTGACATCCTTGACTACTCCTTTTTCTCCCCTCCGCACTCATCTTTTTCTCGCCTTGACTATATTTTTCTTTCTCTCTCTTTGTCGCAAAATTTAATTTCTTCTTCTATTGAACCTATACTCATTTCGGACCATGCTCCTATTGTAGCGGACCTTGACCTTCTTCTTCCGCATCCCAAACCTTCTCGTTGGCGATTTAACAAATCTCTTCTTACTGACCCTTTTTTCTCCTCCTCTTTCCGTTCTTTTGCTACTGATTTCTTCCTGTTAAACGACGTTTCTAACATTTCCCCCCATCTTCTCTGGGATTCCTTTAAAGCCACGGCTCGCGGGTTTGTTATTGACTTTGTCTCCAAGAAAAAGAAGCGTTTTCTTCAGAAGCAGAAAGATATTCTAGCCCACATTAAATCTTTGAAACGCGATTTCTATTCTTCCCCTAAGCTTTCCATTTCTCCGGATCTCATCCGTGCCAAACTAGAATTTAATAAATCTACTACCGATAATGCTTCGTCTATGCTTCTTCGCAGTAGCGCCCGATATTACGGTGGTCGCAATAAAGCAGGGAAGCTTTTAGCCAATTATCTCAAGTCGCGCAAGGAACGCTCTTTTATTGATTCCATTTACTCTTCTGATAATACTTTATTGCATAAAGCTCAAGACATTCTTGACCAGTTTCAGTTATTTTATCGTACTCTTTATACACCTGAATCTTCTCCCTCTTCCTCTCTTATCCAAGCTTATTTTGACAAACTTCCTAAGCCTTCGACTTCTCTTCTTAATTTCCCAGACCTGGAAGTTGATCTCTCCTTGCATTAGCTATCTACGGCTTTAAATACTCTCTCCAAAGGTAAAACTCCAGGCCCTGACAGTTTTTCAGTTGAATTTTATTTGCACTTTTCTGATCTTTTGCTTCCCAAACTTCTTTCTCTCTTTCAATCGTTTTATTTATCGGGTAAGGCAGAGGGTACATTTCAAGAAGCCACCATCTGTCTGATTCCTAAAGACGGTTGCGATCCCAAATTCTGTAAGAACTATCGCCCAATCTCTTTAGTAAATGTGGACTATAAACTGTTTGCTAAAGTACTTGCCCTACGCCTAGATCCCTTAATGCCCCTCCTCATTGGTAAAGAACAATGTGGTTTTGTTAAGGGTAGGCTTACCTCTGATAATTCTCGCCTTTTTCTTAATGTTTTAAATCAGGTCTCGTCCCTTTCTATTCCTTTAGCGGCTATTTCTGTAGATGCTGAAAAAGCCTTTGATAGAGTTGATTGGTCTTTCCTTTTTGCTTCCTTGCGTTGGCATGGTTTTGGCCCTCAGTTTATCTCTTATTTCTTTATTTTACTCTTCTCCTAAGGCTTCGGTTCTGGTCAGTGGTCAAGTTTCATCATATTTTCCTCTTCAGCGGGGTGTTCGTCAAGGTTGCCCCTTATCTCCTTTACTTTTTGTTCTTGCCCTTGAGCCCTTTTTGTCTTCTATCCGCACTAATGATTCCATTTCAGGTTTTCCTTATGGGGATAATCAATTGAAATTGTCTGCTTATGCAGACGATATACTCCTCTTTATTTCTGCTACAGAAACCTCCATTCCCCCTTTACTCTCTGAATTTGACTCTCTCTCTCAGGTCTTGGGATATAAAATCAATTGGGATAAAACCGAGATTCTTCCTCTTACAAAATGTTGTACTCCTCATGCCTTCTCCCCTACTGGTTTTGCTTGGAATAGTTCCAAAATTAAATATTTAGGAGTATGGTTTTCCAGTTCCATCTCCGCTTCAATTACCCTAAACATGTCTGCGGTTTTGTCCCGTATTGAACGTTTACTTTCTTCCTGGAACCCCCTCTTTCTCTCATGGTGGGGGCGGTTGGATTCAATCAAGAGGATGATAGCCCCCATCTTAATTTACGTTTTATCCATGTTATCCGTTCATATTCCCGCAGTCCATTTTAAACGCATGGATTCTGGTTTGTCTAGATTTCTCTGGAACAAAAAGAAATCTAGAATCTCTTTAGCGCTGCTTCGTAAGTCCAAGTCCAATGGTGGTGTCAACTTCCCAGACTTCCGTCTTTACCATAAATCATTCTCTTTTCGTCAGGCGTCCAGATGGCTTGCATCCGTTCCTTCTCCCCTCGCTCCTCTGGCTTCACATCGAACAAATATTGTTGATGCCCTTTTCTTTTGGAGAGGTTATACGTTTTTCTGCCAAGGCCCCCCACTCGTCATCTCTTTTGTTTAAACATACCTCCTCTCTTTTGAAGCCTCTTTTCAACCCTACGACTATTACTCGGGAATCTTTCCTGGATTCCACTATCTGGTATAACTCGCTCATTCTTATTAACAACAGACCCATCTTTTGGAAGTCCTGGAGGTCTTTGGGCATCATATGGGTGAACCAGTTCTTTGATGGAGCGTCTCCTTGTTCCTTTCCTCAATTCCAGATGTCTTTTCATTGTCCCCGTTCCTTCTTGCAAAAGTTTGTTACTCTGATGTCACTCATCCTCGATATTTTTTACTCTCTTCCTTCCTCTCCTTCCTTTGTTTCCCAAGCTCCTCTCCTTAAAATTCTTTAAACCCTTCCCAAAGCCTCTCTCATTTATAACTTCTTTTCATCTCCTAATCCTGATCGTCTTAAATCTAAACTGGAACTTTCTTGGGAGGCGGACTTGGGTTGTGCTTGGTCCGTTGCCTTGTGGGATAAGTTCTGGTCCAGATCTTTGAAAATTTCTCGTTCCTCCTCCCTCACTCAAACTTTATTTTATCTTTATCATAGACTGTTTCTTTCCCCACTCTCTCTAGCTCGTTTCTCTTCTTCTCCTGATTCGAATTGTTGGACATGTTCTGCCCCTAACGCTAATCTCTTCCATCTTTTATTCTGATGTCCATCTGTTTCTCACTTCTGGAATTCTGTTTGGTTATACATCTCTCGTATTTTCATACTCTCATCTCCATATTCAATATCTACCCTTTTTCTAGGCAGTTTATCTGACTCTTTAGATCTTCCTCTGCCATCTCGTGGCATATTAGATCTCATGCGGGCTATAGCCTTTCAACACATTTCCAGTAATTGGAAGTCCCTTACAAAACTCTCCGTCCGTCACTGGTTGAACTCCTTATGTCATTTTCACAGGCTTGACACCGCTTTTGCCTCCTCCTATAGTCCTCAACAGAACAGGGATCTCTTCTGGTTACCTCTTACCTCATACTTAGATCAGTTGGTTCAGAAGAATGTATCAACTACCACTTCGGAAAATTTTAAACCGCCTTGAGGGAATTACTCCTTTTTCTTCTATATCAATATCAATAGTACAGGATTTATTTATTGTTCTACTTGTTCTTCTAGTTGCTTTTTGACTGTTTTGCCTACAGCACCCATTCTTTAAAGCATAATTTTCATTATTTTTATAATCTGTTGTCACCTTTTGCCTTTCTTCCCTTTTAGTTTTCCCTCTCCTTCTCTTTCTCTCCCTTTTCCCTTCTCTCCTTAAAAACCGTATAAAATGCTTTGGCTCATTTTTTATGATATTAGTTATTTAATGTTTACTGCATTCTTATTACCTTATTGTTTCAATTTCTGCTGATATCCTTGTACTGACATTCTGTTTAATAAAGCTTTTAAACTAAAAAAAAAAAGAAAAACTCCATGCCCTCCATGAAAAAGGGCGGAACGTGTGGTCTTAAAATTAGGTGCTTAAGCATAGGATTCTGCTAGCCCAATGGCCCTCCCTAAGCTAACTATAAAAAAAATACGCAGGAATAGAACAGTATCTTTTTTCTGTTTTGCTACTGTTCAGCATTGGATCAGTAAACAAAAAAAGAATAAATGCGGGGGGGGGGATAGCAACAGAGGGGGAGCTGGAGAAAAGCAACACAGGCATTGTGGCTGCAAAGCAATACACAGGGTGCAGGTGTTGGGGAAGAGAAGCAATGGGTGAAAGCAATGTGGTGCAGACAAGGAGAAGCACATGGGTGAGAAAGCAAGGGGTGCAGAGTACATGTGGGAGAGTGCAACATGGAGGAGGCAAGAAATAAGCACCAGAAAAACAGAAAGCAAGATGGAGTGAAGAGGTAAAGAAGTATACAAGAGCGGCAGCTTGTTGGACTAAAAACAAAAAGTAACAGTGCTTGAAAGCAAGAAGTGGAAGCATGAAAGAGCCGATCAAATGTGATGGCAAAGAGGCAATGCTCCATGGGAGTGACAAACACAAGACTGACAAGCTGGGACATGAATAAGTATCAGGCAAAGGAGTGACAAGAAAACCAATCAAAGGTAAGTAATGGGCAGACTCAAAACTCTTGTATGTTCTTAGTAAGCCCACAATAGACAACGCATGCACGGTCTAGTAGGAGAGACCTAACTAGGCTTATTACTCAGCCTCCTCCATCAAATAAACGGTTTTAGTGTACACTTCAATTAAGAGTTGCTTGGAGGGGGCGGATAGGTGGGACTGCAAGTGACTTGGTGTTGACAGACCTAAACATTCTGGCTCAAGAAACACTGGACTGGTTTTACTGAGTGTGAATCCTGATCCAGAAAAACCATGGCTGTGAGAGGGGCATGGGCTGGAGGCACAGGCACCCACCCGTCTCCTCCAGCACTATAAGGGGATTAGATAACTCCTCCAAATACAAGTGTGCAGCACCACACCCTCCAAAACGCCCTACCCTCACACAAAAACCCCTCAACCAACCAAAACACTGTACCCTCCCACAAATACCCCTTAACCCACACAAGCCATCCCCAAGGATAGATTGTACTTCCACAGAGCAGGTGGTAATATATCTGTGCAACATGTGCAAAATTACCTAGTAATCCAAGGTCAGGCTTCTTATTTCCCATTCAGGAGACTTTAACTCGTGATCTCTGTTAAACTACAGGGAGATATTGGTTGGGAAAATACTTCCAGCCACAGTACCGCCCAGACAAATTAGTAGGTATCTCATTATGGAAGCCTTGGCAGGTTCCAGCACGTGAGCAAAGGCACTGAAGTGCATGCAGACTATACAGACCAAAAGACTAACAATCTTATTCTAAATTCAGCGCTAACCTTAATCCTGGTGAAAACCAGAGTTTACTCCAGAATCCTGATTACCACCAATGTAGTAATTTCGTACTTGTTCCCCACACAAGTTTCTCCAGGTAAAACATGGGGGACTTTGAGCAGACAAAGAAACGGCACATTAGGAGTTTAGCACCAAAACACCAGTGTTACTGTATTATCCTCAATATAAGGTGTGGACTTCGGAACGGGGAGGGAATACCGCACCTGAAAAATGCCATGGCCAGCACTTCTGGTATGTACCACAGCGCAAAATCTCTCTAAATCGTGGGTTAGATATCATTACACAAGAACTCTGGTTGCAGTATTTAGAGTGGTTCCACATCAGAAAGCAAAAATACTGCCTCCCATTCTCCATTCTGAGCCGGAAATCACAATGTTCATTTTAATGCACGCATTTGATCAGGATTTACCAAGCAAAACGTGTCCACAAAGAAAAATGCAGTATTACCGTACAAGTTGTTATCTTGATGCCGCACAAATGCTTACTTGCTTCTGAATAGGGGTTAACACAGTATGTGCAATTGGAACCCCAACTGCAACTGTGTTTAAGACAGAAAATGTTGACAAAGTTGCTACATAGATATATATTTGAACACCATCTGGAAAGACTGAATTGCTGAGAAAGTTTAATCGTAGAAAACTTCCATCATCTTTTTACTTGCCTGGAAGATCAAGAGACCAGCAAACACAGCCACCATTTTGCTTGCATAGTTTATAAGAAATACAATTTTAGACATTCTCAATGCCTGTAGCGTTAATTCTTTCACATTATTCCTCACCCTAAAGTTGACTCTGTTCCTGACCCGTTGTGCCAATGCTGTGTTTATTGCCTTGTCAAACTGAAGAAGAACTTGAAGGGCCACTGTAGGATTGATCTGTTGGGACTAGGAGACAAATTGAAAGACATTTAATATCCTTACTGTAACATGTAATACACTAAAAAAATAACAGTTTGATAAAGATATCAATTTTAAGCGTGTATGCTGCCTAACAGAAATAATTCTTTATTTACAATGCCAACAGCATACCGCTGGTGCGGAGTTAGCCAAGGTTTGCAGTTGTCTTAAACCAAAAAAAATAGCAATGTAAGATTTTTAATCCATTGACCAATTTCTTTAAACTGACAAAAGGTGTACTCTATAAGATGTGGTCACAAAAAAAAATGAAGATGTTCTTTACAAGTTCTCACTAACCATGATCCATTTCCTACATGTTTTCACCCAACAGGGTTGGAAAATCTCACGTTAGGAATGAATAATTGGGAGGTCACTTAGAAAGGATAGTAAATACCAAAATAACCATTAATATACATTTTCCCTTGTTTAGTTTGGACTCAACTGAAAGGCATTATGGAGAACAACAGAACTGGCGCCTAGCTGTTCACTGCTCTGTCAAAAAGAGAAGTGAAAAACCAGGTACTGGTGCAGTGAAGATCCAGACTCGAACTTAGATGTTCTAGTGAACCATCATCTGCAGGAGGGCAATGGACACTGGAATGGCGGCTGGTTGACTGATATATCACCCACCTTTTACCACCTCTCTCAGATCTCCATAGAACAGGAGGCGGAGGAGGTTTGTGTGCAGCTGGCACTCTTATGCTACCAACCATCACCTCTCGACATCTGGCAGCGAATTAGAGTTCACACTAGGAGCAGCTCTCAAAAAGCTAATGTAATCAAGATTAGATGAACTTTGCCCCAGGCTTGCGCCTTCCCATGAACACAAAATAAGGCACACCCATTACTTTATTAAGACTTTCCTCAAACTAATTCCCCCTTTAACAGTTAACAGAGTACACTATTTGACAACCCCACTGAACTGCTACACTTCTCCACTGGAATCAGGATCCAACAGGGAATCCTTTTGGGCCACACAGCAAACTTGGCAAGATACAGTCTCGCTTTCACAATGGCAAATTGTGGCTCATTGTCAGACACTTTATTCTTCTGGAATCCCTCACTGGCAAAGACATCATGCAGGAATGTGAAGTACCCTACCATTTTGACCTCTGTCAGTTTGGAAAACAGTCCACCGGAACAATACTGACCAGGTCTTATTTGGTACCACTGAAAAAAGCCTGGTTATATGGATGATTTTGAACTTGCACCAGAGCACTCTAACTACGTTCACCAAACAAGTCTTCACGGAATTGTTGATGGAGGTTAGATAGATTACACTAACTTACCTAGAACTAAATTTCACCTGTGGCCAACATAAATACTCTTGGGCATGCCTCTTGGTGTCAACAGGCCAACATGGCTATCATGACTTGTTTTTTAGTCCATACAGAGGCATAATTTTGTCATCTCTAGCCAAAACTTCATTCTTCCCAGCAAGTTCAAGTATTTTGGAAAAACCCTTAAGCTTATCCTGCAGCTTATGTTCCCAGGACGACTCGCACATGATGTACACTAACAGCGTTGATGGATGCATATTCCTCTATTTCAGCAATCAACTTTCGTGATGGCACCAAACACACCCATCCTCCATGGTAAATGCAACTCCACACTCAGTTTCTTGACCCATAACATTCTCCTCTTCCTTGTAGGGTAACCTAGACGTACAGTTAACATTGAATGTTTTTCCATGCTGGTATATACTGAATCTTGTAATGGTACAACTGTAATTTAGCAGCTAACCAAGTCAACTTCACTGTTAACACGTAGCCACCACCTGGAGACATGTTTACCAAAGGTTTGTTTCTGTACAACAAACTTTTGCACCCCACAAAAACATTCTGAAGTGTTCAACCATCCAAACACACGCAAGTAGCTCTCCTTCAGTTACAGAATAATTCTGTTCTGCTGGATTAGCGGCCATTTCACAGCTTAGCAAACACATTCTTGACACCAGTGTATGCCCTCTGGTGACTGCTGTCTTTTTTTAGGGACTATTGCCCCCCCCCCCCCCCTGCTGTCCCAGCTCCTTCCCCACTGGTATTTCGCCAACTCCAACTGCAGCACTGTTTAATTATGCGCTGTAGCGCAAGTAGGGAATTGTCAGACTCCAAAATAAAGGCAGCACAACGTCCAAATACCGGTCTGCTGGTCTCAATATCTACAACTAACTCCCTTATCTCAATCACGCTCCATCAGGTCCACTATTAAACAACAATTGCTTGTATCCGCACCAACGATACACTCCTTCCCAAGGACAAATGGTTTCCAACACAGTGCCAGAGCAATTTCCCGCAAATTCTACAAAAACACAATCTTGAATATCATTCCAACAAAATAGCATTTTATTTTTTAACAGGTAAACCAATTTCTCGCCTTGATCAGTATAGTCCTCAACAAATTTAGAATACAATTACGTTTACCTCAAGAATGATACTAACAGTTCTTTGGATAGGGACACTAAGGCTTCCACAATAGCGCTGTCATGAATTATCTTGGGTTTAATTCCAATTTGCCAGGACCTGCGTCCAACCTTCCGCAGGTGGCCAATACCACAAGACACAGCCTTCAACCATCTACGAAGGATTTGGCTGCACTGCCTTGCTTCTGGCCAGCCCGTGCACCCAAATCTCGATGAGCAGTCTACGCCCACTGTGCACAGACTTAAGCCATACACAGCAGGGGTCAGCCGTAGAGCCTGGCACTCAACTGTGAGGGCAGCCAACTTCTGCTGTTCATTGGCAAGTGGTGTTAGTTGGAGGGCATCGGTCATTTGCAAGGCCCTGCGCCCTACCCTTCACAGACAGTAAACCTCTGGTGCATGCAGCCTTTCACCGTAAGCTTGTAGGGTTGGTTGTGGGCTTGGATCGCTGCCACGCCCTCCTCCCACTTCAGCACATGCAGACAACCACCACATGTGGCTGTTAATGAAGCACTGAATATTTTATTTAATTTAAATTGTTGTCATTTAATAATCAAAGATTGTTTTAGCACAAAATGATATAGGCACAAGATGTTATTGTAATAGATGTTGGTACCATCTAAAAATGACGCATTATTTGCAATTCTCAATTTACAGTTATCCCTGACGAAGGGCTGGATATAAGCCCGAAATGCACTGGGTTCTAAATAAAGAAATGCTGCTCTGAACTACTCAGTGTATTTGGATCGTATTTTCTGAAGAAGTCCAGATGGGCGCACGGTAATATGAGAAGTTTCCAAAATACAGCACGTTATATATGTGGATTCGACAAGTGAGATGAAGAAATTTTGGCAAACATTTATGAACACTATTGGATGAATTCTGAGCAAGGATAAATGGCTAAAAAAATAGGTTGGATCTGGTATCCATTAAATGCAGTGCGTCTGGGAGTGGAGCGTGTACTACTCACTCCCCGCATGTTTGTATTTCTCAAAGTGCATTCAGGGCTAGGCACAGCCCAGTCCCGCACACAATTCATAACGTTTGTTGAAAATGGACTACATAAAATGGATTATAATGTGTGAAACACGGTGTGCATACCACCTCTTTCATGGTTTCTATATAATTGCCCTACGTTGGTTTTTGCACCCGGTATTAAGTCAAATTTGAATGAAGGACTATTTACATTCAAGACTCCACATATGGTGAAACAACAAGTTCAGAGTAAGATTAGAGGACGGCGGTAACGAGAGAGGAAACGCATAGACTGAATGTAATTTGGTCATATGTTATGACTTTTGACATTTTGCATACAAGTATTTTGTTTAGTGTCGAGTTTAATGATAGTACGGATTACCCAATGAGCATTCGAGTGCACTATGGGTAATGTAGTTCACACAGTAGTTTGTAAGGGGCCAGGCGATTAATTTGTGGCTGTGGAAGGGGGGTGGAGCACGAACGGTCTAAAATTGAGGATTTTTACACGGGGGATAAACAACTGCCTGTAGCGCATGCCGCGTGGGGAAAGATGATTGAGCAAGCAGGTATGCCCGGACTTCAGATGATTTAAAGGGGTGTAACGTAACACAAAGTTTTGGAATATAAAGAAGGCAAGAGCATATGTAAGCGTCTTTTGCACCTGTCAAGAGAGAGACATGAAAGCGGTAGTTGCGCGAAAGAAAGGGAGGAGAAATAGTGCTGGCATGCATATGTGATTTGAGTAAAGCAAGAATAGTTGAATTGAGGAGGGGAAGAGAATGTGATTTCATCGACGGGTGCAAGATGATGTTATAGGAAATGTCGTTTGAGGGAAACTTCTAAAGGTTGATATGAGAGGGAATGTGGGATGTTACATGGATCACTTTAAAGTTATTCTCCTTGAATTTAGATTGTCCTTAAATTGCGTTTCTGGGTGAGTGATGAATATGAGCAACAGAATTTTGAAGATTTACCACATGGGGTTTGTCTCTTAATTTAATTTAAATTGTTGTCATTTAATAATCAAAGATTTTTTTAGCACAAAATGATATATGCACAAGATGTTATTGTAATAGATGTTGGTACTATCTAAAAATGACGCATTATTTGCAATTCTCAATTTACAGTTACTCCTGACGAAGGGCTGGATATAAGCCCGAAATGCATTGGGTTCTAAATAAAGAAATGCTGCTCTGAACTACTCAGTGTATTTGGATCGTATTTTCTGAAGAAGTCCGGATGGGCGCACGTTAATATGAGAAGTTTCTAAAATACAGCACGTTATATATGTGGATTGGACAAGTGAGATGATGAAATTTTGGCAAACATTTATGAACACTATTGGATGAATTCTGAGCAAGGATAAATGGTTAAAAAAATAGGTTGGATCTGGTATCCATTAAATGCAGTGCGTCTGGGAGTGGAGCGTGTACTACGGGAGGGAGTTTAAAGGTGGAGGGGGGGGGGGGGGGGGGTTCATGAGTTTTATATTTTTCCAACACTAAGTCAGTGCTGGATTTACAAATCTGCACATCTCGGTCCTGATATCTCTAAAGTTTAATCTGTCGATGCCTAACCCAAGCCTATTTTTAAATGCTAATAAAAAAAAAGAAACATGGATTTTCATCAAACCACCAAAGAATTGAAGTTCTACCTTCATGTCATATTTGGTGTAATACCATTCAGCTGTTACTGTATCGTAGAGTCAAGAATTCTATAGGAATTAAAATGGAAAATTTACTTTTTTGGAGCTATCCCTTCTTTATATTGGCCCGTACTAGACGGATCTACAATAAACTTGCCATGAAAAACCCAGAGAGGATGTACCTTAAAATATATATATTTTTTTTAAATGTGTGCAGATTGGTAAAAAACAAAAGCACCTGAGTTAAGAAACATTTCGCCTTTCCTATCGAAATGGACTTAACCATAAGTACACTGGTGCTACCAGCGTCAGTGTGCTATAGCTAGATCAATACAGAGAGCGAGACGCTAAACGCATTATAAAGCTTGTCACAAATTATAATTTGATTTCACATATTTAAAGTAATTTCATTCATAGTGGTCAGTGTCCATAAGTAAGGAATGAAGAAGTGCATTTACGATATTTACATCATCATTAACTTAGCCAGTTAACAATTCAGCTAGACAGAACCTGTGAGTGGTGTGGGCACTAGGTCTTTAATTTACTTTGTCATAGTGTTGTTCATTGCTGTTTGCAGGATCACAATGTTGGTTCATTTTAGGGGTCATTTGCTGTATAAATCAAAACTGTGTTTATTGAGCAAACCAACAGCAGCAGGTGATGAATCTTTGCGAGATTTGGTTGACGAGTGGGTTGGGGGTCAAGTTAGCAGGTGGGGCCAGATCGCAGAAGCACAATACCTATCAAGATACTCTGAGTCTCAGGGCCTCTAAACAGTAGAGAGCACCAGTGTCAACATTAGTTGTGGCACGGATATGTTGTTCTTAGCATCTGTGGAAAGTCTCCTTCTTGCTACCATGCAGTGAGTTGCTCAAGTGTTCATTGACTCTGAAGGGGCATTAGGGTCCCGCTCTGATGAAATCTTCCGGGAACTCAACCTTCACTGCATCCCGTATGTCCAGAGTATACTTCTGCTCTGTGTTCTGGTTTCCCAATAGGCGAGGATTAATAGTTTGAGGAAACTTGTGATCAACCGCAGTTTCAGTCATTAGTACCTATCCAGCATATCTTGGCACTTGTATCCAGGACTGGAGACCTTCAATTGCAGTAGAAGCACAATAATCCTGCAAAACTCAAGAGTCCAACATCCTGTTTGGCGTCCAATGAGGTGGTATCCACTAACCATCTGGAAACCTACTGTGACAGTGCTACCACAAAGTATAATTGAAGTACAGGACTACCATCCCCTCCTTGCTGGGGGATGGTCAGTTTGCGCAGTGCTACTACTCTGTAACAGCCCCCACTTATGTCAAATCTATAAAGGAGTCTGTTCTTTAAAAGGACCAAGGGTATGTTGGTAAAATACAGAAGACTATGTAGCACTACCATTTTAGTGAGTGACATCCTACCATTAAACGAGAGTGGGAAAGACTTACTGAAATGTACGCATCTCTTTAGCACTCTCGAAGTCTTCTCTACATTGTCCTATCACATTCGGATCAATATGATCATTCTGTATACTTCGATAGTGGAACACAGTGCATCCCGATCCGAAGTTTCTGGGATTAGTCAATTCTCTCTCCACTGTCAACTGTGGTCTTGTTCGGTAGAAGAACCTTAGTATATAGTTCAGGGAGTGCCCTAAATACTTCCAGCCTGTTAACTGTTGACATAAATCCCAAATCGATGTACCCAACATACACCAATACATCATCAGCATTTAGTGAAACTGTGCCTTATTTGCCCTCCCTTCAAACAGTGGTTTGCAAGGGGTCCATCACCAATGGAAAGATCAGTGAGGAGAGAAGCAATTCCTGCCTAGTACCTCTGTTGATTAGGCAAGTTTCTGAAATCAGTCTGCCCATAACAACCTATATCATCATTTGTGCACGTAGAAATGATATCCGATGCCTTATACAATCCTCGGGGACCAGTTGCCTCAGTACCACAAACAGGCACAGCGTAGTGTTTAGGGCTGGGGGCATCTGGCTAGTTTTTAGGGGTCGGGGGGGGGGGGGATTGGAGGAGTTTTTAGGGCGGGGGGGAAGGAATAAGAAGTTTTTAGGGCTACGGGTGGGGTTGGGGTACTTGTTAGGGCTCTGTGAGGAGTCGGGGTCGTTGTTAGGGTTAAGGGCATAGGGTGGGATCTTTACCACACACCCCTATACCAGTCATGCCTTTATCAAGAAATTGCATTGTAAAGGCATGCATGGTAAAGGCATGCGTTGTTCAGGTGCATTCGTGGTTTAGGCGGCGTAGTAGAGACACATGTGGTTTAGCTATACGTGCCTCGGTCATATAACCATCTTAAACACATGAAACAGATGCCTAATACTTGGTGATATGTTGCGTCCCAGGGCAAACGTTCTCATAGGGGTGTATGGCCAATGCTAAATGATCCAGTAAACAATTAGTCTATCTTGTTAACAATTTTATGATCGATGTTCAGAATACTGTTTCTAGGTGATCTTTGCCACATTAGGTGTATAGATAATTAATGCTTCATAGTCCGAAAGGAGGCGGATGCACTTCATTACGAGGCAGAGGGGAATCTCTGCAAACCCCCCGTATCTCCTTTGAGCCCAAATTATATACGCATTTCGTTAAACTAGTCCAACAACATGAACACCCCTGCGCCACAAAGTGATTACTCCTAAACCCGTGAGAAAATAGATTCTCCAGACACTGCAACGTTTATCCGATGACCTGGACCACTTCATACTCTCTATTCCCACATCCGGACTAGCGCTGGAACAAACGCCGTGGGAAAACACTCCCCTTCTATCTCACCTCCCTCCTACCCAATCACCTGAGCTCGGTCCAATCGGGTCTAACCCTTGCTCCTTGCAAATTCCGCACCACTTCCTCGCAGCTACCTATTTGGAACAAACAACTCTTGCACATTTTCCCTTCCCAGTTCTCGTTTACCCCAGTGTTTATATTACGGGATAGACGCAAACCGCTCCAGTCTCCTTCCCTAATTTTCACCCGATCCCTCCCACAAACAGATCAGCTGACAACCAAGTGTGACTTTGTATTCTTGTTTAGAATACGGTTTCTTTCTGATACACTGCTTCACTTCCACTATTTACCACAATGATTTGTCTTGTTACGTGTGCTGTTCGCAATGAAAACCCCCCAAAAATTTTACAAAGAAAAAGTTAAGCCTTCATGGTCGAGTCTGGTAGTCTCGCTTTTCCGACGGCTACAATGTACATGTAGAACGGCACTGAGGGCCACCACAAGTCACATAGAACTCTTCCCGAAGCCTGCCGACACCAGTGTTAGGTCTCGCCGAGTCAGCGCGCATGTGCTGCTCGGAGAGACTTTAGTAGGTGAGTTTTTAAAGTGCTGGCTGGCGACAAGCTTGCGTTCACGTGAGTGTGTACGTGCGAACCGCCAGCCTTCAGCGCCCCTCCCCTCCGCGATCTTTATTTACTTTACTTATAATGTTGTTGCATCAAAGCTGCCGCTTTACTTTTTTTCTCTTTATTTACTTTACTTATAATGTCGGCACCCAAGCTTTAGCTTTACACATCATAAGCTAAAGCGCAGGTGCCGCAATTACTTCAAGAGTAAAATCATTTTTTCTATTTCTTTACTTTTTAACCATTCGCGGCACCCGCGCTTTAGCTTACTTAAGATGTTTAACGCTAAAGGTGAGTGCCATCATTGTAACAAAAGTAGAAAAAAAAGTGGCGGCCATCATTTGAGTCCTTGACAATTTATGTGCCCGTGTTTCAGGAGTGTGTTTTTTTGACCCGGTTGTCCCACAGCCAGCTTGCGCTGCAGGGTATCTACACGCCCTATTGTTTTGATCTTGTTGAGGAACATTGGAGTCCTTGTTATACTACATATTAACTCAGCCTCTTACCCGCAGTTTAGCAAGTATTTTTAATGCTTCCTGTTAAAACCTGACAATTAACGATGGACTATTGGCAGGGTACACCACTGGTCCATTTTAAAAGGTCACCCTACTAGGTTTGCATCGCACATGAGCTTACTGGTCTGCTTGGGCACGAATGAAACTTAGTAGGCTTGGTGGCGCAATGGGTGGTCTCTAGCCAAGGAAGTCATTTTCAGACCCCCCCCCCTACATACACACACTCCATGCTTATGTACTTTTCACATTTCTGGCAGTGCCCAGGTGGGCTCAACGCCATGTTTTTGTTCCTAAGCCTGGCTCAAGTACATGAGCATGGTGTCTGGACATTCGTTATTTATACAATAAGTTATTATTTATCTTCGGCACTTTTTTTTTTTTATCGGATAGTTCTCTTAAGCTGTGTAAAATATGCTTTTGATTTTCACTGTTGAGTAGGGCGTTTTACTGTCCAGTATATTGGCTTCAATTTCTAATATATGGTGAGTGCCTTCAGACTAGACTTGCGTGTTAGAACTGTGCACACTGGTTGTGTGATTTACTGTAATTGGAACTTTTAGTGCGATACTGTAATGTCGTTCATCACAAAGTAGTTGTGTTAATTACTTTGATTAAAATGTCTTTACGCTCAAACCTAGTCAAGAGCCGTCTCTAGAAAGGCGGGTGAGGTGATGCTATGAGAAGAGGATTTGCCCGATGAGTGATTGTTGCATCAAGGACGTGTGGTTATTTGTTCACCTCGCTCCCATGTTTATTGGGAAATGTTGCTGTTTTATCTGTTACTGTGCTGCTGCAAGTAGTAATAACAAGCATTGGCATAGCCAATAGGTCTCGCTTTTGGGACCTTATAAGTATTTAGTTATGCAGCACAACATCAACTGTTGCATGGCTAAACACTTATAAGGTCCCAAAGGCGAGACCTATTGGCTATGCCAATGCTTGTTCTTCATAGCCCACTGAGAGATTAAGATACACCATGGATGTTTTGTATGGTCAATGAGTTTTACAGGGCTACTGCCTGTTCTAGTGAGGCTGAGTTTATGGGGTAGGGGGTGCACTCTCCGGTTGATCAAAAAATGTTTTTCAAGGAAATCTATCGGTGCTGCAGCAAGCAAGAGCTGTCAACAGTTGCTGAAAGAAATGCTGAATAGATCACAAGTATGGAGGCTTGTGTTTGCTGCGCACTGTTCACAGGTGTGTGACCACCACTGTTTTAAACATAGATCTGCACATTTTTCATTTGTTAGCTTTTTCAAAAACTTTACTGTCCAGAGTTGCATGATTTCACATACAATTGTTGCTAATGACAATTGACTCAATAGTTTGTAAAGGGTGACAATACTCATACTACAACAGAGACAATACATTTGCAAATGTATACAATGATAAATACTGAAGCCCAATGCATTTTGGAACATACTAGTTCCTTCCTCAGGGGCAATTCTGAAATGACAAAATGAATAAAGTAATTTTGTTTAGTCTGTCCTAATGGAGGCTCAAAAAAAAGATACGTTAACAATTGAAAGTAAGATTTTTATATGGGTATTTTGTGTTTATGTGATTATGATGTAGTCAGAAACATGATAATAATGCATACCTTCAAAGGTAGTTTATGTCTATTGTAATCCGATTGTCACAATAGGATGAAGTTTGCAATGCCAAATAGTGAAGACGTTTTAGATTATGACCGTGCCACTACAAACGAGAAATAGTGCAAAGAACGCTGATAAACCAAGCTTACCTCGTAGAGGTATAGCATACGTGTTTTTCTGAAACGAAAGACCAGAAGAGAAACCCAAGATCAAAACCGCTATACTAAAATGCTCTGCTACGAAACTTCAAGACACTAGGAGTGCTTCTGAAATAAGTAGACTTGCTTACCTATGTAGCGCCCATTTTGTCGTGTATCTACGCAAAAAAACGATAAACAGGGAAGTTAGGTAAGGACCAATCCTCGAAGCGTTTAGGAGACGCTCGACTTAAAAACAGAAAGCCGGTCAAGTATGAAAATGCCTCATACCTGAAATTAGTGTGGTCGGGTTCGTCAAAATAAGCTGCCGTGATGCTGAATGATAGTATTCCCCTGCACTCGCAGTTTAAATCGCGCAATCATGGCGCGCGCTACAGATAGCAATGACGGACTACAGCGCTAGTCTCTATGTGGCTCATGCGTGGGCGCCATGTTGGAATGTATCAAAAAGACTACAATGCGATATTCTGAATGCCGACTGGATATTTCCCCCTAGATTAAAATTGAAATAATGTGTAAAACGATCTGCTTGAACTTATTGGAAAAACAATTACAAACAAGTAACTAGATGGCTGTTCATTGTGAGACAGGAATAATATTCCAGGATAACGTTCCTGCATCTCTTGTTAGATCAATCGATGTAAACCAAACTAGTAACGTGCTGTGCACGGTGATGTGAGTGGCAAAGAATATTAACGGCGACCGTATCAGATAGAAAGCAAAATGTTGTATAAGAAAGTCATAATGTATATGAAGCAAGAAAATATGATGATAGAATATGGCGATGGAAATGCTCGTAATGAATGCGCTGGAGACCTGATGTAAATCTGGTGAAAACCTAATGTAAAAAAAAAATGTATGTGGAAAAAAAGGAGAAAAGAGACTTGAAAAAGGAAGATGGTGTATAGACTTCTAATGGTCATAACTAGAAAATGACATGGTGTTTGGTGCTATATAAAAAGGAGACATATGAAAGAAAGATAGCCTTTGTTAAGTGCACCTTATGTGAACAGCTATATGAAACATGACATATCTAGTCTGTCGTTCATTCCCGTTGGGACCATGGTGTTCAGAGTTTTGATCCAGTAAACCGCACGTTGAAGTAGTTTATTGTTATTCTCCATTCCTGGTATGATTTTAACTCTCTATGATTTGAAATCGGAGTTGAGAAATTGAGTGATTTGCCTCTGTCCAATGGACGGCTAATGATGAATTCAAGTTCTTGGTTCTTATGCGATTTATGTTCGGTCCGTCTGATTTTAATTTTCCGTTCGGTTTTGCCAATGTAAATTTTGCGGCATGGACATTTTATTGCATATATTACGTTGTTGGTATTGCAATCCCTCGTATGTTTTAATGGAATTCCTTTCACAGTGTTGGATGAGTAATGTGGTTACCCAGGATTACGTTATTACAATGTGAGCAATTAAAACACCGGAGGGTACACCTTTGGATGTCATCAGAATGGGGTCTCCATGGGTTTGAGATAATAATTCTCTCAGATTTTGCCCTCTTGTGTACGCATGTAGAGGAGGTTCTTTGAATATGTTATTGAAGTCTGCTTCATTCACCAATAACTCCCATCTTTTGTTGATAATCCTTTTGATCGCTGAAGAGCTGGTTGTATATTTAGATACAAATACTATGTTATTACTCTTCGCTGGTTTATGCTGATGGATCAGTTCACTGCGTTGTTTACTTGCTGCTCTTTGTATACATTCTTGAATCTTTTTTTGCGTAGATACACGACAAAATGGGCGCTACATAGGTAAGCAAGTCTACTTATTTCAGAAGCGCTCCTAGTGTCTTGAAGTTTCTTAGCAGAGCATTTTAGTATAGTGGTTTTGATCTTAGGTTTCTCTTCTGGTCTTTCGTTTCAGACAAACACGTATGCTATACCTCTACGAGGTAAGCTTGGTTTATCAGCGTTCTTTGCACTATTTCTCGTTTGTAGTGGCACTAGGTCATAATCTAAAACGTCTTCACTATTTGGCATTGCAGACTTCATCCCATTGTGACAATCGGATTACAATACACAAACTACCTTTGAAGGTATGCATTATAATCATGTTTGACTACATCATAATCACAAACACAAAATACCCATATAAAAATCTTACTTTCAATTGTTAACATATATCTTTTTTTTGAGCCTCCATTAGGACAGACTAAACAAAATTACTTTATTCATTTTGTCATTTCAGAATTGCCCGAGGAAGGAACTAGTATGTTCCAAAATGCATTGGGCTTCAGTATTTATCATTGTATAAATTTGTAAATTTGCAAATGTATTGTCTCTGTTGCAGTATATGAGTATTGTCACCCTTTACAAACTATTGAGTCAATTGTCATTAGCAACAATTGTATGTGAAATCATGTAACTCTGGACAGTAAAGTTTTAGAAAAAGCTAACAAATGAAAAATGTGCAGATCTATGTTTAAAACAGTGGTGGTCGCACACCTGTGAACAGTGCGCAGCAAACACAAGCCTCCATACTTGTGATCTATTCAGCTGTTCTAGTGAGGCTGCCATCAGCAGTGCTTCTGTTATGTTCTGGTCAATCACTGAATAAGCAGCTTCTGGTCTACCCTCGACCCATTTAGAAGTTGGAGAAATGGAGGGATTCCAGCCGAGTCCAGGATCTTGAAAACCTCTGACTTGGCAGCCCATCCATCAACGGGTTGTCGGAGTACAGGGACAGTCAAACTGCCCTTTTAAGGGCAGATCAACCATCACTAGATTTCCCTATCCAGGAAAAGGCATGGGGTCCAACGCAGAGAAAATAATTAATGGTCTCAATGTATAGGAAGAATACTTCCCACATGTCATGGGCATCGAGTTCTGTTTTTAAAAAAAAAAAAACTAGTTTAGCTAAAAAAGCATAGCGCATGTCAGCAAATTGTGTTGCCCTGCGTACAACTACCATACTAGCAGCTACACTGAAAGCTTCAGAGATTCCTGATCACTAAATCAGGAGTGAAGTGCTCAGCCAAGGAAGAGCAGGCCATATCCTCTGATGATCGGGTGCTTCACCACCCAACTTTAAATGACCCCCTTAATTACTAATTGTGGCTGGTCTTTTAGCAGACATGGCTGCACCAACATGAAAACAGATATTTATCCAGGAAGATATTGTGAGAAAGTGGCTCTGTATATACTGTTCCCAAATAGGTATAACCTTACTCTCTGAAGTGGTAGGTTGGTTGAGCAGTAAGGCAGTGTCAGAGGACAGTGTAAAGCATTTGTTGCACACACTCAGTCAGCAAATGGTCTCACACACTCAAGAACTGAACTCTAGGCCAATGGTTTGTATAAAAAAAAAATTGATTTATTTTAGAAACAATAGGTATTAAAATATACTTTCTCAGAATGAGATGCTTTAAGTAAATACTTTTGCAATAGGCAATTGGCTTTTGTAGAAAGTTACAGGTTGTTGCAATAGGCAACACAATTTTAAACACAATAATGCATTGAGTTCAATGAAAGTTTTAAGTTATTTGCAATAGATTACTTTCAGGATTACTTTTGTAATTCCAGGACTGGATCCTAGATTCAGTCCTGGGACAGTTCTTAGAAACAAGTGATAAAAGTCGAATTAGTTACTGTTATGATTTTTAGGCAATATTTTGCTATTTTAAAAGTTGACACAGAAGAAATTTCATAGAAAAAAAGTCAATGATTGCCTATGGAAGAAAATTCAAGTTGCAGGTATAGTATGTTCTCGTTACTTTTGTAATCCAGTACTGGGTGCCTAGACTCAGTACTGGGACCTATCTAAAACAGGTAAGTAATTATGTTTTCACAGTTTGTACGATTTTTAAAGATTTGAAGTTTGAAAAAAATCGACACTTAGAAGAAATTTCACAGAAAAACAGTCAACGATTTCCTATGGAAGAAAATTGGGTTACTGGTAAATACGGTTGTGAATATTTTTCAGGGTCAGTGCTGGGCACCAAGATCCAGCACTGGGATCTCACCTAATAGCAGGTGAGTATTTTTGTTTTTGTTACTCGGCTGATTTTTGGTGAATATTTTACGTTTTGAAAACTCCACACAGAAACCAGTCAATGTTACCCTATTGAGAAAATTGAGTTATCGGCTTTTGGGTAAGTACTCGACTGGCAAAGTTAAGGTTCTGGGCACAGACTCCGGGGTCTCCCAGGGTCAGGTAGGTACAATTGTTACACCCTCAGCGGCACAGGGGCAGCCGGGTGCAGAGTGAGTTAGGCCCAATGTTATCCTATGGGAGGCAGGGGGGCCTTGGTTGGTGGCTGCTGACTAGCAGGCCACGCGGCTCTGGGAGCTGGGCTCCTAGTCACTTGCTCAGGGCACATGAGGAAGTAGATAGGTGTAGAGGTTACACTGCCAGGGCCACTCGGGCGGCTGGGTGCACTGTGCTTTTGAGCCTTCGGGTGCTCAATTGATTTCAATGGGAAAGCTCCCGGTTGGAAAAAAGGGTGCAAGCTCGGGGACGAAAACTCTTCAGGTGCCACCACCACTTCGAGAGGTAAGTTGGGTAGTTGGAGGATAGGTAGGTACCCAGGAGTTGGGCACAGGGGGCCACAAGACGCCAGGTGCAGGGGTGCCTTTTGGTGTCGGGAAATCTTACCCTCTGTTGATTGTGGTTGGGGGGGGTGGTACCTGGTTCTGAGGCTGCAGGCTACGTCAGGAGCGTCGAGGGAAGTCCTTGGGTGCCGAACTCGGGGTCACAGTCACCGGGGGGTCGTCCTCGTGGTCTTTGTTCACTCCGGCACAGGCCAGGCTTGGCGGGTGCAGAGTGTGCAGGGTTCGCGGTTCCAGGCTGGTGCCAGGGATTGGAAGCTTATTTTGAGCAGAGCCTCTGCTCATGGGAGGCCCAGGTGCTTAGAGCCAAAAGGTAGCCAGGTCCTCCGGGGTTTGTGAGGTTGCTGGCCACAAGAGATGCCTGGATGTAGCAGGAGCAGGTTCAAGGGTCGACAGGCCGGTAGGGCTGGGGCCAAAGAGTTGGTCTCATGCTCTTAGCAGCTGCACGGCAAGTCTTTTCTTCTTGCTCTTCTTTGTATTGTGGATTCTGGAACCTGCGGAAGGAAGGTTCAGGGTGCCCCTAAATACTAGATTATGGGGCATTACAGGTAGGTGAAGGGCAGGGACCAATTGGTCCCCGTCCTGGGGTGGTTACACCCCCTATTCAGCCTCTCTCCTGTGGGAGGGGGGCAGTAGCCTAGTCCTGATTGGGTGAGGCGGCATGCTTTTGAAGCTTCCCCCTACCCATCCTGGGGGAGGAGATCTAGCACCTCGCCGAGGATGTGCATTGTTGGAGGCCCAGGAGAGCAGGGGCTCTCCTTCCCAGGGGTCCAGTAACAGGTTTGCTGCGTGGCAGCCTAGGCAGCCTCCCAGACCAGACGTGGATTGTAGGTTAGGTTCCAGGGGGCATCTCTAAGATGCCCTCTGGGGTGCTTGGTACATTAAATCCCACACTGTCATCAGTGCGTGTTTAATGTGCTGAGAAGTTTGATACCAAACTCCTCAGTCTTCAGTGTTGCTATTATGGTGCTGTGGAGTTCGTGTTTGACGAGCTCTCAACACCATGTACTCTTAAATGTCAGCACTGCACTTACAGTGCCCAGGAATGGACCTGGGTACTGTAGGGTCACATGGCTCATGCTCCTGTGCCCACACCACTGGCATAGGGCACCCAGCTAGAGTGGTGGCTGATGTATGCCAGGGCAGTGTAGGTGGTGGGCATGGCACACAGGGATGTGTGCCATGTCGACTCATTGTTTTGTCTTGTAGCCAGACACTCAGCCTGCAAGGGCAGTGTGTGCGTTAGGGTACAGTGCCTCCAAGGGTGGCACAATGAGTGCTGCAGCCCTCAGAGGCCTTCCCTGGTCACAAGGCCCTGGGTACCTAGGGTACCATTTACCAGGGGCTGACATGTGGCCAGGGTTTGTCAATTTGGGTTTTAGGTTTTTAGGGAAGGAATATAGGCCCTGGGCACCTGATTGGCAGGAGTGCAGGGCACACTCAGTCAAAGTACATTCAGCAATTCAGCAAAAAGTGGGGGTATACCATGCAAGAAAGATGGCACTTTCGCACAGATCTAGGAAAATAGGTTGCAGCAAATGTACGTTACAGGTTCGCTCATATAGCAGTTATTACACTACTAAGCAATCACTTGTAAGTCATTAGTTACCATGTTCTTCATACCTGTATAAGTTCATCTAGACTCTCCTGAAGGCTGTTTCCCAATGTTGTATTTCTGTAGAGCTGATAAGCCATGGTTTAATGGAATATGAATGTGCTGATCATCTGGTGTTAATTGGGTTCCGCCACACAGCAATCTTACCTAAAACATTTAAAAAAGAAACATTCTCTTTGGTCTCGATTCTTACAAATCCCAAAACAAGATGACAACTATTGCTATAATACAAAAAAAAGGTAATTAAAAACACCATTTGGATACAGAAGAAATTGATAGGATTCTGTGTGATGCATATAATGAAGCAGATTCCTTTAGTGTGGGTCTACACACCTGTACTTGCAGTGGCATAAGACCCCTGGATGACCAACCTACTACGGAAGGGAAATCCAATAAGAGAAAGTAAGGCGGTCACAGCAAGTCGTGAACTAGTGGTAATTACCAGAGTCTGTATACCTCTTTGGGTATCAGACTGTCAAATTTGATGGTACACCAATGGAACCTAGTTTTAGAGAGAGAAGGCCGCAGCACCAAAATAGCTTTCAAATGGCTGTGCCAGTGAGAGACGCATCATGCCCTTACTATTGTGCTGGCCAAAAATCAACATCTCCATATAACAGAAGCAGCCAGTAGGAAAATGTCTAAACATTTGGCTGACATCTCCCCCAAGAGATTGCAAAATAATTTAAATTCAACTTTGTGGTTATTCCAAGTCTGTCATCAAGCCCATCTGACTTTTGCATGTAATATTCAAGTTCCCGTTACATCAAAACTCAAAATGGCCTCCACATAAATGCTATGCATTTCTATTGACATTTACAAATATCTGATAAATATGTAGCCATGCACTATCTCGCCTTTTTGGTCAAATAGCAAAAATGATGAACGGAATAAGAGGGAGAGGTCACACATACCAAATAGTTCAACTGAATGTAACTATTAACACGCCAAAAAATCTGTCAGCGTTTCAAAAGTGTAATATCGAGAGTCGGACTGACATAAAATTTAGATACCAAACTACGCCACATACTGTGGAATTGTTAATCTATGGCTAGTTCCATGCAGTATTAAGGAAAGAAGTCCAGGATCTTGAAGTTTGAGCTAGTGGGTGCAGGCAGGTCACACTGGCAATCTTTTTTCAGGACCAACACATATTTTTCCAACAGACTGATGCAGAGAAAGAAGAAAAACAAGCATTTGCAATGCAATAGGTCACGCATTTACACAAGTTTAAGGTATTGGCATTGTAAATGACAATGCCTTTTAGTTAGGTTTTTAAAAATGAAAACAAAAATAAAAGGGATTGTCATTTGCAATGTCAATAGCTCAAACCCGCGTAAATGCGAGACCTATTGCATTGCAAATGCTTGTTTTAGGGCTTGTGCCTTGCCCGAATGTAGCTCTTCACTCGTACTGAGGGCCTTGGGGCGCTAGCTTGTGCCTAGGAGAGCAATTCAGCAGCAGAGTGAACACCCTCGGAAGTCCTCGTGAGAGCAAACCCGACATCTGCACTCACGTGCATGCACCCGGAGGCTGCAGGGAGGCGCTATGAATTATAGATAACTCACTATCCCTCAGTGCAGCTGTGGCTTCAGGGGGCGGAAAGTGGTCAGCAGAAAGGGTCAGGCGGAAGAGGGCATCCTTTCTGCGAAGTGCAAAGCTTTAGGGAGCAGTGGTCACCGGGCTTTGTGTTGGCAGCGTTGTGGTGCACTGCACACACTGGCGGACATACATTTTTCTATGCATTATTTCTAATAGCTTCACAGCGTTTTCAATAGCAGGAGTTACTACTACAGAACTCAACCATACTAATCTTACCTACCTCAGGTGGATAAATGGTCCGAGGGGGGAAAAGAGGAGAGGCGGGGGGAGAAGAGAAGAGGAAGAGAGAGAAGAGAAGAGAAGAGAAGAGGAAGAGAGAGAAGAGAGGGAAGAGAGGGAAGAGAGAGAAGAGAGAGAAGAGAGAGAGAGAAGAGAAGAGAGAGAGAGAAGAGAAGAGAGAGAGAGAAGAGAGAGAGAGGAGAAGAGAGAGAGAGAGAGAGAGAGGAGAGAGAGAGAGGAGAGAGAGAGAGAAGAGAGAGAGAAGAGAGAGAGAGAAGAGAGAGAGAGAAGAGAGAGAAGAGAGACAGAAGAGAGAGAGAAGAGAGACAGAAGAGAGACAGAAGAGAGACAGAAGAGAGAGAGAGGAGAGGCGAGAGGGAGAGAGATAGAGAAAAAGACAAAGAAAGAGAGGGGGAGAAAGAAGGAGAGGGGGAGAGAAAGGAAGAGAGAGGAGGGAGGGAGGGAGAGAAAGAGAAACAGAAAGAACGAGAGCGACAGAGGGGGAAAAGAGAGAGAGAGGGATGGAGGGAGAGAGAGAGAGACTCTCTCCCTCCCCTCTGCAGGATCACCTTATAAACCGCTCGTAGTGGTTGTGAGTTAACCCGGGTGGTTAATGCACCTCCTGCTGCACTGGTCTGCGCGTGTGGTGCATGTCACAGGTTGTCTGTCACCCCATGGCTCGTAGTTAAGTCCCCTGCTACAGAGCTGGGGGTGTCTTGCAGGTCACGGGTTCGGATCCTGGGGAAGGTAACTTATTTTGTAGTAAATGCATTTGTTTAGAGCTTCGCTACCGTTGAAGGGGCTTGAAGCGCTTTATGGTAAGTAGCATGGTACTTGTGAACCACAGGGATAGTGGTTAAATCCAGCGGTTAATTGGTTATTAGGTTAAGCCTGCTGCTCTGAGGGGAAGCATTCCGTGCATTTACTTCAGTTTCCTTTATGGTAAATTTAATTAACATTTCGATGGCAGCATTAGTGAGACTTCCTGGCAAAAAGGAACTGGATCGAGGGATGAACAGGGCTGGAACAGATGAAGTATTACTGGGATAAGGCACGAGAGGTTGTGATCTATGATAGCAAGGTAGGTAATTTGTAGAACTTCAAAGTAGAACAAGACAAGCCAGGCGGAGCGTGGCGCGCGCGCTTGGCGGGGCGGGGGAGCGCATTCCAGGCGGGGGAGCAGACCCTTTGAAGTGCGATGCCAAACGGATTGCATGGCGGCACGATGCGCGTGATTGTGCGCGTGCACGCCATGCAATCCGCTTTTCGGAGCACTTTTGGGAGCCCCTTACAATAGTCTCGCTTTGCGATCGCTTACGCGATAGCAAGGCGAGACCTAAAAAAAAAAAAAAAAAAGAGACAAAGGGATAAACAAGCATTGAAAATGCAATAGGTCTCACCCTTGATTAAGTTAAAGCCATTTGCTTTGCTAATGGTATTTTATAGCAAAGCTAATGGCTTTAACTTAATAAAAGGCGAGACCTATTGCATTTTTACTACTTGTTTTCGGAGGCCATAGCTGTTATCGATAAAATTGCACTTTTAATTGAATCCCATGCTGGGGTCACAGTATCAGCACTGGTCACACGGCTGATTTCCAAATAAAGACAAGCATTTGCAATGCAATCCGTCCAATTGCATTGCAAACGCTTACGTTTAAAACTGAGCGCGGTGCCGCTTGAAGGACACCGCGCTCGGTTATTTTCTTTTCTACCTTTAACACTGAGCACGGTGTCCTTGAAGCGGGCCCTGCACTCAGTATTGAAGTTAAGAATTATATAAATAAACCAAGCGCAGTGTCCTTCAAGCGGCGTCGTGCTCAGTTTTAAAGTAAAAAAAATAAAAAAACAGAGCACCTTGTCCCTCAAGTGGACGCCGCAAAATTATGAATAAAGTGAGAGTCGTGTCCCTAGTGGGTGCCGCGCTCATTAAAGAAATATTTTAAAAAATACAATTGAGAGGGTGTAGCCAGTGTAAAACAAGAACATCGGCAGGAGATTTACACACTATACATACCTCGGGCTCCATTTACACATGCCAGGCAGGGGGGAGGGGGCAGAGATACATGAATGGTATCTGCGCAGTAGCAGGAAAACACCCAGAGCAGCATCATGGTGTAGAGATAGGGGAATTCTTTCCAACCAGACCTGGGAGGTCTGCTGTAGCCTGATATTACTGTGTATTTGGGGAGCACACCTTAAGAGGGCCATTGGCGCCACAGACAACATATTTATCACAAAAAAGGGCTCCGGCAGCCATTTCCTCAATACAAATATCCAGACGTAACACCATGCCTCTTGCTTCAGGCAGAAGCGACTTTCCAGCTATCCCTGCCCACCAGGCCTCGCTTTACACGGCGCGGCTGTTATTTAAGAAGCAGGGGTGAGGCTCTAAAAGGAACAGGCCTCCTTCGGAATTCATGCCGCTGAGGAATTCGGGCCAACTTCAGGTCACGAAGAGGACAGCAACGGGAGAAACTATCGGATTAACCCAACTACCCCACAGGAACAAGATAAAAGTGAAGGAAAACAACGACGGGTAACTGGATAGTATAATGGTTTGCCAAAGCCTCCACAGAGGAAGCGTGCAAACTGCAGCCTGAGAACGTGGGCCAGTTTACTTTCAACTGAAACACAGGGGGAAGCACACTCAATCCAGTATGTTGGAGAGCCTCGTTTTATACAATTAATCTTGTCGTGCAATTGCCATCTAAGTAAAGTTACTCTGGCATAATTAGAGACGTCAGCAAACTCAAGGTAACCTACCCAAAGCAATCGTCTTAAATCACTGCCAAACTATGGAGGTGTAAACCCCACAAAGGACTGCATGACAGCAGATCATAACAGTGCATTCATGTAGTCGACATGAACACGTCCCAACTATGCACGTATGAGAGCCAAAGTATCTACCATTGCAAGTGATGTAGAGCATGCTCCTTAAATGCCTTGTCCAACATATGCAGAGAGATCCCAACTGTCCTGTTTCAACATGGTGGTAGATTCCTCAGCACTGAAAGCAGCCACTGTAAAACAAGAACAGACGCTCACAGTGCACCTCTGGACAGCAAGCAACATGCACCGCAGCCGGCCAGCGATGAGGCTGTTGAGCATCTGAAAGAAGATAGTGCTCACAGAGTACACAATGCCGAAGGTGTAACACTGCAAGTAAAACATCCAGTCCCGGTGGGCTGGACCAAAAGTGGACAGAGCGGTAACAAGGAAGGACCAAGATGCCTCCATTCCAATCGTGTGCCACGGTTTAAAATGGAGGATGACGCCAGCGAATTAAAAATATGAGCGGGGCTTCAAGTCCGCTCCTGAAATCTTCAGAAACCGTATTTATTCCAAGAGGCCTTCACATGGCGAGAGCAGTGCGTGCGCGCTGCTAAAGCCAGGCGAGATCTAAAAAGAACCACAAAGAGTGAGATAAAGAGGCAGGAAGTGCTTGGTGTAGGAATAAAGAGGCGATAGGTGGAATCAAGACTACCCAGCCTCTGTATTTGGCACCCTGATCTTCGATTGTGCCAGCCACAGGATTCTTAGCAAAACTTCAGGACACAGCATTTACTCTGTTACAATACTGAGCACTGGATATAGGTGCGGACAAGGAGTCCTTCATGAAAAGAAACCAGTCGTCCAAAGCAATATCCAAGATAAACTAATTTTGTGCAGTACCTGCAGAGCCCAGACAAAGTTCAATGGGGGTCAAGAAGAGTATTAAGAATGACTGTACAGATGCCACTGACCGGTGAAGTACAACTAATCAGCAAGCCTCACCCATAGGATGTGCTAGATCATTATTTTAATAAGGATACATGCATTCTTTTAGTGAACATGGTATAAATTCTCATCCATCGTTCAGTTCTGCTGAATCGAACATTTCCATGTTGCCATTCCAGGGGAGGTACTAAACAGGAGGCTGACTTTCCTAATAACCCAACATTAAATAACATGCAAGTAAATTATTAACTACTAAAAACAAGCACTGAAAATACAATAGGTCTCACTTTTGATTAAGTTAAAGCCATTTGCTTTGCTAATGGTATTGTATAGCATAGCAAATGGCTTTATCTTAATGAAAGGAGAGACCTATTGCATTTTTAATGCTTGTTTTAGATTTGTTCTTATTGTCGTGCACTGATATATCCAAATAACTGTGGCTGTGACAATCCGATGCACTTTGAATACAGCATATGTTTTATTTTTTTATCCTTGCTGCTTGGTCACTGATGATTTGTAAACTTGTATGGAACAAATGCCTAAATAAAGTTGCTAAATGGAAATGGACTCAAGAAAGTAGACATTGCAAGTGTAAGATGTAGGAGGGCTGATGCTCGAGGACCACTCATCTGGCTGATAATCCACCATGTTTCCCTACTGGCTCCACATTCATGATCTCAGTGGCGAATCTGTGAAACACTGAGATAACTCAGCGAGTTAATGCACAAGTCGTCAAGTATGTGTGTAATCTGAAGAGGGTGCAGCCTTTCATCCTTTCACAGACCATAACATCAGTGCCTCTGAACTCAAAGAGTTAAATTTGTGATTCAAAGCACATGAATAACAGTTTAAGGATGGTATATGAAATGACTTCTTTGATAATATGATAGGCACTTGTGCAGTTTTTAATATTTTGGTAATTTCAGCTACCCAAATCACAGCGCAGGTTCGATGTGACACCTTGAATTAAGTGCACGGTGGAGGTGCCTGGAGCGGAATATGGCTTGGTTTCCTTGAGACCAATGCCCTCGCTTCTGTCGTAATGCATGTGCTGAAAATCTGAGGAAGGGGGTAGGGGGGCGGGGGGAGTGAAAGGATCTGGGATGAGATCCGAGAGTGGGATCCGGGGACGAGAAGCAGGAATCAGCAGTTTAGTTTTAGCACAATTCAATTTTAGCTCATCAGCGTACTTTCCTCTGAGAAGACCTGCCAGCTGTGAAGCATCGATCACTTCTACTGGTGACACAAAGATAAATCTGGGAGTCAGTCACAGACGCTGTGATTGACTGCGTGTGATTCATAAATGGCTTTAAATCAGTGCTACAAATTGGCAAGACCTAAAAATGAAGTCCCCTCGAGGAGCCTTTAGTGATAAGATGAGTTGAAGGCGAGGGGGGACTCAAAATGTAGACTGATGGTGTGAAATGTAGGCGGTCCGACCCTCGAAGACCACTCACCAGCTTGCAAATCCAACAGGTTTCTCTACAGCATGGGTAGTGACAAACATTTTCAGAGGGGCCAAAAAGTTGGTCTGGGATGTGACAGAGGGCTGCACTTATGCCTGCAGTGGCAGTCGAGGGGAGGGGTCTGGTGCAGGGCACAAGTCCTATAACAAGCCTGCAGACGCCGTGACACGTGCGGAAGCATAGTCACCATCAGAGAGACTGTTATAGTCAATGGCAGGCAAATCTATTGTATACCTTGGGTTCTCTGCAACACGGACGAGAGGGAGCAGGCTATTTAGTCAATATGAAATAAACGTACAACTCAAATCCGACAATGTGGCGTGCTGCCTGACCTTCGCATGGTAGTTACTAAAGATGTGGCACTAGCGAAGCCAGTGATTAATTCGATCAGAAAAGGAGATGCACATAAACATACAGGGATTGAGGGGTAGCGAAGCATTGCTACAGTCCTTGCAGTACGACGTCATGTGCTCAACGTGAGTTTCACTTTGTGCTTCTCCCATGAAGGATCGGTGGTGGCACACGCAATTGTTTAAAAAGAAAAAAAGTGCTGAAAGCTAATAATGAACCTACTGTGTCAAGCCGCCGGCAAGAGATCCAATCCCGCTAGGTGTGGCTAAAAGGAGACAGGGTGGCAACAATGAGGGCTTGACATGCCTTCGGTGCAATCATTGCACTGCCTTTGGCATAATTCGTGATGCCAAATGACGTGCACAAATCAAAGCTGAAGGCGGAGACATGGCTTCAGAATCCGTATTGATTCCAAGAAGCCTCTGCATAGCAGAGCAGCGCATGCGCTGCTTTCGCCAGGCCGAGACCTAAAAAGGGGCTTCTTTAAATAAGCTGAAAGGGAAATTAATGAGACTGAATAACTAAGAACTTTGCAAATACTTGACTATTTTTATACACATGAAGGCCAAGTAAAGATTAGCACATTAGTTCCTTAATACATTAGACGAAAAAGTCTTATGCCCGTTACCCTACCAGGTTACGAGTGCCAGTATAGTACAATTTGACAGAAACCATTTTAGTTTAAACAGGAGAACAGGAAGAGGAAGCGAACTGGCTGGAAAAAAAGAGGTAACTTGCCTGAAAAATACAGTGAACTAGAATCCAACATTGCAGTACAAACTAACAAACTGTGCCGTGCCCAACAAAAATGAATGTGTCCTCATGTAACACAACTGGTGCTATGTAAAGCGGTGTACTCACAATGAAAAGAAGGGGGAGAAGGAAAAAGAACCCTACCTCGTCCTCCTCAAGAATATAGTCACCCACAAACAAAGAGGTAGAGAAAGAAGCGGCCAGCTCAGAATAGGCAAATGTAAAGTGTAAAGGGGATCACACATACTCTGAAAAAACTGCCCTCACCCACAACAAGTTGTGGCATGCTTCATCATTGGGCTGCTAACAACGCCTCTGCGCAGACCAACGCTAGAGGCGGAGCAATAGGGAGGGGAAAACAATACAACAGTGATACAAACATACAAAAAAGGCAGGATCCTATAGTGCAGAAATAATGAATATTAAAACTGGCCCAGGGATATCTCAATAATACTTTTATTTCTGGATTCCCTAGTCAGACTAAAATGGTATATATAATACTATATATACCCAATGGACAGTGGTGGAATGAGTAAATTAAGACCTCACCACCCCTCCATTCTGCATAGCGGTCAACATGTTTCTGCCGGTTCAAGACAAATTTCCGGCATTCCTCAGGACAAGTTAGATCCCTATGCCTTTTTCAAACCCCTCTTGCCCCCCACTCACTAGTGGGTATATACTCCACCTGTAGGTCTGGAGTCTTTGTTGTAACTCACTCTCTCAAAAATAGGAACTGAAAGAAAAAGTGATACACCAATAACTATACAAACAAAAGCAGGAACAGTCTTTTAAGATGTGTGCTCACAAACTAACAAAAACAATTGCCAAATACCTAATTGGTGTGGCCAAAAGCAGGAACAGTCTTTTAAGATGTGTGCTCACAAACTAACAAAAACAATTGCCAAATACCTAATTGGTGTGGCCAGTCTAGTTATATACATATGTGAAGCGAAATCCGCCATCATACTTGTACAGGCAAAACATTTTTTTAATATATGTACCCTTCCAATGGTATATCCAGAGACACATAGTTTGTGCCTCATATCCATTAAAATGAAAATTGTAAACTTCACACACAAAAAGATAACGTGCTGGAAACGAGTGAGTGCAAACATATCCAAACGCCAATGTGCCATTAGGAGTAATCTAGTTGTAACTCTCCCAATCAAAGATAGTCATTTATCATTCTTGTAAAAACATATCATGTCATATGCCACCTGTCCCACTT
The DNA here is from genome assembly GCF_964204655.1 of Triturus cristatus. Taxonomy (NCBI): domain Eukaryota; kingdom Metazoa; phylum Chordata; class Amphibia; order Caudata; family Salamandridae; genus Triturus; species Triturus cristatus. The sequence goes on from NC_140583.1 coordinate 242,063,724, forward strand.
CTTACCAGAGTTTATTAAGCAAGTTGCTGGAACAGGCACTGGAGTAGAGAGCGACCCTCTAGTCAAACACTGTAGAAGGGAAATCACAGAATATACACCATCCTACAATTAATATTTGCCTCCGCTAGTGTCTGCTCTATTAGGATTAAAGTTTCCACAGTATCTAGATTTCGAGCTGAATTTATTCTATATGAAGTGTCAAGCTCACAACACTCCAAACCCCGGTTATACAAATGGGGAAGTGCGAACAATGCATCAAGGTTGGGCCAGGCACATATATCACCCCCATGTTAAACAGTAGTTATCCTTCATCTATTGGCACAGAGTAGGTATTGACTCTCTTCTAAGTGTAGGATAATGATCATGTTCAGAGTGCTAAACGCCCCCCCCGGGGGTTCGTAAAAGGGGATGTGGAAACAAACAGTTTCACGTAGCGCCCCGCACGTATATCACTCTCATGTTAAGTGCAAAGAAGTGCCCGCCTTCTGCCAGACCCCTTCTTGTCTAAGGTTACATTCGCGAGTCTCTAAATTATGTACTCGCATGCAAGTTGGAGAATAGTCTTCCTGGGGTAATTCTCCCATCACCCCCAAGTAAAAAATCTCCCTTACTTCATCAAGAGTGATACGCCTCCAACGTATTTCGTCCCTCCAAGTGCCGCGTAGTTGTCTCTCCCTACCACATCCTCTGCCATTTCAACATTCCCGGCAAAGTCACATGATGCGTGCGTGCGTATGACGCAGCACGCATCACATCATCCAAGTAGCGAAATCTTCCACAAAGGGCTAGAACGCTAAACTCACGGCCAAGACACATGATGCGTGCGTGCGTGTATCACATCACACCTCTCATCATCCAAATTGTGAAATACTCCTCAACGGGCTCGACCTCTAACCTCAATCTTTTCCCAAGGTTCAGCACGCGATGCCCACACGTCAGAGCTCCAGCTATAAACCGATTGATTAGTGATCCGAGTTATCAGCCAAAACTAATGCACTCTTATGTGCACCGGAGGGCCACACTCGTTTATAAGTTTCATCATACAGAGTTCTACACCTATACCTAGGGAATTCCCCCATCCTTCACATATTACATATGAACAGTTTTTCATTAATACTGATAATGCCCATATCTAGTGTGAGGCCGATAGTCCCAGTATCCCAGTCATTATCAATAGGGTATTCTAATTACAGAACTCCAAGAATCTCACAGGACCCTTCATCATTAGAAATAGGTTGCCAGGATCATTTCCTGCCTAGGGCAGACCACGGTATATCGTCATTGAGCCCCAATTCATGACTCTTTGTACGATATACCCATTTCTGCTCACGCAAGAAGAGGAATCGTGAGGGATCCCTCGTTGTTGGTTTAATAACAGGTTTGTCCAAGACAGTCCAATATATGTCCTGTATAGTGTGCCCTTTTTCCGCAAAATGCAATGTGAGACGTGTATTAGTTTTGGAGCACCTGATGTTACTTCTATGCTCCATGATCCTCACCTTCACTTTCCTACATGTCATCCCTATATAAATCAAATTACAGGGACACTTGATCATGTAGATCACATTCGACGAGTTACAGTTGGTATGTACTCGCTGCTGCCACGGGTATTTAAGACCAACGTCAACTTCTTTTGTATTCCTGGTAAGGGAACAGACGTCACACGCCCCACATTGTGTGTGCCCCATGACTGGTGTTAAAAATCCAACAGCCCGGGGAGCCTCCCGGGTGCTATTCTGTGGACGAGAATGAACCAAGTGGTCCTTGAGATTTTGGCCCCTCCTAAAGGCAAAGAGGGGTTTTTCAAGATGCAAACCACTCGAGTTTAAAATACGCCAATGTTTTAAGATGATACGTTTGATGGCCGTGGAAGATGTGTTGAAGGTGGTCACACATACTATTTTATTGCTTGTTGGTTTTTCAACTTTGGTTAGCAATGCCTCTCTAGGGCAATACCAAGCACGCTTACGGGCTCGTCTGATAATCTGTTTAGGATAGCCCCTCACATCTAATTTTTCTGTTAAGTGTGCTGCCTCTGCCTTGAATTCATCCGGTTCAGAGCAGTTCCTGCGAAGACGTAAGAACTGACCCACCGGTAGGTTTTCCCGCAGGGCTCTGGGGTGAAAACACCCAAAGTGCAGAAGTCCATTCTTGTCCGTAGTCTTATGTTGGACCTTCGTAGATAATTTACCCTCCTTTGGAGAAATGACCAAATCCAAAAAGGGGAGACTGTCCTTTGTGATGGTGTTAGTGAAGTGTAGAAATTGATTTTGTGCATTAAGCCATTGCAAAAATTATTTTATAGATGTCTCATTCCCCCTCCAAATGAGGAGGACGTCATCTATAAAACGTTTCCAGATGCGTATATTGTTAATCCATGGGTTATCAGAGCTAAAGATGTATTTTTGCTCAAATGTTGCGACATACAGACCCGCTAGACTGGGTGCAAACGCACTCCCCATCGAAGTGCCATGAGTTTGTAAATACAGCACTCCATCAAACTCAAAGAAATTTCGAGTGAGGGCTAGCTCAGCAAGATGTAAAATGAAAGGTCTCGGGGTCTGATACTGCCAATCTAAGTTGAAGAGGAGCTCCTCAATCATACTTAAAGTTTCTTGTTGGGGAATATTGGTGTACAGGGATTCTATGTCCAATCCCACCAAATATTCCTCCACAGGGTCGAAGGCCAGGTCAGTCAAGAGATTGAGAACTTCAGTAGTGTCTTTTAGGTATGCCCTACTATTCTGAACCAAAGGCTTAAAGAAGAAGTCACAAAATTGTGACAGGGGCTCCATAATGGAGTTTATACCTGCCACAATTGGTCTCCCTGGTGGTGGTCTAGTGGCTTTATGTACCTTCGGTAGAGTATAAAATGCTGGTGTCACAGGGTCTTTCTTCATTAGGAAACCCGCCTCATGTTCTGTTATCCATTCGTTATTAAGGGCTTCCTCTATGATCATTCCCATATCTCTTTTTAATCCTGGGGTAGGGTCACTCAAAAGGATCTTGTAATTTCTCTCGTCTCCAAGAAGTCTCCTACACTCATGCTCGTACACTTCCTTCAACTGAATAACTATCGCTCCCCCCTTGTCGGCGGGTTTGATAGTTATATGTTGATTTTTCTTTAAAACATCCAGAGCTTCTCTCTTCTCTCGTGATGTTCCTAAAAGGGTATTTCTGGTTATCGCCTAACTTGTCTATATCATAAACGACAGCTCTTTCAAAAGTCATGACTTCATTAGGTAGTACTGAATTCATGGGTGTGAATGTTGATTTCGGGCGAAAGTTAGTGTCCCCTCTTTGCTCTGTTCTATCTTCTTGATCTAAAAAGAAGACATTGAGTCTCACTGATCTAAAAAAATCAGAAAGTTCCTGGCGCACCTTGAAACGGTCCATGATGTTCGTAGGGACAAATCCCAGGCCCTTATTAAGTTGGGTATATATAGTATTATATATACCATTTTAGTCTGAGTAGGGAATCCAGGAATAAAAGTATTATTGAGATATCCCTGGGCCAGTTTTAATATTCATTATTTCTGCACTATAGGATCCTGCCTTTTTTGTATGTTTGTATCACTGTTGTATTGTTTTCCCCTCCCTATTGCTCCGCCTCTAGCGTTGGTCTGCGCAGAGGCGTTGTTAGCAGCCCAATGATGAAGCATGCCACAACTTGTTGTGGGTGAGGGCAGTTTTTCAGAGTATGTGTGCTCCCCTTTACACTTTACATTTGCCTATTCTGAGCTGGCCGCTTCTTTCTCTACCTCTTTGTTTGTGGGTGGCTATGTAAAGCGCTCCGATACCTGATACCAGGTCAAGTTCGCACTATATAAAACTGTTTAAAAAAAAAAAACAACAAAAAGATATTACTTACATGTCACTTGGTTTCATGTCATGTGTGACACTTTCAAACAGTTCTGGCTTTATTACGCAATAGCCCTTTGCGTGCTGCAATTCTGATGGCAATGCTAACAATGTTAAACTTAAAACTACAAACCCCAGAACACTCTGGCCCAGTGTATTGCAACCACCCGTTTACCTATCAATAATCCCATCTCAACTAGGTGCCTAACACCTCTGTGTATATGTTTGGAAAAGCCCAGTAGAGCCAACAATGGGTCCGGATTCAGGGGGACCCCAGTAACATTGCTAAGTTTCTGAAAAATAGCTATCCAAAAATTGGCTACGTCTGGACAAAGCCATGCCATGTGGATGAATCCCGCAGGATCCATACTACATCTCTCGCATTTTGCCGTGTCTCGAAGGCTGTATTTATGTAAGCGGATTGGGGTAGAATATACTCCGTTCATAAATTTGAAATGTATATGACGGTGTCGTCCATTCAGAGAAACGCGACGTGTAGCCTCACAAAAGTAACGCCAGGTGTCATCGTCTAATACTATGTCTAGGTCGTTTGCCAGTCGAGCCTGGCTTTAGTAAAGTGGTTTTTGCTTTAGTCCTGGACAAGAGTGCAAATGCTGGAGATTATCTTCCGGGGAGACTTTGCCTGCAAAAGATGAGTGAAGGGAGTAACTTCCGGCGGTTCAACAAATTCGTCTCCCAACATATCGTGGAGGGCATGTCTAACCTTATAATAGTGGAACAACGCCAGAGGGGTGACTTCCCGCCCGTCCGAAACCAAGTCTTCCCATCCCCGTATCGCTCCATCCTCAAAGAGGTCACATATATGGAGAATGTCAAGTGCCGAAAGTGCCTGCTGAACCTCTGGCTCAGTAAGCACTGGTAACCGATAACACTTCAACTGGAGCAAGTGGAGAATATAGGATAGAAGCCACCTGTCGCTTCAAAATATTATACCATGCCAGCACTTCTATGTGGGATCGAAACAGGAATGCAGCCAGTGGGGAGGGCGCAGCTGCGACCTTCTCAATGTGTAGATGAGGAGGGGGGGGATGTGTTGATGCAACCAATAAAATGCAGGCAGACATTGCGCGCATAGTAATACAGTTCCATGTCAGGAGCACCAAGGCCACCCATGGAGAATGGGATCGTCAGAATGTCCCATCGAACCCGAAGTGGTTTCCCGGCCCAGGCTAATTGAACAGAGACCTGATGCGTTTAAAGAATGGAGCAGGGGGGAACCATTGGTATATTACAAAACAAGAATCGAGGGAGGACCACCATGGTCATGAACGCGATGCAGCCCATTAGGGATGCACCCATCTGCCGACATCATCCTCCAGTTTCGCAATCGCCCTATCGTAGTGGTCAGTTAACACAGCTTCGGAGTTAGTGTGTATCTGAATACCCAAATACCGCACATAGTCAGTCTTCCACTGAAGCGGGAACTCTGGCTCAATGGACCCCAATGCAGACGTGAGTGGGAAAATTGCGTATTTGATCCAGTTAATGCGGAGGCTGGTGAATTCGCCGTAACGCACCACTTCCCTCAGAACCGGGGAGAGGTTGGTCTCAGGCTCTCTAATATAAAGGAGGGTGTCATTCTGCTGCATCTCCAAATAAGTCCATCACCAGAAATGTTTCACACTTCAAAGCAAGACCCATTGGCTATGCCAGTGCTTGTCGTCATTTGTTACTTCCCTGCGTTGAGCTTATATTTTCATCCATTTGTACAAATCCCGGCCACCCTTTCTCGTTGGCTCAGTCTGCGCATTGTATTGCCCTCTTAATAAATAACAAATTTGTATGAAGCTGGCCCCATTCAAGTGAATGAAATGTAAACTATTTTAGGGGGGTGGGCAATCATTCCCAGGAGGATGGTCAAATTCATTATTAAAGTCGTTCGCTTAACTAAATATGATTGAAAAGAGAACGGCGTCCTCCCATCGAGTGTGAGGTGCCAGATATGCCTCTCCTTTCAAGAGAATAAAGCCCTCCTCCAAACTGCTTTCCAACAGGGATGTGGTCTCCATTGTGCCTCAAAAGAACCCACTCTGCCATCATTTTAGAAGAAACAGATATCAACTAGAAAGACATATCGGACGAAGGTGTGATAGCTCACTCGCTTCTAGCCCCGCACACTCACCTGCCACTGCTACCACACGCCCGACCCTTAAACGGTATAACGAGGGCACCACCTGAACAAGCTCTGAGCCTTTGTTACATGCCCCGCCCACTATATTATATTTCAGTAACTATTGGTGCTTTCCATCGCCAACTGATCTCAACCACGCCTCCTTGAATCACAGCTGATCGTTTATCCCTTCAACAAATTAGGGAGCGATTGCTATGCTCTGCCCATGGAGCTTACACCGAGTGACAGGGGGTGCCACCCACTGTTTGGTTTTAGTCGCCATGTTGGGTTTTACACGGACAATAGTGCGCTTGTCGCCTATGGGTGCCGAGCTATTCTGCGCCATGTTGAATGGAGTTGTGCCATTTACTAACCAGCAAAGCCATGTTAAATGCCACCACCAAGGCGAAAGCTTTAGATTGGTGGCCAGCTTACTACAGAGTTTTGACATAGAACGAGAGGGTTAATGTGTTTGTCGATGACAAAAGGGAAAGCAAGTTGCGTCTTTCGATTCAGAACAGCTTCCTGCATGTAATAAAAGTGCCACTGGCCACAAGTTGTAATATGCAATTACTCTGTTTGTCTACAGACCAACCACAATTTAAATGTTTATGACTAAACTACGAAATAATAAATATATATTTGAACCCACAGCCGCCCACCCATACTTGTACAGAGGAGACGAGGCCTAGTCGGCTGAGTTGCCAACTTTGGGACTCGGGATCCAGGTTCAAGTTCCGGCATCGCCACAACATACCGTGATTCTGGGCAAATCAGTAACTGAAATTACGTTTCTGTAGCACGTTCTACTACTGACAAAGAGTTGATATGCCTAAAAAAATCTGCTCGTTTAACATAATCTGGTGCTCATTTATCGTTCTCCAGCGCACCCGGCCCGGCCTACATAGAACTGCGAGGGAAAAAGCGGTAGCACCAGCAAGTATTGTTCCCGTTACCGAAGTCCGATTACTCTATAGTGAAATTAGGTATTCGGAACTTAAGCTGTCGTAGCCAAAGCACAGCTGGTGCACAATACTGCCACTGTTACCGTAGAGTTGGTGTTCTAGTAGTATATGTACCTCTGTTCTACTTACTGGCCTCAGAGACGTTCTTTCGACCGGAAGTGAAGTTGATAGGAGTCAGGCGACCGAAACCGGCAGTAAATTGCGCTGGCGCACTGCGGTTCTGCTTGTTGGTTGCTTTGGTAACTAAAGAAGCGGTGGGACTCTGTGAGCAATATTGAATTAGAGCTGGTCAGGAAAAAAGTTGAGTCAGATCACAGCGCGAACACTAGTCTAAAACTACGACATTCGCCTGACCAAGAGCTACTGGAAAAGGCCACAGAAACAGAACATGGGTGCCAGAAAAATACAGCTTCAGTGAAGTGTCTGAACCTAAGAATCAACGGCGGTGCCAGAACTTAAGAATTGGAGCTCTGACCAGAACATGCGAACCGTTTCCAGAATGCAAGGATCAATTATGCCATCTCCTTGCATCATGACCCATTAACAGGTGCAAGAGCGGCACAGTAGAATCAGAGGCAGAATATAAGGTAAAGGAACTAGACGTGGATCCAGTGCGAATACAAGATGTTTTGACTTTGAACTCGGAACATGACATAACAAGCGCCGGGCTCTGATGCAATCAAGTGGGTCGCTGCTAAATGTGCCCATGTGTAAAGTAACTGGTGCTCATATTAAGGTGAGATGAGAATAGTAAAGAATAAAAAAAAATAACCACAGCCTTAATCGCTCTGAAAGGGGGGGAAAGCCAGTGCCAGCGCGACTGCCATCTGTTTACAATTAACGCAAAACGTGAGGCGCGGGTGCGATAATTGGAAACAGATGGCGCCGATGCTTGCTCTCGCAAGCCGTAGGCGGATGCAAAGGTGGGACATGCACCTTTGCATCCGCCTTTGCCCCAATTGAGTGCTTTCTTAGAAAGACGCACGCAAAGGGCAATAGCGTTGATCAACAACAAAAAAAAACACACGCACGAGCGTGTGGTCTGAGTTGGAAGCCCTTACTAGAAGCCACGCAGAGTAGCACATGCGCGCTGGCTCAGGCGAGACCTAAAAAAGCAGTCACAGACATGGTGGTCTGCTGACCAAAGCAGGCCACCATCCCTAGGAGTGCTAGCCAGACCCAAGTGGGTCGCAAATTACGACAGCCTCATTAATATTTATGAGGCAGGCAATTTGCGACCCCATTGGGAATCGCAAACAGTGTATGAGACACTGTTTGCGATTAAGTTTAGGAAGTCGCAATTTAGTGCAATTTACGATACGCTAAACTCAATTGTCGTACGTCTGGTCTCATGTGTCTTGATTAATCTTCTCCTGGTTTGTGTTGTGCTAAAATTGTTCCCAATCCAACTGGGCTCTCATCTACAGTCAATTCAGTGCATAAACCTGAATCAAAATGGGCCACATTTTCTGCTGTCGTCTTTTTTTCCTTTTATTTTGTTGAAAGTGTCTTCTCATTCTTGTCACCAACTAAAACTTTGTCCTATTTTGTTAGTTCCTTTATAGATGCACTGATTGTTGCAAACTGAGGTACATAACATGAACAGTAGCTTGCCATACCTTATAAAAAAAAAGTACTTGCGAAACATCAGTTTGGACAGGAGTATTACATATTGAACCTATTTGACTGATCAGGACGCATTCCTTTTTTTGACTAAAAGTGTCCAAAAAAACCCAGCTCTGTTTTGTCAAATTCACATTTGCCGTTATTAAAGGTAAACCTGCTTGACAAACACTTGCTACCGTCAAGTGCTTGACCGTGTTCTTTGTGGTCATTGCTGCAATTAAAGCAGTTCTTCACAGATCTTATTACTTTTCTTGCAATTTGCTGAAAAAATTTCAGCAGCTGAAGATTTTCAAAATGTTTGTCTTTTCTACTGAAATAATCCTATGAGTTGGGAACTTAGTAATGTACTGAGATGTTGGTCTAATTTCAACTTATGGTAACCCTTGCAATAGTCAAATCTGAGAACTTAGCAGAAGACATTCAAAGAGTACATCGGGACCCTTTTGGGAGAAACAAGCTTAAAAAGAACCCGAGAAAGATCTTAGTAAACTTTAAATCCTACACCCTTAAAGAGAGACTACTGTCAGAGGCCCTGAAAAAGGCAATCTCAGAAGTAACGACTGGGCATATAAAATTCGCTCAGATATTTCGAAGGCCACGCAGGACAGACAATGGGAGCTAGGCCAGCTGATGCCTCAACTAAAGGCCCTAGGGGCCACCGTGCAGATGCGTTTCCCAGCCAGTCTGAGAATTATGTGGCTAAATAAGATGTACAACATAAGGGAACCCAGAGAGGTCATCCTTTTAATGGATAAAATGAAGAACCCTTAAGAAGCAATAGAAACAGCAGATTCCCAATGTACGAATACATTTTAAGTCCGGAGCCAAGGAGCATGAACAGGGCTTATATGAGGCCCATTAAAGGAAAAAGGGAGGTCCCCCATGGGTGGGCACAAGTGAGGAAACACAAAAAACAAAATATAAAAAATGATTACACTAGGGTGGGGCGCAAATTAGGGAAAAAATCATATACAATTGGTCCTCAAGGTGCATGGCTTAGAAAGATCGGAGAAAGCCAGTGCTGCATTCAGTTTGTCATAATAACTAAGGTCGAAGGAAAAAATGGCCAAGTATGAAAAGACTAGTATTCTATCTTGGAATGTTAATGGCTTAAGAACACAAAAGCGGAGAAAATCTATATTCGAGTACCTTAAAAACTCGACATGCGAAATTTTAATTTTGCAAGAAACCCATCTGCTAAAACAAGAATGGGAAGCTTCCACCAAAAATTTAAGGTGGATAGATACTTCGGTTTGTACAAACCAGGCATGTAACATCAAAGGCGTGGCAATTATCTTCAAAAAATCCTTGAATATTAGAATAATTTCTTCGAGGGTAGATAACAAGGGAAGATGGGCAATAGTAGAAGTAATCCTACACCAAAAACCATTCACTATAGTGGGATACTATGGCCCCAACTTAGATGACCCAGAACCCCTCCAAAACCTATACACACAGCTACTAGATTTTACATCACCCATAATCTGGGGGGGGGGAGACTTCAACATTATCATTGATCCGAAAATGGACAGAACCCCAGTTAGAAAAGGCATTTCTCTCCCGAAAATGAGAGAATGGTTGAGAATATCAATGAAAGACCTAGGGTTAAGGGATATATGGTGCCTTAAAGGGGATCAATCAATAAGGTTTACTTTTCAAAATAAAAGATTGGGTCACTCTTCTAGAATTGACTTTTTCCTCCTTGATAGTACTGTAGCCGCAAAGGTAGAAAAAGTGGAACATTTACCGGCACATCTCTCGGATCACTCAGCAGTTAAAATGGACTTGAAGTTAGAACAGTTACCCACCCACAAGAGATGGACGGTTGATAGATCCCTCTTTTTAGATCAAGCATTTATAAATCATCTAAAACTAGAAACTACCCAGTTCTTTGAACAGAATAGTGAAGGAGTGAGTAGTCAGGTAGTATGGGATGCATACAAGGCTGTGGTGAGGGGTATCATCAAGAGTTTCGCTGCCTATAAAAATAAAATTGCGAGACAATTGCTAAATAATTTAGAAGGAGAAATAAGAGCGATTGACATACAGCTCCATAGGACCAACCCTGACCCAATAATCAGGTCCCTTAACCAGGAGAGGAAGGAGAAAGAAACATCCCTAAGAGACCATTTGGAGGCGAGGGTAAAAGAAAAGTGGGAGACGAGTAAACTTGCCCATCATGAATATGGTGAAGGATGTGGTAAGCTACTCGCGTGGAAAATAAAATCGGATCAATCCAGAAATAAAATCAAAGAACTATTAGTAGGGAATCCCCCTGAAAAAACCTTAGATGAAACAACCATTAAGGAGGAATTTGGGCAATTCTTTGGGGGCCTCTATTCAGAAGACTGCTTTCCTTCAAAAGCTCAGATTGACAGGCATTTAGAAAATCTAAACCTCCCGAGTATCACCTCAGCCCAGAACATAGAGCTAAACGAAGGAATCTCCGAAGAGGAAGTCACTCAAGTATTAAAAGATCTTAAAAAAGCAAAAGCGGCAGGCCCAGATTCCATTCCAAATGAATTCTACATATCTCTTCAAGAACCACTATTACCCCACCTAACATCCCTCTTGAACGATATCTTAGTGGAAAAAAAAAAACAACCAGCCTCATGGGATGAAGCAACAATAACACTAATCCTAAAACCAGATAAAAACTCTAGTAAATGCGAATCTTACAGACCCATATCACTTTTAAACTGTTATTATAAAATCTATACTCAGATTCTCACAAAGAGGTTGAGTAAATGCGCAGAGAGTATCATCCACGAAGACCAAAAAGGTTTCGTAAAAGGCAGACAGTTACAAGACCTCACCCACCAACTCATTGGAGCAATAGATATCTCAGTCCAACAAAAGGTGCCCCTTTCTGTTATAACATTAGACGCAGCTAAAGCCTTTGACAGAGTCAACTGGGTCTTCCTACATGCTGTCCTAGAGAAATTTAAACTAGGGGTCAATTTCCTGGAGGCTATAAGAAATATCTATAGCTCCCCTTCAGCAAAAATTTTAGTAAATGATCGCCTGTCGGAAAACAATTTCATCAAAAGAGGCACCAGACAAGGCTGTCCGCTCTCTCCCCTTCTCTTCAACTTATATATAGAACCCCTTGCTCTATCCATTAGAAATAACCCAAGGATAAAACCTTTTTGCTACAAAAATTGGACAAAAAAAGTTGCACTGTATGCCGATGACCTAATGATCTTCACCAACAACTTCGCTGAAGCAAATCCTGAAATTGAACAAATGATAAAAGACTTCGGAAACATCTCAGGCTACCAAACAAACCAAACAAAATCAGAAATCCTGGAGTGGAATACTAGGAGTAACTCGCAGCTGGTGAAATCAAAGATCAGATACCTTGGGTTGGATATAGTCAAGGATCTAGATGTACTTCCACAAATAAATTTTAACAGAAGTAAGGAAACTCCTGAGAACATGGAGTGGACTCCCCTTAACATTTCTAGGTAGATCCAAAATCATTAAGATGGCTATCCTCCCAAAATTCACCTTCATATTTAGTGCAATCCCCCTAGAGTTTAACAAATCTTCCATACTTAAATTACAGGGAGAATTAAACGGCTTTATATGGAAATCCAAATGCCCGAGAATAGCCTGGAAAAAACTCAGAAGAACAAAAATCCAAGGTGGCATAGCAAGTCCAGACATATTAGAATATTGTAAGGCCTTCCAATTTAAGCATACTAGGATACTCTTACAAAATTATGAGGTATATCCACCACACCTACAAGCGATGGTAGACACAGGGGGATATTTCCTATATAAATTTGGCCACCAAAAATTCTTCAAAAAGATTAAAAACTGAAAATCCTCCTGTCGGCAGCTAAGCTATGGCTGCAAATCAGGAAAACCATAAAAATCCCCTACTATAGTCAATATGCTCCACTCTGGGACTCCCCCGGGACTCCGGATTGCCTTAAAGATCAACTGGCCTTACCGTTAAGGAGAGCAGGTATCCTGAACTGGGGAGAACTAATCCCAAATGGCACACTAATTGGTTGGGACCTGTTGACTGATATCACAGAGACTCATCTATCAAAGTTCAAATACTACCAACTATCAAGCTGGATAAACTCAATAACAGAACCACTTAAGGGCAACCAGCAACTGGAACTCACAATGCTCGGAGTTGGTCCCCAGAAAAAACAAGTTTCATTGTGGTACTGGTCTCTAATAACAGCGGGAGAAGAAAACTTTACGACTCCAGATTCGACCTGGGGAACTTCACTGCCGACCATAGATCTCCTGAACATATGGCAAGTATCAATGGGGAAATGTTGGGGTATTATCCAGTCCGCCGCATTAAGGAGAAATCACATTTTCACCATTCACAGAGCCTATTGGACGCCAAAGAGACTTTCAAAGTTCAAAAGCCAACAAGTGAAAAAATGCCCAAAATGCGGTGAAGATAAGGCGGACGATATCCATATGTTCTGGCAGTGCCCCCAGCTCGAAGATTTCTGGATAAAAGTTGGTAAGACACTGACGGATCTCTTCGGTCAACAAATTTCTGTAAGTATGGAACTAGTGTTTTTTGGGATTTATAAAACAGAGGTAAATATAAACAACTTAGGCTTAAAACAAGAGAATTTACTTTTTGTATTAATCCTTTTGGCACGTAGAGAAATATGTATTAACTGGGTTTGTACTACACCACCCAACCATTTAGACTGGTGGAAATCAATTGGTAGAGTAAACAAATTGGACAGAAGTGGAAGACCTAGCAAAAAATATAACTTTTGGGAAATATGGGAGCTTTTTTATAATTCTTGTGACCAAAATCAAGTCCAATGATTTTATTCCTGGCAATACTCCAAACAATTAAGGGCTATTGGTCTCCCCCGTTGTGCCTAGGTAATAAACAGGTTTCCAGTTGCAAGGAAAAACTCTCAGTTGAAAAAACTCTGAGTTGTTGGCCTAGGAAAACCGAAATGGCAGCACTGGTCTCCTATATCAAAACCTGACACAAGTATTGCAAAATGAGGACATAAAAAAATAAAAAAAACCCTTGCAATAGTCTAATTTTGAGAATATTGTAGCTCCAGTCAAACAAATGATCATGTTTACCAAAATTGGACCAAGTTGGCGTTCTCGTTCTCTCACTAAATTGGGTTGACGCATATCTACTCAGATACGAATCTAGTTTGTTCCTTTCTTTGGGATCAATACAATGGAAAAAATCCATGGTGTCTGTCCAACAACTGATCCTAGGAAATCTTGCTGTAACAAATTCTGAATATCAACCTCTACTTGAGCAACTAAGTAAATTGGTATCATTCGATGATTTTGAGCTACTGAACGAATAGCTTCTTTTATGCACAAGGTTATCAGAGTGCCAAAGTCCTTGCCAAAACCTGTATTAATTTTGGAAACTCTTTGTATTTTGGGTGATCTGTTCTATTATAGATCATGGCTACAAGCCCCATTATTTGCGCCATCACAATACTTAAACATGATGCATGAACATCTCCTCTTAAAACATGCTTTTCTTCTAACCGAGCTGTTCTATATGTGATGGTGTCTTTACATTTTCCCATGTTTTACTGCTTTTCTTATGCCACAATGAAACACATTTATAGATGATGGTACGAGTAATGGCTTGTATACAATTTTTTTTGCATTTAGACACACATTATGATGCATGTTGCACCACTATCTAACACAAATTTTGCATTCCGGTGACCCACTTTATTTCTATTGAAGCTATTTTATTCTATTCATGTCCAAGAAGTTTACTTGTTCATGACGATCCTCATTTCCTTCAGTTTCTTCTTTACGCTCCATCAAATAGTCTTTTTTCTATTTTACTGATAGGAGATGTGCCTAACCCATCGTCATCACCAATGGCAAAGAATGAGGGACAGCAGCTTCTGGTCTACAATTTAATTATTCCTAACATATAGCTTGCTGCTATTTCCATCTGCTGCACTCCTCTGTACCTCCACATTTAAGAATGGAATCCACGATGCAGAAGATGCTATGTAACATGCAGGCAGCATTCTTTCATACTGTCACTTCACTGTCCACTGGCAAAACCAAAACCTTTAATTGTTGTAACAGGGACGCAACAGCAAACTAAGTGTAACTACACTGGAGTTGTACAACATAGTTCTAGGGAATCGTGGTACTGAGGATGTGGAAGAGTCCAATAGCATTTCAAAATCCTCAGCGGATAATTTACTAAGAAGGAATCATGGAACAACTGCAGTGAGCAAAATGTAGGAGAGAAATGCCATCTTCACAGCCCTTTCGTCCATATTCACATCAACCCTTATATCCGCAAATGACTGATAATGATCTAAGAAAGTACACGACTAAAATCAACCCCTGAGCGAAGGTTAAAAAAACGCTTTTCCCTTACTTACAATACTCAGGTTCATTGTTTTCTCTATTTCCATACTTAGAGCTTGATTTTTCAAGAGGGGGGGGGGATTAACCACTGCATCTCCCACACAACTCTGGATAGGTCCTTACATTTTTTCAAAGACTAGGACAGTTACACTTATGTAAATACTCATCACATGGCACTGCTCTTCCTCCTCGCAGGTCGTGCATGTAGTCTCTGATGAATGGTCAATGCAAATATGGGTAAATAAGTGAAATAAAAATCGGTCTATGTAACCTGGTGAGGGCCCCGGACAAATCATGTCCTGAACTCCTCCTCCCCACTTTCAGTAGACCATGTAATAGTCCACCAATGCCGGACATAAACTGCATTGCAAACTCTCACTCATTCACTCAGACCGCCTTGCACCCACCTCAATGCCTACCACCGTTTCATCAGTTAATTCCAAACTATGCACAGACTTAAATTATCATGAACACAGCCTTCTGTGGTACCCTGCAGTTGTTTTTTAGGTCTCGCCTGATCCAGCGCATGTGCTTGTCTGGCCGAGACATTTAGTGTACGGGTTTTTAAAGTGCTACCTCGCTGGCCTAACGCTTGCGTTCACGCGAGCGTGCACGCGCGCAGCCATGTGTCTTTCCTCCGCCGCGCTTGATCGCGATCACTTTCACTCCAATGCTTGTTATTATACCCGTCAGCACGGCTTAGAACATTCCCAGATGACATCACTGCGGACCGTCTGTATGTTTAAATGGGCGCTTCAATACAAAAGTTTGCGAGACATTTGCATTTAAATTAGACTCGCTCGGCTGGCAGGTCATCCAAGGAGTCTGCACCGAGTCAAAACAGGTTCAGAGGTTTTTATTTTGTTGCACATTTCAAAAGATGCCTGCGAATACATTTTTTTGGTGCACTAGTGACCTAGTAAATTTTCAATCATATGCAGCTACAACTATATTGAAATCCATAAATCACTGACCCCAGTTATGTCATGATTACAGTGCTTATTTTCTGCCCACAACGATTCTTGCCGTTTGCTCTATTGACTAATTTCAAGATGCAGTACATCATGAGTGACATTTGTAGCCTTCTGCAAATTATGGAGCAAAAAGGGAGTATTTCTTCAATAAGCTATTGAGGTCTGCTAAATTTTACTTTTAACACTTTCATGGTTACTGAATATCAGGCAGGTACACTAACTTGTTAGACCGTTAGATTGTGAAACGATCTACAAGTTTAAATGTAAATAATATTTTAATATTTTCATTTTAAGTGTGCAGCTCTTTTATTGCTTTCAAACAAATATACTGCGAAAAGCTCACTTTCAAACAAATATTGAAAAGCTCACTTTCAAACAAACATACTGGTAAAAAGCTCCGGTCATATTAGAAATAACAAGCATTGGCACAGCCAATAGGTCTAGCATTTGGGACCTTATAAGTATTTAGCCATGCAACAGTTGGTGTTGTTGCACCAAGGATATTCTGCTGCATAACTAAATACTTATACGGTCCCAATAGCAAGATCTATTGGCTATGCCAATGCTTGTTCTGTCTGGCTGTAATCTCTTGTAGCCGTGGAATGTGATGCACAAGTACCTTGCATGCATGCTGCATCGGTTCAGAGCAAAAGTTGAGCTGTTTACATCTATTTCTAGTGTGAACTCCGTACCTGTGCAGATTTTAAATAAAGAAACTTGCATGTAATTGGAATGTTTCCTGCTTCTTTGAGTGGGTCTAGAAGTTCACGTCAAAAACACACGCGCAGTGGAGCGAAGCAGCCCATCATGGCGGAAGTGCTCCGAGTGAGCTCCACTGGCCCACAATTAATCCTGCCATAATCCTGCCTGTAACTGCTTTGCTTCGTCAATCTGACGACCCGCCTGTGCCTGCCAACCTTGGGGGAGACATAAGGGCCGTTTTCTGGGTCCAACGGCCGAGCATGCAGAGCTGCGCCGCCGCAGCACGGCCAGACATGGCCTAGTGAATGCAGAGAGCGTCTCCGCTGGCGGACGCCTCCAGGACCCTGGGCTGCCGGAGCGTTGCTCAGAGCACCGTCGGGGACAAAGCCTCGCTGGAGTTCGTGGGGCCCGTGCCAAGTTTACGGCCCACAATCCGCAGGACGCCGAGGCCTGGAGTACTAGCCCAGGGAGGACGAGAGGACGGCTTGGTGACCCCGGCCAGCAACATTGGAGCCACGGATACTGCAAACGCCGTGCAGGAGCGAGGTGAGGCACCCATTAGTGGAAGGGTGGATCGCGGGGTGGCCGAACTAGGAACCGGTGCAGTTTGCGCTCCGGAGGGAGGCCTCTCTCGCCCTCCCTCTCACGCTTGGGGCCGTGTTACAGGTGCTGCCTCGTGGCCTTTAAGATCCGGACATTCACAGTAGGACATAGGATCCTAACAAAGAGGAGCTTACCTGGGGAGACGACCGGGGGTAGGGAGCTGGAACCCCCACGATCAAATGGTCATCCTCTGCAGCAGTGAATGAAATTTGTATTTGTGTTGCACAGTTACTCAAAACCATTTGCAATATGACTTACAAACAATTTAGAAGAGAGTTAAAGGAACCATTCATAAAATGCGTTTACATACAACATTATCAAAACATGATAAAAAGATGGATTATATACATTCGTAAAACGGCAAGAGATTGTCAGTGCAACCTTTTAGCAAATTTAATACAAGTTCTATAGTTTAATAGTTAAAAATAACATCTTCACCGGCTGGATACTGGAGACTAATTATTTAACAAACCAGATTGTCTTTCGTGTTGCCTGGCCCCTCTTCTACCATAAGCCTAAGTCGAAGCTCGGCCATGTATCTCCCAAACCTGGACAAGTCTGGCGGTGGAGTACAGGAAAAGAGTACTGAGGCAGCTTCTTTTACAGTCCGGAACCAGTTACGCAGCCATATTTGTTTTAGAAGGATCTGACGGGGCTGAAGCATACCGGGACAACAACAAATCAAGTGTAGCAGAGATTCATGTTTGAAGTTGCAGATTCTACATCTGATTTTGTGTTCAAGGGACTTCCACCCAGGATTTAGTTCTTTGATTGGGAAGGGCACTAATCTGGCCCATACAATGTTTTTGAGTGCTTACCTTCCCAGAGCTTGATTGAGATAGGGCTGGATTTTGTGCCCTGCATACGATGTTGACAGCCCTGCAGGACCTCTTCCCGCAACATGTTCCGCTAGGTCGTTTGTATGAGACAGTTGGTAACATTGTTTATTAATTGAGTTTTTAATGGCCAAATAGTTTATAGACCCTTTGTCCCAATTTTCAATTGCCAAACTCAGCGTTTCCACTGCTTTCTCCGTGTAGCATTGCCACGGGTTGATTGATCTTCCATAAATTGGCTTCAGCATGCTTTTTAAGCTTCCGGGTGGGGCGGTCAATACTTGATAGTAATATTTTGCGTGCATTCCCAAGCATTCTTTACTTTGTTGGTTCAGTCCAGATTCCACACAAATTAGGCTGTTGCGAGTGTATCTGGGCAGTTTGAAAATGCGTTTATAGGCCAGGCATTGTGCTTTGTCCAACATTGCTTCCATTTTTCCCGGGAATGCCTGCTGTGCATAACCTGCAGTTGCCCTAATTTTGGCTTGAATTACTTTTCTGATAGGGGCTGTTGTTGGACTATGCATTAACTCATTTAGTTTGCATAGGGCATAATTTAACACTGCTCTGGCCTTCATTTTGTGGAGATGTAAAGTTGCTTTACCGGTCTCACTTAACCAGCACCCGAGGTAGTTGTAGGATTTCGCAGTGGCGATAATTTCTTTGCCCACATGCCATTTCAGTAAGGCTTTTTTAGAAAAATTACCAAAAAGGACTAGTTTTGTTTTTTGAGCATTTATAATAAGCTCATTTCTTTCGTTATAATTGAGGGCGTGTAGGCCCCTTTGTAGCCCGATTTTTGTGTGGTCCATTACCACCAAGTCATCTGCGTATTGTAATATTTGCAGTTTGTTGGTTCCAATTTTCGGAGTTACCAAACTGGCATTGTGAAGATTCTTCCTCAGGTCAGCGGTGTATAGGTTAAACAACGTGGGGGCAAGTACACATCCCTGTTTTAGTCCGCGGTTTGTCAAGCACTTTTTCGTTGTGGTATTGTCTGCTAACTTCACTTTAATCCAGGTTTTACTGTATAATGAGATAATGGCATTGAGGAGACCTACTGGGATATGCCAGTTATGCAATTTGACCCAAAGCTTATGTCGGGGCACCCCATCGAAGGCAGCTGAATAGTCAACAAAGCATGCAAAGACTGGTTTATTGTTTTTGCCCTTTGCTTGCTGGCTTATATACGACATGGCCACAATGTTATCAGTTGTGGAGCAACCTTTACGAAATCCGGTCTGATAGGGGGCCGGGGGGGAAGGGGGGGGGGGGGATTTCGTTCTCTTTAATCCATCCATTTAATTCATTCAGTAAGGTGCTGGCATAGGCTTCTCCTTCAATGTTCAAGAGGGCGATTAATCTATAGATTTTTGGGTCTATGTGGTCTCCTCTCTTGAAAATTGGGTGTAAAAATGACCCTCGCCATGAATCAGACACCTTTGCTTTCAGTCGACATTCGATGAAAAGTTCTGCTAAAACTTTTCCCCAATATACTGGATCTGCTCCTGGAAGACCATTGTGCCCGAGTGCCCCGTCTTTTCTTATCTTTTTTATTACTTGTTTGACTACGGAACAGTCTTGTTCTTTACCCAGGCATTCCACTGGGGTCTCCTCGTCTCTATTTGTACTAGTTGAGGGACAAATCTCAGAGCTTTCAGGGTCTGTGGAGCCTGCTTTTTCGATATAGATTATCACGACATGTCTCAGCCATGCATCTGCAGGCTGGCTATGAATTGCCAAAGCTGACGTTTATGTGGTTTTGAGAGCTCGTGTATTGTTACCCAGTCTTTCTCTATTTGATTTTGTTTAAGTGACCATAGGAGATGTCTACGCTTTTTAGATAGGTCTTTACACAACTCCCTTGTTTCTGGAGTTCCTACCATTCTTTGTGCTCCTTTTGCCTTCTTTAGTTTACGTATTATTGTGGTTAGTTTTGTGTTATTGAGACTAAGTTGTGAAGTGTACATTTATTGCTGTTGACAAGTATAGATTTTAGAGCGCCAATCCACCTCGTCCAATTATCCACACTGGGTTGGATTCCAGGATGCTTGTCTTTACACTCTTGTTTTTCTTTCCATACGTTAAATAGCCTGGCCTGATGCTTGTTCCATTTTAGCCTTATAACTAGTGTGTGTTCTTCAATCCCTGTTGAGTGGGATACTACAGTTGCTGGTTCACTCTGTGTAATGGTGGAATTTAGTTCCACCTGCAACAGTTTGTGATCACTAGTTTTGTGTGATTTTACTTCAAAATTGACTATTTTTTGTACGAGAAGGCTGCATAAAAAGATGTAATCAATTATGGAACAGTTCTTAAATGTGGGTATGCCCGGGTGTTTGGAATCCAAACTTTTCCAGGTTTCATTGGCGGACTTTAAGTCATAGTTTTGCAGAAAGGAATTAAAAGCTCTTTCAGAACTGGTTAGACACAACCTTTCATTCTTATGTGTTCCCAGGTGGTGCAGATCAAAGTCTCCTACAATCACTTTGGCCAATAGCGGTTTGAAATGTAGGATTTCCTTTATTCATATTATAATATTTTTTTGTAGCTTCCAGTTTTTCCTGACCGTATGCATTTAGGTACAGGTTTATAACTAGGATTGAGGCACTATCATCTCTGTCACTTTCTCCCTCTATTACAAGCGCCTGTAACACGTCTGACTCGATTTTTACCCTTTTTACTGTTATCTGTTTTATATGTTTTACATAAATTGAGATTACCCCTGAAGGTCTACCAAACCGATTATGTTTGGTTGCTAGTTTATGGAAACCGGCATAGCCTTCAAGGTGTACATAATCTGTGGCCTAAGTCTCTTGTAGGCATACTATATCTCCTTCCTGTAATATTTTTGTTGCGGTTTCGTGTTTAAGTGCTTTATGTATTCCTGCCACATTCCAAGAGATGATTGAGCTTGGTAGGTGATGTATGATTAATGTAGGGTGTACTGGACGTTTCTGATATTATCAGTTTTGCGGTGGGTGGCCTTTGTTGATTACCTTAAGTGTGTGATGGGTCCACTTGGTCATCAGGAATAAAGAGTGCCACTTTGTAACTCTCTGCTTATCCTACTAAATTGATCGTTCCTTTGAGCTTTCAGTAGCCCATCTTCATTTACTGTCCTACATATGGTCATGTCCTCCTGTCTCCTTACTGATAGTTAATTTCTTGTAGTTTTCGTCTAACTTTATTTTTGAAGTGCCTCGTAATATCCCTTGTGAGTACTCTTTCATGATCATTGTACGCTTTGTTATGTTTGCCGGCTCCAGTAGAATTGATGGATACTTTTCTTGTTCTGGTGCACTTACACCAATACCCCAGCTATTAAAAATATATTTTTCTCTGAGCACAGCTTCAGACGTATGATGGTTTGACCAGGTCACTATGGTATCTTTTTTACTGAGGTCTTCCTCTTAATTCAAATTGAACACTCACTATATCCTCGCTTTTTATGTGAGACAGTGAGGGTATGTGTTGAAGGAGCCTTAGTAAATTCCCCCTGCTCAATGTATCGTGTCTCCCCTTCGATTTGTACTGCAGTTGAAGGATTGTTTTACACATATTTCTGGTATGGGCAGAGGTTAATGATGTGCCCAACATATGTTCAGGGTGTGATGTTTCTTTGCACTGTGTCTCTCCCGATACGTGGTCAGTATTAGTGGGCACAGTTTTTCGATTTTTTGATCCCAGTCCAGTTGATTCCTTAAGCAACCCATATTCAATTTTGTCTCTAGCAGTTTCAGTTGTTGTTTGTACAATTTTCTTTGTTGCTCCGCCGGTTTCAGTGGGCTTTAATTCCTGAAACACTAGTGGATTTGGTGTGACCTTGTCTGTATGATCGTCTTCACCCAGGGATTTATTTAGTTTTTGGGTCTTAATGAATATAGGGTATAGTTTATTTGAAGGTTGCTTTTCCTGATTTGGAGGGGAGTTAATTGTAACCTCTGTGGAGCCGTGCGTGGACTGACCCCAGCTCCTTCTAATTTGTGAAGACTTTTGGCGCTTTAATTGTTTTTTTTGTTTTTTCTTCTTACGTCGTGACAAATTTACATCGGTATTACTGATTGGATTTCCTGTTTCTTTTCCTTATCTGGGATTCCTTTAGTTTCTATTGTTTGAGAGGTGGTTATTGGGTGCAGGTTTATGTTTGTAATTAAGTTTATACGATCCTTTTTTGTGATCTTTTCTTGGGTGATTTGCTCAGTTATTGTTACCTACTATTTGAACAGATTGGGTTTTTAGATCTTCAATAAGGGTGGTGAGCACTTCCGGGATTGATGCCAATTTGTCAATTGTTGGCCCACAGGCGCAATCTGTGTTTAAAGAGGTTGCGTATACTTGGGCTCGTGTTATCAACTTGTTCAAGTTAGCCAGTTTTTGATCAATGCCGGATATTGTTGTTGCCATGATGTTAAGCAAATCTACTTGGACATCCATCTGGTTTGATTGATAGTTCAATGCCTCCAGTGTGAGTTGAGATGTTTTAAAGAAAATATCCCATATTACTCCTGCGTCTGTCATTGCTTCTGGATGTGTAATGTTAGTAGTTTGGCCGTGATTGACCTTTACCGGAGTGTTATTAGGAAAAGCTTCACTTTTGGCTGTTGGATGGGTTTGATTTTTGTCTTTGCCATTTGAAAATGTGTGCTCTGAAGTTTGAACGAACCAGCTGTGGGCTTCTGCTCCCTCTCCTTGATTTTTTCCTGCTGGTCTCTCATTTGTTATGGTGTTTTGTATGGTGGGTGACAGCACTGTGTAAGTCGATGTTTGTGTTTTGTTATCAATTACACTTATTTCCACATGCTGATCCACGTGTTGAGTGAGGTTTAAGGAGGGCTTGTTGATTATTACCTGTACCTCAATTGGTTGTTGTGCCCCATTGGTCTGAGGTTGCACTCAAGATTTTTGTAGCACTTGTTTAACAGGAGTTTCAGTGGAATGTTTGTTGTCCCGTTGTAATGAGGTCTCCGTTCATCAGGAGTTCCTGGTCCTTAATGGACCCCCATGATTGGTCCATTTGTTCTTTTTTTTCTTGGACCTGCTGGGGCCCAGTAAAGGTTACGGACTCTGTATTGATTTGATCATTCTTTGAGTTTAAGTTTATAATTCCTGAGTGAATAAACGGTGGTATTGGCGATGGTAACGGGTGATCCCATCCTTCCTGCTCATCATAATGGGATAACATTGTGTCCGCCGGGTCTTTTAAAAAGTTAAACTTGTTTGGTATACTAGTCGATTTTGCAAACATTCTATATACTGGCGAAATTAAAGGCGGCGCCGCACCTTCCGATTTTACTTTATTTTTTGCGGTGGATCCTTGGAATTTCTTTTTCCTTTTTGTTAATGGATGTATGGGTCTCTCTCGTCCTGACCTCATATGTATAGAGTGCGCCTTTTTACTCTTGGTTGTATCTTACAGTCGGTGTTCTACTTTATACCGCAGCACCGGCCTGGTAGTAACCTGCCGCGGTTGTTGAAATAAACGTACTTCCGCCTGTCCCTGAAATTTTGTAAAATTTATTTTAGGGGTTGTCCTCGATTTTGTTTTTGGGGATTTTTACTCTTTTTAATCTTTTTTCCTTACTTTTTTTGGGTCTCTGTAAACAAATACGCCGTTTGCCACTGGCCAGTACACACCCCACACTCCTTGAGCAGTGGGCAATAGGCTGCAATAAACTGCACGCCTATACCCTTCTGTGATCACAGATGCCAGAAATACTGAGCGCTAAAAGGTGTAGACTTTGTGCGATGCACTATACACTGTGGGCTGTATCTTAAGGCTTTATCCACCAATACGCTGGAACCCCCACGATCAAATGGTCATCCTCGGCAGCAGTGTGGTGCAGCAGATCTCGTGGTCTCCACATTTCACGGCCCGCGGGGCAGACATACGACACAAGACACAGTAACGCAGTGAGTGGCAACGCGGGGCCCTAGCGGCTACTCGGGCACGTGGCATCGAGTTCGGAGAGCATCTCGGAGGCCGGGCCTGGTGTTGGTGCCCCGCCCCGCCCCCTCTTGGCCGTCAGCTCGGAGTTGTGAGGGCCTTTCGTGGCGATTTATTGGGAGGTGCTGTGGGACATAGGTGGGCGGCTGGCGACAAACACAGGTCCCTACAGAATTGCTGGTACAGCATGTTTAAAGTTAAGGCCCCTGAGCCTGGCCCGAAACAAAGCACCATGGACTGGTTCACAGCCACGGCGGCACAGCCCACTGAAAATTCAGATACCAGATCCAGCCTACCAGATAACGCTGCCCTCACCCAGTCCAGGCAGGCCCTGGAAGCTCAGATTTGTGCGTTGGGAACAGAAGTTACTCTCCTGCGTCAGGACCTCTGCAATGCCGTAGACGGCATAACAGAAACTGAGATAAGGGTCTCGGGGGTTGAGGATGCCATGTCCACACTACAACGCAAAGTCACCTCCCTGGAACAGTTGAACAAGGGCCTTGCGGAGGGTCGGGCAAGGAGAAACAACCTTCGCTTTGTGGGTTTTCCTGAAAATTGCGAGGGAGATTATGCAGGAAAGTTTCTCACACACTAGCTCAACTCTTGGATCACAAATAATGCTCTCTCACTGTGCTTTGTAGTCGAACATGCATACAGGGCCTTGCAGCAGAAGCCTCCTCCAGGGGCCAGACCACGGTCTATGATTGCACGAATCTTGAACTTTCATGACAGATGTGATCTAGCAGCAGGCGAGGCTTAAAGTGGATCTTGCCTATGAGTCCCATCGTATTAGGATTTTCCCAGACTATACGAAAATGGTCCAGCAACAGCGTCGGTCCTTCACCGCCGTCAAGGCACATCTCCGAGATCTCAAGATCCCCTACATGCTTCTGTACCCGTCCCGCCTGAGGGTATTATTCAACTTTCGCACCATCTTTTTTGAAACCCTGAAAGAGGTCTTCACATGGACTATGAACAATGGCCTCTAAAGCCACATACTCCGCCACACAGAGACTCTGACTCCACGACAGGAGATTCGAATCGTTCACAGTTGAAACCTAAAGACAAGAGACGTCACAGATCCAGATCCACATGGCATTCTAAGAACAATAAACAGGACCCAGAGAACTTGACGCTCCAAAAGAAACATTCAGTTACAAGGTTTGGACCCCCAGGGAGGGTAGTCTTGGCTTTCTTATTGCACTTTTGCTGGTGTTCAGGTCAAGTATGGGCCCTATCCACAGGCTTGCTCCAGTCCCCCCCAGTAGGACTTGGGACATTATAGGGACTCCGGGGATCCACTGGGGAGACTATGTTAAATGGATTCTTTTGGGGGGGGAAGGGGGATGAGAGGGAGGAGGGTGGAGCAGTCAGACTAGCGCTCCGCACCGGTTTTCTCTCCACTTACTGTGGGGGCATTGCGGCTGCCGACATACAGTCATACCATGCTGCTTCATATTTACAAGTTCAATGACTGGTTGTATTGCCCAAGAGATGAACCACCATATGCAGTGGCGAGATGGCTACTACATCCGTCGCTGTACAAGTATCTGTATGGCCGTGTCAATACCCATGCCCTCCTGCCGGCAACAAAAGTAGTGCTGGCTATATGGCAGTCTCTTCGCCATCTAGGCTGGCTGAACCGTCTTACAGGTGAGGCCCGCTATGATGTAATCATCTTCTCCCACACTTGCAACAATTACAGGGTTTCCGCAGGATGGGACAGGATTGGGATATCCACACTGAGAGACGTTCTTCAGGGTCTCACTTTCAAATCCTTCTCCTCAGACCTACAGAAAGAAAATTCCATGCAGCGCACCCAATTTTACAAATATTTACAGTTCCACCACGCACTTGTTCCCTATCTTAGGAGCCTTACAGCCCTTCCTGAATTTTGTCCATTGGAGGGGATACTCCTTATGGGGACCTGGCGGACCATACAATTTCCAAAATGTATCAAACACTAGTCACACACAGTGCATCAACACTGGACTCCCTTAGAGAAACAGGTCAAGGCGATATAGGTACTATTAACAATGATGACTGGAGAGAGACTTTGGACTCCCCAGGGGAGCTGCCATCTCCTTGCGATTGATACAGCTAAAATATCTGCATAGAGCATACTATACCCGATTAAAGCTTTAAAGGGCTGGGCTCACTGCCTTCCCAATGGGTCTACGCTGCGGGGTGGATGTAGCCAATTTTATTCACACAGTATGGACATGTCCGGGTCTTGACAGGTTCTGGAAGGGCGTACACAGATGTCTAGCTGAGGTGGACCAGACACAGTACACCATGGCTAGCATTATTACACACTGCGGAGGATATCAGGGGTAACAGATACAAACGCCATCTACTATTTTGGGGTTTTACCTTGGCCTAACGAGAAATAGCCCAATCTTGAAAAGCACACTCCCCGCCCCTATTGGGGGTTTGGATGCGGGGGCTGGACTTTCACCTGGGGTTGGAGGAGCCCGTATTTATGGCCCGGGGATGCCCCCCAAAACACACATGCATATGGCAACGTTGGGCAGGTTTCAGAGGAATTGTCCTGACCCCACCGACACCACAGTCCACATTGTTGGACCTAGAGGTTCTTCCCCACGTCTAATGCAGTGTTCATGTGTAATGCCACTGAGTTGATGATGGGGATGCATTACCGGGACGGCATCTGGGGACATGGTCATTTCTTAAGGATATTACTCCTTTCCTCTTTTCTCACTTTTAGTCTGACAAAACCTTGAGGAAGCGACACAAATGGAGTCTTTCTGAATCCAGAATTTTGTCTACTTTTTGGAAATCTATGGCTTTCCGGGATCTCCCACAGGGTTCACAACTGTTTCTATCACAAACTTGAAGTAGGTTAAAAACACAGTAATAAGTAATGATGGGCTTCCTCGTTTAAAAATGTCAAAACTGTAGTAAAAAAAATATATATTTTTTTTCCTTCAGCTCTGCATGTTTATGAAAGCTGAGACTATGGTGACTTTACAAAACAGTAAACCTTTTGTTGATGCCCTGTCTAGGAAAAAATAAATAAAGAAAACAAGTATTGGCATAGCCAATAGGTCTCGCCTTTGGGACCTTATAAGTGTTTAGCCATGCAACAGTTGCATAACTAAATACTTATAAAGGTCCCAAAAGCGAGAACTATTGGCTGTGCCAAGCAGCCGCGAAAGTGATCAAACAACAAAGCGGCCGTGCAGCCGCGAAAGTGAAAGTAAGCTCGGTCAAGCGCGGCGCGCGTGCCCGCGCACATGCACTGCAGCTCTAGGCTGGCCTGGTAGCACTTTTTGGAGCCCTCACAAATTGTAGCGCCAGACAAGCGCATGCGCTGGGTCAGGCGAGACCTAAAAAACACTTGACTGAGCGCTTTTCCTGGGTTTTTTCCTTAATAACCTCAAAATGTAGCTATTTTTTTAGCTATTTTCCCATCCCCCTTCGAGGGGATTCAACAAACCCTGGGTACCCATATACTCCTCTGGAAATTGGAAACAAGCATTTGCAATGCAATAGGTCTCGCATTTGCTGGGTTTGAGGTATTGGCATTGTAAATGACAGTGCCTTTGTTTTGTTTTTTAAAAACATAAATAAAAGACACTGTCATTTACAATGCTAATAGCTTAAACTCCCCCAAATGCGAGACCTATTGCGTTCCAAATGCTTGTTTTAGAATTGGTGAGAGACGAAATCCTGCTGTCACCCACTGCTGGAGTGATGAGTACCCATGGGTTAAGGGGTCACATGAGTGCCCATAGGAGCACTTACAATATAAGGATTCAGAAAATTAATCTAGAGTCTACTGTACAGGCTATTCTATACAACCCAATGGGCACTAGTCACTGGAGACTTGAGACTGCAGCTTCCATAATTAGCAAAGTTTATAGTTTAAAGGTTCTAACATGGAACACCTCTAGTCTAAGTCAGAACCTTGCGCAGGGTCGTACTGGGGGAGAAAACGGGCCCGGCACCAAAATAAAAGTGGCCCTTAATGCAAATGGGACAATTTTGATCTTTTACGATAGGCTCTGTAAGTGCTTTGCAAGGTATCAGAGACTACATTCATTTAGCTTGCTACAGGCAATGTTTGTGGTAATTTCAGGAAAATTAACAGTAAAAACCGACCCACCAGACCATTAAACAGAACCACAAACCACCAAGAAACCAGCCCATACACGGATTATCAGGGCAGCCCCATTGGCACTGCTGGGTTGTCCAATAATACTATAGGCCAATCCAAAACATAAGATCACACGTCTGGTCAGCTCGTTTATGCCAAGAGAAAACAGAGTTCAGGGACACGTTTTCTGGAAGGGGCGCGCCCGTTTTTATTAATAACCCAGAGCGCTATTTTGTAATTCATGTTATAATTAGAGTCAGGTAGAAGGCTGAAAGGTTGAGACAGCCGCCAGGTTACAAAGAAAATGTAACATGAATGAGGCGTGTGTACGTACACACGTGGTATAAACCGTCCAATCTGATTCACAGTAAAAAGAAAAAACGCTTTGAAACCCTGTATTAGTGGCGTTCGAGTGAAATCAAGGCACAAAGCAGGATGCAAGACTCTGAAATATTTACAAACGTGGGTGTATATTTTACTTTTTTGCTTTCACAGTTGCACAAAAACCAAAAAGACAATCATTACTCAGTGAAATTGCACAACTGTCAATGATCAAGAATTTCAACCAAAGTGAACCATTGATTGTGTACGCCTTTCTTGAAGTTTTATACAGCGCGTGAGCACTGAAAGGTATGGATCCGCTTTACGATTATAGACCAGGGAGTGTGCAAAAAAGGAGAGCATTATCTCGCACGGACGTCCATTGAAATCCATACACATTTAAAAGAAACAATCTTACGTTTAACTAATAAAACCTATTCTTTAAGCAAGTAAACACACGTTCTTTGTTGAGACTTTTTTTAAATCGTCAATCATTTTTTCATTTATATCTTCCTTGTTGGATGAAGAGGCAGATAGCAGTTCATTGTTTTCAGTTCTGCAGCCTTGCTTTTATTGTGTATGTGTCAGAACTTTTGTGAGGAAGGGGCAGTGTGCCCATGACACCACCATTACACCGCCTTGCTGGCACACTATGAAATATATCTGTCCAAAAGCGCATATCACATCCTTTCACGTATTTGGCATGTCAGTGGCATTTCCCCTGGTGTGCACGGAGTGTGTCTGGAGGGTGCTCACAAAAGCATCTCACTTGGATATGAGCAGGGGAGAGCCTCCTTTCAGCCGAGAGACTGTTAATTGCACGAGGGGTTAATGCTTTGCCTCTGCTGCGCTGCAGCTTAAATATTTAGCATTAGAATATCACACTCATTTAGTAGGAGGATCTCTCTGTCTGAACCACGCCTTGGCAGTAAACAGATATCTGATCTCAGAGGAACCAAGAACAAGTCCACAGAGTGGCCCGGCTCTACCCTGCACCTTCCAGCAAAACGTGATCAGTTGTGGGAAGTGCTCAAAACAGTGGCGATTGAAAGCCCGATGCAGTATAAAAACAAGCATTGGCATAGCCAATAGGTCTCACCTTTGGGACCTTATAAGTGTTTAGTTATCCAGCACAATATCCTTGGTGCAACAACATCAACTGTTGCATGGCTAAACACTTATAAGGTCCCAAAGGCGAGACCTATTGGCTATGCCAATGCTAGTTTTCTTTCCTGTGGCTCCTGTTAGCTCCTATTCCTGCTGACTCCATACTCTTTATTTTTCGAGCATTGCCGCACTGTTCTATCAAGGAGCAGTGCCCGATGATGAAACCTTCAGCCCCAGTCTGCATCCTACACATGAAACTAAGCATACTTCAACCAGCAAAGTAGAGATGAAAGTAACCAGACCTCACTGGGGAAGACCAGGGACACAGCCAACCAGACAGTAACAAGCAAATGACCCAAAGGAGACATTTTTCATTTCAAATTAATTTCACTGCAATTTAGCATGAAACTGGATTAATTTTATAAACTCGCTGGTTTCCATTGAGACCATGGTGCATTACGGTACTTGTAATCCGTCGTGTTACAATCTTTCACATGCTCTCCTTGATTCAAAGCCAATCTCAGAATACACATAAGCAATCTTTTTATACATTACCAGATACCAGAGCTGCTCAATTTTTCAACAGTGGCATAAGACTTTAAACAAATATGGTGCAATGCGGGCCCTTCTAAAGCCTTTTGTAAGTAGCTGTTGGCGTCCAATGAGTCCTCAGAGTGTTTACTGAACAGCAGTTTTTATACCAAAAAAAAGTAATCGATCAGGGTGTTCAGTGCGCTCTCACAAACTATACTTGGAGAAAAGCAGCACACCACCTCCTCCACGCGAAGCAAGCGCCTTCATGATCACTGCCAGAAAACCCAAGCCCTGGCGTCTCTCCGAACATCGGCAGTATGCTGAGTGTTGCAGTTCATAGCTCATTACTGAAGAATTCAGAGTATGTGGAGGAGGGAGCGCTGGGCGGATTACTTCCAGCAACCCTGCTCTTGGGAAGTCAGCAGGACTGGCTTTGAGGAATGAGTCCCATCATGAAGTATAGTTAATCTGAGCTGCACAGCACTAAACGCGTACTTTTTTCTCTTAATACACCTGAAGCTCATTGTAAGGTAAATAAGATG
Source organism: Triturus cristatus (assembly GCF_964204655.1). Taxonomy (NCBI): domain Eukaryota; kingdom Metazoa; phylum Chordata; class Amphibia; order Caudata; family Salamandridae; genus Triturus; species Triturus cristatus. The sequence continues at coordinate 242,094,365 of NC_140583.1, forward strand.
TAAGGCCAGAGCAAACGATGTATATCATCCTTGACAGGTTGATTTCACCAGGCCACCCGCTCTGCCATATGTAAAGAACAAGCCCGGGAGTGGTGCGTGCGCAGTCTGCTCTTTTTTGAAGCACATACTCGTGCTTGTGGCGCGCCCCCGAAGGTGGATGCTGCCACAAGCACGAGTGTGTGCTTCGAAAAAGAGCACAACGACAGCTAAAAGTCCTCCTATGCAGCGCATGCGCTCTGCGTAGCGAGACCTAAAAAAACGATATTGGGGGGGGGAGGGGTATGTCATGTCCACAATGCAGTATGAAGTTAAACCTCCAATCTTGTGCTACATTTGGAGCGTTATCCAGCAAGTCATCAACACCCTATATGAACACAAGGTGCAGTACACACACATGCCACCTGTCACAAACCACTACATACTAATAAAACAAACTTCTCCACGTCAAAACAAGAACAGTATGTACTAATCCAACGACAGGAGGCAGGTAAGTTATAAAGGGTTTATTCTCAGCTGGACCATCGAGCAGAGCAGCAACGGTGCAGCTCACAGCCTAACTGACCAACGCCCGGTGCAGAACCCTCACACATCAAGGTTCTGCACCAATGAATTTTCTACAACACGAGCCATAACATTGAAGTGGGGAGAGCGAGCCACTACATGGGTCTTCCCCAAAAATGAAAAAGAAAAACAACATATGCAAAAGAAGATCTAAGAGAAGAGAAAGAAAAAGAAGAAAACATTCAGAGTATACAAACTAACTGCCACTACACAGTACGTGTACAATATTGAAGAGCCTTAAATCAGACCAGTTCAGAATTTATTTTAATCAAATAATGTTTTTATATGAAGGATATTTTTATCATATATATATATATATATATATATATATATATATATATATATATATATATATATATATATATATATATATATACACACATATATATATACATACACACACACATATATACACAAACATACATACATATACATAACAAACCACTACATACACATAGAAAAGGTGAGGTACCATTATTCTGGAGACTTAGTTAATTGTACAAGGAGAGGTCGATATTTCACACCCAGGTGAACAGGTAAAAACCGATGGCTCTCATCTCATTTTCAGCTGCCACCATCACTCACCACAACCTGTGGAGGAGGTAGTAGCCACCCTTTGTTACGATAAGAGTTATGCTTATATTAGTAGTAAGACGTCTCCCAATACAAGTGTGAGACTACAACTTGGCCTAAACAAAATGAACTGTCTGAAAAGAAGTGCGTTAATTTGTGTACTTTTGACTTGAAGCTTCAATTCAATGTGTTGCTATATATGCTTAGGTGTTCAGTAGAACATTTTTGTTTTTAGTTCTACATTCTGCATTATATTATACGTTGCTGCTTGGGCTCAGCTGGACATTTGGTGTGGCAGAATTTAGATTTATTTTGGTGGTGCTCCTCTGATTTACTTAGATTAACGGAATAGGTTCAAAAGGAGATTTCCCAAGAGCACACAATTTAGCCAAGTGATGGCTGGGGTTAAAAACACGTCCCTTTGTTTTTCCCAGCCCACTAGACCAACATTTTGATGGCAGCGATTCCGACGGAAAGGTCAAGGGACTACCCTCCCAAGTAAGTGTCATTGTTTTGTGGGCCCTGTCCAAATTTATAATTTATTATTTCGAGCATATTTAGGTAAAGCGTTAAAGGAAGTGTTAGCAATAAATCAAGTGGTGGTTGTCTGCCCAGCCCAGTGTGATGCCTGCACCGCCACCCTGTTTTTTTTATACAACTCACTACCTGTATTCTGAATAGTTTTAAGTCCCTTCCCCACGATTTTCACATAATGGGAAAAAAAAAGACAGAAGCAGAATGTGAAACCTTTTCTTTATTTCCTGGGGCATGAGGTCGTTATTGGGCAGTTACGGATGGCAGATACCATTGCTTACCATTAGAATTTCAGATTATTATTAATTTCCACTTGGATGATGGAGTTATTTATTTTGTAAACGTGTCTCTTGAAGGTAGCTAGTAGCCAAGGCTTACTCCAGGAGGAGGTAAAGAGGATGCAACTCAAATACAGTATGACACTGTAATCAGGCTTGAAGAGCTAAATATAAGGCCAAGTGGCATCTTTTAAAAGGGCCCGAATTATAAAATGGGTTATGGAATTCAACTTCAAAAATTAGTTCCACAGTGCATAATACTCCCTGTTCTGATGTGTCTTGTACACAAACTGTTGCTGCGTGCCTAAAGTGTCCTTCGAAGATATAATGGATAGTTGACTGCACAAACTGGAGATGTACATTGATCTAAATGTAAAGAGGGCAAAATATTCACTAAATCATGAAATTATACAGTACGATAAGATTGATGCTAGTGTACATTGCTAACCATTGGGTGCATGACAAACGAATACGCCAGCGACCCAACGACCTGTGAGGAAGGAAAAGACAACAAACAGGTCTGGATCAGTCTTTCATCCTTCTATGATTGGTTACTGACACACATCACCAACTCCACAATCCTAATCTAGTAAAATAGAACTAAAACAGACTGATAGGGCTGACTCAGTATTTCATCCTTCCAATGTCCATTACATGTGCTCGATTGAAGGATATGTATGATACATGCTGCCTTCCAATGATGAATTCAGAGTTTGAAGGCACTATAAACAAGGCCAAAAACAGCACCAGGATTCACTAAACATTACCCTAGAAAGGACTGAGGTATGCACATAACTAAAGTGCAACCAGCCCCTTCTCATTCACTCTAGCAACAAAATGTCCTTTCCTTTAATTGCCAATTGCCTCTTTCCTAAGCCACCCTACCTTGAGTCCTCACTTGCACCCGGTACACATCCACAACAGTACGAGCATGCAAGAAGGTTGCGAACTGGGCTACAACATTTGTGAAATATTTGAGCCGGAAATTACTTTCAAGCCGAAGCTCTGTCGCCAATAAAATAGGACTGACATATTGTATCTCCGCAATGAGGCTCGCAAGGATGCCATCTTAGAATGGAGCAGACTACAGTTCAACAAACTAAGCAATGGGGTGCACGTAAAAGTAATAACTTAAAGGCCTTCATGGAGAGAAATTACGATTTACTTTCACAAACTCAACTGAACATGTGTAAAAAGTAAGACATTTTTGTATTTATTTCGTATTCTTTGTGAAGTTACGAACATTAACGTTTGTTAAACCATCAAATTTATTAACGCAAATAGTTGAAACGTTGGGCCATACTAAAGATTATTTCACAATAGATTAAGCAATACTGTCAATACCATAGAGTGGTCTATGTCCACTGAAGTGAAGTACCCACTTTTCAATAATCGCAGGAAGCACAAAAACAAGGCGGAGAGAGGCACGCAAGGCTTAATGAGCCTAGTCAGAAAACCACATGGCGGCTGCGCGCGTGCACTCTAGCGTGAACGCAAGCGCTGGGCCAGCCAAAGCGTGGGGTAGCACTTTGAAAACCCACCTACTAAATGTCTCGCAGAGCAGCGCATGCGCTGGCTCAGCAAGACCTAACAATGTCTAACTGAAAGTGGTAACATCCGAGCGGTATCCATGGCACTTTATTTGCAAATGTAAAATGCTCATGATTACTATTGTGTAATTGTGCCTTAAAGTAGCATAAACCCAATTAGTTCGACGTCACATAATATGTCGTCTGTAATACCTGCAAACAAAGACTGCCGCTCCATGGCTCATAAATTTAAATTGAACGTTTTTTCCGGCAACGGGCAGAAGCCAATTGAGACAGCCTGCTCGGTTTACGCCCTGCCTGCAGCTGTGGGATTATTAACAGTGGGAACAGGTGGAAGAGACTGTGGGCGCTGTGCTGGGGTTTTGTGGTGGTGGGGAGAGGTGGAAGAGGCTGCAGACACCATGAGGAAGGAAGCCGTTTTAGGCAACCTGCTCTGTTTGCCTGCCTATTGGAAAGAGGTGGAAGAGGTTGAGGGTGCTGTGCGGAAATAAAGGTGCGCATGCTGTGTGATGAAGCGCCGCGCTTGTAACTGAAATTAAACGCCACACTATAAACCAACCTGCTCTGTTTGCGCCGTGCCTGCCTGCTGGAAAGAGGTGGAAGAGGTTGAGGGAGCCGTACGGAAATAAAGGTGTGCATGCTGTGTGATAAAGCTCCGCACTTGTAACTGAAATGAAACGCCACATTATAAACAAGCTGTCACCATTGCACGAATAACAAAAAAACAAAATAGTGCTTACCCACTAATTGAAGGAGACAGTATAACGCCGCAAGTAAATGATCCAGTCCTGATGGGCGGTCCCAAAAGGAGACAGGGGGGTAACAAGGAGGGACTAAGAAGCCTCATTTTCAATCAGAAGCCAGCATTTACCATGGACGATGATGCCAGCCAATGAAATGTATGGGTGGGGCTCCCACGCCACTTCTAAAAAATACCTTAATACAGCCTCCCTCGCAAAGCGAGCAGCTCATGCGCTGCAACGCTAGGCGAGACATAAAAAGGATGGCAATTTTGTGAGAGTACGTTATATGGAAAAGTGCTAAGTACCCCAAATAGCAAAGGCAGCCAAAGGGTGAAATGATGTGGAAAAAGCAAAAATACAGCGGTACCACAGATGATCAAACAATGAGAGGCTATTAACTCCCCTTTCTCGGGCATCCCTGACAAATAAGCCTCCTTTTCACATGCCGTCACCCCGCATGCAATTACAACGCAGTTGTTATAAAGACCACGCTGTAACTCCGCATACCATACCACGCAAGTCGGAACAACGACTTGCAGAGGGGGGCACTGGATGTTGGAATAGTATAATTTACTATTCCAACTCCAGTCTGTGCGGACAGTAGGGAAGGTGTTGGATTTTAAATCCAACACCTTCTCCCCCCTCTGCAAGTCGTTGTTTCGACTTGCGGGGTAATGGTAGGCGTGGTTACAACACGGTCATTGTAACGACCGTGTTGTAATTACCTGCGGGTTTACTGCTTCGTTGAGAGGGTTATTTACCATCCCTGACATTACCATACAAAGATTTCCACATGAGTGGCCCTTACAAGATTCTCTTCAGAGGAAGAAGTGACCCTTAGCCTTCCTCATACTCAACAGAAAACACAACAATCATGTTAATGGCTGATATCCAAGCCCCAATATTTTGTAAAGCAATTCAAGAGATTATATAATTAAATTAAATGAACAAAGTAACTCGATAGTCAAATGACCCTGCAACTGAATGGTTGAATCCAGAAACTCCCACATACCGGCAGGACATTTCAGTAATTTGATTCTGCCAATTTAAGGGTAAAACAACTGTTCTATAAATGCACAGTTACACCGCCCTCCAGGAGCTGGTCACACCCCTCACTCAGCCAAAAATACAGAGCATCCAACTGAATCCTGAGGAACTGTTAATACCCAGCACACTTATACATTCCATAGACTCCGAAATGACATCAAAGGACAAGTACACAAAGCTGGAAACACCATGTCAGGATATAACAAGACCGCCACTGTTCTAAACATGAAGTCCATTCATGAACAATATGATCACATTATGGTCCTCTCCAAGTCATGTTAGAACAGGCACTCCGATATAGAGAGGGTTGAAGAAGGGAAGGTCCAGCAGAACATCACTATTTATAAATTATGTTCCAAGAGATCTAAATGGATCCCCTCGGCAGCATACCCCAAAAGAAGTAGTTAGACTCTCAAAACAAAATGTATCCGTTCTGAGATGAAGCCTATACTGCAACCTAGAAATTCCATAAAAACCACATTCAAGCTAATGCAGGCTTGATAAACCTGCCAATATAGATAGATTTGCAAATTAAAAAACCATGAGAACTAAATGCATGCGACTCCGGACCTCCCCAATTGTTGACAGGATAACTAAGAAAATAGATGACAAACTATTACTCTGCCTCATCCACCAATATGTGCTGTCAAAAGGAATGCCAGGATATGATCCCACAAATGCTTGGAAGGGGGAAGATTTGAATCACTTAAAAGGCGTTTTTCCTAAATTGTTTTGGCAGGAATAAAGATCCATTGTAATAACAGATGCTTCAAATCCACATAGGGACTAGAAAGGATGGGGCACAGGGAGATTAGGGGTAGAAAACCCCCAGGGCACCTGATACAGCAATTAAACCATTGATGTTTAAACGTTGGGTGCAGAAACCAGATACATTTATATAGTGACACCTTAAGCAACCCTCAAAACAACTGATCACAGTCAACAACAAGCATTTACAATGCAATGGTCTCGGCAATATTATAGGTAGAGCTATTGGTATTGCTCATTATTTTATCATTTTTGTATCCCTAAATGAATGGCATTGTCATTTCTATTGGCATTAGCTTTTTTTTGCATATGTGATACCTATTGCATTAGCAGAGAGAGAGTGAGATAGAGAGTGAGGTAGTGAGAGAGTGAGGTAGATCGAGTGTGAGCTAGTGAGATAGAGAGTGAGGTAGTGAGATAGAGAGTAAGGTAGTGGGATGTTGTGAGGTAGTGATATATAAGCATAGAGTGATGTTGTGATGTAGTGAGAGAGAGAGGTAGTGAAAGAGAGAGTGAAAGTGAGTTAGTGAGATAGAAAGAGTGAGGTAGAGAGATAGAGAGTGAGTGATGTAGTGAGTTCCGGACACACTGCTTTCAATAACATTATGCTTTGTCTATGCTTTTTAGTCAAGCCCGTATTTTTAGAGGACTTGACTCGCACAGCCCTAGAACCTACCACATCCTTCCTGAAATCTTTAGTAAAATGATGGGGCGGGGTAGCTGAGAAGCTTAGGTAACAACAAAGTTGAGGGAGAAACATGCTTAGTTACAGCGAGTCGAAACGCTGTCGTTGGGTATCAAGTACTGGGGGAAAATACAAGTTATTTCCATCTCCCTTGCTGGCGCTGTCAAACATCTGGCCTGACCAGTTGCAACCCCCACTAAATGACACGTTACTGAGTATCTCCATACAGGCGGGTAGACAGAGCGGTAAACAGCTCACATGGTTTCCCAGTGATGTGGCAGCAAAGCTTCAACCCAAAGGGTGTCTGGAAGCCCCGAGGCCGGTTTCAAGGAACAGATAAGCAGTTAATGACTAGCAGAAAGAAAGCAAGAAATGTCGCTTCTATGCACACAAAGTTAACTCAAACCTCGCAAACAAATAGCTCACACACGTTCAACAAGGATTGAAGCACAAAAACACGAGAGAAGTTGGGTCTGCCGCACAGCGCACGACCCTCCTCCACGCAGCCCTTCTCGTTTGGGTACTAGCGAGGCTGTACGCCGTGTTCGTGGCCACAGGCAGCGAAGTGTTAGAGGAAGCACCGTGACTAAATGCAGATCATGGCGGTGGGGGAAGGGAGCATCCGTGAGGAGATCCATGCTCCGTTGGTGGGTAGCTCTGTACGATACTACCTTCTTCCGCTTTTGTGCTGGGAATGGCGGATGGAAGCTTCAAAACTTTTTCGGATTCGAGGGCGTGTTCCTGCTGTTCGAAAAAGGGCGTGGCTAAAAAGTGGAAAGAACAGCACGGAACACGCCCCCGAATCTAAAAAAGACGGAGCCTATTTGGAGGGATGGCTCTCTCCTCCAATGGCTGGCTTCCGTTTAGGAAGCCAGCCAATGGAGGAGAAGCAAAAAGAGAGGCGGGCTAAATAGCCACTCTAAGAATCATTAAATCTCCCGACTTCCGGTTCTGCCTTCGGCAGACCGGACGGTCCCTCGACCTAAAAAGCATCCAGTGAAAGGACATAACTCGGGGGTAGCTCTCTTCCATGAAACCTTCTCCCATGCGCTTCATATCGTTGCTCCCCACAAACAAATTCCTGCTACACTATGCAGATCTAATGCTCCATGGTATACTGCTGAATTGAAAACTTGCAAATCAAGCTGTAAAAGATTAGAACACAAATGGAGGGCATCAAAAGCTAGCACTGACATACACATATACAAATTAGCACTAAGTGCGCATCACTACAAAATAAGGACAGCACGTAGGCATTTTATTGTCAACAAGATAGATCAACCAGGCAACTCCTCGAAGAAAGTAGTTGAGGTTTTAAACAACCAAGCTTGCTCCTCTGCCATTCCCTCCTCACAGACACTAATCAACACCTTAGCTAGCCATTTCCAAGCTAAAACAGACAATGCAAAAACAACAGTTGGACAGAATGCAGAACAATGTCATACATTCACCCCAGTACAGAGATGTGGGCCTAAATCCATTTTTGTTTTTGCTCACCATGCCATTCCAGTTTGAACCCAGCCATATGCAAATCAGTCATGACCCTGTGCCTCATGGGAACAGTCCAGCCCGAACTGCCAAGCCAGGTCCTTCCTGGACTGCAACCAGGCATCCTAGGACCGGTTTCGGGGTTTCACCCCTCTTCAGCCAGGATAGCTTGATTCCAGTGGCATGGAGAGCACGGAGGACCTGGCTGGGCAGTTCGGGCTGGACTGTTCCCATGAGGCACGGGGTAAAGACTGATTTGCATATGGCTGGGTTCAAACTGGAATGGCATAGTGAGCAAAAAAACGATGGATTTAGGCCCAGATCTCTGTACTGGGGTGAATGAAAGACATTGTTCTGCATTCTGTCCATCAACTGTTTTGCATTTGTCACCTCGAGTGGGACGGGTATGCTCAGACGTGGGTCCCGTGCTCTCCATACCAATGTAATGTAATGTAATGTAAAAATTATTTATAAAGCGCGACATTCACCGGACGGTTTCTTGGCGCTATTCACTTAAATCAACGAGAGGCAGAAGCAAAAGCAAGGAGAAAGAGATTTATGAATAGATACCGAGAAACAGGTGGGTTTTTAGGAGGGACCTGAAGTGAAGATAAGAGGAGGAGAGTCTCAATTCCAGCGGTAAAGAGTTCCAGAAGGAGGGTGCCAGAAAGGAGAACCTAAGACCGCCGTGTTTTTTGCGCTTGAAGCGGGGAGTCTGAAGGAGCGCAAGATGAGAGGAGCGGAGATTCCTAGAGGGGGTATAGGGGTGCAAAAGGGAGGAAATGAAGGAAGGGCCGGTGCCTGCCAGAGATTTGTGGATTAGGCAACCAAGTTTAAACTTGCAGCGCTCCGAAATGGGAAGCCAATGGAGGGCCTTGAGGAGGGGACGGACGTGGTGGTGTTTCGGTTGGTGGTAAATAAGGCGAGCTGCTTGGTTCTGAATGAGTTGTAGTCTGTTGATTTGATATTGAGGGATGCCAACGTATAGGGCGTTGGCGTAGTCGATTCGGGAGATGACTAATGCCAGTAGTACCAAGGTGAGGGCTTCAGTGGTTAGAAGATGGGCTATTTTACGAATCTTCCGGAGCTGGAAGAAGCAAGAGGACACGGTGGCACTGACCTGATGCTGCATTGAGAGGTCTTGGGAGATGAAAACCCCAAGGCTTTTCACTTTGTCAGCAGGGTGGGGGGAAGGGCCGAGGGAGGAGGGCCAGAAGGTGGAATTCCAGGGATTGGAAGGGCCTCCGACAAGAACGAGCTCCGTCTTGTCGGGGTTGAGTTTGAGATGGTGTGTGCCCATCCAATTACTGATGTGACAGAGGGTGGACTGGAAATCTAGAGCCGCTTCGTCCGAGGAGTCGAGATTGAAGAAGAGCTGAATGTCATCTGCATAATTAAATGCTGTGACATTCCTGCCGCGGAGGGAGCGGATCAGGGGGGTGAGGTAGAGGTTGAAGAGAAGGGGTGACAGGGAAGAACCCTGCGGGACACCGCAGGTGACTCTCGTCTGGTTTGCCGTGAACTGAGAGAGACAGACCGATTGATGGCGGTCTGCAAGGAAGGAGCGAACCCAATTAAGGGCCGTCCCGCTGATGCCTGCCTCTTCGACACGGTCGACTAAGATGGAATGATCGACGTGTCGAAGGCTGCTGACAGGTCTAGAAGCACCAGGGCTTGACTGGTGTTGGAGTCGGCGCCTCTACGGAGTTCCTCCATAACAGAGAGGATAACAGACTGTCGAGTAGGCAGGTCTAAACCCAGCTTGCTGAGAGTCTAAGAAGTTGGAGTCCTCGATGAAGGAACTGAGGACGGTGGTCACGTGCGTCTCGAGTACCTTGCTTAGGTAAGGCAGGAGAGAAATAGGGCGGAAGTTGCCCAAGACCGTGGGGTCGGCATTGGGTTTTTTTAATATCGGGATAACTTCGGCGTTCTTGAATTGGCTGGGAACCACGCCGAGCAGCAGGGAGTTATTCAAGAGGGCCAGTGGGGGGCCAGGGCAGGACAAAAAAGCAGTCCGGAGAATTGCTGGGGGGCAGCAATCAGTGGGGGAGCCGGATGAGACTTTATGAAGCAGGGAGAAGAAGACTTCTTCAGATATAGGAGGCAGCTGTGGCAAAGAGTGAGAGTTGAAAGAGGGAGCAGCCTCTGAGAGAGACATTACTGGAGGGCTGGAGGAAATACTGTTTTTGATTTTACTGATTTTGTCGATGAAAAATTGGTTAAGGGAGTCACAGAGTGCCTGAGAAGGGAGGGGTTTGATGGTTACTCTGTCCGGGTGTGAGAGTTCCTCCACAATCGCAAAAATGTCTTTGGATTTATTCACAGAGTTGAGAATTTTTGTGGAAAAGTAAATGGATTTTGCGGATGAGATTGCGTGTTTGTATTCTCCAGATAGTTTGAGGAAATGGGCTTTATCTAAGGGGTCGTAGTTTCGACGCCAGCGGCGCTCAGCTTGGCGAAGTCCTAGTTTGAGGGATTTGAGGCTATCGGAGAACCAGCGGTGAGCGTCGTGAGGACGCTTGGTACGGATAGACTTAAGAGGGGCGACTATATTACTGGCAGATTCCAACCAATCGACGAGAGCAGCTTCCTGGGAATCTGGAGGGCCTAAGCCAAGTGGGACGGAGAATGTTAGGGAGGAAAGGAAAAGGTCAAGGTTGGCTTTATTCCAATTGCGAGCCAGGAGGCTAGCGCCACGGCTACGGGAGGGCGGTGGGGGGACCAAAAGAAGGAAAGAAATTAAGGAATGGTCCGACCAGGGGCAAGGGAGGATTGTGAGTGCTGTAATGTCGAGGTTGTAGGTCCAGACCTGATCTAGGGTGTGGCCTTTAGAGTGGGTCGCCGTGTGGATGTGCTGACAGCCATTGAGGCTACTAAGTAGGTCAGTGAAAGCCAGGGAGTGGGGGCTTTCAAGTGGGTCAGACGGCCAGTAATTGAAGTCTCCTAAAACCAGGAGTTTGGAGTTGTTGAGTGTGAGCTGGGATAGAAGGTCACCAAAAAGGGAGAGGAAATTGGGCATGGGTTGAGGGGGACGGTATACCAGAATGCAGGTGAGCGGGGACACCGAGGATTCGAGTCTGGTAACCAGGCAGTCGGCCTGGGGGATAGTGAGTAGAGAGAGGGAAGAGAATCTGAGAGGAGATTTAATAATAGCGGCTACGCCACCTCCGGATTTACCAGCTGGACGGTTGGCTTGAAGAATGTAATAGCCAGGAGGAATAGCTGCCAGAATGTCAGGAGAGGAGTCCTCTTTCAACCAGGTCTCGGTTAGGAACAGGATGTCGGGCGGTCTGAGTCCAAAAGGTGGTATATATCGTGTTGGTGGCTGACAAGAGACCGGGTGTTGAGATATAGAACTGCTAGCTCCATGTTAGCAGGTGACTGGGCAGGCTGAGTGATGGAGGATGGGAGGGCCCTGAGCTCAGGGAAATCGCGACGAGCGTTAAGAATCCCGAGTTGGAGGAGTTTTGAATGGCAGGAGAGGTCTAGCGGGAAATGTGAGTGTAGTGCAATCAAGTCCCTAGGGGCATAGGAGGTAGTTGGGGCAGAGTGACAGGCCCCGGGCCCCTGCCGGCCGCCGACGGGCGCAGACGGGCTTGCCTTATGCGCGCCTTCGGCGCGCATTCGTCGCGCCCGCTGCGCTCGTCCGCTGCGCTGCCGGGAGTGACACATTTATATACCAGTGAAGGGAGGGGTTTGGGAGGGGGCGTGGCCTGCGCGAGTGGGCGTGGCCTAAGGCTCGCGGTAGAATGGCGGCAAGAGTGGTTTCAAACACCTCACCCGAGGCAGCGAAAGCAGCGCTGTGCGGGGGTGTCTGAGCCAGCAGGAAGAGAAATGCCAGGGGGGAGTTCCAGCACACAGGTATGGAGCACACAGAATACAGTTTTTAAAATTTAAATGCAGCGAAGCGCGCTACTCCCGGCTGTGCCTCAGGAGAGCAAAGTGAATCTGGGGGTGGCGCTAGTAGTCAGCGCTTAAAAGCAATCCTGGCGGAGGCGGAGGGGGCGTGGCCTGCGCGAGTGGGCGCGGCCTAAGGCTCGCGGTAGAATGGCGGCAAGAGTGGTTTCAAACACCTCACCCGAGGCAGCGAAAGCAGCGCTGTGCGGGGGTGTCTGAGCCAGCAGGAAGTGAAATGCCAGGGGGGAGTTCCAGCACACAGGTATGGAGCACACAGAATACAGTTTTTAAAATTTAAATGCAGCGAAGCGCGCTACTCCCGGCTGTGCCTCAGGAGAGCAAAGCTATCCTGGCTGAAGAGGGGTGAAACCCCGAAACCGGTCCTAGGATGCTCGTTTCCAGTCCAGGGAGGACCTGGCTTGGCAGTTCGGGCTGGACTGTTCACATGAGGCACAGGGTCAAGACTCATTTGCATATGGCTGGGTTCAAACTGGAATGGCATGGTGAGCAAAAAAATGATGGATTTAGGCCCAGATATCTGTACTGGGGTGAATGTATGACATTTTTCTGCATTCTGTCCATCAACTGTTTTTGCAAGCTAAAACAGACACCATCTACTGAAGCTTTCACTCCACGGTTAGTCCTTCAACTCACCCATACACCATCAATTCGCCCCAAAACATTGCTTTGGTAGTATTTGAAAGGTTCAAGCCTAGCTCTCTCTCTCAGATGCTCGACTTGCTAGCTAGAGTCAAATCTGGTTCCGTTTCCGATCTCTATCCTCCACATATCATACAGTGGCGGCTAGTGAAGTTTGAAAGTAGTGATGCGTAAAAGCTCAAGATGAGTGACCTGTGACAATCAAGCATAGTGAGCAAGCCCAACCGCCATAATGTGGGTACGGTGGAGTTCTCCCCCCAAGAAAATTTAGAAAAAAAGAGTGGGCAAATAGTGCATTTACAAGCAAATTTGAGAAAACAAGAAGGTCAATAAGGCAATTGTGTAAGCGTATTTATGATCAGTAAAGAGATTTCATATGATAATGATGAGGGACCATTTTTCATCTCTAATGTACAGGGAATAATCACATTGCATTCTTTAGGTTATAGATGCACTATATATAGAAAGCAATATTTTTTTGTTTAGTATTTTTCACTGTGACTACAGCAGGCCATTTACAAATATTTTAGCAAGAACTCAGAATGCAAGCCAGGCCTATTGGCTTTATCAGTCCTGGGGACTTTGTGTATCCGTGAACATGTGGGTGTTGAGTGAAATAATTAACTTGATCTCCCCCACACTCTGGAGTTCAAAACTATAGATGCAGGGAGAGACGGGGGCAGATTGGATAGCCCAGAGTGTACAGCACAGAGAAAGGTTGGCAATGTAAGGACAATTAGTGGAAGACAAGAAGAAAGGTGAGATAGGCAGAGGAAGGTGGACAAAGACATTGAGAGAAAGTGCAATTTATTGGCAAATGTAAAGAAGAGGAGAAAGAGACAAAGGGATAGACTAGGGAATGATTGTGAAAGAATGTACATCACAGTGAGATAGGGAGCAGAACAAGGGGAAAAGGAAAAAAGAGAAACATACGGAAAGAGTTGGGGAAACAGAGGGCGTATGATATAAAGAGATAATGCCAATGTGGCAGAATGGCCAGTCTGGCCCTACCAACATATCATTCAGCAGCCACTTAGAACATATATTCTCCAAAACATGCATCTGGAATCTATGTGTACTGTGCAGAGCATGCATAACCTGCTTTCTACAGGATCTTCTCATCCAACAACAACAGCTGGTGTAATGATTATGTGGCACTGTGTGCTCAAACCAATGGCAGAATGTACGCTACATAAATGCGAAAAACAACATCATAGCATAAACATGCAGGGGGTGACTTTCATTAGGAATAAGTAATAAGAGTGACCCATACCTTCTCATTATGGCATTCTTTCATGCTATTAATTGGTATCTTAATCGGAAGTGCCAAGAAGCTAATATGTAAAGCTTTGGAAACAATTCTAAACCGACAGACAAGTTACATAATATGCCTAGGGATTATTCAGCTAGTAGCGAGTGTAATAGAAATCTAATAAAGTAACATGAAACTAACATATGAAACGATATTACATAACAAAATATAATGACCATAATGCAACATGCTAATCAAAATAATGTAAAATGAAATGTACCATAAAAACACATTTTAAACAATTTAACCTGACATTTCTAAAGTATTACTAGAATGAAGTCATCATGAACACCATATTCCTGAGCAAGCTTCTATTTTACAGATGATTATAATATAGAACTTGAATCAAAGTGCTTTAATTAAGACAAGGGGCCCGTATACATTGCTTAGTTAACTTTAAGCAATTTTCTGAGACAAGTCATTGCATTCCATTGCAGAATGTGCAATGCCCTACCACTCTGCTGTTTGCTTTGAGTGAGAGGCGGCAATTTCTTTAATCATTTCCTTTTATACAGGCACTGTGTCCTTATCTCAAAACTCTCTACAATTCCACTGAAACAAAACCTCCTGTGCAAAGGTAGGGCATCACCTCATTAATACTCTCACCCCCATCGTAAAAAAAGTGAAATAAACTGGTGTGTGATAACGTTTTTAAACATGTAAATTTGCCAACAGCTCTGTTCTCTTACCTAGGAAGTCTGCTGTGCTTTGGAAGCTGCCCGCGCAAGTCTGTTCCTACTGGCCTGGGCAGAGCAACCATCAGCAGAAGGCCCAGTCTGCACGCGGCCTGCCCTTACCAGACTCAGACTGCCCTAGCTATATAGCCTTTCGTCCGACTCTGAAGAAAGAACACCCAGCAGCAGCAGGCCCAGTCTCCCCCAAATTCCCACACAGGCTGCGAAGAAGTCGTTCAGGCACATTGACTCTTGGCATGCGGCCCTGCGGCCTCCCCAAACATCATCAAGTTCGGGGGGCATCTTGCATCTGTGGGTCACAACATCTTTAGAAGCCATGCTTCTCAAACTAAGTTGAGGTCCAATTACCAGTGGTGAGTGACACACAATCACGAGGTCGACTAGTCGCAGAGAAGAGGGAACACTCCCATCATCTGACTTCTGAATTTCTGCCTCTTGTTGGAGGCGTGCATAGAGGAACCTAAACACTTGATGAATAGAAAGCATGAGAGCACATCAATCATTGGCTCGGTCAGGCGCTGGTAATCATTGGCTCGGTCAGGCGCTGGCAACACTTCTTAGGAGACTTTGGGGTGGGAGGGGGGGGGGGGGGGGGGGTCTGTAAACTACCGGGTTCCTAACATTGCAAAGTCTGGCGAGGGTTCAAGTGAGCAGGTCAGGCTGCGCACAGCAAGGCACCCGTCCAACCCAACATGCGCACTTCACCCCAAAGCCAAGCTGAACCAGAACCACCTGTGTCACGTCAATCATCATAAGCTCCACCTCCTCCCTTAACGGCAGTAGGCAAACTCCTTGAACTCCGCAGGGCCATACCATAAATGTGCTGAAATTGATTCTGAAGAATTTATGGGGTTGCCCAGGAGCAACAAAACAGGCCCAGCGCCCCAATAAGGAAGTCGACCCTGTTCTAACAAAGAAGTGAAAATGATCTGCCACCAAGGCAAGCCCAGTAAACTTTAGGTAGCAAAAGCAGATGTAACAGAGGTAGCAAGAAGGAAGGTAAAGGGGCCTAACTTGCCGTAGGCCCAGTCGATCAATTGGGATACCTTAAACTGGATGCGCTTTAGTATCAATAGCCAGAGGTGGCCATGTAAAGTGGAATGTGAGAAGAACAAGGAAGATTAAAGGTGAGACACAAAGATGCATGTTGAGTTTAATTGAGTTGAGTAGAAGCTGGTCGACCAAGATGCACTGAGTTGCAGTCGGTGTCCGGGCTGCAGACAGATTATCTAGAACGGAACAAGGGTGGAAGACACACAAAAGGAACTGTGAGAGCTAAAAGAAATGCATGTGTCATTTTTGTACTTTTATGCAGGGTGATTGTACTTTATGCAAGTCTCCACTCTTGCATAATTGCACCGCTGCAGATTTATAATCTGGAAATATCAATGGGAAAAACATCGCCAGTGCTCTTTACTTTATCCATCAATAGTGGTGAAACATTGCATAGGCACCAGTTCTGCCTGTATTATCCGGTGACAGAAGGAGCAGGCAGGTTTAACTGCACCATGTAAAGGCAACTGCTGTGTCAGAAGAGTAAATGTAAACACTGTAAAATGTTCTTTCTCCAAGGCTTAACAAGGCAATACAATTGGCTGTCATGTATATTCTCGTAATTATATATGCTTTTACTCAATCTGAACCGCAGTACACAAGTCATTGTTAACTATTAAAGCAACCCCATTCTCCATGGATTACTGGCCACAGCCTTTCATAAACTCCAAATTAGATGGCTAAATTAGGTATTCTGACAGCTAGCCAAGTGTTGCCTGCATGCAGGACGCCACCTGAATACATAGCAGCTCTGAAAACTGATGTACCATTTTCTTGCATGCCAACTTAAAACTTTGTTTTCCACACAACTTAAAATCTGGTTGAAATTAGCCGATCTTTTTCCCCTAAAAAAAAAACGTAAAAGGCATGTTAACGTCCCAATTTTGACTTGAGAAGCCACATGCAGAATACATTGCAAACTGCAACATTAATTGTGGTATTCTCGAAAGTTAAACGAAAACTGCAATACAAAAAGAAAACCTGCAACTTCATGTACCCCTACTGCCAACCTCCATCTGTCAGGAAGGACCAATTTGAACACCTAATAGTGCCTATGTGTGACGTTTTGGAGACCGATGCAGACTAGAGTTTATTAGTCCCGATTAGGGGTCCGTTAATGGACGAGCCGATGGTACTATAGGTCAGGAGTTAAGTGTACTCTCAAGGGAGTGCCTAGGCTCCTGATGTGTTGCAAGCGATGCTGCAGCCTAGAAAAGGGGTCAGTGTACCAAAAGAACAAGGTCGAAAAGCAACAATGTAAATCCAGTAGTACAGAAGAGAGCAAGCATGAGGAATAAAGTATAAGCTCAGCAAAAAATTGAAGCAGAGAACTCTTAATAACAGTCAAATCCTTGTCAAAATGGAACAATGATTGTTCTTTTAGTCCAGATGAAGTATTCTGCAACAAACTGGCAACATTTTTCCAGTCTAAAGTCAACTCTATCAAAATGTCTCACCTTCCTCAAATACATTAAATGGAGGTGATGGCCCCACTTACATTCAGGAACCTGATTCACAGGATATCAGTCATTCACGGTACCCACAATTTGGAAGTTTTTCTCCTTTCACGAAGGAAAGAATAATCAGTTCCATCAACCTTATTTAATCCAGGGCTCCATAGGATCCCTGTCCACCACAGGTTCTTAGGCAAATCCCCCTATGTTGTTCCCGGCCCACTTATGAAACTGTTTATTGAAATACTGATGACAGTGCAATTTCCGAACATATGGAAAAAGGCACCTATTCTGCCACTGATTAGGAAACCTTCCCTGGACCCAACGAAGATGAAAAACTACAGGCCTATATCCCGCTTACCTTTCCCGGCCAAAATGCAAGACATTTTTTAATAAGGAGATGCTAGCTTTTCTGGATGCTAATTGGCTGCTCGATCATTCACAATATGGTTTTAGAGCAAATCCAGGGGTGTGGAATTTAATAAAATATCTACTTGTCCATGGGGCATGTTGCTTCATAAATCTATTTGTCCTGTAACAAAATCCACTTGTCGCTTTGGTGGCATGTAGTGCGGTGACAAATTATGGCAGCAGTCTCATTATAAGAGCTCTGATATAGCCTATCTGATTATGCCAGGGTTCATACCATAGTAGTGTTTGAATACTTGCAATCTCCTTATGTTGCCATGTTCCTGCAGATCTACTTACTGGGGCTGAAGGTAGTGGTAAGCAATAGTTCCAGGGTTAGAATGCCCTTTTGAGTCTGTGCTAACCTACTAACCTGCATGTTTTAAGGGTTTTCAACAACTCTTCTCTAATCTTTTCCCATACTGAGAAATGTTGGAAATTTACTCCCGACAATGGCATACTTAAACCTTCTTCCAGAGTTGGGAAAAAAGTGGTTGGAGGGAAAGTGAACTTGCAAACACTCAGATTTTCGCATGAGCAAATCTACACATGCACATTTGCTCATGCTAAAATGCAGTTCACAAATATTTTCTAGGAGTACTATTTCTTGTCCTACTTCTGTAAATTCTTGAGAATTGAGTAACAGACAGCAACAAGTGTAGTTGGGGGGGGGGTTGCGAGATCATCACTGTTCTCCCTACCTTGTGGTGCTCCCCAGGGGTTTTCCCTCAGCCCCACGTGGTTTAATATTTATGTTCGCTCCCTTATCAGACTCATTCAAAGCTACGGTTTAGCTATGTTATACACCGATGACACGCAGAGAGTGGTCTCTATCTTATCAGACGTAAATAAGGAGGCAAGAAACATCTATAATTGCATTTCCAAAGTGCCACTTTGGATGCAGAAATATTGTCTGAAACTGAATACAGACAAAACAGAGGTGCAGCTTTTTGGAAAGGAGACTATGTTTTGGAATGACTCATGGTGGCCGTCGAGCCTGGGTACACTACCAGCTCCAGTCCAGAAAGTTAGAAATCTGGGAGTCATTTTCAACACGGAATTCTCTTTCTCAGAGCAAATCAACTCTTACCTTTTATGGCTTTTTTGTGCTGAAAATTCCGAAAAAATGCTTTCCTTTTATTCCCCTTTACCTCCAGAAAACAGTTATAACAGCTCTTATGTTCGTCAAGCTGGACTACTGCAATGCTCTGTATTTAGGTGCCCAGAAATGTGCAGTAACGAAATTGCAGGTTTTGAGAAAAAGGATTGTTTTAAGGCTATGAGTATGGTCCACAAGGCCCTTCATCGGACTGGCCCAAAGTACTTACAGGATCGTTTCTTCTGGTACAAGCCAAGCAGGATCCTTAGATCCACCTCCTTATGCTTTGTTATCATTCCTAGATCTAGGGGGGGGGGGCCTTTTTCTATTTGTGCAGGAAATTGGTGAAGCAGCTGAAAACCTGGCTGTTAAACAAAGTTGTTGAATAAGCTGCTGCTAAAATCTGGTTGCGTCTTTACGACAACTTGCTCAGTTGTTCTTGCCATTTTTACAGGGGTACGACACTCACGGGTATGCGCGCGCATTATAAAATTAATTTCATTCATTTCATGGAGGGTGCGAGTGAAAAATATAAAATAAAAATGCACTTACATTTTTCAGCCGCCGGCCTCTCCTCCCGACTAGCCTGGAAGAAGCTGCAGGAAGCACCCCAGCACACATGCTCCCCTGAGCCAATCACAACACTGCAACGCAGCGTTGTGATTGGTCTGAGCGCCTAAGACCGGCGCTCAGATGGAGACAGTGAGCCTGTGCATATTCCCTACCAGGCTGTCCATTACAGGCTGGTGGGGAATATGCAAAGTGTGCATGACTACATTGTCGGACAAAATTGCCAGCCAAGCAGTCATGCGCACTTAAGTGTGCCCAAACCACTCCTCCTCCTTGAGCCACCAGCCCCGCCCACAACTAGCCCCACTGTAGCGAAAAATAAAATCATAATGTTATTCTCATTTTATTTTTCCCTTTTTCACTGCAGTGAGGCAACCCGCCTTAGCGGAGGAGCCGCCACTGAGATTATTGCTACCCTATCCTCTCTTCTTGTGCCTGCTATCACATCAATGTGTAATCAGTCTCTGACCCTAGCCACCATTCCATGGTTATGGAAAGCAGCACAAGTCACACTTATCCAGAAAAAACGTAATGCAGGACCCAGATAACCATCGACCCATTTCTCTCCTACCTCTGTTGGGCACAGTTCTGGAGTCCTACATCAACAAACTGCTCTCCTTTTTGGAAAACCATACCTTACTGGACACCTCTCACTCATGCTTCAGACCTTCCCACAGTACCAAAACAGTCCTACTAGCGGAAGTAGATACAATTAGGTTATCCCTGGATACCGGAAATCCCACCATGCTGGTCCTGCTTGACATGTCGGCAGCGTCTGATACAATCGCTCATTCCAGCTTGGCACAGCGTCTCTACCAGACAAGGTATTCAGTGCCCTCGAAAAATTCAAAGATTGCCTCAAAGATCGGGTCCAAACAGTTTCCAGTGGCATTGCCATTCCTAAACCGTTTCCTTGGAGGAGGGGGTCCCTCTGGGCTCCTCCATGAGCCCCACACTTTTCAACATTTATGTAGCCCCCTAAACCCAGTTAGTCAAGTCCTGCGGGTTAGAAATACTTTCTTACGCAGACTACACCCCGCTGGTCATCGCGTTTGGGCAGGCTATGGAGAACGTCAAACAACGGTTTGTCGCCTGTATAAGAAAATTGCCATCTGGATGTCCCTCAACTATTTCCAATTAAATGGGGACATAACATAGATCCTTCTGTTTGGCAGAGCTCAGCTCTACTGGATGGGTGACTGGTAGCCAGCTGAGCTTGGCTGTGCCCCTTTGCCCAGCAGAACAGCCAGGAATCTAGGTATGAGAAACCAGATTACCTCCACCTGCGGCACCTGCTTCAGCGTACTGCGCCTTCTTAGTAGAATCTTTCTGTAGCTTCCTTTCAGCTCCTGAAGACACTCACCCAGGCATTATTCATTAGCCGCCTGGATTATGTCACTGCCTCAATCCTCACATCGAGTGAATCCCTTTTTTCCAAAATGCAGGAGGTTCAAAACTCCCCGGACAATTTTAGCCCCAACGCTCAGAGCCCTTTATTGGCTCCCCATTAGAAAGAAAACACTGTTCAAATTGCTCTGCCTGAGCTACTAATCTTTGTCAGGCTTAGTCCCACAAGATCTACAGGACAGACTCACTCTATACCACCCTGACGAGAGCCCAAGATCTAAAAATCTACTTCCATGTCCTCTGCACTTTCTAACGTCAACATTTGGTAGACTGACATTCTCCTATCTTGACACTTGACAGGCTCCATGTGCTCATCCATGCATGCTCCAGTTTCTCTTGCTCTATAAAACACCTCAAACCCTTGTTGTTCTAATCGATTCCTCTTCCGCTACCTGCCGGTCACATCGCTGAGATATCCCTTCGGAGAAGAGTCATTGCGCTATACCAAGAACCAAATAACATACCTTAATGTTTGTACAAACTTGGGTATCTTAGAACAAAGCTCTGGACAGCATTTGATCAAGAGATACTGTACTTCCTGTCTCAGGCCTGCTTTCATATGTGTAGGTGAAAGAAATTTGATGGATTCCAAATAATTATTCCGATGAGAAAGATCAACTCCTTGTGCAAACTATTCCATACCAATAATCAGCTGACTAGCACAAGAGGCAAATATTAGAGGGCAAAAAGTAGAAAAGTGTTTTGTATGGTAGTGTTACCAGACCTCATCCCTAATTAAATCCTCCTTGCAAACCCTTCTTTTGTAAATACTAGAAATTGAAGCACTGCTACAGAGCTACATTCTCAATTATAAGCAAGAACACTATTTGTGGTCAGAGGACACTGGTCTCAATTCTGGAAAGAAAGTGGACAAAATGGTCTGTGGTATAATATGGGATGGACAATGCAAGTACAAACATAGCCATGGCACACCACACATGCTTTTGACATGGTGGGTGCGATTCCATCCAAATTTATTTTTTAATACTGCTAAGATTCAAAACCAGTGTTGCTAGGCGACATTGTATTTGAGTTTGTGGTTTTGCAATAGTTAGGAAGTCATGGATTGATTCCACACAAATGGAATAAATGAGAATAATTGATTACATCATGTTAGAAATGGGCTTTCTGGTTGGCTAGGGCATGCGCCTAAGCCAGGCAGAAACCACCACACTAGTCAGGGCAAGGGAGTTACACGCTGAAGATAACCCCTGCTCACCACCTTGGTAGCTTGGCACGAGCAGTCAGGCTTATCCCAGAGGCAATGTGTAAAGCGTTTGCGCAACACGCACACACACTAGGCACACCACAAAAGTAACTCCACACAAGCTTATATTAAAATAGCCTTTGTATTAGCCAAAACACATACGAATTCTAATCATAAAATGTACACTGTGCCAACTGGCACTAGGTAATATTTACAGGGGATTATATACACTTGACAGGGCCAATTGGGTCACTGTCAGAACCATCGCAAGCACAAGTAGTAGATGTAAAACACCACCAGTAACTACTGGCGAAATACTGTACTCAGAATCATCAAATTAGGCATAACATTACGCATAAATCTTATAGCAATATCTGTAGGCATATCATTAGGTTCTTGCGCCCTACCAACCCTGTGGCTCCCACCATGACCCCAGGCCAACTGGCCTTCCACTGGGGCCCAATGCCCCTTTGTCCAGAATATCAGGGCTCTGCTGTAGGACCTTCCACTGGCCCTCTGGCTGCTAATGCAGCAAACTCAAAGTGCGCACTGCACTGAGGCAGAGGTGTGTATCTCACTCCATCATGAACACCAGAATGAAAATGCCCCCGATCGGCACTCGTAGCGCCCAGCAGCAACTGACTTCAAAAAGAAATGCCCCCGTTTCTGCTGCCCCCAACCGATAGGTCAGCTGTGCAAACTTAGCCCAGGCACCACTGCACTCTGGGGCAGCCCCTCTCCGGGACTCCTAAATATCAAATGGCCCAAACGGTGCATCTGCCCACAACTGCGGCGCAGCTGGGAAGAACAGCCCTTTACTGGGCTCCTCCGGGTGCCTTCATGGGGCACCAACAATCCTCCAGACGCAGCCCCCACTCACCGGAACTCCTTCGGGGACTCCGGCGGTCTCACTGCAGCCGGGTAAAGGCACCAGCAAAGTGCCTCTGGAGATCCTCCTGCCACGGGACCACTGCTGACTTCTTCAGTCTCTCTGCCGGAGCCCACCAGGCCCCGGACGGTCTAGGCTGCACACGGGGCTCTCCTCTCCAAAACGGGAGCCCTGCGTGCATCGCGCTGCCTCTTCCTCTCTAGCCCCGCTGCAATTAGCAGCCTCCTTTTGTCGGCCCCGCCCAGAGTCAGGCAGCTTGCCCGGCTTCCTGGTCGCGTTGCAGCGGCTCTCTGTTTCGGGTCTGGCCGTGGTGGTGATTCCTCTTCCTCATAAGTGCTGGGTGGGCACCCACCATAAAATGTGCATAAATGCGGGGTGGGCTCCAGCTAAAGGAGCACAAACACGGGGTGGGCTCCCGCTATAAAATAAGCATAGATGCGGGGTAGGCTTCCGCAAAAAGACAGCAATGAGGGGGGGGGGGAATCCCCACATCGGGATTCCCTCGAAACAGGTCACAGCTCCGCGCTGCTAAGCTCCAGCACTCTTCCAGGAGCATAAATTCAGCGCTTACGAGGCGCTAAGAGCCCCAGCTCCAGCAAGCAAAGTTCTAGGGGCACATGACTGGGCCCAGGCAGGCCAGCTCACAGGGCCCTCCAGCAGGGAGGCAGTCCCTTGTGGTGGTTCCTCCTGGAGCCCAGTAGCAGCAGGTCCCCTCAGCACAAGGAACCACAAAGCACAACCTTTTCATGGGGTCACAGCCCTAATATTTATACTGACATTTTCTTGGTCTGCCCTGGCACAGGGCTTGGGGGGGGAACCAGTCCCAACTGGTTCTGGGGAGTGTGGAGCACTTTGTTGACAAGGCTCCTTTTCCCCTTTGTTAGGTGGGGGCTCGTCATCAGGCGCACCACAGGGGGGCAGAGCCAGCATTCACATAGGCAGGCACAGACCTATTCAGGGTCAGTGGACTACTCCACCCACTACTCCAAATGCAGATGTCCCATTCGGCCTAGTGCCGACTCACCCTGCCCTCCCTGGAGCCACACACTCCTCACCAGCCCCTGTCACTCTAAAGCCAGACATGCAATCCACATCAGGCAGGCAGACACATAGCAAACAAATGCCAAATTCTAAAAGTGGCATTTTGTAAAATAGTGATAATAAGTCTGCGCACACCATTGCGTAGCATTTATTATTACTATTCCAACCATACTAAACTTGACCACGCTGCTTCTCTCACATCAGGAATTACCACTGAAACACTTAACAGGGAACCCCCAATTCATTCCTATGGGAGGGCAGCCTCACAGTAGTGAGAAACCAAATTGCTGTCCTATCTTTTACCTACAATACACCCTGCCCATAGGGCTAGCTAGGGCCTACCTTAGGGGTGACTGACATGTAGTAAAGAGGGGGGTCACAGACATGGCACACACTTTAGGTGCCACGTCACAGTGGCAGTAACACTCATGCACAGGCCCTGCAACAGCAGAGGCCTGAGATAGGTTTGAAAGGCTACTCTGGTGGGTGGCGCTATCAGCGCTGCAAGCCCACCAGTAGCATTTAATTTACCAGCCCTGGATATATGAAATACCACAAGGGACTGACAGGTAAATTAAATTTGCCAAACAGGTGTAGACCAATCTTTACCATATTTAACACAGAGAGCACATGCACTTTACACTGGACAGCAGTGCTAAAGTGCCCAGAGTCCTAAAACCACCAACACCATGTCAGAAAAAAGGTTAGGAGGAAGGCAAAAAGTTCAGGGATGACCCCGCAATAAGGGCCAAGTCTAACACATCAACTAAGCAACAATACAAACGCTGACAGAAGAACAAAAGAAAAATTAGAAGCTAGGGCGGAAATTATGAATGTTGTAATAGAAATGCAAATAGGTACAAATGCTAAGTAGGGACGGTACCCTTATAGATATGTCCAAACGATTGCCAGCACCATGGTAAACAAGCTTATGGAAGGCAGTGAAGAAGCAAGATTGGCGATTTGTTTACTCTTTATGAGGGAAATATTGCAGATATTGATCACTAAACCAGTGAGGGACCCTGCAGAGATATCATCTTACAGATCATGAAATGCTAAAGTCAGTTTTTTAAATATTTAGCTAAATTTAACAAACAAGGACACAACATTGAATATTCTTATGCAGCAAGATCAACGTGAATTTATACGGAGCAGAAATACTATACAAAATATTGGGATGACAAGAGCATGTACAACATTGCCAATTGCTGTCTGAGAGGTGTGGACAAAATGTATCCTCTCCCCCTTACTGACACAATGGAGAAGATTCTGAGCTTATTGTGAGGGGGTAATTAATAGAATACCTTTATTCAACATTGAGAAAACACAGGCGGGGAGGCTTCAGGCAAGATAGTCAACAAACAGATGGGAAGGGGAAGATAGCCTGCACTCCGGGGAAAATGATTTCCAGAAACACCAGATTAAAATTGGTATAATTCAATTATTTACAATATTTTACAGTATTTTGTGATTCAGAGGTTAAGCACTTAGATCACTGAATCTGAAGTCCAGGCATTAGACCAGAGCAGATTCTGGTTGAAACCATCTTGAAAGCTCATATTCCAACTTCCAGAAAAATACTGGTATCCTTTATATGGGTATTACAGATTTCTACTTAAAATTTGTGAATGGCTATGCTAGAACCTTTGAGAATTTGAAGGAAAATACAAAATGTTCTTTGGGCCAATAGCAGGATGTTGCATTTCAACTTCTTAAGCATAAGACCATTCATGTCCTTTTCCTGAAGTCCTTTGTGGTAGACGAAGAATATATTGTTACTGTGAATGCTTGTAACACTGGAATTAGAGTTTTAGCTCAACGCCATGAAAGTAATGAATGTTTTGCAACCTACATAACTTTGGGCAGAGATGTTATTCTGTGATTGAGAAGGAATTATTGCTTGTCCGTGAGCTACATAACATTATAGAACAAATATGGGAAACTAAAATTAGTCTTCAAACTAACAATAAACCTCTGGTTAATGTATTACCTGCATTGGAGAGGGGGGGGGGAGCTTAGCAGCACAGAACTGCAAGACTGGTTACAAAACTTCAAGCTTTTCATTTCTCAGATGAATATATTTCAGAGAAGACCAATGCACACACTGACTGCAAGTCTCTCACCCGTTTAATGAACCCCTTTAACAGTGAGGAGTTTTTAGTGTGAAGTAAAGTATATATTTGAAGCGATTGTATGTCTGAAAAATGCATGCCTTTACCACGCATGCCATTACTCCACGGTCTTTACAACGAATTAGTCTTTACCACACATCGTTACAACGACATGCCTTAGGGAAAGCGCTGGACTTGCAGCAGTAAAATGTTCTATTCCAACTCCAGTCTAAACAGTGAGGAAAGTACAGGACTTTAAAGTCCAACGCCGTTTTCCCTAAGGCATGCTGTTACAATGAATGCATCTTTACCACACATTTCATTACAACGGCTCAGCTGTGATTGCAGCGCGTGTTTGGGCTGTCGTGGTAAAGTCTGTTTCCCATTTGAAGATTTAGGGAATGGGTTAGGTTCTGGGGTGAAGGGGGAAATTGTAGAGGAAGAAAAATGGCTTTGGGTGCTGACTGACATGTGTGCTCCATTATCTTAAGGAGGGTGTGCTAGAGGAAAGTTATTGCCAAGGCGAACTGAAATATTTTTCAAAATCCAATGAGCACTTGATTTTGAAGAGGGATTCTGATGAGGGGTAACAAGGAGGCATACTACTGAGCAGAGTCATGCATTCATCTTGGCACGTCTGTGGGTTAGAGCAGAGTTACTGAAATCAGGGGTAGACAGTGCCATCTGGTCGGATCTTGTGGAATTTACTGAAGTACTGATCGGTGCTGAGAGAATAAAGATTAGCAGTGTGTGCAATGTCAAAAGAATTACTATTTGTGAAGATATTAGAGAATAGAGGTTTATTTTAAGGTGCTCAACACTCCTTAAAGGTTTCACCTGCAATTATGGGTTCTGTTCCGCTGCTCACCCAGTGGCATGTGACGCAGTATGGTTTACTGTCACTTTTTACCTTCTCACAGGACAAGCAACTTTTATTCATTCAGCTTTATTAGCCGTAAAAAAGGTGCCAAACGGTGGCTGAGAGGGGGCGAGCTGAAGCACAACAGGGGTCCTACACAATACAATGGTCACCCTGAAGAATGTGGACACCAACCAATAAATCGTCCAGAACGTTTGAATGAAGGCCATGCCGGGGGCTTGTGCTAAAAACATGGCTTTTGAGATTTAGTTCTGCCATTAAACTTTATTCTAAGAGCTCTCATATTGTTAGAATATTGGCCAGTGTATGATTTGCAGAGGATTAAACAAACAGGGGGATATGTACAAGGAAGTGGCGGAGCGCGGCTTCAGCCTACTTGGCTTAACGGCGCTTCGCCACTTTTGAAACGCATATTTACAAGAATGTGGTGCAGCCTTGCATTTCCCCGTGTGATGGCACAAAGTTTAGCAACTTAGTACCAACGCAGGCACCCTTGCACTATCTCTGCGAGCAGGGGAGGATTGATTATGTGTAGAAAGGTGTCCCTTCCTGCACATAAACAATCCATAAATTGTCATTCTGTAACGTTCATGTGTGCTGCTTCATGCAGCACACATTAAACTGACAAAGTGGCATTTTTATAAAGGTTTATGTACAAGAAGGGACACCTTCCTGTACATGAACAAACCCTGGTATTTTGCTTTTTCCATGTGTATTGCACAAGGTAGCACACATGGAAAAGGCAAAAACGAGGAGAAATAATGCATTACTCCTTGTTTCACCAACTTAAGACCAGGATTTACCTGATCTTAATTTTGGCGCTGCCTCCCATGTACGCCACCCTTGTACATAGGGGGCAGCGTCAAAATGAATGAGTGTTGCGGTGGAACACCCATTACAACACCCACTGCCCACCCCTTTCACTCTAACCATAGCGTGAAAGGGGTCTTATGCACAAGGCAGCATTAAGCCACGCAAAGTGGTTTAACGGTGGCTGGTATATAAGGCGCAGCTTCTATCGTCACCACGTCGGTTCAAGTAACGTTGTGGTGGTGATAGGGGCTCGTACATATGCCCCAGTTTCTTCAAAATGTAGATGAAAAACTACAGCACACTGGTACTCTTTTACCCCCGAAAAGACTATACCTTTTACCCCAATTGCATGGTGGTGAATATGCCATGAGACTGGGAACTGTATCATCAAACAACCCCCCCCCCCCCACACACACACACACACACACGGGTAATATCCAGCCCGTTTGTTAACCACACCTGCTGGTAATGTTTACATTGATTCCAAATACTCTCAACCTAGCCAAAAGGTAGCAGAGGCATATATTCATAAAGTGACTGCACAAGAGCATACAATTTGCAGGCTAGATTAAACGCCATGCTACTGGTTCCAATTCTAACTATCCCACAACTGGGGGTGACAGTGCTTATAATGGTAAGTTTAATTTGAGCACAGCTGCACTGCCCAGCTTTAGAATACAGAGGTTAGTCACAGAACATTTGGGTAACGGAGATCGGATACGGAGAATCGTAGTTCCAAGTCACCAATTGTCTGCCAACTCCAGCAAACATCCCACCTGGTCAATCACTTACTTTTTCATTGAACTCACTACCTTTTCTTTGGGCCCTATAACAGTAGGCAGTAAGAGCTGTAGATACTTACATTTTCATTAGTGTATTGAAGTTAAAATTATTTCACTCAATTTGGATACAAGAGTTGCTCATTCTTTAAATTTGCCTTAAGAAAGTTCCAATAGCTGCATTGAATACTTACAGCCGTTAAAAAAATGCAAAAAGGAGCACACCTGATCTTACTGGCGTAAGGTATTCTTCGACGGGCCTTCGACCACGTCTGTGGTGAAGGACGAGGTTTTCCCAGATAAGGGAGAAACCGAACACATGATCGAGAGAAAATGTGGTTTCGGAAGAACGGCAGTTAGACAACTTCTGATCGAGAAGACCGCGGCGGCGTTTAAGAATTTAGGTAAGATTTAGATTCTCTGTACGAGAGTAAAACGAAATGTATGCGCTTTACGAGGGAACTGCCTCTGTGTCTGCTGTGTGTTGTTTCTCTATAGTCTGTAACGTGTAAATAAGGGCCTGCCATGCAAGAATATGCGTAGAAAAAGTCCGTCCATATTTGCGAATGTCACTCTACGGGGCAGTATGAAATATGGTGACCACCTACCCGTACTTACATATTCCTTACTTCAGCCTTATGTCCGTCGTTCGTTGCTCATCTTTAAATGTACGTCATGTTGTCCGTAATTTAGTACTTCCGGGTCACATTACAACCAATCAACGGCTAAAGTATCTAGAAGTCGCGATGTCCGGAGCGGACGCTATAGGCTAATGTGTGGGATTGGGGCGCACCCCAGCCAATCCCAGTGCGCCTACAGAATTCTTAAACGCTGATTAGCTGATGAGTCCCCATGTGTCTTTGCCTGAGCTGAGCCTTGCTGTTTACGGTCGGCGGTTGAATGAGCGATGACCTGCGTTTCGCTGAAGCTCCACCGGAGTGGTTAGTTTACGTGGGCGGTGACAACTTGTATCGGGTACGCAAGACTAGACTGCTGCCTTTTATTTGTATCTTCTTTTGTGTAGGAGTGAGGGAGATAAAACAGCGAGGGAGCTTAAGAGTGTTGCTTCTTGTCACGGTCTGTCCCACAACTTCAAGTTTTTAGCTTTTCAAAGTCAAACTTTTACATGTTTTTAGTTTTCTGGCAGTTTTACCGAGACTCAAAACTGGTTTCCCAGTTCCAAAGTCGGTAGCTTTGGCCATAATTTGACACTTCCATTTCTTAAAAGAGATTGGGGAAGTCACCAAAGGTTCAAACCTGCCTCTAGGCAGATGCCTTGCTACTTGAGCCACATGCCTTGGTTTGGCTCGGCGTCCTCTTGATTCCCCGAGCCTGCCTTCTGCCTCCCTTTCGTGCGCTGTCATATCTTTCTTCTGTAATTAGCAGAAGAGGGACTGACCAGCGGGTGGGGAGCTGCTTTCTAAACTTACATAATCAAAATTGAAAAAGTCCTTGGTGTTGCCATGCCTTCCCCTGCTTCATAAAAGGGCTGTAGTGAATGATGCGAGAGTGGAAAAATGTAGAGGAGGAAGGAAAGTTTTCACCACGATTGCCTTTCATCTTTTCCGTGTGAGACAGTGGAGCTGGACGTCTGCATTACCTCCTCGTCCTGTCTTCCACGAAGGCTGTCAAGGTTGGCAATTTAATGGCAGGGCTTTCCTCTCATGGTCTGGTCCTGTCAGATGACGCCCTTCCTTCGGACGCTGTGAATAAGCGTGTTTCGGGGGGCAGTGAAGCGTTCTTATGCTGCTTCTAATTTTTCTGTCAGGGCGACGGCCTATTCAAATTACGTGGTCCAGTCCCTCCTCAAAGATTTTCAGGCCCTGTCCTCTCTTTTGCAGAAAGGGGAGGATGCTACCTCTCTCTTGACCCTCATGGAGTTGCAAGGGCGTTACTTGTCTGATCTTTCGTTTGATAATTTGAGCGCTGCTTCTGGTGCTTCGATTGCTGCACAGCGTCATATCTGGATCCGTTCCTGGAAGGCTGAGTCTTCTCAGAAGGCGGTCCTGCTTAAGCTGCCCTTTGTGGGTTCCAAGATGTTCGGTCCTCAGCTGAAGGAGATGGTGAAACAGTTGGAGGAGAATCGCAAACTGGTGGCTCTGGCCCGCCCTCCTACTCGGGGGCATGGTTTTGGCTACCGGCGTGCCTTTGGGCCTTCGGCTCTGGGTGCGTCGCAGCCCTTTCGTGGCAGGAGTCGTGGACGGGGGGCCCCTGGAGGTACCAAGCCCTGGGCATCTGCCAGTGTTGCTGCCCGTGCTTCTTTCTCTTCACAATCACTGGCTGCCTTTGCCCTTTGGGGGTCACCTTCACTCTTTCCTGCTTCCGTGGTTGTCAGTTCCGGAAGACTGGGAGATTCAGACCGTGTCTGAGGGTTATCTGATCAAATTCTCCTCTCCTCCCCCTCCGTTCTTCCTGGTGACTCCACTGCCCCGTGTTCCTCTGCGGCGTGTGGCCTTGCTGGAAGGTGTGCGCCTTCTGTTGGAGAAGGCGGCTATTGTGGAGGTTCCTGCCAGGAAAAGGGCGAGGGTTGTTATTCGATCCTCTTTCTGGTCTCCAAGAAGGATACTTCGGATCTGCATCCTGTCTTGGATTAGAAACGTGTCCATCATCGTCCATTCAAAATGGTGACTCTGTTGTCCATCCTGCATCTGGTGCTTCCTGGGAGCTTCCTGCCATCCCTGGATCTGATGGATGCTTATCTACACGTCCCGATCTGTGCAGAGGATCAGAAGTTTCTCCGATTTGCAGTGGGTTCCCGGCACTTCCAATTCAGGGTGCTGCCATTCGGCCTTTCATCGGTGCCAAGAGTTTTCACGAAGCTCTTGGCCCCACTGATGGGTATTCTTCATTCCTGTGGTCTGCAAGTTTTTTAATATCTCGATGATTGGTTGATTGTTTCTCCTTCTTTTTCTCAGGCTCTGTCAGATGTGGACCAGGTGTGTCATCTGCTGGGGTCCTTTGGGTTCCTCATCAATCACCGGAAGTCCTCCCTGGTGCCCTCCCAGACACTGAAGTTCCTGGGGGCTCTCTTCCGCATGGATATCGGGATGGTGTTCCTCTCCCAGGAGTGCCA
The DNA here is from genome assembly GCF_964204655.1 of Triturus cristatus. Classification (NCBI taxonomy): domain Eukaryota; kingdom Metazoa; phylum Chordata; class Amphibia; order Caudata; family Salamandridae; genus Triturus; species Triturus cristatus. The sequence goes on from NC_140583.1 coordinate 242,125,940, forward strand.
ATTGACTTTGTTTCGTCACCGTTCATGGGTTCTGCCCCAGTCTCAGGTGTCCGCCCATCTCTGGTTGAGAAGTCAAGGGGACATGGCATCCATGTTGCATCTCCTTCAACTTGGGCCAGGCTGCATTTGTATCCCCTCTTGCATCATGTCCTGTCACATTGGGATCCTGCCTCCCTCAACTACGAGGCCTTGATTCCCGTCTCTCCTGGGATTCAGATGGATCTCCAGTGATGGTTGTCCCCTCTGTCTCTCTCCCGGGGGTTCAATCTTCTTCCTCCTCTGCATGTGGTTGTGTTGTCCACGGATGCCAGTGCGGTGGGTTGGGGGGCTGTGTTGGGTGCCTCCAAGGCTCAGGGTCGGTGGTCCCGTTTCGAGTCTCTCCAGTCCTCGAACTGGAAGGAGTTGAGGGCAGTCTTGTTGGCTCTTCAGTGGTTTGTTCCTTTCCTTCTGGGCCGTACGGTCTAGGTGCAGACCGACAACCAAGTTGTTCGGGCTTATGTCAACCGTCAAGGGGGCATGTGCCGGTCTCTGTTTCTCCTTTCCAGGGTGATCGGTCTGTGGGCGGAGCGGAACCTCTTGTCTCTGACGGCGGTCTATCTTCCGGGGAAGGAGAAGGGGCCTGCAGACTCTTTGAGCAGGGTGTTCCCCCTCCTCGGTGACTGTGTCTGTCCCCGGATCTGTTCAATCTGATTGTCCTCCGGTTCCACTGTCCGTGGTTGGATCTTTTTGCCTCTGAGGATTCTGCACTCCTTCCTCGGTTTTGCAGCCTTGTGCCCTCCAGACTGGCTTGGGCGATCAACGCTTTCTCCGTCCCTTGGTCGCTGGGGCTTCTGTTTGCCTTCCCTCCATTTGCTCTTATTTCACGGGTCCTCCGGAAGATTCAGTTGGACCGTGCGGAGGTTCTTCTGGTGGTGCCGGAATGGTCTTGTCAATCTTGGTTTCCCCTGCTTCTGACCTTGTCTGTGTGCCCCCATTGGAGGCTTCCCCTCTGTGGGCTCCTCTTCTCAGGGTTGCCTCCCTGCGCCGCCTCCAGCTGGGTGTTTGGCACTTGAAAGGTTGAGTTTGTTGGGTCAGGGTTGCTCGGTTGAGGTTGCCCAGTGCCTTCAGTTGTCTCGGCGCCCTTCCACCTTGAGGTCCTATGACCGCCATTGGAAGAATTTGTCTTCCTGGTGTCTTGGGAAGGCTCTCTTCTTCCTGCTGTGAGGGTGTTGGACTTATTACGGGATGGGTTTGTCTTGGGACTCGCTGTTTCGTCCCTCCGTGCACAGTGGGCTGCCATTCTTGCTTTTCGGGGTTCCTCTGTGTCCTCTGTCGCCCCTTTGGTGACTCGCCTTTTGCAGAGCTTTTTGATTCAGCGTCCTGTGTCTCACTCGCCTGTTCCTGCCTGGGATCTTCCCCTTGTTCTTCAGGCCTTGACGGGTCCCCCCTTCGAGCCTTTGGTCTCGGTGGACCTCAAATTCCTTTCTGCCAAGGTTCTTTTCCTGGTGGCCATTATTGAGGGGCGGTGAGATTGGTGCCTTGATGGCTCCGCCTCCTTTTTTGCATAAACAAGGTCCTTCTCTGTCCCAGTCAGTTTTTTCTGCCCAAGGTGTTGTCCTCTTTCCACTGTCGGGGATATTGTTCTCCCTGTTTTCTTTCCGCATCCTGTATCCCCGGAGGAGTTGGTCCTCTATTCTTTGGATGTGCTGAGGGCTCTCCGCATTTACTTGGATCGGACCTCTGGTTTCCGTATGGTTGATTCGTTGTTTTGTCACCTACGGCATGTCGGGGCGGGGTCTTCATCCTTCTTTGTCCACCTTGACTCGTTGGGTCAAGGGTGCTGTGGTTTCGGCATACGAGGTGGCCCGCTGTTCTCTCCCGTCTTCAGTGCGGGGTCGTTCCACCAGGGGCGTTTCCTCCTCCTTGGCCATGTTTAAAGGGGCTCCTTGCGAGACATTTGTAATGCTGCCACGTGGGCTTCTCCCCATACATTTGTTTCCCATTATCGTCCGCATTTGAGGATGGCGGCCTCGGCTGCCTTTGGCTCACATGTGTTGTCTGCTGTACATGGTTTGTAATTTGTACTGTTTTCTGTCCATTAAATGGACCTGTTTATCACACTTTTTGGGTCTGTTTTCTTACAATCACTGTGTGCTTGGGTATGGGCTCATTTGTAAGGAATGGGACGGGAAGACAGGACGAGGAGGTAATGCCCGGTTACTCACCGGTAATATTCATTACTCCGAGCCCTGGTCTTCCTGTCCCATTTTTGATCCCTTCCCTCCCTCCCTGTCTTGGGTTTTTTGGGTGATTGTCTGTTTTCGTTCTGGGTTTTCTTTGGTATTCTCAGGATGTTGCGGTGGCGCACTTTCCCTTTTATGGTCACCTGATGGTGGCCCCATATTGAGGGAGGTGCGAAAAGCTCAGCTAGGTGGTAAGTTTCTGTGGAGCAGACTAGCTGCTCACTTGTAAGGAATGGGACGGGAAGACCAGGACTCGGAGTAATGAATATTACCGGTGAGTAACCGGGCAGCAACATACACGAGGCAATCTAGAACCAACACAACACCGCCTTTAAGCGTGCAGGCTCCGGGATATTTGCCTGGCTGGGTACCCTGTTGATACCCTTTAATGTATTGGTTGGCATGGTGGTTCCAAGCAACGTGATCAGGACACCAATCGAAGATGAATGATGCATGCTGCCGAGCCTCACTACTTCTCTGTACTTCCACATGCAAGGCTCGAGAGTTACTGCACATAACTCGATATTCTGCACAGTCCAAGGACTGAGCCAGCCAAGCAGCGGCAACTTTCGCTTTCCAGAGCCTAGAAGCTCAACTTGTGTGAAGGGCAACCCGCCATGCTGCTGGTGGTGCTCTGCAGGACATTTTGTGTATGAAAGAAAAGCTTGCCTTGCTGCTGCCTGTATTTCACCTCTGCAGAGGAAGGAGGGGCCTGACCAGTGCCTTTTTAGGTCTCGCCTAGGCATCGCTTGTGCTGTCTCTTTGAGACATGCTTTATTCAGGATATGGGCATAAAACGCCGCCCACTTTCTGCCCATCTGTTTATTTGGCTCCTGTCCCTGTCCTTTATAAGTGGTGGCTTGTCATTGGTCAATAGGGTTAGTAGTCCCTCCTTAGTACCATCTTGTCTTTTCTTGTAACCTCCCATGAAGACACCACTGTTACATGTTGTTAGAAATGGGATTTCTGGTTGGCTAGGGCATTTGCCTAAGCCAGGCAGAAACCACCACTCTAGTCCGGGCAAGGGAGTTGCACGCTGAAGATAACCCCTGCTCACCCCTTGGTAGCTAGGCAAAGCAGTCGGGCTTATCCCAGAGGCAATGTGTAAAGCGTTTACACAACACACTCGCACAGCAGCGACACACTAGGCACACCACAAAAGAAACTCCACACAAGGTTATGTAAAAATAGCCTTTGTATTATCCATAAAACACATTAGAACATAATCACGTATATACACTGTGCCACCTGGCACTTAGTATGACTTTACAGCGAATATATACACTACAGGGCCAATCGGGCTACTGTCAGAACCCTCATAATTCACAGTTAGTTAAGACAACCAGTAACTACTGGAAATAGTGCACTTAGCATAAACACATTAGGCATACATCTTAATCATGAGTGCACCCTAGTAAAAAGCATTAGGCGTAAACCCCATCATTAGTGCACCGTAATCACTGATAAGGTGCACACATCACCTAATTGTCTTATGTCCAACCAAAACATAGGGGCGAACATCAGGCACTCTGGCCTTATCCTCCGGGGCCAGTCCTGGGCTTCCCCGCACAATGCCCCTTTCCAAAAGTCAGGGCTCTCCCAACTGCGTGTCCCTTCTGCAGACTTGAGGCTTCCAACGAGCCCCCTAGCTGCAGATGCAGTAAAACAATGCCCCCTACAGGTATGCAACAAGACCCTGACCTGCAGAAATGGGCACAACGTCGGGCGACGTCCCCCCACCCCCCTTTGCGGGAGGCCCTCCCAGGTACCACTGATCTGAGAGACTGTCTGCAGCGGGTGGCCCGCCTCTCCCTCTATGAGGCGGGGGGAGGTGGGACGTTGTGGAATGGAGCCAGCGAGGCTACTGTAAAACACAAGCAATAGGGCTCCTCAACGGGGGGTTTCCCGGTCTCTTGCTGGCGAGCGGACCCTCCTCTGGACTGCACCAGGGGGCTGCAAGGCTCTGACTTGATGTCCTTCATGGGACTCCGCCCACAACCAGGCACAGCTCCTGCCTGGCTTCCTCTCCCGGGGTAAGGTCCGTCCACAGTCAGGCTAGCTTGGCCTGACTTCATGTTACTACGAAGCGAAATCTCCGTCGATTTCGTCTCCGCTCTGCGCTGCCACAACGTTAAGCCTCACAAAGGGGAGAGTGCCCACAACACTTCCATTGGGAACCTTCGGCGCCCCCCCCCCACCCCAGCTGAGAGGAGGCCTCAAAGCTGGATTTCCTCCTTGCAGGGGGCCTCACCCACAACCAGGCAGCAGCCGCCTGGCTTCCCGCTCTGCGGCTTCCTTCCCTTCTTACAGGGCACTTGCTCATGAGCGCAAAGAAAACAACGAAGGGCTCCGCATGCATTGTCTGGAAATTACCAGGAGCAATATTCAAAAGTGGAGCGTCCTACCAGCATCCAGAGCACTTCACCTCGCGCTGTGGGTCCCAGGTACAAGTACAAGTAGAGGGCTCACCCTGCGCTTGCCTTTTCAGCAGGGGAGGCTCTTCACACCCAGTGTCTCCCACAACGAGACACTACCAGGGGCAGACAGCGCCCCTCTCACAAAATTGGCAAAGGGCAAGGCTAGTCCCAGACAGGCCAGCTCACAGAGCCCTCCAGCAGAGGGGCAGTCCTCCGTGGCTGTTCCTCCTGGCGCCTATCAGTCCTCCAGCAAGCACCAGTTCAGTAAGCACAGCACATGGGGTCACATCCCCCAGTATTTATATGCCAAGTGTCTTTTTTCTTCCCCCTGGCACAGGGCTCTGTGCCCAGTCCAAACCAGTTCGGAGGGGTGCGCCTATCAGTCCTCCAGCAAGCACCAGTTCAGTAAGCACAACACATCGGGTCACATCCCCCAGTATTTATATGCCAAGTGTCTTTTTTCTTCCCCCTGGCACAGGGCTCTGTGCCCAGTCCAAACCAGTTCGGAGGGGTACTTATTTACATCTTTTCAATTGCACAAACACCTTTATTGTTAGTGTAGGCTCTGGCCCCAGACACACCACAGGGGGGCGGAGCCAGCATTGTGAAAGGCAGGCACAGTCCTAGTCCAGTTCAGGTGCTACTACTCCAAATACAGATCAGGCCTATTCAGCCTAGCGCTGATTCACCCAGGTCCTCTGGAGCCACTGCACCTCCCCAGCCCCTGCCATCCAGAGCCAGACATGCAATACAGAACAGGCAGGCACAAAGACACATAGCACACAGAAACGCCCACTTCTAAAAGTGGCATTTCTAAAATAGTGACATAAGCCTGCGATCACCATTACTCAGCATTTATCACCACTATTCCAAACATACCATACTTGATCACGCCACCCCTCTCATATCAGGAATTACCACTTAAACACATTACCGGGAATCCTCAATGCATTGCTATGAGATGGCAGCCTCACAGCAGTGAGAAACCAAATAGGCTTTTTGGCAATACCAGGACATGCCACACAGTTAAGGTCCATGTCCTACCTTTTGACCTACACCACACCCTGCCCATAGGGCTAGATAGGGCCTACCTTAGGGGTGACTGATACGTAGTAAAAGGGGAGTCACAGACGTGGCAACTACTTTATGTGCCATGTCACAGCGGCAGTAAACTGCCAGAGCAGGCCCTTTAATGGCAGAGGCCTGAGACAGGTTTGAAAGGCTACTTTGGTGGGTGGCACAAGCAGCGCTGCAAGCCCACCAGTAGCATGTAGTTTACTGGCCCAGGGTATATGAGATGCCACTTTACAAGGGACTGATGGGCAAATTAAATACGCCATACAGGTGTAGACCAATCTTACCAAGTTTACCATAGAGAGCACATGCACTTTAACACTGAGCAGCAGTAATAAAGTTCCCAGAGTCCTAAAATCACCAACATGAGGTCAGAAAAAATACCAGGAAGAGGGCAAAACGTTCTGGGATGACCCTGCTGAAAGGGCCAGGTCCAACTCATATGTTGTTACTTCCTATGTTTTAATTACAGCCTCAACACACTATTTTCTTAAAGTGCTTCAAGCAGGACACACACTTGGTCCTAAGCAAGGCTTGCAGTGGTTACTTTACTTACTTTCACATCTCACATTTATATGACCCCTTATTTCCCTTCATCAGCTCCACACAAAGTACAACCTAATCCAGAATATATAATAATAGCTTTTTTGTCACATTTCAAAGCTACGAATTGTATATATTGGACATAGCTATTTGAATGTACTTGTGGTACTGTCTTGCATGCAATGCATTACGGGTAGGGTGGATTTACCATATCTTCTGCAGGGTGCAGTACAATATGTGACCAAAAGAGGTCATGGGGCCTCTTTTGGTCAATGGTACTGCACCCTGCAACATGGTTAGGTAAAAAACATTGGCATTTATAATGCCGATAACTCCAACTTTGCAGGGCGCAGTACCATATGTGGCCACAATTTTGGCCTTTATAATACCAAGAACTCCAACAAATGCGAGACCGATTGCATTTCCAATGCGGTAGGTCTTGCATTTGTTAAAGTTAGAGCTGTTGGCGTTTCAAATGACAAAGGGGGATATTCTCAAGAACGTGTGATGACCATCGCAAATTTAGCTTAACGCAACTTTGCATGTCGCAGTGTAACGCGGGAAAACAACGCCCAGTTAATGTAGTATTCTCAACCTGGCGACACCATGCGATAGTCACACGATAACTCGTCAAATGACCGCGTTAAACACAATGCGATGCCGCAAAAATGCAAAAACACGAATGCCAAAAAGGTTGCGATGAGGCCAACGCCATACACAAATCAGCGATAACCAGCAACAGGCAATCCCCAAGCATCATGCGGGAAAATGCGCCATAAAAGCACCACAAAAAAAGGGAGAAAAAATAAACTGCGTGGCACCATGGGTGCTCCCGGACCAAGTGCAGAGGCCAACGCAAACCCCACAAGCAAGTAACCTCGTGGTCGGGGAAGGCCAAGGAGAAGAGGAAGATGCAGACAAGGTGCAGTCCGCAGGCAAACCTGATCACTTTCACAGAGGTGACAGAACACCACCATCCACTGAACGTCAACATGACAAACGTGAATGCAGTCGGAGTGTCGAGGAGGCCTATGGAGGAGGACAAGAGGCACTGGCACGATGTGAAAAGCCAAACCAAGTACAAACCCACTTCCAACAGGAAGGCAGCAACGGCAACAGGTGGTGGGAGTCTGGACACTGCTCAATAGGAACTGACACAACATCAATTGGGTGAGTAACGACCAGGGACTGGGGGCACGGGGGGAGATGGGCACAATGGAACACATGCACAATCATGTGCAGCACACTGCACAAACACAATGACCCTGGATCATGTCCCTGATCCCCGTGGCACACTGCAGCACACACATATAGCAATAACCGCACATATGACGACAATGTGGTGCAAAGTGCAACACCGACACTGCAGAACAGAGGACACAACTGGGTCCGCACAGGCGCAGAAACAGGCCAATCACATGTTACATAGCAGGAAACTACGAGATGGCAACTTACGTGTACAATCTCACCTACGTCATGTAGTCCAAATGTCCACTGGCCCGCATCAAATATACTGCACCTCCCAAACAGTCACAATGTACATCATCATACAATCTGCATGTAAACCAGAACAATGCGCCAACACACATGTCAACACAATGTCAACATGCATCTCCCCTTCACATTGCAGAAGGACAAACAACACCTCCAGCAGAGCAGACCAGACTACACATCAGTGATGCTAGAGAGGACCACCACACCTTCGACACCGACGCCCTTCAACAGCCCATGGACATCTTAGGCGACCTACCCCCAGGAGCAGTGCAGCCAAGCCACATAGAGGAGACACCAACCCCTGCACAGACCACACAGTAGGAAGCACTCGCCTCCACGTCTGGCTCCCAACACTCCACCTCGGTACACACCGTGTTCCAACGCCAGGTGTCAGAATGCCAAAAGGAGGTGGCCGAACAAGTGCGGGTGGGGTCAGAGCGCATGGAAGCCGAACTAGATCACACACGTGGGTGTTCAAGTCCCACCAGGGACCACCTACACCCCACAAAGGAGACCCACACCTCGACAGAGACACATGCATACTTCCTGCAATGAACCACGCCCAGAGCCCAGGAATCATCATTCACACCCCCACGCTGGACCTCCGTACGATGGCCCAGTCCACTCCCACGTATTGAGCGGGTGACGACAAACTGCATGTCCAAGGTCTCACCCGCTGCCAGCGGGAACATGGTTGTGCCCGCTGCACACAGCACAATGTGATGTTGTATGCCCAGGGACCCTCATGCACACATCATGACCACGCGGACACACTGAGATAGTTTGTGAAACTGGCTACGGGCATGAGCACTCGGCTCCTTTATTGGCAGGGACACATGTTCAATGACGCATGTGCTGGATGTGTATGGGGTGAGTGTAAGCCAGCCCGCATGGAGTTGCTGGTGCTGCCAACAACTTGAACAATGAACACTATGGAAGCGAAAACCGTAAACACCAGCATTACAGAGACTACTGCGAAGCATCATGTTGGTAGCTGGAGCAAGTACAGAGGTCAGCCAACATGCAAACAGATGTCTGTGAGTTGCAGTGCACCGATGTTGGGGCACTAGAGCTGAGCTTGCTCATGTGAAGAAAATGTCCAGGATTGTGTCCCTTTGGAAAATACCTGATGCAGCTGCAGTGGGGTGTGTTACACCTGCATCCTCTTCCTCATCATCGTCCCAGGTCTCCCACACTGCCTGAGGTGACATTGCTGTGTGAGCTCCCCACAGCACACAACCCAATCAGAAATGGTCCATGAGTCGTGGTGCTCTGAGTCAGTGGCACCTGGAGGGTTGACCAGGGTATCAGGCAGATGATGACATCCATGACCGGTGAGACCAACTCTGATAGTCTGGCAGTAAAAGACACTTACGACTCTGGCTGTTGTTGTCTGTAGGCGGTCCTGGCGGTGGTGGGGTGTCCCTCCTGCGGTGATGAGACGTTCTGGCTGGTCAGGACTCTAATTGATATGTGAGCCCTGGTGTACCGCTGTTGAGTCCGGAGGCAGTGGACAGTGCAGGGCCACACACACATGGCATTGAGGATTTAAGGCAACCGTCTCAGAGGCCATCCGGTATTTAAGCAGACAGGGTCCCTGACTTAACTTGCACAAAGTTAGTGGCAACGGATGCACTGCGGCCGGCACAGGCACACACGCAAGGGACGGTAACTTGTGGTGCAATGAGATCTGGCCACGTGAGCTGAGCGGGTCCTCATCGATGTCCAAGGTGAACGAGGCATAGGGAAGGTGTCTTCCAGGGCATGATGCAGAGGGTACAAGAGGTTCGAAAGCGGCAAATGGAGGAGTGGAATGCTACTGTCCTGTTTTCGCCACAAAGTCAGTATCCCTGACATGATGACGACGACACACCCAATGCCATAGACCCATTCGCCACCACAGTTCACCCAGGAAGAGTCCATGGATGTCGTGGAACAGACTTAGTGGCACTAGAGCTGAGCGGGTGTTCAGTCAGCGACGATGCCGTGTCCTGTCTGCTACGGACTGTATTGTATTGGTGTGAGGCCTGCTGGACCGCCGTGTAGGCCGGACGCAGCCGTCCGCATGGGCCCACAGCCACGTGCCGTTGGGATGACATGCACAGATTTGCTGCCACCTGATCGAAGGGTGTACAGTGAAGTAAGGCTGCCATGTATGTATGGCCTCGGACATCATGGAATCAAGACACAGTTCCATATGTTTGACCTACTTCACCGCAGTGTAGGCTAGAGGCAGCGGTCAACACGGGCACACAGCCACATGTCGTTGGCCCGCGATGCACAGAGTTAGTGACACCAGATCAGTTGTCGGTAGTGTTCGAACACCTCCGTACGATGAACCGCGTCTTCCTCTTCCACCTCTCCCTGCGTGCAATATGAACTCTGGCATACATGAATCAAGACTCCGTTCCAAGTGTGTGACCTACTCTGAGTCAGTGTAGGCCGAAGGCAGTAGTCAGCAAGGGACCACAGACGACTGTCGTTCGAATGTTATGCACAGAGTTGGTGGCCCCACATAGAAGGGAGAACACAGATATGACTCAGCCATGACGTGTGTACTCTGCCATTGCATAATCAAGACTCCGTTCCAAATGTGTGACCTACTTGACCGTAGTGTAAGCCGGAGGAAGCAGTAGAGTACGTTAACGAGAAAGGAATAAAGTGGGCCTGTGTCGCGTAGGCCGTGATGGTCTGAGGAGGCTGCCAAGGTCGCGGGCCTCAGGCTTGCAACTTGCGCTGTCACGTGGTGGGCCCTCTTTGACACACGCCAGTGTTGGCAGGTGAGCAGTGTGGCCTGGCTGCTCAGGGGCGGGCCTGACTGGTTCGGGGTCCCGCGGCCCGGCGTACAGCAGGCGCACAGGATCACAGGCAACGCCGCTCACGACAACTGTGTCTGCCTCGTGGTGGGGTGAGAGGCGCCGCCCTGGCAGAAACGTTGGGCATTCCGGAAGAGAACCACGCCCAGGGCTACTTGCTTTTTATTCACACACCTACACTGGCCTGGCGTACGCCGGGCCAGGCCACACCGCACACGCTTATGGGGAGGACATAACAGGCTACATTTCCGCGAACTCCCCCACTGGCTGGGGTGACATGGTTGCGTCCACTGACCACTACACTCCATACACTAGCGTGTATGTTGCTATGGATATGGGTGTGTTCTCCATACTGCAGTCTGTCCAGCACATCTCCGCCACACTTGGCATTGTGTACTTTCCCATTCATGGGTCACTTGCCTCCTTCACACATGCCTGGTTCCCACCTCTCCCCACATTCCGCTATTGTGTGGCTGGGGTGCCATGAGGTTGATGGCTCATGTTCACGGCTAGCCCAGGTTACCATAGTAAGTTGTGCTGTCGTTTCTGGTGGTTTGGCATGTTGTATGTGATTTTGTGACGTGTGCATTTGCCAGAGTTGTGAGTTGCATGGTTGTGGAGTTGAGGTGTGTGGGGTGTTCATTTGGTACTTGCCAACGGGCTGTGCATTTCCATTGGTGCCATCCTGGAAGCGCTGGTTGATGTAGGACTGTTGGAAGTTGTAGGTCTCATGCACACTGCCTGGGTAGTTGGTGACGACGTTGGTGGCGATTCAACGGTGTTTGAATGTTGCCTGCACATTGATGGGAGGCGTGTGCTTTCTGTTGTGATAATCTGTGCTGTGTGGGTATGGGGCACAAGTAGGACATGTGTGCTGTCTATTGCCCCAACAAGTGCGTGCATCCAGCTATGGCGTTTAGTTCTTGCTTGGTCTCCAGCTGTTCCTGCGCATTGTGGTGGACGTATAGGTACTGGGGTACCAGGCTGATGATGGCATCCAGGACAGGTGTGAGGGACTTGGATGTGGCTAACTGTGAGACTCTTCCGACTCTGGCGGGTGTTGGTTGGGAGGTACCAGTGGCCAACAGGTGCAGCACAGCCAGTAGCTTTCTGTGGGGTGGTTGTCCGCTGTGTTGGTGCCGTCAGCCTGTTGGGCGATGATGGTCATGATGCGTAGGATGGTTGTGCTTTTGAGCCTGTAGTGGGCAATGACATTGTCAGGTGCTGGGTCTGTGCGGCTGGTGGGTTTCCTGGGGGTCCGCTGTCTTTGTCCGCGCTGCCTCTGTGGTGGTCCGGGGGGGGTGGCGGTCCTGTGTGTGGTGGCGGCGGCGAGGGGGTATTGGGGTTCCGAGTTGCATGATCAGTGGCTCCATGACGTCTGTTGTTCTTCAGGTGTGGCTGTGGTCTCCCTTTTCTGTTGCCGGTTTTCGTCCGACTTTGCACCAAGTCAGAGCAGGTGTTAAATTCCTGCTGCTATCGCGCCTTACCACATGCTTTGTGATCTTATCGCTGATCCGGCTGGTCGTTGAGAATGTTGTGGAGTGGTGTTGTCGCTGTTTTTTGCTTGGGAACGCCTACTCTGCGATGTTTTTTGAGGATGCTATTGCAGGAAAACTGGTGATATCTGCAGTTTGCACCGGCTTGTGAATGGGGCGATAGATTTATCACGATTTTGGCTGCGCTAAAGTGCCGATAACTTGTCTGTAGATCCTTGAGAATATCCCCCAATATTTTTTGTAAAAAAATTATTTTCAACTCCAACAGCTCTAACTTTAACAAAAGCGAGACGTATTGCATTGCACATGCTTGTTTGCAATGTATATTGGGCGGGACCAGGAGGGTGGGGAAGGAAAATCAAGTAAAAGGAAACTGGGATTTGTTGCACTGTCTAACAAACTGTGACCAAATATCGACTAGGATGAGCAAAATTTCGAATGGGATTGGTATGACATTCTTCCCAAAAGCTTCCTTTTTCGGAGGAGTCTCCTTTTTTAAAAATAAAAATATTGCTCTTCCAAATATCTTTGTTCATTTTATCATTGCTAAAGAACTGCATGCCTTCATTTTCACTCCTGGTTCTGTCCTCCAAGTTGCGGTGAAGCGGAAAAATTATTAAAAAGCATTAGTGTAACACTTGATGCGTGGCACTTGGCAGGGCTGTCCATTCCACTCTTACTCTCAGTGCCCATGCGTTTACTCTGCTATCCGTTTCTCCCCCGTCTCTTCCCACATAACATTTCGAAAGTGGCCTAAGGTACTATAGAAGCAACAACCAAATATAACATAATTTCCCGTCTTCCCTCGTCACTGTACCTTTCACTCCTTTTTTCCTCTGATGGGCTTCTCTCCACTCCCTTCTTATGTGGCTTCCGAACAACTCAAGACAGAATATGGGCAGAAAAGATGCAATGCAAATAACAAACATGACTTGAAATAGATTTCAGGCCCTTACATGAGACAAGCAGTCAATCCAAAATATAAAAATTTTGGCAAATAAAACTTTTTTTCCTAACTAGAGTGGAATGTACATCCTAACTTGATTAAGACAGAAGCTCGTTAATTTTGGAAGCCAATTTTATTACCCTGACCCTAGGCACCATTGAAACAAATGTGGTTTCTCTGGAACGCTCCATGAAACTTGCAAGCAAGCTGGTCAAATTTCCTTCCTCCTCAACACTACCTTATATAGTTAGGTACTGTTGGTTTATTGACCAAGAGAAATCCCTTGGCTGCATTACTTTCTAATAGTGTCACACGAATGAAATGCGAAGTTTGCAGAGATTCAGACCATGCATCTCCAGGCAGCTCACACAGCAGCAGATGCTTAACCTTCTCTTTTATTTTTCAGGCTAAGTTCAAACAGTGAACTTGCGCATCCAGTTATAGAGCACATTGGGCTGATAGCCAGAGGGAGGGAAGGAGGGAAAGTGAGAAAGAAAGAGGGGCAGACAGAGCAAAAAACAAAGCAAGAGGAACAAAGAGAAAGATTAAGAGATAGTGGAACACATGGAGAATCTCAGAATCTCCACTCATGCACACAACAGCAAAGAACTCTTGAACATCATCAAGGAGTTCGCCCAACCCACCAGCGAGTCCACCGACATCCCTCCCTCACTTCAAAATCTACAAGAAGTGCGTAAACACGAACTTTGTACTTATAGTATTTGCTTACTAGAAGCAAGGCTGGCAGTAACTGCACCTCTTTTATTGCCAGCCTTGCTTCTCGTAAGCAAGGACTACAAGTACAAAGCGCGTGTTTACGCACCGCTTGCAGATTTTCAAAACACATAAATAAAAGGTATTGTCATTTACAATGCCAATAGCTCAAACTCTTGCAAATGCGAGACCTATTGCATTGCAAATGCTTGTTTAATGACTGGGTTTTTTTTTAAGTACACACTTTACAGTTTAGCTGGCAGCTCCTTTATAATACCTCCCAAAAACAATATTCCAGTGGGATCACCAGCCAGCAGTCCTGACTTCACCCCTGGTAGTCAATGGTTCAGGGATATCACAATTTCTTGAGGGATAATTTTGTTTCATTTACAAATGTGCTGTTCTAAATGGACGAGGTTGTCAATCTTTCAGTTGCCTAGGTCTGTCTACCTGATTTTGTGCGAACCTTACCGAGGTTTAAATTGTGCTGCAGTAACTGCTTGTATTTATAGCGCCTAGAAACAGCCGTACGCTTCTCTGCAGCTCAGTGTTTTCTCAGTAAACAATGTGTGCATGTCCTAAGGGAAATACTTCCAAAGTAGCAGTGAGCCTGTACTGGAATGAGATGAAAAATGAGAGGCAGTTCCCCTCCAGCACCTACAATAGCTCAGTTAGTAGAGGTAGGGCTGACGGAGACAAGCAGTGATCCTTAGGTCGCAGGTGTGAATCTGCCGTGAAAGACTATTTTTTTTGTTTCTAGTTTAACACGTTACAGTGACACTGCCCATAAATTCCTACATTATAGGGTGTGTTTGCTTAGAATCTCTCAAGCAAAACAGCTGGTGTTTCCAATGCTTGAATTGGCATACTCACAGCTTCAGAGAAGAAATAGCATGAAAACAAATATTATCAGTATGCTAACAATCCAGCTATCATAGTACCCAATACTATAAAAGTTACATTTATGACATTTTGAACACCACACATCCAACATTTGTCATGCCGTGAGAAGCCAAATAAGCACATCAGAAACTTTCCACCAAATTAAAATATTAAGTCTGAGTTTCCAATTGAGCCTGCAGGGTATTTCTGATGTTAAGAACAAAGGTTAATATCTCTGCTGGGCTTTGTTTGGACTTTGATGCGCCCACCAATCGATCAAGAAGCATTGACATAGCTAATAGGTCTCGCCTTTGGGACTTTATAAGTATTTAGCTATGCATCACAATATCCTTGGTGCAACTACATCAACTGTTGCATGGCTAAACACTTATACGGTCCCAAAGGCGAGACCTATTGGTTGTGCCAATGCTTGTTTGTTTCTGTTATACTTCCCAGTGTCCTTCAGTTAAGGTTCAGTCACCTTTCATCCACTGTATCTCCTTGTAGTGTTCATGCGCCCGCCATGCCCGTCCAGCCCTGTCACCTGCATTCACCCTCCTTTGAATTCAAGCGGAAGTTCATCTTTCAGGTTGGTCTTGGTGCATTCATCTGTTGTGGCGTTCACATCCCTCCTGCAGTCTCGTGGGCACGCGTCGTTGCCTCTTTCAGCGTACTCCAATAGATGTCGCCCAAGCTGGTATCTGGCAGCGCAGTAATAATGCCCCTCGGGTCGTCGCTAGAGGCCCACAGATTCGCCCCTGGGAGGTCCTGGCACTCAGTGCGCACGCGCAGTCGGTCATGAAAGTAGACTCAGCGGGGGGAATCCTCTGCAGGGCGCAGCGGCTTAGAGGCCGTGCGTGCCAAGCTGCGCCGGCCAGCCCTTCCTCGGCTCTAAGCCGCAAATTTTACCCTTGGAATGTCGGCCTCGTTTGTGCTAGCAGGGTGAGCGAACTGAGAAAGCCACTCCGAACCCACAGGGTGGCCTTGCTTGCCAAGGAGGGTGAACACACTGAGGCATGGAGGAGAAAATGTGCAGCATCTGTTCAGGCGTGAAGTGTAAACTCGAAAGTTGTTTCCATAATGTGCCCTGCTCCTCGGTCGAGCAAGCGGGGGGGAGGGGCAGGGTCAGTGTGCAATGTGTACAACAGGCGGGTGTGCCCACCTGGCACCTTTTCTGCAATTCGCTGAGGATCAACACGGTTGTATGTTTTTGAAGAGTCTGGTACCACTATTTCTTGGCAGCTGATGGTGCATAAAATAGCGTCCACTGAAATACCCTTTCTGACTTTTTAACAAAGCGTTGCATCCTCTTTGTGTGATCTACAGCAATCCTGCTTCCGAAAGCAATGATAGGGGCAGTAGAACTCTAATGCTCGCCGTCACAGAGCACTTTACACCAGAGATCACGTGAGCTTAGAGAGACCACTGAAAGTACAAGTGAGCCAATCTGACATATTGTTAGATGGTCTGCATTCTCCAGCAACTCGTTATTTGCACCACATGCAAAATACTTTTTTTTTTATAAAGACGCACGTGACTGTACTCGCTCCTCCATGTTATTTTCAAGTGCTTCTCAGCAGTTTACATATTTTATAAACCGCCCGCCGGCGTCTTCTTAAAGACCAGTGTTGGCAAAAGTCAAAGCGTTTCACTTGCGGGAGCGAGCAGTGCCACGAGCGATAATTGCTAACCCATGGCGCCAAAGCTCGCTCCCGTAAGGGAATTGCCAAATGTGCATGCGTTGCCATTGAAAGCAATGCAACGCGTGCACGTTTTTGCCTGCAAAAGTTAAGCGATTGCTAAAAGTCTTTTTCCTATGCAGCGCATGCGCAACCTAAAAACCAAACTTACTGAAAAACAAATCAATTTATGGAATTATTCTGTGCACCAGGCAACAGTTGAACAAAACACATTGTAAATAAATTTACTAAACAGAACAAGGAAAGAAAGCGAATAGACCTGAATAGTAGTGCAATGTTTTAAAAAAAAAAAAAAAAACTTTTCAGATGAACTGCTTTTTTTCTTTTTTTTTTTAACAAGCTATCAAAATTCAAGGCATTATCGGTCGTTGCCAGCTTCCAGATGAGAACGACCGATGCCAACACAGGGGATACACAAAAAAAACGATATATCGAATCACAAACGTATACACAGACGGGACAAGTATTTTTATTCTGGGTTAGCATCTCCAGTACCTACTCAAAAATATCTATTAATCACTTTTAAACACTACTTTCGTGTTACAGCTTGTATCTGTACTGAAAATGAAGGCATAAATGTACAGCATCACTAGAAAGTGCTGTCTTCGAGTACAAGACAGGAGAAACAGGAATCACTTCTGACAGTAATAAGTTGCAGACTGAAGCCACTAAATTCAACTCTGTCAAAAGTCACATCCCAAGAAACCGGTCTGAAAAAAACTTAAAAAGCACCTTGTGAACAGCCACTGGATTCTGGGCGCTCTGGCGAGCGAGCTGTCATGCACTCGACCATCTGTCAATATTCATATGCACATATGGGGATGGGTGACCCTTCTACAAACTTAGAAGAAAGTCCAGTGGGTTTAATAATGTGCCAGGCATCTTTGAAGTTTGGACGAATTCGCATGGCTGGTCCAGTTCCTTCTTGCAATCCAGGTCCAATAACAAACATTTCGGCCTTATGATGAGCTCTGTCTCTAGCTTTTTTCTCGCCACAAGCTGCCACCCGAGAAGGCCAACACATGCCTGGGCTGCCAGCATTTTACCAGCATGGTCATAGTTCATGTCATTGCTGATTAAACAAGTAAACAATAAAGCACAGTGCCTTTCAGGCAGGCTGCCAAAAATCGACTCACAACCGACCCCCAGTTTGGGAAACAATGTGCAAGAGGACAGTTGTGAATACATGGAACAATTCATAACATTACGCTGTTTGAGACAACTAACTTAGAACTATTTTGAACATTAGATTTTGCGCATTGCTAAAGGCTTCAAGGATTAATGCTTTTAAACTTGGGATTTGATTCTGTGACTGAAAGGAAGAATTTTTTATGTCAAGATAATGTTGCACTGTATATGTATATATGATTGTGCTTAAAGTACTAAGATTTCTTAGCAAGTGATAAATGATTTGCTAATGGTAGGCACCAGAGAATATTAATGCATCCTGATTAGAGGCCCAGAATGTAGCAGGAGGAAGAAAGGGTTTAAAAAAAGCAGAAGAGCTTTACGAATGAAACAATTCATTCTGCAGGCAGCGCAATGTCGACAGGGTTGTTAAAATTAGAGTATGGTTCCAGCGACCTTGGGTAACCTTTGCACCCTCGTCCAGCTTGCATGTCTGCTCGTCTCCTTATTTTTAATAAATAATTACTTGCTTTATCAACAGATGCCTCAGGAAACTATGTGATTTAAATGAAGTAAAGACAAATCAAACTTCACGCAGAATATAATTACGGGAAAGCAAAGCAGAAACAGTGAGCAGTGCGTGGGTCCAGAAGCATTGCAGACCACCAGCAACAAACATGTTACATAACAATGGCAGAGGCTGCTGCCAACGGACCGTGTTGGAATCTAATCCAACGATCTGCAGATAGAAAGTAGTACCGAACTGGAGACTGAAATTGCACCATAAAAATGCCTGAGAGCGAGGACAAAGGGAGTACTGCAGCAGGAACTTCTCTTCAAGTGTTGTGTGTGCGGGCCTGAAGTGTGTGGCACTGACGGAAGAAAGAGCAAAGCTTACCTAGGCTATATGAACATCATGCCTCTGGACTTACTTGAAAATGCGTCAGAGGGGTGGATACCATAGAATCTATCGTTGTCCACTATGCGCTCCGTCGCGTCATCAAGTTAGCATGGAACCATGGGATACTCCTTCCTCCTCTCTGATAGAGGCCTGCTATACAAGCGTGAGCCTCGTGACTGATTGGAAGGGAGAGGGGAAGCAGATAAAGGGGGACAGAGATGGTAACATACACATTAATGAAAGCAAAACAAAACCAGAGTTTGTGAAACACAGGCAGCACTGATAAAGTATCTTCACAATTATTACCAAGCCCAATCACCCTTAAAAGGAAGCCTAAAACCAACCAAACATCTTGCCAAAGGAAGCCCAACTGACGATCCACATCCAAAATTGCACAAAATAGGTTCAAAACAAATTTGGAATGGGACATAAGGCAGCAGTAAGAGAACTGTGGCTTTAAGAGGCAGTGGGAGGAAGAATGCTATAATTAAATGTAAGCAGCTAGGATGCTGAAGCTGAACACAGACAATCAATAACAGAGCAAGAAACCAAGAAAAAAATAGTTTCTCTAAGAACAGTTGAAGAACCATAGCGGTATGAGACAGTACTAAGTCCCTGCTCTGTTGGAGGAACAGAAGAGAGAAAGGAGGTAGAAAGAGGCAGGACTGTCCACTAGCAAGCATGGTTTTTAAAGGACACTGACAAACAAATAAAAAGCAATAGTAAAGAAGCATTTGTAATGCAATGGGTCTTGCATTTGCAAGAGTTTAAGCTATTGTCAATGTAAATGACAATTCCTTATATTTATAGGTTGATTATAAACACATAAATAAAAGGCATTGTCATATACAATCCGGGCCGGACTGGGAGCTCTGGGTGCGGTGAAGCTGTTTGCAAGGGCCGGTTTCAGCCGATTTTGTTACCGGGGGCTGATATTGCCAGCCCTGGTAACAAAAACGGACCACCGGGGACCCGAAACGGGCCCTCACCCTGGCAGCCCACCGGGGAAACGGCCAGTGCCCGCAACGGCCAGTCTGGCCCTGTATACAATGCCAATAGCTCAAAGTTCTGTAAATGCAAGACCTATTCAAAGAAGCAGCCGCTATTGTCCCAGGCTGCATAGAAAATGAAAGTGCACATGATGCACTAAATGTTGCAGAAAAGCATGTCGTGCCTGCAGTAGGAGAAACTATTTAAAGAAAATTGTGCTTACAGACTAAAAAGACTCTCTGTGTAACAACCAAAGTAAAAGAGCCAGTCCTCATGGGAGACAACGGGTGAAGACAAGGCGGTACTAAGGAGGGACTAACCAGCCTATTAAAGAATCAGAAGCCAGGATTTACAAAGGAAAATGATACAAGCCACTGACAAATATGGGCGGAACTTCTATTCCCTACTCTCATACAGCATGGCTCGCAGAGCAGCGCAAGCGCTGCCCAAGCTGGACCTAATAAAAAGGAGCACTACTATTTCCTAATAGGTAACTAACTGCTCATGAGTTGCTGCAAAACATAACTATTTTGTGAGTTCCATGTTCTGAGATCCACAGACTGGAGTGTATTGTGGTCCTTCCACCCGTGGTAGGGGCAAACCTCCCACCATGCATGTGGTATGGGCAAATCTTTCTGGATGGAACTGTTTGACCGCATGAATCTGAAAACTGTGACACCTGTCGTTTTATTAAGGGCTAACAATATTAAAGAATATACACTGATAACTTGGAAAATCCTGATTTTATGATAAACTATTGCTGATTAGATGTGGAATTTTTGTTACATATTGTTTCAAGTATGTATTTTAAAGTATAATTTTCTGGATGCATGTATTTTTGTCGGTAAGTGTAAAATGACATTTTTCCCTATCTGAGTAAAGATACAGTTTTGTTACATGATTTTATCATTGTGTTTTTATGTTTACTAAAGCGTTTACAAAAATGAATGCAGCGACGGCATCTGAAAAAGTCAGATAAAAGTAAAAGACTAGCATTTACCTTGTGCAGCAAGAATCATGTGTGAGGGGCAGAACTGCCTGACTTACATGCCTCATTCTGATCAGTATAAAGAAAACTGGCTATGTTACATGCAGGGTTAAAAACTCTGGCAAATGCATAAAAATTAACATCTGATACGCCTTTCCAAGACTTAGATTGCTGCCAAAAACAATGAACTCCAAAACCCTGAACTGTGTCAAACGTGGCAGACAATGCATGCACATATGCTCTGCTCTACAATGGTTTACTTAGAGTATCTTATTGTTTCAAGATGCAATACTTTACCTTAAAGATAAGTCAGGGCAAGTCTTCACTGTTAAAGGCACAGTCTACAATTTCAAATCTGATGGGACCAAAAAAAAGACTCTTCTGTCACTAAAATATCAAAAAACAGTAAAGCCCAATTCTAACTCCCAGATCCATTTACAGTTCAAATAAATAGCCACACTGAAAACATTTTGTGCGCTTGAACGTTTAGTAAAACGTAGAATTATATTCGGAAATTATAAATCCTTAGTCTAATCAGTATTTGTAGATTTTCCAAAGGGCAAATTCACTTACACTGTAGTCTACCATTCTTGGTGGACTTTTTTGCATAAGTAAGTCTGTGTTATGGTAATGAAAATGTGAGGACAGGGGTGTTATGGAAGAGAGAAGGGGGTCTGTGAAAAGTGTAGTGAAAGGCCACAAGGTGGGGAAACTTTGTGGTTAACCTTTCATGTTTTTTTTATATCACTTCCCATTCTAACCACGACTTCTGCAAAGGTCAGGAGTACGTTTTTTGTCCTGGGGGAAGGGAATTGTTCTAGCTTTGGAAACTGTTATCCTACCATATAGAGTTGATTCTTTGCAGAGAAAAACAAAATAAAACTGGTTTAAAAAAAGTGTAAAACACACAGTGAACCCCTTCCCAAATGTCATTATACTTATGACACGAGGCTAAGGGGCTTGGTCTGGACATTTCCCAATGTAGTGGATCTGTAAATAAGAGAATAAACTGAAGACAACACTGACTTAAACGGATTATTTAGATGAGCGCATTTTGAAAGTGATTTTCATGCAGTGTAAGATGCTTGCATTGGTTATGGGAATTTCTCATGGAGATTAATGCTCACATAGGGCCATATGTAGGTACCTAAATACCGGTCGGTAACGGCCGAAAATCGGTAAATATCCCGTTACCGACCGGTATTTAGGCAATTGAGATGTAGGTGGCTGGATTTCAGGATTCGGTAATTTACCGAATCGGAATTTTAAGAAATCGGTAAAATACCGATTCGGTAAATTACCGAATCCTGAAATCCTATGTAGGGGGCACTCAAGTGAGTGCATTTTTGGTTTCTGGATTCGTTATTTACCACCAACTACAAGTTGATGGTAAATAACGAATACCTTTTAAAAAGCAATTTTGTGCTTTTTGAAAAGTGCCATGTGGCAGACATACATGCCCTTAGGGCATGTATGTGCGCCACATGTGCACACATGCACGATTCAGGGGTGCAACAGGGTGTCAATGTGACACCCTGGCACCCATGAATATGCTCCCCCTATTACCGATTCGGTATTTACCGAATCGGTAATAGTGAATGGCTTCCCATTCATTCCTATGGGCATCCAGGCCCATAGGAATGAATTGGAAGGGATGCATTATTACCGATTCGGTAAATACCGATTCATAAATACCGAATATTACCGATTCGGTAATAATTACCGAATGTTTACCTACATTCTATTTACCGATTCATAAATACCGAATCGGTAAAATTCGGTATTTATGAATCGGTAAATAGAAATTATCTACATATGGCCCAATGTCTTAATTTTTTAACTCCGACTTTCATCAACAATGAATAATATATGGGAAAGAGCAACCTCAACCTCCTGCCCCTGTTTAAGTTAAGGACATGAGTAAACGTTGACAATAAGAATGATGAGAAAAATGTGCAAATGCAAGACAGAAATTCCAGAAGTCCATTTAAAAATGGTTTGTACTGTATCATAATATCGGTTTTTGCCACTGGACTATACAGTTGAATGGTTTCCCCAAGGTCAGTCCTATTGAATTGAAACAGTTCTTTACTGGTGAAGTGGAATTTTCATGGGCAGTCTTTAACATGCTACACTGAGTTTGTGAGGCTGTAAAGCAGCACTTATAAAACGAATTAAAGCAGCGCCTTTATAACTATGCTTCTACTCTCATAACAACCTGGCAATATCCTAAAATCTGACTTTTAGGTTGCTCTCCTGGTAACCCGCGTTTAAGGCGCAACAACACCACTGGTGCAATATGCAGCGCTATACACACAAAAACAACGCAGGTCATTTTGCTGTAAGCAACCAAAAGCCGAGTCTGTGAATGTCTGGATAAGGGGCCTGACAACGTCCTCCGGCTTCAAGACACCCCTTGTGCCCCGATACATTCACGAGTGTTCGACAATTGTGAGCAGAGGGATATTTTTGTGTTAATAATGTAACCTGATGCGGCGTGGGCTCACAGGCATCCGTTGAAAAGTGCAAGCTGCCTTCATCAGCTGAAGAACCGCATCTGCACCAAACGTTGGTTGACATGGGAGGCTGCCATCAATGTAAAAGCCACTAATTCCGGGAATGAAACTTCAGAAAACCAGACTACCATGTACGGCCGCTGGTATAAGAAGAAACAAAACACTCGGCAGAGGGAGTGGGGACCTTCAGCACAGCAGCAGACCTTAAAGAGGTGAATGAGCCAGTAAGGTTTGGAGAGAGGGACCCAGCGCAACGAGAGGAACCTAGCACAGCAGTCGACCTGAGGGAGAAATACAAATAAACACACAAGTGAGGAAAGGGCATTCTAAATGTGACAAACAGCATGATTTTCAGCCCTGCTCATAGAAAAACCATTACAGCGAAGCTAAGCTCAGAACAAGAATGCTCTGCTCAAAAAAATCGAGCGTTCACCCAAAATGAGCAGGAAACCAAGGAGAAAAAAGTCCCTAGAGAAACAGATAAACTAAAGAAAGCGTAATGATACTGTAGTAAGTCCCTGCTGCTGGGAGGAATGAAAGGGAAAAGGAGGGACAAAGAGGCAGGACTGACCACTAGCAAGCAAGGATTTTTAAAGGACACTGCAACAAACAAATCAGATAGGTTTAAGTCCACAAGAGAAGTATACTAAAGTATACAAGAGGTTGTTCGCTTATGCTCGACCTAAAATGGGGGGTGACTTGATTCACACAGACTGATTACAGCTGATTACAGCAGGTCTCGAAGAGACCGCTGCGCTGTCTAGCTCGACCTAAAAAATGGAGACAGGAGTGAGTAAGATCGAGGGGCAGAGAGAAAGAGAGAGACCGCAAGAAAAGGACAGAGAAAGAAAGATAAGGTAAATAGGAGATGAGGGAGAATGAGAGAACGTGAGAGATTAAGATGATGATTTTTCTGCCGGCTTGGCTTGTAAAAAGGGGTTTATGATCTGAGCCCGACCCTTGGCTCGCCTCTAGCTCAGCTCTCCCTGTTAATTAGTTGTCTCGCCCACCTCTGTTTCTTATGTGAGGCACTGCATCATATTGTGCAGTTTCAAAATAACTCCCATTTTGCAGTCTGCATTTCCAAAGTAGCTCTTTTTTTTCTTTTTTTACAGATGGCCCAGCTTGCCAAGAAGATCAGTATTGTGTGTGGCTTATGCTACATCTGAGAAAGCACTTAGGGAATGTCGTACACACACCTGTGAAGACGCCACATCCTTCAAGTGTGTAAAATGTGTCCGTATTATAATATACAAGAGCAGACCAAGGCGACCCACAACCTGCTATCTACAACTAACAACTGGAACCCTCATCACTGAACCTTATCAACCTTCATATAATGCCACATAGGCTCCCTGATAACAGAAACAGTACTCAAACCATATAAAAAATTATTAAATAGGAAAATATACTAATAAAAGCATCATCTAAGAAACAGGAGGAAATAAATAAATGAAGGCATTATAAAAAAGACGCTACACTTTAAAACAGAAAACTAATAATCTCACAACAGAAATTAATAAATATGGTATAGGTAGATACACTTTCTAAGTATTTCCAATGCAGCAGTATTTGTGTATAAAACAACAGATGGATGTAATATCTCATTCAAATAGCATCCACAGGAAAGACTCAATATCTATAAATCATTAAATCTGTCAGGAGCCCACTTCACATGTGCACTTAGCCTTAAACGTGCTGCTTCACGCATCTTTGTCAAGTGCAGATCACTATTTGCTCTCTCATTATCACCATCTTTCACTGGCACCTCAAACTCCATATAACCAACTAAAAAACCCAGACAAATTGGTTTCTCTGATAGGGCAACTAGCACAATTTGCTTAATTTACAGGCTATTCATGAAAACGTTACCATCATTCACATTTTGTCCTCTGTGCACATGCTTCTTGGTTGACACCTTACTGAAATTCCATACTTGCCTCCCTCCACTAAAATATTAAGTGCCATTAATAGGGTCAGACTATTTGCATGATCCTTCACCCAAGTCAACAAAAAGTTTGATGCCAACAGACAAAAAGGTCTACGACGTTTTCTATTTACATAACACTTTATTTTCTCCTACTATTATTCAGTCCGTTGTCTCACGAAATTATACTCCACTCCTCATACCACAATTCTTCCTAAGACATTACAAAGCTGACATAGATCTAGGCTTTGTACCTCAGAGTTATTCAAAAATAGAAACACCTGTTACCAAATTAGGAGTGTTTCAGTTCCTTAACGATGCTTGAAGTGCCTTTTTCTATGACAACCCACTCTTCATATGCAAATTGAATTGCCTCTCCGACCATCCTAATAAATCGCTCCACTTTAACGTTCAAATTGGGTCAATAATTGGCAATTCTCTTGTGCACAATACCAGATTTACATACATATCTTTAAATTCTTTACACACAAACTAGCGACCATTACTAGAAACTACTACTTCAGGCAAACCTTCTGTACAAAATATTTCCTACAAACAAACCATGTACATGACTTATGCAATCATCAATGGAGACGGACCCATTCATTGGCTTATGTACATTGCTATCACACATGTCAGCCTATGATTATATCCATCGTGGAGTTTTACACCTTCTACCCAGTCAACTTCTGCCACATCTGTCTGATAGCAAATGACCTGACAATGAGGTCAGGGCCTGCCATTTTAGATTGTTAAATAGTGTGTTTATGACTGTTTAGTTCCTCACCACAACTCAAAATGGGGGCTACTTTGTTGACGTATATAAAATGCTAATGTTGTTCACTTGTTTTCACAAAAAAGTGTTATGTAGTGCGTTTATTTGGTCAAATGCGATATTTCCTCGGTTTTGTTTATAGTTCCGTTGACAGAATTTTAAAAGACAAGATTTAAAAAATAAAAAAAAGAATGTGTAAATAATACATTTAAAATGTGCCATAAAAACTACAGATGCAAAAAATGTCATTAATAAAAATTAATAATAATGCCAGCTGGTAGTCACGAAATCATCCTATATGTGGGCAATAAAGAAATATGATAAAGGTGAGTAGCTGGACAGAGGCCAATCGATACCTGGGTTGGCACTCCAAATTGATGGCTATGACCCCACTATGGCACAGTGAACAGTTGAACACTGAACAGTTGAAGAAGGTATCTGGACTGCTACGGTTAAACAAGCATTTACAATGCAACGGTCTCGGCATTGTTAAAGTTAGAGCTATTGGCATTGCTCATGACATTATTTTTGTTTATGTTTTTAAAACATTTAAAGAAACGGCATTGTTATTTACAATGTCAATAGCTTAATCACTCTCAAATTCGTATGGACACTCCCTTGAACTAAAAATGTGCAGAAAGAGCCCATTTTGGAACTGCCCAAGACCCGAATGTGTATTTGTCCGAAGACATATGGTTTGGATTTGGTAGCAAACATCTGATGCCAATATGCAGTCTGAGTTCAAAATGTACAACTGGCAGGCAGTGGCGGGCATTTGTGAAATCACTCGGCTTTTATGCGTCGGATTGAGCAATAATGAATCCGATGACTACATCCGAATGCTTGATAATATGCCCCCTCTTTTTTGGTAAAACGCGCAATAATTCTCTCTTTGCAGATTTTTCGTGTATACACAAACCTGCATATGCACAGACACGCACCCCAACGGTACGCACACGTCACATGTCACAAATGTCACAACCCGGAAGTGCTCCCAAACTGCTAACTGCAGGATTTGTGCACCTGCTCTCTGGGCATTTTGCGGTTTCTTTGCCCTCCACGGGAGACCCTAAGTGATGGCTGGTAGATTGTTCGACTTCCAAATTGATTTGAGACCTAAGGCGGTCTGACAGCCTTCACCAACTCACACGCAACTCACACACAACTCACACACTACTCACACACTACTCACACACAACTCACACACAACTCACGTAACCAAGTACTTCAGCTATTGACGGACTATAGAAAACTAAAGTTATTGAGAAATCTAGCAGAACTCAGTAGGAAATGTCAGATTATGTAGTATAACCTGCAGTTCTAAGGACACTGAATAAGTAAATGCGAGAGGGAAGGAATATAAGAGAAAACGCCCAATTTACTGGGAATTCTTGGGTGCGTAAATTTCATGTGCATTCGTGTGGGGATAACGGGACAGAAGGGCTTACTTAACATGTCAGCAGGGCCACTGAAGTACACAACATAGATGATCAAATTATGCTACAGGTTTGACTGACATGAAGCAAGAGAATGCACATTATGCTAAATTTCCTGTGACTGTATTTGGCAACTTTTTTTCCATTTTAACACAGAACCTGGCTGTCCAACCAAATGCTTGACCCCCCTTGGTAGCAGCTTAACACCCGAACACAACAATCCGCAATAGAAAGGTGAACACTTAACCTTCGCAAACACACCCACTCCTCCACTGCATATAAATATATTTTTTGTAACTTTCCATCTACTTAATGCAGAAACAAATTTTTGATATAGAAACATTTTTGTTAAAATCTGAAAGTTATGCTGCAGATGTGGCTAGTGCGATAAATCCTTAATCATGTGGAAAGCACTGCAGAATCAAAACTTCTCCTGCATTACCCAATACACACTTTCGAATGAGACATTAACCTGAAGCCTACCCAAGCATGGAATCGGCCCCACCATCGCCACAGCTCTCGTTTCAGAGTCTCCTGCGTGAGGTTGTCTTCCACAGGCCAGGTTTTTCCTGTAAATCATGGCCATGAATTTATAATGGAAGAAAAAAGGACAAGCATAAAGAAGCACATCTAAAAACCTGAATGGAGACAGCAGGAGGTAGTCACACAAACCTAAGAAATGCAAGTCTTCTGAATTGTACTTTAGCAAACAGGACTTCAGGGTGTGAGGTTTATCTCTCTCAGCCTTCATCTGGAACCTTTAGAAATGTCTCTAGGAGAGGGCAAGGGGTGCATTTACCCCATTTCACCCATCCAGTGAGTGGAGCTTTGGAAAGGCTTAAATAGTGAAGGGGGGTTCTAGAAGGGGCATCACCTAACAAATATATCTTAGGAATGCTTTCCAAGAGGAAAGCATATGTAGTAAAGAGTGTGGCCTTAAAGGAATAAAATTCATCCTATCAGCATTTTGGTGCCGCTCAGAGGGCCCTGACTCGGAGCCTCTGCAGCCCTTGCAGGATACCCGCACTGGTGATTCTCATGATGGAGATCCCGCCACTAGGTCGGAGATCCTGCTATGACTGCGGAAGCTTTGTGAATTGGACTCCCGAGTTTTCCGATACTCTAACAAAATATATATCACAATAATACACGCATCTAAAATAAGTCAGACCTATTGGTTTTGCCAATGCTTGTTCACAGAATCAGTCAAATGAACAATTTACTTTGTTGTAAATAATTCGAGTTGAAAAGGTTTCAATTCTAAAAGTATGAATTAAAGATGACTAAGGTCTGTTGACAGGGCAGAGGCCGGAGGAATATTGAAATCTCTCCTGTTTTTGCCTCTATAGCCTCTCCGAGATACATTCCTTTTCTCCCCATATCTTTCTGAAATCCTCCATCTGCACATTTCACACCTCCTCTTTCCTCTTCATCATTTTCGTTCATTCCTGCATGCACTTCCTTGCATCGCCTCTTCACCCTCCCAATACACACACTAAGCACCCATTTGGCTGTAAGTAGTACGTTTCCATTTACTTATCCACTGTAAATGGATAGACAGCTGTGTACCTCCTTTACCCACTTCGGCTTACAATCTCATTTGCAATTGGCACTTGATGACCATTGCACTGTGCGAGCTGCAGAGTGGCCTAGGACCAAGAGCTTGTATTCTGAACACCGTTAGGCCCCGCTGACCGGCATTGAGAGAGAATCGAACTTCGCTTTGCTTCAGAGATCTCAAACGCGGCATTACACACCCATCAACAACCTTGGTCACAGTAGTATATAGCCTATACGACTGACACCTAAAGCCCACCCAGTTAGCATTATATAGCGCTGTAAAGCGCTCTGACACCTTCGGGTAATGTTCGCGCTATATAAAATCGCATTAAATAAAAAGTATACTAAATACTATTAGAGTGTAATTGCTGCGTGAAAAGAAAAATACAAAAAAAACGCGAAAAAGCAACACTTGGGAAAATAAACTAAGTTAAACAAAATATAAACATGAGCTCTCACTGACATGGGTTGTCTTAGTGGACTGTACAGCCATTTTTCAGAAACTGATACAGGTTTTCTCTGTAAAGCTAAAGGCAGAACATAGGCCACGTTTCGCGCCAGCTTTTAACTACTGCCAGTCCAGGGCACGAAGGGACCCGCCCTTCTTGAAGACTTGGGGCTGAAAACTATGTGTGGCTTGGAAAGTCGCGTTTTACTCCTGGTCAGAGCTATAGGAAGGCAATTCATGTGACGGAGCAGTGGGCCTCACTCGAAAGGTGTCCGACAAGCGACAACAACCTGTGACATGTACTACAACATCATTAGTCCCCAACCTTCCCCGCGCTCTAACCCATAAACCGTCTGGGGTTCTCGTTTACAGCATCCCCTGGACAGCAAATATTGTAATGCCAGTACCCTGCACCCTATCACACGGGACTGGCTTTAGGTCGTAAAACTGACCCCCCAAATCCGCGGCCCCTGAATTCATTCACCTATGTTACCCCCTCAACACCTGTTAGCCCCGCCCACAATGGTTACCCGCTCTCTTACAGCGTTAAGGTCCTCCGCGTTTATTGGTCGGTCAAACAGACAGAATATGCCACCCTTGCGGATTTTCGCGCCGTTCTTTTTGTAGCCTTCGGTACGTCTGCATCGGCCATTCGCGGCGCTGAGTATTAGCGCTGATTCCCATTGGACGGCCGACCGGAGCAGTAAGCGTCTCTGGAAAATATCGTTTTCCGAACATTTTCTTCTAGGAAGAGAGATGTGCCAGAGGTCCAGCAAAACTAATGAC
Organism: Triturus cristatus; assembly: GCF_964204655.1. Taxonomy (NCBI): domain Eukaryota; kingdom Metazoa; phylum Chordata; class Amphibia; order Caudata; family Salamandridae; genus Triturus; species Triturus cristatus. The sequence goes on from NC_140583.1 coordinate 242,155,699, forward strand.
TGACAGAGCCACTCGGGCGCCTCTTGGGGTGAAAAAGTTGTTGCCGTGTTTCACGAATGGACAGCGGTAGTTTAAGCAACTACAGCACTGCTACCAGACAGTTGAAGGAGGGACAGTTCAAGGTTAGTTCCCCAAAATGAATAGGTGCTGAAAATGTCACGGGGGTTCACTCCAGCAATCCAGGTAGCAAGAACATACGGAGACACCACCGCCTTTCTCCGAGGTCAAGCAGAAATGCCTCGGAGAAACGTAGCGGCGTTTTCGGATTCGGGGGCTTGTTTTTCTTTCTCTCCTCTTGCCATTGGCTGGAATGTTTACATTCCAGAGGAGAGAAAGAATAGAAAAAACACGCCCACGAATCCGAAAGAGACGGGGCTTGTTTGGAGAGACAAAGCTCTTCTCCAATGGCAGCCCAGCATTTAAGAGGACAGCCAATGGATAAGAGGAGAGAAGAGGGGCGGGTTCAAGCCTCACTACTCCAAGTCATTAAATCTCGTGAGCGAGACTGCGCAAGCGCAGCCTTCGCTAGCCGAGATCTAAAAATAAACAAAAAATATTAATGTTCTGTATAATTATGTCAAAAAAATGTGTGTTTTTATTTAAAAATATGTTTGGAAAAACGTACATTTTTATTGTTTAAAATGCAGACATATGAACCCAGGGAGAGTGTGGAGATGACAGCCTCAAGTGTTCATACCATTTCCAGACCTTGCCACCATAGGAGAACATGATATTATCAAAACATTCAGATTGGGGGCGTGGCCAACTGACAGGGAAGATGACCGCACACTAACATTGCTCCGCGGCACAACACACCGTTCAAGTTTAAAAATCTGTGCACTAATCCGAAACAAAATGAGCCATAATCAGCGATGCTAGCGCTCCTGAACATCAGGATGTCCTTGAAACAATTGCAGTACAATTGGAGCCCCGAATTCTGGAGATATACGATCCAGGTCTGGTGGTACAACCCGCAACAATGGCGCCGAGACGGCCCTGAGAGACGCTGCCAGGGGGCGGAATCACCCACGACAACGGTGTTGATCGGTGTAGGGAGAAAGGAGCGTGATTGTGCCCTGCTGCAACGTAAAGCTAAAGCGGCTCTGACGGGGAGCGGACCCCTGCAGCAGTAAGGGCTGAGAGAGACGGTGAGCACCAGCGGCAACTCCAAAGGCAGACGGTGCTATGAAAGGGAGGGGAGCGGCCGTGTAGTGTTATGGCCTTCCAGAACAGTGAGCCTCAGACCGCAGTGTCTGCTGAATCGAGACACATCAGACTACGCCTGCAGTAATCTCTCGCCCGATGGAGAAATCAGCACTCCTCTGTCCTGTGAGGAGTTGCGGGTGGAGTCTCGTCTTACCTTCTGCTCCTCTGCACATCACAGACAAAGCTGCATGAACGGTAGGAGCACCAGCCTGCAGCACCTCTATTAGCCATGCCCCCGAAACTTGGACACTGGCTGTGGGGCTTTTCTCGACATCTAAAGGCGCCGTACACTCAGCAGAGCGTGGCACACTCAGCAGAGCGTGGCACACATATGAGACAAAGCGCGGCACACATATGAGACAAAGCGCGGCTGAGGAATGGGACATAGCCAGTGGTCCTGCAGCAGATTGTGATCCGGTCTGGAGGCAGTGTGTGCAGCGCTTACAGCAACTATTAGTGCAGTCGAATTCAAAGACATTAACCATTGCCTAGCTAAGTAAAAGAGATAACAGGGAAAATTTGCATCACATACTATGAAGGCTACCTTGATCAGCCCCGTTGAATAAAGAGCAAAGATAGGGGGACAGCGCAATAACTAACCATAAGAGGCATTGCAGCACAAGAGCATAGCGCAGTCCTGGTGGCCTTTGGGAGTACCAGCAGGTGCATGCGCAAGCCTTCAGAGCCACTCCACGGTCAAAGAAGCAATCCTGACGCCAAAACACCACAATAGTGGTGGCGCACCTCTGTTGGGAGGAAGGTAAACAAGGGGGCAGCGCTGGACATGACACAGGACTTGGCTGGTGAAACCCGACAGGCCGGATAGAGCATAGGCCCTAGAGCAGGTGGCGGAGAGTAGCCAGTCAGTCCCGAGCACCAAGGCCAACCCCTCGCGCCCACTTGGAGAAGAAATGGCCGGAGGGAGAAGTGGCCACGCAACAATGCAAGCAAAACTTGATAAATATGTATGGCAGAAGGGAACGGACGCAAAGGAAAAAGGATCTGTAGGTGCACACGACACAACGCTCCTGGCTGAGACACAAACCGACCTGACTCTAAAAGACATAGCCTTCACCACAGTCCGAACATCTCTGGAAGGCATGATAGTGTGTCATCCGAAGCTTCCCTGATCAGGCCTGATATCCACAATATGAACACCAGGATCAAGGAGGTGGAAGCCACTTCAAATGTATTAACCAAGAATTCCGCTATGCAAAAAAATCAGGTCAAAGAGCTCCAGGCCAGCAACAACAACATGGAAAATCAGCTGGATGATTACGAAGGTTAGGTGCAAAGCAACAATGTGCAAAATTTAGCTGTACCTGAACGAGCGGAAGGATAGGCTATGGACTTGTCCATTGAAGAGCTCATAACAAAGCATTTGCAGCCCAAAGGCCTCTCCCAATAGTTTTTGATCAAACGGGTGCACAGAGTCCCAGGTGCGTGGCCGAAATCTGGAGCGCCACCCAGGCCTATTTTAGAGCGTGTATTCAACTTCCGGGACAGAGACGCAATACTGCAAACGGCGTGCACCGCACCCCCGGTCCAGCTAGACAACAGCAAGATAACACCCTTCCCAGGATTTATGCTGAAAGTGCAAAAGCAATGCCGCAGCTTCCTTGAAGTTAAAAGAGCGCTGCTTTAAAAAGAGATCAAGTATGCTATGATATTTCCTGCCAGATTAAGGGTCGAGTCATAGGGAAAGGTGTGGTTTTTCAATGCCCCGGAGGAAGCATGGGAATGGCTCGATGGATGGCGCATCGTCGAGAAACGGCCGCATCAGGACCAGTGAGCGCAAACAAACAGGACCAGGCCAGAAAACTGGACAGCGAATATGCGAAGCACCAACCCGGAGCGAAACCCTCTGGACGGGGGCAACAGTGAATAGCAGAGTGCAGCCAACAGTGCATTTTGGGAAAACTCAGGGGCTCTGCCCCATACCGACGCAACCTAGAACTCTGTCGGACTAAGAAAATGGATCGAGAATGAAAAGGTCGCTAAAGGAAACTCTTGAAAATCCGAGGGCTACTACGTAAGTATTATGAAGGGGCTTGAATACAATGCTCTACCAGGCTCTGGTACTTGTGGATGCCGGGGGTACCCCACTTTTTCGGGGTGGGGATAGGCACTCTGCACATTTGGGGCAGCGAAAGGTTCAGTTCCCGTCATGCAGGGAGGGGGGACGGGTAGGGCTAGTTGGGGGGGTTGTAAATTGGTTAATCATCATTTCAGTCAACAATGTGGGGATGGAGGGGACCTTACAGCAGCAACTTTGCAATTGGAAAACAAAGAGTAGGTTCTCGTTACAGAGTCGCAGCACGATAGCACAGGCATGTTACACTACGCAGTTGTTCTCAGCGCACGCCGAACAGATGACACCAAACCAGAAGGGTAGGTCCCTCCGATTCCTCAAGTGGAACATCAATGGACAAATTAAAAACAGGGATTGTCCTACAATACCTAAAGCAACAGGTGCCGGAGATCATCCTTCTACAGGTAACTCACGTGGTGGGCAATACCTGCAAGGCATTGGACAGGTGGTGATATAAGCTAGCAATCCATTCTGGATTTACCTCTGGCTCCAGAGGGACCGGCATACTTATCAGGGAAAACTGCCCATATCTAATCCATAAAACATGGACAGATGCACAGGGTAGATTAGCTGCAACAGCAGGAACGTGGGATGGGAAAGCGATTAATATACTCTCAGTGTATACACCCCCTGCTATGGAGACAATGACACTCGCAGACCTCGGTAGACTCCTATTATCCCTGCCGGCCGGTATTTTGCTGACTAATTGTAAATGTGACACAAGGGCCACATCACTCATTCCTTTTGCAGCATTTCCGCAACTTGTGAGTTTGGCTGTAACAACCATATAACCCCACATCTGATACAATTATCTTGCTGACTGTGTCACTGTCTGAATTTAACATTGTTAATTAGCTCATAGACTCATCAGTGTGTTCATGGAGTAAATTATGTGCGAACACCTGAAGTGTCTAACAACAGTCTGCTATGAGTATGGCACCACCAGTGCTTAATTTAAATCTGTGATTTCCTGTGCTCAGCACCGGCCCTTAATCATCAAAACTGGTACTTCTCATGAGCACAAGTTAAGGACATATTCATTTATGGTAGGCATGGGGAGATTAAGTGGTTTACCCAGAATCACAGGATGTTTAGCCAACGCCAAGACTCATACCTGGTTCCCCAGCTCAGAAGTTGGCAGCTTTGGCCATTACGCCATATCCTCTTTACACATTCGTGTTTAGTAGTTGGTTCTGTTTTAGTCAGCACTAACAGGAGAAATGGGCTGGTGCAAGCTGCCTCCTGACAAGAGTCCCAGCACTTATGTTTTTTACAAATTAACCATTGGGCACTACAGCACTGTTTCCATCTCAGACTGAAATCTGATACGGTGTTGTGGAGGTTTTTGTTCAGTGTGGTGAGATTTACTCTTTTAATGAGTTCTGAGGTTTATTGTTGGGCGATTCTATTCATCTATTACAAATGACTTACACAGCTATCCTTAGCCTGACAAATGGGTATGTGGCGTAAGTAGCTAATGGTAGCAAGTGGTGCTGGAAGCATTAATAGCCAGCTAATTGCATATTCGGTGTTATGTTTAGAGTGCGATCTTAATGTTTGCCTATTTTAGCCCTGTTTTGTTCATGTTCTACAATTGCCCAAGCATATAATGCCTTGTGCATGGCCTGGCTCTTTGAACATGAATGCTAGAGTAAGCTTATGCAGATTTGTCACTCTCGAGTCACCTTTCTTTTTAGGGGTGCAGAACTAGGAAGTAACTCGAGTTATCCTCTGGAATTTTACTTTCATCATCACGAATCACAATTCAGTTGCATATAGTATCTTGATTTTTTCAAAATAAACGTTCTATTAGTCATACAGCTGATCCTCTTGGCATTTCAAGTCAAAAGCTCTCTTCAACAGCAGTTTAGACTGCTAACACCCTTTACAAATAAGTTGACATGCATTTCTTTAAGAAAACAGCAGTTAATACGGCGTTATGTATTTATAATCGAAAGTTTATCTTCAACAGTTCTGATCATATTTTTACCTTCCAAAGCAGGATTCTCAGTTCAACCTCGATTCCTCCATGTAGCCCCCAAACGCCATGGACTAAATGGTCTTAATATATGTCTACCGTGAAGTTTAGGTCTTTGTCATTTACTGATGTAATAAACCTGCTTCCATTAAACAGCTGCTTATTATACTGAATAGGTTTGTGAAAGTCAGAAAACATTACCGTTTTGTACTGAGTACCAGTTGCTCTTGACCCATGTCATCCAGCAACAGCAGTATACAGGTCCCCTAAGGAGATAACATGGTAGTTAGAAGTTGGCATTGTGTTTTTAGACAAATAACTACCTGGAACAAGTTTACAGTAGATAATCTGTCACATGGGTTGGAACGCATAAGGGGTTTCTCATAGGTGCCCACAGGTCTCAATAAAATTTAAAGTACTACCAATGTGGATCTACTTAACATTCAAGATGACATGTATGTCTTGATCAGAGCACTAGTAAAAAACAAGCATTGGCATAGCCAATAGGTCTCGCCTTTGGGACCTTATAAGTGTTTAGCCATGCAACAGTTGCATAACTAAATACTTATAAGGTCCCAAAAGCGAGACCTATTGGCTATGCAAAGCGGCCGTGCAGCCGCGAAAGTTAAAGTGATCGCGATCGGGATCACGATCAAACATCAAAGCGGCCGTGCAGCCGCGAAAGTGAAAGTAATTGCAGTAAAGCGCAGCACGCGCGCCCGCGCACATGCACTGTAGCTGTAGGCTGGACTGGTAGCACGTTATGGAGCCCCCTCAATAAGTCTCGCCAGACCAGCGCATGCGCTGGGTCAGGCGAGACCTAATGAAGTGGGGTGACTAACGAAGTTAGGCAGTATGCAAGGGACATTATGGCGTGTGGCATCACAACCCATGACCTCACAGGAAGTGACATCATATCTTAAGACCTCACACATGTATTTAGCAGGTCTATCATGAGTGCATTTGAGTGCATTACAATATTTGACAAATGAGACTTTGGGTCGGAGTTGTACCAAAAAAGAACACAACCCTGGTGCAAAATCTGGGCCTTAACATGTACATTTATTTTTTTAATCTCTGCCACAAAGAAATTGGTAGTAAGAAGAAATGTGGCAGTAAATATGTTCTGCCTAATTGGTTGCAAAGTCTGCATATTAAAATATCTTATGGCGTTAAGGCACCTGCTGCATAGATCTTTGTGTACCCAGTAATTCTCAGGGAATACTATTAAGTAAGATAACTCTGGAGATTAATGAACTTGCTGGAGAGATCTGTGTTTTGTCTAGTCTCCATTTTGAATCAAAGTAGCATAGAGGTTTAATATGTCTCCTGCAAAGCACTTCATGGGACACGCACATCACATATTTTTTTTGTATATAGATGGGTAAATGGGTTACTGCTCTTAACACTCAGATCTTTTTGTTACTTGCAGTTCATAAATTGTAATCCTTCTAATATAGCACAGTGAGCTATGAAGGACATGTGACTCCTACAACTTGTGACCCCCTCTGTCTTATGTAATACATCCTGTACATTGATTTACATACATATGATTTATTGTTAATGTATAATGTGTACATGTGATGTAAATTGCTCCAACACTCTCGATTGGCTGGTGTAGTGTTATAAAAGAAATAAAACAAAATAGTGGTATTTAAATTGTTATTTTTTTCAATTCTGGGATAGACCAACACAGCTGGCATTCTTGCAGTGCATGCACATGTCTTATATACTGAGTCTGAACAAAGTTAAAAGCATGTCTCTCTTAAGTACCTGTGAAGTAATGTCAAGCTGTGAGCCTTTCTTTCCCCTCCATTGCATTTGCAGCTAGGCATGAAGTTCCAGATAGCTCCTAGCCTGGATGCTCAATCAAATGTTTTAGGCTCAGGTGTAATTTAAAATAAAGTAGCAAAGCCCCCTCACCTGCATGGTGCTTGCTAGAACAGACAACATGCAGGCGCTGCTGAATATGTCCAGGTGTCTGAAAATTACCCCAAGATGAGCTCAGCATATTTCTGTGAGACCCAACTTCTTGGCAGGGGAGACAGCGTCCACCCTGTGAAGAGTGGGTAGACGTCGTCTACCCAAGTGTACCCTCGGCTTGTGCCCTGTTTTAGACCCCATCTATAAACGATGATATGCTCTAAATACGCACACTCCTGGGTGCCTGAAATAAATTTTGTCAGGCTGAGGATTTCACAGCCATGTGGGCGTGAACTCCTCAACCTGGCAAAAGTGCCTGAAGGCTCCCTCCCCCTAGTGACAAGGAGGAGTGTCACTGATTGCCTTGGACCTGGGTGCTTCTGTTTTAAGCAGTGAAGTGCCCAGGGCTGAGAATCAATCAGTGACACTTCGTCTCACTGATTCCATCCCACTCTGTGATGAGTGAGGGGTTTGTGCCTCTTCTCATTGGCTGGAGAGAAAGCAGCAGTCCCAATCGCCTGGGACCTCCAAGTCTCCCCTTTCCGGGAGCTGCAGAGCTGTTTTTTTTTATGTTTGGTGTGTGTGTGTGTGTGTGCATGGATATATGAATTTGTTAATGTGTGTTGTGAATGGGTGTGTGTGCGCATGTTTGTGAATGCATGGGTTTGAGTGAGTGTTTATGTGTGGCCACCCACCCTCCTCCCTGCTAAAATTACTCACCGCAACTGGATGAGATACTCACACACTTGGGTAATGAAAACAGGAATATAGAGAAAGTATATTTTGAGGAGGATGTGTGAGATTGTTTTGTGCACAGTGCAATTAGCCAGGTAGTGCAGATCAGGAACTACTTAATATCCGTACTGGCAATTAGTATATATATATTGGCAATGTCAAAGAAACATTTATAAATCACTAATGAAATGCTGGTAATCCCCAAACCACTTAAATAAAAGCACTTATTTTTTATTATTTCAAGGCGAATACAAATATTTCTGTAGTCCGCGTCAGTGACACACTCCAACTCTACAACACAGAGCAAAGAAGGACAATTTTCAAACCGAAGAGCAAATCAGGAACATTTTCCAATCACATTTCCCAATGCAGGGCAAGTGTACAGAGACCAATGCCAGCATCTGCACAAAGGAAAGCAACTTACATATATATCATGGCCTAACACAGTGAGATACCTGTGGATGGACGGCGATGACATAGGGAGTCATAAAATCATTCTAACCAAACACACATCAGTAGGCTATACATAAAATTGATGTCTATACAAATGTAAGTGCCAGAATATTGTATCAAATTTAATCATCACCTTGCCTGACACTCCAGTAACTCTAACTGATCTCAAACTATCTTCATATATTAAACCTATAACTATCAGCTACGTCTAACCCCCAGCTGCTTTACCCTCTTTCCACCTGTTTGCAGATTATTCATAACACCTATCAGCTGCTTCCTACCTCCACTCGGTCCTAAACTAACCACACACAATACAATTACAGCCCAATAAAATGCAAGCAATACTTACCTGTCTAACCACAAATATTTTAAATTATGTTTGCTTAAAAGGTGTATGCATCACTTTTTTGGTGTGGTATGAAATGCTACTGTTAGTTGACCTGAATGGGCAGACCTTTTGCGTGGTCTGATATGGGAAATCTGCTGAGATGGTTCAAATGGTGATGATGTGGAGGGAGAGAATGACAACTGATACTGTCTGAAGGTATTTATCCAGGTATATGTACGTAGGTAGTACTTCCCTAACTACAATGCTGTAGTGATTGGGTATGGCGTGTAACCTTCCTGGCAGCATGTGCCCTCCCACTGATAGCCTTCCTGGTCGCCCACTCCTCTTCCAAAGTCAATAGTCTGTGTCTCTGGTTAGACAGTCTGTCTCAGAACTGCTGAATCCTCCATCGAATGGCTGATAAGGACTCTTGATTCTGGACCCTGTGCAGCTTTGCTTTGTTGGCAATCAAGGTTTCCAGCTTGCCTTCACTTGTGGTAGTAGCTCCAGTGTATTCACAAGATGTTTTAAGTGTGAAATGCTCCCCTCCATGGCAGCTACTCATTCCCTCAACTGCACCAGGAACTGTGCTGTGCCTTATAGGGAAAGGGCGCTAGGTCTCAGCAGTGACCCAAGTATCTGCCATAGTAATGTCCAGTTCCTCCTCCTCGTGTATGGTGAAATCTTCAACATGTTGTATGGTAGTAGCTACCACAACTGTTGTGATAATGATACCTGCTGTTGGGGTCTTAGTGGCAGCCGATGTTATTTGTGAGACATCCAACGTGGTTGGGGCAGCTTCAATACAGGAGTTGTTGGGTGTCTCAGAGGTGACTGACAGTGAATGTGACAGCTAGGCTGGGATTTAACTGTGAGGTCATAGGTGGTGTCGGCACTGGTGCTGTGATTACATCTGACCCAGCCACAGTAGAGGTCAAAGTTACAGCTGTGTGAGTAGTTGATGTTTCAGCACAAGAGGTTTTTCTCATGTGCAATATCCTACTAGTTCTGGGGAATGGAGGCGGGTTACTAATAGAGGACTGATTACGGGCCTCCTATTCAGTGTCACCAACAATTACACTAGGGGTTGAGCTGATTAATGGCATGGCACTGTCCAGAACTGAAATATAGCAACTTTGAAAGGAGTGACAAATGCAAATGAGGCTTCAGCTCAGCAAAACTTTGAAATTGAAGTTGTTCATAATATTAATATACTCCGTGTCCCATATAAATATTGTACCTCAGACCTTTGTAATTTCCCAATCATTGTTTTTTAATTACATGCTTGTTATAGACACGGTCTAAAGCATTTTACATCTCTTCAGAAGGGCTTACAAAAAATAGTGAATTGTGGCATGGGGCTGGTAATGAACGCCGGAGACCCTTGCGTGACACTTATTGCATGAACGTAAATACATGTATTTTTTTTTTTGTTTTGTTTTTTTAGTAACACTCACCTGTTTCTTCTGCACCTCCTGTCCCACCTTCCATTCCTTGGAGACTAGTGACAATAATGTTTCATGTTTGCTTTTCACATGGGATCATAATTATGTCTGCTGCTGGGCCTCCTCCACTCGCTTGACTTTTATGATTGTGTTTGACAATGTGGTTCTGCACACAATGTTTCAGCTCTTCGAACTTTTTCTCACAGTCTTGTACATTATAAGGGTGTGAGTAAACTGCATACACTTTTTGCCTAATATCTTGCCAGATTTTAATTCTGATCTTCAAACTAGTGCGAGGTCACCAAAGAGCTTGGTCTCTTTGTTTCATGACCTCTTCTTCCAGTACTTGGCGCTCACTAAACCATATTCAGGAATAAATATCTTACTAAGCCATAGCTTAGTTTAACTCAAACTCATAGAAAAAGAAACACAAAATAATTTTTGGGGGGACCCTCACACACTCTATTGGTGTCATACTTCATCATCAGCCTCATCCTGATCCCTGTAAACCAGGATGGGCTCAACCAGGTTCCAGGGAGCAACATTTAGGTCTCGTCTAAGCAGCGCATGCACACTGTCTCTTCTAGACATGCTGTTTCTTCAATATGAGCTTCTAGCACCGCCCATCTTTTTCATTGGTTCCTCTTGTTTTTTATAAATGCTGGCTTCTGTTTGGTGAATATGCTTAGTAGTTACTCCTTTTGGACTTTTGTATCCTCCCATGAGGACTGACCCTGTTACTTGTGTTCTTACTCTTCATGGTATTTAGACTACTTTAAGGGTGCTCTTTTGTTTTTGTTGGTCTGCCGCTGTTTGTTGAAGTGTTCATGTTTCTTTTACTTTGTGCGCCGGCTCGATGAAAGGTTCGCGGCCACTTCATTTGCTGTGGTTGATCTTTCTTCTCGGTCACCGCACACTCTTGTTGTTTGTGTTTTGTTTTCTTTGGATGCCATGTTCAGAAAAGAAAGGTTTGTGGGCCGTGTTTGAAACACGAATTTTGACCATCAGAAAAGTATATAAAAACTAAAAATGAACTCTCACTGTAGTGCAGCACAATTTGGTAGACACATCTCTGCGTTAATAGCCATTTTAGAAATTAATGCAAACAATTATGTTCCAAGATGCCGACTCTTCACTCCGCTTCTCTCTAGCCTTTCAAAGGACTTTACAGTTGCTGTCTGTACAGCGTAAGCTGGTTGCCGGATGGCTTTAGATGAAGCACACATAGTGTGTGCCCTTGCACATTCCATGTGCGTCCTTCAGCTGAGGTTCTACGCGGCTGCTAAGTGGAAGACGAGGTGTGACGGTAGCTTTTGTCGGTAATAGTAAATAGGAATTTGGTGTGGTGTTGCTTTATGGGCTAGTGTTCCACCATTCTGGAGAGCGCAATGAACCAACGCCTGCCCTTATATTCAGGTGAAAGCGACCACGTTGCTGAAATGCACTGTAGATTAATGCTGTATATGCTCAGAATATTAAGGTTCTGTAAAGACGAGGCAAGCGCTCCTAGATGCTTTTGAAGTGAAGTATTTATTGAAGAGTACAGAGAGCCGTCCCAGCCAGCACAGCTACAGCACAGAGACCAACTGCCCTCCAGAGAACCTTAGAGCAGAACCCTTAACCATTCTATATGACATCATGATGTTCTCATGTATCAGTCACATCACCACACCTCCCCCCTTTTTAACAGAAAGACAAACTTATAACAATATAATAATACAATTAAATGTATACAGAAAAGAGAAAAAAAAACACACACAAAAAAATAAAAATAAACATAACACAATATAATTTATACATAATCTCGTAGTCTGCTTGATTTAGTGTGAATTCTGGTGCTCCTTCTAATACCACTCTCGTTTCTGAAAGAATCCTTGTCACCCCTTACATTTTTGTTAAAATAACAAGGATCCCTAGCTACTCGAGAAGTATTCCACCAATTTCCGTTGGCCAACTTAACAGCATTCTTCCTAATATCCACAACCTGCTGAGAATCTAGAAACTTTGAAAGACCTTTTCTAACTGATACTGGATTTTTTACTCTAACCCAATCCCCAATGCAAATACTGTGGGTTTCTTTCTCACCAACAGATTCAATTTTTTTGCAAAATTCAGATGATCTTTTATTAGCAGAATCCCACATGCTCCTTATGTCACAATCACGGTGGAAAGATTTCACCATCCAAAAAGGATAAACCTGCGAAGGAGCTTTTCTCCCTCTCATGAGTTCGAATGGACTAAAATTCGTGGCTACATGGGGCGGCGTGCGAAATGACCAAACAAGATCATTCACTGCCTGAAAAATGCAAGTCTTTGACCTGAAAGCTGCCTGGACACACTCCACAATAACTCTATTGAATCTCTCAGTTTTCCCATTGCTTTGTGGATGATAAAGTGGAGTTCTAGTGTGTTTTATACCACAAGAACGTAAAAAAACGATCATTTCTTGTGAGGTAAACTGCACACCGTTGTCTGTAAGAATTTCTTCCGGAAAACCTTCTCTAAGGAAAATCTTATTGAGACAAGTAATGACACTTTTGGAATTTGGAACAGTGATGGGTTCAACCTCAACCCATCTTGATAAATGATCAACAAGAACCAAAACATATTTAGAATTGGCAGGAAGAACGTGAAAGGGCCCAAGAAAATCCATGCCTATTTTCTTCCAGGCTCTCCCAGGAGGAGATACAGAAGAATCAACAGTGCCCTCTAATACTAAAGCTTTGTCGCTATTATTGCACCGTATACACCAAATCATCAATCTGAGAATCCATCCTCGGCCACCAAAAATCGGATCTTACCTTTCTTTTAGTAATAGTTGCACCTAGATGACCCGCATGAGCAGCCAAGATGATTTTATCTCTGTAGCACAAGGGAGGTACAAGTTTGTCACTTCGAACAACTTTTCCACCTTCAAGAGAGAGTTCACTGTTGATTTTCCAGAACATTTGAAGATCTGGAGAGAGAAGCTTCTCTTTTGGCCAACCTTTTTTGATCAATGAAGCAACCTCACTAAGCACAACATCTTTATCAACTTCAGTGACCCAGTCTTCTCCTGCAAATGAGAGGATGTCATAATTGACGCATGCTACAAAACATTCCTCTACATCAGTCTCCCAATCTTGCTCTTCTGTGTCATGAATAGGAAGCCTAGACAAACAATCCTCTCTGCTATTTTTCCCTCCAGGAATATACTCTACCATAAACGTATATTCAAGCAATTTTGTCAAAAGCCTGGCCAATCTAGCAGTGGTGCGTTTGATATTCTTTCCAGACAAAATGTCAACTAATGGTCGATGATCAGTCCTAAGGACAAAAGATCTACCCCACAAATACGACTTAAACTTCTCGACACTCCAAGCACAAGCCAACAGTTCTTTTTCGATAACCGAATACTTTCGTTCAACAGGACGAAGAGTCCTTGATGCAAACCCCACTGTGTTCTCTTTTCCTTCAGCAGTTTGCGACAGTACAGCACCCAGACCGTACTCGCATGCATCATCTGTAATAACAGTTTGCCTACCTTCCACAAAAGCTTGCAAAGCAGGTGCACTGACAATGTGACTCTTAATAATTTGAAAACCTTTTTCACATTCCTCTGACCAGGTAAACGTTGCTCCTTTCTTGAGTAGAGTCCTAAAACACTCTGTAGTTTTAGCAAAATCTTCCATGAATTTTGCATAAAACTCACAGAGTCTAAGAAAAGACATAAGTTGTTCTTTATTCTGAGGAGCTGGAGCCTCTACAATGCTTTTGATTAAACCGGGTCTGGGTTTTATACCTTTTTCTGATTTTATATGACCTAGGTATTCAATCTCTTTCACTTTGAAAGAGCACTTACTTTTCTGTAGGGTCACCCCTCGACTTTCTAATACACCAAAAACCTGATTGAGAACTAAGTCATGTTCAGCTTCATTTTTAGTAAAGACAAGAATATCATCTTGAAATACTACAACGTTGGGACTGTGTCTAAACATTTCACTCATTAGTCTCTGAAAGACCGCAGTCGCAGAGGCTAGACCGAAAGGAAGTCGGCAGAACTGGAAGACACCATCAGGAGTGACGAAAGCAGTGAGGTGTCGGGACTGAGGATGAAGTTCGACTTGATGCTTTGCAGCTTTGAGGTCCAACTTGGTAAACCATGAAGATGACCCAACTTTCGCAATAAGATCTTCAATGCGTGGAAGGGGAAAGCCGTCAACCCAGATGGCCTCATTAAGACTTCTCAAGTCGACACACATCCTCAAGTCCCCAGACCTTTTCTTTGCTAAAACAATAGGAGAAAGCCAAAGAGTAGACTCAACTTTTTCAATTATGCCTTGTTCACACAAATTTTGTAGGTGTTTAGAAAGATCCTCTCTGAAACTCAATGGAACATTGCGTAATCTGTGTCCCCTTCCCTGCTCATGACGGAACCACTCCGTCATGAGCCACGGGTGCCGTGTGCTCATGACGGAGTGGTTCCGTCATGCTGCGGCCGTTGGCGGCCGCTCCGCCCACGCGGCGCTTATTCCCCGCCTGTGCGGGCGATTAGCGCCGTGGGCGGAGTCATGACGGAACCACTCCGTCGTGAGCACAGCTCAACCGTGACTCATGACGGAGTGGTTCCGTCATGAGCACGGCACCACTGTAGTGCCCCCAAACCCCCCCCAGCGCTGCAGCGGAATTCCTGCCGCAGCCAAGGGGTTAACAGGAGTAGTATTCTCTTTAAGTTTTATAAAGTGTTGAAAATTGGTAATCCTGCCAAGGCGATTTTCAAAAACTTTGCTGAACTTGAGTTACCAATCATTGAGTGACTGTGTGCTAGAAAGCGAGTAGGTATGTTTAGTGGAATGAGAATGACTTTGATCAAGCTGCTTGTCAATTAAAACAGGGTTCTCCAAGCCAGGCTTGATGGTTAATCCGAACTCAGCTTGATGGACAAGACTAAGAACATTGATCCCTCTCTTAGCAACATATACCTTCCCCTTGATAGTTTCACCTAAAACACTGATAGTAGCCCAGAAGTATCCTAATAACTCAATTCTACTACCTTCAAATGCTACTGTGAGAACATCCGGTGGTAATAAACTTTTTTGACACCAGAACTTTTGATACTTCTCTTGCGCTACAATAGTGATACGAGCCCCTGTGTCAACTAGAAGCTGAATTTGACTCGTTTCAATCGTAACTAAAACTCCAGGATCCGGAATGTTTAGTTGCCCCTTTTCATTACGGTTCTTAACTACTACAACATATTCTTGACTGATAACATCCTCGTCATAAACATTGTCTCCTTCGTTAATTACGCATCTAACATTTCTTCTCCTGCTGGCCATGCAGATTTTAGCAAAATGGCCCATTTTTCCACACTGCCCACACTGCTGATTAATGGCTGGACAATTCTTAAAAGAAGAAACATGTGAAGAAGAACCACATCTATAGCAATATATCCTAGAACTACATTGCCTATCTTGCACGAAAGATCTACCACCCCTAAAAATGCCCGGTCTTCTAATGTTTTCACGAAAAACATTACCTCTAAAAGCATTATCATGCATTGGGATGATAGAAGGTTTGGCAGAACTAGCACCAGGATGCTTGGTGGAAACAGCACCTGAAATGGAAGAGTTAGACAGAGCAGTTTCAAGCTGTTTTGCGTCATCCATCGAACTTTCAATACTTTTAGCAATATCTACCGCTTTGTCTAGGGTAGGACCTTTACATGTGAGTAGTCTCTCTTGTATCTTTTTACAATAACAACGTGCAACTAGTTGGTCTCTCACTAGTTGGGAAGTGAAGTTCTCAAACTCGCATTTAGCAGCTAAAACTTTTAAAGCTGTAATGAAAGTATCTATACTTTCATCAGACTTTTGTGTTCTCGTAAAAAACTTATATCTATGTACTACTATATTCTTTGTTTTCGTGAAGTATTTGTCCAACTGTGCTACTGCTGTTTGAAATTCGTCAGGGTCTTCACCTTCAGGTGGGTCGTAGGGAGGTAGATGATCAAACACATTTTGTCCTTCAACACCAAGATGGTAATACATTAGGTTCTTTTTCCTTTCAGGCCTGTATCTCTGTCCATCAATCACACCTGAATATGCCTTGAACGATCTAAACCATAACTTCCATTCCAAAGGAGGTTCTCCAGGATCTTGTAGAAAAGGCGCTGGCGCAATAACACTCTGCATGTTGTCAATGAAAACCCAAAAAAAACTGTAGGATGGAAAACGATTAAAAAGAAGAAATAAGTGTAAAGAAGAAAGAGAGAGGAAGAAAGAAAAAAAAATATTCTGTAAATTCACTACTTCTGCAAGAAAGCAGAAAGTGAGAAGGTTAAGTTTTGCTATACTTAGAAGAAACACAAAGCTAACATTTCTCACTATCAGCAGCAAATACAGATGAGCGAAAAATAATTAAAAAAATATATATATCCAATTTTAGCCACTAGATGGTAGCATTGCACTGTGTTGGTGCTTGAACAACGATAAAGTGCATGGTCAAAAATAACTTAACACGTTATCTTGGAAATTGCAGAACTTTATGAGTTTTCAGAGATCTTGGAGACAGAAAACAAATCGGGTAAGATTTTGTACTCCCAGCTGAGCACTACGTCGTGTCAGGGATTACGAGTACTCCAGAAATCCCCAATCAAAGATGGCCGCTGTAAACGTGACGTTACGAGCTGACGACAACTTCAAAGCGTCTCTGCCGAAGAGACTTCACACACCATGTAGCTTCCAGAATCTGCGTCGGCTTCAATCGCTATACTTCGAGGAAGATTCCACGACGTCATCAAATAGAGGAGACGACAGAAGGGTAAACACCTCCGGCTTCCAGCAATGACAGTCAAAGAAGATGACAGACAAAAGCGAAGCGAAGGTAAAACGTGTTCTTTAACGCAGCATTCTTCCCCCTTTTTCCTCTAAACTGAGTACAAATTGAAGCGCGGTGATTCCCAATGTCGTGAATTCCTATTAACAATAAAAATCCCGCAAAGGTTGCAATTATGCGTAATCCCAGAATTATAAAGGGATACGGAATGGGTACGGCTCTCTGTACCACCGAACAGGTAAAGTGGGATAAAAAAAAATCTACTCACAGTTGAGTGGCTAGAATGCCAGCATTAAAGACGCACTTATTGATGCCGAATGTGGACGAGTGGCAACACTGGCAGCAGCAGTAAAAACTCAGCATCCCATCCTCTGTCGCCACTATAAAGACGAGGCGAAAGCTCCTAGATGCTTTTGAAGTGAAGTATTTATTAAAGAGTACAGAGAGCCGTCCCAGCCAGCACAGCTACAGCACAGAGACCAACTGCCCTCCAGAGAACCTTAGAGCAGAACCCTTAACCATTCTATATGACATCATGATGTTCTCATGTATCAGTCACATCACCACAGGTTCCTTTAACATAGGTAGCAGCTATGTTTCTTTGCACTCTGCTGTTTTATATGTTTTGGAAATTACTCAAGTAAAAGTTACAAAATCCAGTCTGAAAAACTTTCAAAAAGAACTGACGCAAAACCAGGAAAGACTTAACACTTCTGCTGAGCTTTGGTAGAGAAAGAGTGAGCTGAGGTCAGGACATGGGGCGCTCCTAACCATTTCTCGCCTGAGTTAATCAGAACTGGTATTCACACCTAATGTCAATAGGAGCTCAAAGTATGACAGAGTATGAAAAGGGTACTTTATAACAGCAAGAAAACATGTTTAATCTACATTTCATTGTGTAGGACATTCGCTTTTAGGATTCGCGCATTTAAAAATACAGAGGAGGGGAGCAACGCTTTGGTTTAAAAGCCATAGTCTTCTGTGCTTAATAGGTGTCAAGTTTAATATTGTCCAAAGGGAAGTGGGGCTCACATGTACTTTAATAAGGCACACATTTCTATCTAAGCAGGGGCACAGTGGGTGCCATCACATGAAGTGCTTGTGTGTCATAATTGTTTTGTTTGATCTTTTAAGAAGAGCTCCAAATGCCACATTTAAAAGCAATCCTAAAATATGAGCTAAAATGCACCTGGCCTTAAATACGAGAGAACATCTTCATTCAGTGAATCAACATATCAAAGATGTGACTTGTTGGCTATTATGTGGTGTTATATTCGTGGCAATCCCCCTCCCTCAAATGCATTGGTCTGAAACGTTGGTGGTGAATATAATTTACGAACCGAACATGGCCAACAGCATTGTACAAAACTTTGATGGGATGTAAAGCCCTCTTGCTTGAGGTTTGTGGTTAATACCCTAGAGGATTCGAATTTTAAATGACAGAGAAGCACATTATAAATCATATTGTGGATATTAGTTGCAAATAGTAATTTTAAAAGCATGTAGCCTTAATAACATTGGTCAAAACCTGATGGGATTAACAAACTCTTTAACAAGGAAGTCGGGGGTTCTCATCATAAACCAAACTGAGACACTACTGTGTTTGTCACAGCTTGAGAACTCGTGAAGGAGGGAGTATCGTTCAATAAATCGTGTTTCAAAATGGGGCATTTTAAAGTGCACAAGGCCAGTAACCTTGGCAGATTTCGCAGTGATCGTGTTTTAAGTCGCTGTTGCAGTGGTGACTGGTGGAATTTGAAACAGGTGGGGCGTATACAAAAATAATCAACGAATGCAAGCGCAGTGATGGGGGTTCGGGGTGGTTCTCCCCCCGAGACAATTTGTAAAAATTGGTGTCTTTTTGGTGCAATTTTCAGCACTATTTCTGTGATAAATGGACTACAAATTCAGTTCTTCTAGGCATTCATAAAAGAAAACTCCTACATTATTTCAGAGAATTTCTAGATTGCCAAGCAAGTCTGACTTCTGAAGGAAGCTAGGGTACTAAGCAAGACTGATTTGGCTCCACCCTTTCCAATAGAAAACACATAACATAGGTGCATAAACGTCCACAAAGAAGCACACTTGTAATTTGTTCTTAATGAGAATGCAGGCTGGCCACTTCCTTTTCTTCACCAGCTATTCAATGATGATTTCCCAGTAATCTTCATGACATATTAAATAGCTACAACTATAAGAAATATCCATTAGAAACAAACATTTAATTTTTAGGAGGTCAGCAAAAGCTTAGCATTTTTTAGCAAGGCAATTTTACAACAAAAAAAGTAAGTAACCATTGTACTTAAAATAGTTTGTATATTGCTCTGAAGCCTTTGGGTCCATCAGTACCTTACAAAACCACTAAATAAAAATACGTTATGAAATGAGTCTAATATGCATTGCTTAAAATATAAGAAATATCCTTTAAAAATCTTTCATTTATTTTAGAAAGAAACAACCAAAACATTGTATGTATAAGCAGGCTAGGTAAAATTGTTTAAAAATAAAACTTTTAACTTTATTTATAAATACTTTGCATGCCACACTCAGGCGCTTGTGCATGTCAGAACAGTAGAAAATGGTAATATAAAAATAAATTATGAAAATATATAATGTACATTTTAAGAAATATCCCTTCAAAACCAATATGATATTTGTAAACACGAACAATAAAATGACTTTAAATAATACTATGTAAATACTTTGCATGCCACTCTCAGGCCATTGTGTCTGTCAGTACAGTAGAAAACGGCTACATAAAAATAAATTATGAAAATAAATGAATGTACATTTTAAGAAATTTCCCTTCAAAACCAATATGATATTTGTAAACACAAACAAAATTATTTTAACTAATACTATGTAAATACTTTGCATGCCACTCTCAGGCCTTTGTGGCTGTCAGCCAGCACAGCAGAAAACAGTTAAATAAAAAAAAATTATGAAAAGAAATAAATATGATATTTTTAAACACATTTAAAAAAAAAAAATTATAATAATATTTAAATACTTTGCATGTCAATCTCAGACTCTTGTGCCTGTCAGTACAGTAGAAAACGGTTAAATAAGAATAAATAATGAAAATAACTAAATGTTGTACATTTAAAGAAATATATCCTCAAAACCAACATATTTTTAAATACTAACAACAAAAATATTTTAAATAATAATAAAATATGAAAACAAAAATATATATATTCATAGATACATAAAACACATATATAAATACATATCAACTGTACAAGAGTTGTATGAATATTAAATAGAATGAGTAAGTTACCAACAGTACTTCTTGATGTTATTAAACAAATCAAACCGAGCTACAAACACTTGAAACTAGGATCATACACCAGATTTATATTTTCTATTTATATAGAAAGTTTGCTCGTCGATCTTTAATATGAGCAAACTTTTCGATTGTTCTTTTGTTGAATTCTGGTATTTCTTTTATTAGCCCTTTTTCCATTGATAGCATAGCCAATGCATTAAGTCTAGTTTGTCATGTTGTTTTGCAAAAACGTTTTTACCTCTAGTGTGGAAAAACATCACTCAGACTCTGCTGTTGTCATGGGTGTAGTAATGACAACTCTTAAAAGCTTTATGATCTCAGAAAAAGACTTCTCTAAGTTGTTTTTAAACAAAAAGCTAAATAAAGCCATGGCACCACCAGTAGCTTGACGGACGTCATGTCTTCCATACAGGACTGAAAGTTCTGTACGCAATCTGGGTTTGTTTAGTATAGGATAGGCTTCTATCATTTCTGCAAGTGCCTCGGCTGGTAAAGGTTTGTCATGTCACTTCGCAATAGTGTTGCACTTACAAGATGCTTTGTGAATGCAAAGCGCTCTCTGGCATAGACCATAATAATGTCACAGAATATTTTTGCTTCTTGGGTCAAAGTATTTATTTGCAGTCTCCAGTTTAAAAATGTTGATTCTTGTGGCAGTGTAGAATCCAAACTGTGAATGGATTCCCGTACTTTGGTAATGCTTGTCACAAAGTCTGGTGTAGCTTTCTGGACAAACAGTGTCAATGTCTCGCTTTTGCAATTGATTATATAAAATGTCTACATAGGACATTATACTATAAAAAGAAACAGAAAGAATATAAACTTCCTATCTTCTAATGTTCTAGTAAATCCTTTAGCTTCACATATAGTATTGGACTAGAAATCACCACTGTTTGCAATGGTTTTCATGCATTCAAGAAGATCATTTCTATTCATAAATTATGTTTGTTGCTCGAAGATTGAAGTTCCAGCGAGTTGCCTACCCTCTTGGAAGTCTTCTTGAAACTATTTGTTCAAGAATATCAGTCCGTGGGGGCATGGCCAAGGAATCGAACAAAATGGCAGCGGCTTAGTGGAGCTCTGTAGCCCGACTTTGTAAATCCCCGCAAACATCCGTTCATTCATCCGGTTCTGCTGGCGCGTTGACCTGCAGTGGATCCAGAGACCCTCGAGAGCCAGTTTCAGGAAGAGTGTGACCCCGGAGGTGCTGTAGAGAGGCTGCCACCACAGTCCAACTGTCGCGGCCTAGATGCTCCGGCGGGAGCGAGGATCGCGTAAGCGACGTCCGCCCGTGGGCTCCACAGGTGGGGGGAGCTTCAATGCGGCGCATCTGAGCTCAAGGTGAAAACGACGGCCACAGCAATTCGGCTGGTCCCCGATGAGAGGCAGTGAGGCGCCCATTTCGCGGTGCAGGTGTGACGTCTCCGAACACAGTTTTTCCAACTTGGAACCCATGCAGTGCATACTGGGGAATTGATTGTGCCTGGGGCCACTGGCAATCCAGAAGAAGTCCCTCCTTGACTGGGATTGAGCTGGGGGGAGTGAGTGGGCGTCCTTCCCCACCGAGAGGCACGTGCTGAGGCATCTCCTGTGGTGGGCCCTGAGGGGTGACTGGCTGCCGCCACGAGTGTGACCTGCTCTGGGGCACTGTCTCATACAGTGAATAAAGAGCTGAGGAGGGTCACTGAAGGTTCCGGTTGCCACTGCGTGGATGAGCAGACGAGGGACCAGAGAAAACCAGAGAGTAGGTGAGGGCGATCCTGTGGGGCCCCCCCTTCACGACAGACGCTGGGAGTTGCATGATCCGGGTGCGGTTTCCAGCAGCTGGTAGTACAGTGCGCATTAACTTTTTGGTGAGCGGATTTGCGGAGGGCTTGGTGTGGGAGGTCACCTCCAGTGTACGCCGTCGGGGTGCCATTAGGAGAAGCCATAGGTGAAAACATTGATTCACTTGGATGAAGCCCAAGGGACAGTCTGTGACGCAGAAAAACAAAATGGATAAATTTGCTATCCCTAAGCCGGCCGCCGGTACTCAGGAGCAACGTGCAGAGGGCGCGACTGAGCCTTCTATGGGTGCTATAATGGCGGCGATTGCGGATCATAAGGGCTTGCTGGAACCCAAATAAGACGTGGTGACGACGGAGGTGAATGTCCTGCGAGCGGATTTCCATAAAATGGCGGATGAAGTGGCTGCCACAGAGAAGATCGTCACGCACCTGCAAACCAGTACTAAGAGCCTTGAGGAGCAGGTCAGGACTCTAACGAAGCAACAAGAGGCAATGGTGGCCCGGCTTGAGGCCAGGAAGGGTGCGCTCGGATAATCAACATTTGCGTGGTCGGAGTCCCGGAGGGAATGGAGGGACCAAGCATGGATCTATTTCTCGAAGACCTCATCCTGAATCATTTGAAACCCCCAAAACTCTCTACGCATTTTACAATCGAATGCTCACACAGGGCGCCCGTCCAGAGGCCAAAGCCTGGTGCCCCACCCAGTACAATCATTGCACGTCTCCTCAACTACTGAGACAGAGATGCCATCCTACAGACGGCAAGGGCAAAGGGGGACCTGCAACATGAAAATGCAGTGATACGTTTTTTTTGGACTTCACCCTCCAGGTCCAAAAACAGCGGCGCACCTTCAAGGGGGTTAAAAGGGAATTACGTGCCAAAGACATAACATTTTCCATAATGTTTCCGGCAAAGCTGAGAGTGGTCGCAGAGGGGAAGATGTGGTATTTCGGAACAGTTGCAGAGGCCTGGGAATGGCTGGAGGGCTTGCGTACGGTAGGCCACACTTCTACACGTGAGCGGCGACGAGGCCAGAAAGATCGACAAGATGACCCTACGGAATAGAAGACTCTAGATTGGACTGAGAGGTACCTGAGATGGTGAATCTGAAGATGACAGGTAAAAGCAACGTAGTGGGTTTGGTCCCCTGAACCTGGCGGGGAGTTGTTCATCCACCACCCTGCAGATGGGACATTGTGTACGAGACTTTACCCTTATGGGACTATTAGTGGTGGATGACCTGATGTATGGTCGACATGATTGAGCCAGACTACGAGGAGTTTGGGAATGAGCTAGAAGTCGGGGGCAATGTGATAATTTTTCGGCTCCTACCACCCTTCTAAATGGGTATTCAGTTTAGGGCGACAGGCACTCTGTGAGTTGGGGAGGTGGGGGGCTGTTTCACCCGTCTGCATGGTAGCAGGTAGGGGGGGATCAGGATATGGGGAGTTATATTTGTTATGTTTTTGGTTGTAGGCTCAGGGAAGAGAATGACAGTCACATACACAGAATTAGGAGACCGTATACATCGAGTGGGTTTGAGTGTGGGCGGAGCGGTTACCCCCCCAGGATGTCATTAACAATATTGACGTGGAATGTAAACGGACTGGGCAGTAAAGTCATAGGAACGTTAATGCTACAGTATCTGAAACACCATAACCCAGATGTGGTTCCACTCCAAGAAACCCACCTACAAGGGAACTAATGTAAAGTACTAGATTGGTATGGCTACAGGCTCCAGGCCCATGCAGGGTATACAACAGGCTAGAGGGAGGTAGAAGTCTTAATAAAAGTCTCAACACCAAATGGTTTGATACCATGGGGCAATATGTGGCTCTGTCGGCAGGATGGGAAGGGAGGACGGTAAATTTCTGCATGCAGACACCTTTGCACAACTACGTACAATTATCCTTGAAATGCCGTTAGGCACGATGGTGGTTGGGGGAGATATGAACGCGGTGCTAGACCTCCAAATGGATATATTGACGAATGCAACCGGGGTGACAGTGAAGGAGCCACTGAAGGGGTTTGCAGACGTGATGGGCATGTTGGATCTCTGGAGAGCATATAACCCACTCAGTCGCCAATACACTCACACGTCAGCGGCGCATAAAACTCATTCCAGACGGGACTACATTTTCACCCTGACATCTCAACTGGAACAATTCCAGGATGCAACACTTAAAGCACGGGGTATCTCAGATCATGCACCTGTAATGGTTCAATTACAAAGTCCGTATAGACATACTATCCTTCCTCCCAGACTAGATCCATGGCACTTTAGAAATAAACAATTCACACACAAGATACGGACCCATACTACACAATACTTTGACATTTACAAGGGTACAGTAGAGTTGGCCTCTACAACTGTGGGAAGCATATAAAACGGTGATTCAGGGGTACACCCAGGCTGAAATTGGAGTTTGGAAAAAAGAGCAAATCAAAGAAGAAAAACCCCTGGAACTTGAGATAACCCACTTGGAGGAAGAATTGGGGCAGGAGGGCAGGACAGATTGTGAAGCAGGCAGGTTTACAAGAGACAGGAGTTGAAAGACATGAGTGGCAACTGAAGCAGGGTCCAGATGGGGAGGTAACGAAGATATTTTAGATAGGAATTCCTGATGTCAACTTTAGTGTAGGTTTTGGTAGGAACAATGGGTTTATGATAACAGGATCTCTATCAGACTATAATGGCTCTTTGCCCCACACCATACATTGCCCAAGCCAAAATATAACTGCTTTATCCTTCTACAAATTTACGTCCATGACAAATGGAGTGCCCCAGGTTACTTGAGGTATAGAGCAGTGTCCTTAGGCCACATAGGGTAGACTAGGATTATGAAGATGAGA
Source organism: Triturus cristatus (assembly GCF_964204655.1). Classification (NCBI taxonomy): domain Eukaryota; kingdom Metazoa; phylum Chordata; class Amphibia; order Caudata; family Salamandridae; genus Triturus; species Triturus cristatus. Next base: position 242,180,605 of record NC_140583.1, read on the forward strand.
TAGACTGGGAGTCTACTTGGGGTGGGAGAAAATGTCCAAAATTATAAAAAAGATTAGAAATTAAAGTCACCTCTTCTCTGTTTTCTAGGAAATGGCACGGTACTTGTTGGGCTCAACTCTGGATGCAACAGCACCATTTTTAATTCGGACATTTGATATGGCGCCTCCAGCCTAATGGATTTTTACTGGGCCTGCGGAGAACGTCTCTATCTCCAACAGCCTCCTCGATGGAGCAGCCTGTGCTCACTAGAACAATGCACAAAGTGTCCCTGATCGTTCCAGCAGCAAATATCTCCTATATCAATGCCCATCTATGGCTCTGTTACCTTGCTCCACCGACATTGGCATTACGAAGGGTGGGCACCTTTCAAAGGCATACCGAAGGAGTTTTGCCTATTGAACAGGGCAAGCTTTTTTTTCCAACACCATCATTGTGATGTTCCAGATAAAGGCAAACACACTCTGGCTTCAAAATATCAAGAGGAGGGTATGCCTTTGGATAAGGAGTTTGTGCTGCACATTGCCAACAATGAAGAAAATGGCTCCATCACCAAGGCCATCAAGGACTTGAACATGATAGAAAAGAAAAGGATTGCTGAAGAAGGTGCCATAGCAGACACAGCCACTTGCTTGGTTGAACTTTGACTGGATACCTTTGTGGCTGTCTGCTATTCTAATTTTTTTTGGATAGAAATACTGATAGTAAGTTAGTAGGTATAAATTATGTAGGAATAGGGAACATCCATAAAGCGTGTGTATATATATATAGGAAAAAAGGATAGAACAGGGAATGTGAATAACTTAGCACTTATAGAAGTAGTAGGAGTGACAACAATAGGACTGCACTAAATGCAGCCTGCTACCATTACCTTATGCCAGGTTGATAGCCCCCAACTCACCACTAGTAGATGCTAACGGAGATAGGATTTAAATATAGATCCACCATCACCTACACAGACACCATATACCTCCCTCATTGACATACCTGAAGGAGAATATATAGGAAGATACAGGAGAGCCAAGGGTCTAATATGGATGACACCTCTGGGATACACCAACTAGACGGAGGGCCTGAAAGGTATGTTGTAAGAACTTTGTTCAAGAATGAACAGGAGGAGGGTATGAAGCAGGGTCCAGTTTTACCATATCGTTGCCCAGGCCCATTCTGTCCAGACCTGAAGCATGAGACCCTGATAAGGCCTCACCAGCCAGCATACAGAGTGGTGTTAAGTTGACCATACTGTCTCAGTTGTTCTTTTAATGTAGTAGGCCCAAAATGCCTCTCTGCTGAAATGCAAGTTATTTCTTCTGCGACACACACAACGCTTCAGCTCTGACTTCTTCGTAAACAAACTGCCCGTAAGGCCCCCACTCCCTCGAGGTGCTCTTCTTCTCACCCACGTAGATACCACAAGAACAGGGAACTTCCCAAGCTAAGAGGAACATCACACGATACCTGATGGTGGGGGCCACTTGCCACCTGTCAATCTTTCATATTATTGTATTTTGCATTATGATTTACAGTCAAACATCAAGTGACCTTTTGGTAAACATTTGTAGTGTGGGTGTCACTTCTGTGTCCTAAATATTTCGGAGAAGTGACCAAAGTATGTCATGTTCTGCGGTCAAAGCACCTGTTGATGTCGTCATTCTGTGGTCAATAGTTTCTCATTTAAAGAGTATAAAAGAGCTGCCCACAGTCCATTCACCGGACTACCTTGCAGAAGTGACCCCTTGGGTCATGACGCCTGTGTAGTCTCCCTCGGCCATCATCTTTGGCTGAAGCTATAATGCTTATTGTATTTTTATTAAGTTTGCATATTTTCCAGTGTATTCTGAATGGCTTTTCTCTCTGCATATGTTTCATTGATCGTGAAATGCATTTCTCTCCTTGCGTTATTTTAACATATATCCTTCTCATTGCTATTATTAAGCAATATATTTCTCCCATAGCACCTATCAAGTATGGTATTTTTCTTCCTGCGTCCTTGCATGTATTGTGACAATTGTCTCTCTGCGTACATTATCATGAAAAGTATTTCTCTATGATTTTAAGTCTCATTGCAATTGCATGTCTTCTGCTCTCTAAGCCAATCTTGATACTGTTGTATATGTTTAATATATTCACAAATGTTTATCCTCTTATTCCTGTATTCCTATTGTTCTAAAAGGATTCCATTATTTGCATATAAGACACAGCGTCTTATTATTGCATTATAAAGTGTTTTCTTTACGCTTCTTGTTGAAGTGGTTTCAGTGTAATAAAGTGCAACAAATCCTGATTCAATTCCTGCCTCTTAGACGTGTGTTTTCTCATATTAGACAGCGCACTCCAGCTCAAATTAAGCTGCCCCAGTTCCATATGAGAAATTCCACCCTTTAACATCTGGGGGCGCCCCATAGGAGAAAATATCACCCTCTAACATCTGGCGACCACGAAAAAAGTGTGACACCTTTCTATCCGGCAAGGGTTTCCTGTGACGATGGACGTAGCTTGCTGCCCCTTAAGTGCTTCTCCCTGTTGGTACAGAGACATTGCACTCGGGTAAGTCAATGATCAGGGTGTAACACTCTCTTGTTCCTTTGGCTCTCCCTGTTGTGGTGTTTGTCTGTATTTTCGGGTGGGCATTTGGAGTTGTACTTCGGTCCTGAGTCACAGTTTCTTGCGTAGTTGGTGTTTTGCCACGTTACTCGAATCCTTTCCTTTTAAATGCGTGTACACAGGCGTTGAGTCAGGGATTGATGCAACATTTTTTTTTGGATGGTTTGAAAAATGTGGCTTTCTGATGCTGTACCCTTTTTTGACAGTTTTATATAGTGTTTTTTTTTTTAGATATAAATGCTTTGATTATTGCCTGTTTAAAAGGAACATAAAGGCAAGGGGTTAATTGCGTCTTGCATTTTTTCCAGCTCTGTGCGGGTTGGGGTTTCATAATAGTTGTCAGTTCACGTCTTGTGGCTGGCACAAGGTTGGGGGGGGTGTTGCCGATCGCACTTATCGGCCATCTCCAGCTTTTCGCGGATGATTGTCACTTCATGTATTTTGTTATTTGATCAGACAGTCAAATGTGGTAGTTCTTTAGCGTGTTTTAGTACAGCATTCGAACAGCCCTATTCCTCTCACTGCGTAGCTAAAAGAAGTAAAAGGAAATAGGGGCAGTGGTGGCTTCATGTGGAAGAGAAATGGAGACTCTTATTTTATTTCAATGTTTTTTTAAAACATTGAGTGAAAACCATCCTTCTGTCTTCATTAGGCAAACAGAGAAAGTGCACAGTGTTTGCCTGCCCTTCTAGTGTAGTGCATTTTACATATCGAGTGTTTCACATATGGTTCATAAGGTTTTTGATTATATTGCGTTCATGTTTTCTATTTTTTATTATCCTTTAGTTTGCTTTTAATGTGGTTTTCTTGTAAACACATCCGTGCCATGGCACCTCCTTCTGTCTAGTGCACCGATTCTATAGCGTGTTTCATGTGCTTAGCGAGACAAAATAAACACGATTATTAATGTTTTTGTTATTTGCTTATTGATACTCTGTGAATCCCCAGTGATTATTATTGTTACATACGAACACCCTGTCTTCTCCCGCCCCCTTCCCTCCACCCAAGTCCTGTTAAGCATTACTAGCTAATGGCCGTCTGCCACATTTAATATTTTGTTTAGGCCTCTGAATAGTAGCCCCCACACGACACGTGCATTGCCTCATATTGTACAACACAATTTCTGCACGGGATGAATAATAATGATCCACAAATTACTGAACTAGTAATGCACTTATTATAGCCTTATAGCCCGCCGTAGCGGGCTATACCGGCTGTTAAAAACCCGAGCCGAAGGCGAGGGACTTTAACAAAGCAGAGGGACTTTAAAAGCCGGTATAGCCCTGCTACGAAGGGCTATAAGGCTATTAGAACATTCTGCCACTAGAGGGCAGAATGTTCTATCAAAACAAAGCCTTCAGGGAGCGTGAGGGGATTCAAATCCCCTCAGGCTCCCTGAAGTCTTTGTTCACAGCCAGAGCTGTGAACAAAGACACATTGGAATGTTGGTGCTCCGGGCTTATACCAGCCATTATAAGCCCGGAGCGCTCCATTGTTTTCAATGGAGCTCCCAAAGAACATTGGAATGTTGGGAGCTCCATTGAAAACAATGGAGCGCTCCGGGCTTATAATGGCTGGTATAAGCCCGGAGCACCAACATTCCAATGTGTCTTTGTTCACAGCTCTGGCTGTGAACAAAGACTTCAGGGAGCCTGAGGGGATTTGAATCCCCTCACGCTCCCTGAAGGCTTTGTTTTGATAGAACATTCTGCCCTCTAGTGGCAGAATGTTCTAATAGCCTTATAGCCCTTCGTAGCAGGGCTATACCGGCTTTTAAAGTCCCTCTGCTTTGTTAAAGTCCCTCGCCTTCGGCTCGGGTTTTTAACAGCCGGTATAGCCCGCTACGGCGGGCTATAAGGCTATAATAGAGCAGTCTCGGTGTTAAATGTACACACGGATACACTTTCTCACCTAACAGTATATCAGGAAGACCTTATCTCAATAGCGTGGGATATATTAGGAGTTCACTTTACACCAGCATCCGAGATAAGGATATCTGCACTAACTCTGATTAAATTACCTGCCACTGGCACAGCTCATGCAAATCCCAGGCCAAACCCACCACTTCCAGATACCACACGTCCAGACCTTGTCTGTCCACATTACTCGCGGCGACTGACAATAGTACCCAATTACATTACTAAATTGTATTCCAGGACACCTCTTTAAATACATTACGCACTGCAGTGAAAAGTGATCAGCAGGAGCATCTGGGTACATGCCAAACAAACCCAATTTAGCTAAGACAGGTACAATCTGAGACCACGCAACTAAGAGTAGGGTGAACTAATGGTGGTGCAGTCCGGCGAGTCTGGTTCCCTTACGGGGCCTAGTTGGCAGGTTGTTGTAGTCTACGGAAGTGGCGGAGCTCGGCTCAGTGCGGTTTGTGGTCCAAAACACCTGATTCCGTGAACAGAAAGCACTGCCCATAGTGCACTCCTATTCTCCTCTTGGATTGGTGGTTTCTCACTAGCAGACAGATGGACAGAATATTGAGTTATACAGTGAACAAAACGCCAGCTAAGATCTACGTGCAGATCACTTTAGTAGCTCCAGGTTTAGAGATACCCACAATATTATCAAGCACCGGGCCAAAGAATGCGCTTCACATCTCTTTTGCCTTGTCCTGGGGAAAGCGTCTGGCTGTGGTAGGTCAAGCACTTGTGGGGGTAGTACTGCCCGAAATGACAGTCCCTGCTCCCTGGTGTCTTGCCACATCATAGAACACTCTTTCAGGAATAACGCATATGCAGGCTCCCCTGTTTAACTGATTACACCCTAAATGATGTGCATCCAGTTCCTTGCCAATAACGCCACGCGCTTCTCGCCTTTCCTGTGTGCTTGGCCCCGTAGTAATGGTACTTCCACTTGAATATTCAGTTAAGTGGTAGAAAGAGGGGGAGGAAGGCTTTCGTTGGGATTTATCGATCACGACACACAGCCACCTTTTTATGTTTTCTGGTCGCTTTTACGCCCTAGACTTGGCCCAAACTTCAAATGATAGACCAACCTTTGGTTCCATGGTGACTTTCTCCTTCCATTCCCTCCCCCAATGAGCAATGGCAGAATATAGTCAGGTCAAATAGCCGCAAGATTCACACTGTAGATTACATCAGCACAAAATACTGCAGCCCCAAGATACTAAGTACAGAATAATTTACTCCTACCTGTATCCAATTTAACAACAACCCATGCAGTAACAAAGGTGCCACCTCTCCAGGCACAAGCAGTAGCCTGAATGCAAGCACCGCTCCAGGAAGTACTTCCACAGATCACACACGGTTGGAGTTAGCTAATGCAAAAAAGAGATTTTGAAATTGTGGCTCATGCACAAAGGATGTTAGTGACACTGGACTAAGAGCAACGTAAGTATCGGAGCACAGAACTAGGGAGCGAAGAGGAGAGACGAATTGATGGAATGGAATGCACACTAACTACACCAGATTTTCATCTTGAATTACACATAACATTTCCTGGCCCCAAATATTCAATCTCAAACAAGAAGGGGGAAAGGAGGGGCTTTTGCAATAATAAACTGACTAAATGATATTGCAGGTCCAGCATACATGCCCAACAATCAATACTTAACAAGAGGGTATGCAGTTCCTAATAATAACGTAGTGTGTGTTAGAATCACTAGGTCCCAAGGTGATGGTGTGAAACGGTCTAGATAAACGGAGTAAAAGGTACTCCTACTGGAAATGAAGACCCTCACACACCCAACAAGCGGGTGTCTTGCTTCATCACCGGGTCTTTGCTCCTTATCGGGCCGGCGGTGCAATGCCCGATCAGGCACCCCAAGGGGGCCTTCCTGTCGGAGATCTTTATTTCCAAACGCCGGTGAGTGAGGTGTGTGGGGAAAACGGTTAGTTGGTATAACTAGTGTAGGTGCAAGTGGAGTGAAAAGTAAGTGTACTAAAACAGGGTAGGTGATCCACTTCAAACAAATTTAATAAAGTATGGTCAACACCCTGATTAAAAACAATCTGCACATCTCTCACCATTAGGTGTATGAGTGATATGTGCTACAACAATAATAAAAAAGGTCAACATGTTTCTTGCCTGGATATTAATTAAATGGCAATTCTTCAGGACCAATATATACGGCTACCTGCACCTTTTTGGTGGTGGCCACAACCTCTAAGAGGTGTCAATGGTAGCCACACGTACAGCACCCTAAAAACGTGTGGTGCCGTGTAAATCAAGAACACACAACCTGTGAAGAAAAACACACAATTTTAAAAGAACATTGTTATTGTACATCAGTTCGAGGCATCTGGTTCAGTTAAAGCAACGAATTATGTCAAACATGAAACCGTGGCATGCGTCGAATGTGAGCAGGTATTAAAAGGACTTTATCGAGGCAAACAGCAGAATCTTATAGGCGGACTTAATCTACACTTCTTAGAAGGCATGGTACTCTTGGTTATATACAAAACTCACCCCATTAGGCTGTGGAGACAATGTGGTCAGGGTAGGAACACACTAATTGTTAGTGTCCTAAAAAGGAGGAAGAGAAATAACAAACAAACAACAAGTGCGTCAGAAAAATCCGCGTCAAGTGTACTCAGAATCAGATGGAAAACCCATATGGTAATTATTCTCATGGGGAACAACAGCATATAAAGTTGTTTGAAGCGCAAAAAGATATATGTAAAACAAACTCCCGGAAGCACTCTGATAGATGCTTACCACAGTTATCACAAATACTTGAACATATTGAAACAGTGCCAGCCCAGTGCTAGTAGCGCGGGTGCAAACCCTGTCAGTGCTACTTATATAGCATCGCCCATGCATGGGACTTGAAAAATGGCAGAACTGGTCTTCGCGTGCTGAAAGAAGGCGTACAGCGGTTGTAGCAGCCAGCTAAAAAGATTTGCACACGCAATTGGTGATGGGAAAGTAAAGATGGACTAATCTAAGCACGAGACACGAGAGCGCTGTGGAGACCGCCGTCAGCAGTGACTGTACATGCTCTCTACGAACAGTATCACCTCTGAAGCGTGGTGAAAACTAAGCTCAATGAGCCGCATACCAACTCCCTCGGTCATGACGAAATTGACGAGAGAAACAAATTAAATATACTCACGGTTGCGTTGAACTAACGTTACCGTCAACCTATGACCCCGCCAGCCGCTCAAGTCTGGTGAAGGTCCAACAGGGAGGCTCCCAGATATACGAGCCGTTAAGCGTGTTTCGTCACTCCGTCTCGGGCGGTAACCAGTGTAGGGGGCGTGGCTACGTCCCAGAAACTAGACCACCACCCGTTATGCCTGTACAGAATGTCCGAGACGCCGGAAGTGATACTATGGGGATTTTGTTACAAGAAAGTCTCCCCCTCTTCCGCGAAAATGACGCGTGAGGGCGGGGACCCCATTGACCAATACGGTGGTCCCCTCAAGGATTATCAAAGAGTGTTTACTAATGTGATGTTGTCATGTGAGCATAGTGGTGACGCGCGCTCACAACAACCAGACATTGCACCCAAAAGTGAGGTTAAATGATGTCTAACTGTACGCTGTAGTGCTCAGTAATTATTACGCGCAACATATTCTGATGGAGCGCGGAGCGCAATATGCACACAGTCTTGGCAACCCTAATGTTCGGGAAAGGGCTCGTGAGTCCTAAATATAAAAATTAATATCAATATTTATTATATGACCACTAACCGACTTAAAGGTCAAGAACAACCGAACTCAAAGGCATGCTCAGCAATGGTTGTTAAAAATATCATAATGGCCAAAAAGAATACGCATTATTGTGCAGAGGAAAGGCTCATCGAGTATGGATATAAATAAAGTTACATTTACAGGAAAAAACTAGTCTAAGTCAAGTTAGACTACTCCACGGAATGTCCTCATTCAGGCCAGTTGTATCAGCTGTCAATCTCAGGACCCAACGTTGTTCAAGTCTGAAGAGGGCGTTTTTTGACATGTGGGGGTGAGATTCCAGAACCACCCATTTGAACGAGGTGGGTGCATGACGTACCAAGTTGTAGTGGGTCGTCATTTTGGTGTTGGTCTTAGCGCATCTGAAATTACTTTTGTGTTCCAGCATACGCGTTTTAACTGCGCGAGTGGTCATACCTATGTATGGTAAGCCACATGGGCATGTCATCAAATAAATGCAATTTGTTGAATTGCAATTTGTATGCTTATTGATCTGCCATGTCACGTCATTAGGGAGTGCCAGTTCTTTACTGATTTGTGTCTGGGGACACATCGAGCACATCCCGCAGGGGTAATGACCCTTAACTGGGGGAAGGTTCCAAAGTAGTCTCTGAGACCCAGTAGCTGGTTTCTTAGGCCTAGTGTGTATTAGAAGGTCCTTGAGGTTACTCGTGCGTTTAAACGCAAATCTGGGGACTTCCAAATCTAGATCTCCAGTGTTGAGAATACCCCAGTGTTTTTTAATGATCGCCTTAATCCTGTTCGAATCAGGGGTAAAGGTAGTGACACAGGTTAAGGATTGATCAAGTTCTTTAGTGTTAACTTCTAACAGACTCTCTCTGTTGTTATTTCTCGCTCGTTTGCGAGCACGAGACACAACCTGTGAGGGGTAGTCGCGCTTGATTAAGTCATTCATAAGCGTTAAGGACTCTTTCTGATAATCAGCCACAGAACTGCAGTTCCTTCTGATTCGTAGAAACTGACCAAAAGGTAAATTTTCTCTTAACGCTTTGGGATGGTAACTGCTGAATAAGAGAAGGCTGTTTCTGTCTGTGGGCTTACGATACAGACTCGTGGAGATTGTACCCCCTTCCAGGTGGATGAGTAGATCCAAGAAAGGTACTTCTGTATCAGAGATGGTATGGGTGAATCTCAAATAGGGATTAAGAGTGTTGATCTACGTACAGAATTCTGTGCAATTCGTATAGTCTCCCTTCCACAGAACCAGGATGTCGTCGATGAACCTTTTCCAGAGCAGTACATTCGCGGAGTAGGGGTTGGAGGGATGATGTATCTCCCTACTCTCGAAAGCTGACATGTACATGCATGCCAGACTCGGCGCGAATGTACTGCCCATGGAAGTGCCCTGGGTTTGATGGTACAATTGTGTGTTGTACTCGAAAAAGTTCTGTGTCAAAGCCAGGCTAGCACATTCCATGATGAATGATACTGGTGTGTTGGAGCTAATCTCACTGCTGCTTAATGCATCCTCGATAACTTGGAGGGTTGCTTGTTGGGGTATGTTGGTATACAACGCCTCGACATCTAGTGTCAGCAAGAGATTTATTTCCTGTGGGTATTGGAACCCTTCCAGAAGACGGAGAATATCAGATGTATCCTGGATGTAGGAGGGGGTTGCTTTAACCAGGGGCTGGATAAAATGGTCAACAAATTGTGATAATGGTTCCAAAGTAGAACCTATACCAGAAACAATCGGACGTCCTGGAACAGGGGATATTCCCTTATGAATTTTAGGCAGACAGTAAAAGAAGGGGATCACTGGTTCTTTAGCTATAAGAAAATTGGCTTCTTTTTTAGTAATCCACCCTTCTAACTCAGCCGTAGAGACCATAGAGCCTATGGTACGAGTAAGGCGCGGGGTGGGGTCTTCTTGGATGGGTGTGTAATATCTAGTATTGGTAAGTTGCCTACGGCATTCAATGTCGTAGTCAACTGCAGACATGATAACCGTCGCCCCACCCTTGTCAGCTTGTTTTATGACGATGGTGTTATCGTTTGCCAGGTCTCTTATGGCTGCCTTCTCACTCGTGGATAAATTCTGAAAAGGAATGGGACCAGTATCTGTATTGAGATCCTTCAAGACTGCCTTTTCAAAGGTCAGTACTTCCGGTGGAACCATGCTCCTTGTGGGCGTGAAGGTAGAAGGCCTATGGAGGCCAGAATCTTCGTGATTGGGCGGTGGATGATCTTGAAAGAATGCCTTTAACCTGATTTTGCGGAAAAGGTTCTGGATCTCACATGTGTCACGGAATCTATCTGTTTTGGGTGTGGGGACAAACCCTAACCCTTTCTGGAGCACACTTACTTCCACTGGGTTGAGTGGTCTAGAGGACAGATTCAGCATCAGTCTCTCTTGTCCCTGGTCTGGCTCCTGGTTTCCACTGTCCTCGGTGGTTGTTCCTGCCATTGGACTCTTTTTTGTTGTCGCCCTCTTCTGCGCCCTCTTCCTCTGCCCCAACCTCTGTCTAAAAAAGGTTGATCATTCCTGGGTTGGAAAAAGGGCGGAGGGGGGCCTTGGTGGTACATCGGATATTGCCAGAAGGGGGGTGGTCCCTGAAAAGGAGGCATATTGTATGCTGGGTAGCCTGATTGTTGGAAAGGTCTAGTCTTCCTATTGTTGTTATTCCAACTACCTGTACTTGAGTCACTGTTAGTTGAGGAACCTCGTCTTGAAGGTCCTGAGTTTTCATCTGATGAGTAACTAGTGACTGTGGACGTATAGTCTGCCTTCAAGTAGGGATATACCTTTTCTTGCGAAAACTTCTTGATGTCTTTTTGAAGTTTAGTTATTTTCTGCTTCATCAGATATTCCCTATTTTCAGCAAGTTCGGCGTTGATCTCAGCTAATTTGGTCTTGTATGTGGTTGTTTGAATAATGACTTTAATAGCTCCCTCTGCTGTTTGGATCTTAATTAATAAAGCATCTGCTATTCTTTTTGCTGTATTTATTATAAGAATAAGCCAGTCCCTGGTGCATTTCCATGCTACCAGGGACCACTCCTTCTTAAATAGTGCATCTTCCAAAAACAAGCGAGGAAAATTGTTTACAATGAGTCCATTGGGAGCTATGTTTGCCCTTAAATATTCCGTCATCATGGCTCCATGGAGTGTTACTTTGAGCCACTCATGTTTGAGGTTAGACAGTGACGTCCAATCTTCTGTATGGCTCCCAGAGGCAGCACTGCCATCGGCAGCCAACAGTGATGGTGTTCTAAGAATAGCTGCTGCTGCTTCATCATCGAAGCTCAGCCCTTGAAAGTCCTCCATCTACAAACCGCGAGATAGGGTCCGAAAGGACCGATATTATTAAAAAAGAAGACAAGGACACGACTGAGTTCTGCCTACTAGTAAAATGGTCCAAACAGATACATTCAGCTGCTTGGTATCCTAAATTTCCCACGGGATGAACCCGTGCAATGACTCTCAAACAAGAAGGGGGAAAGGAGGGGCTTTTGCAATAATAAACTGACTAAATGATATTGCAGGTCCAGCATACATGCCCAACAATCAATACTTAACAAGAGGGTATGCAGTTCCTAATAATAACGTAGTGTGTGTTAGAATCACTAGGTCCCAAGGTGATGGTGTGAAACGGTCTAGATAAACGGAGTAAAAGGTACTCCTACTGGAAATGAAGACCCTCACACACCCAACAAGCGGGTGTCTTGCTTCATCACCGGGTCTTTGCTCCTTATCGGGCCGGCGGTGCAATGCCCGATCAGGCACCCCAAGGGGGCCTTCCTGTCGGAGATCTTTATTTCCAAACGCCGGTGAGTGAGGTGTGTGGGGAAAACGGTTAGTTGGTATAACTAGTGTAGGTGCAAGTGGAGTGAAAAGTAAGTGTACTAAAACAGGGTAGGTGATCCACTTCAAACAAATTTAATAAAGTATGGTCAACACCCTGATTAAAAACAATCTGCACATCTCTCACCATTAGGTGTATGAGTGATATGTGCTACAACAATAATAAAAAAGGTCAACATGTTTCTTGCCTGGATATTAATTAAATGGCAATTCTTCAGGACCAATATATACGGCTACCTGCACCTTTTTGGTGGTGGCCACAACCTCTAAGAGGTGTCAATGGTAGCCACACGTACAGCACCCTAAAAACGTGTGGTGCCGTGTAAATCAAGAACACACAACCTGTGAAGAAAAACACACAATTTTAAAAGAACATTGTTATTGTACATCAGTTCGAGGCATCTGGTTCAGTTAAAGCAACGAATTATGTCAAACATGAAACCGTGGCATGCGTCGAATGTGAGCAGGTATTAAAAGGACTTTATCGAGGCAAACAGCAGAATCTTATAGGCGGACTTAATCTACACTTCTTAGAAGGCATGGTACTCTTGGTTATATACAAAACTCACCCCATTAGGCTGTGGAGACAATGTGGTCAGGGTAGGAACACACTAATTGTTAGTGTCCTAAAAAGGAGGAAGAGAAATAACAAACAAACAACAAGTGCGTCAGAAAAATCCGCGTCAAGTGTACTCAGAATCTGATGGAAAACCCATATGGTAATTATTCTCATGGGGAACAACAGCATATAAAGTTGTTTGAAGCGCAAAAAGATATATGTAAAACAAACTCCCGGAAGCACTCTGATAGATGCTTACCACAGTTATCACAAATACTTGAACATATTGAAACAGTGCCAGCCCAGTGCTAGTAGCGCGGGTGCAAACCCTGTCAGTGCTACTTATATAGCATCGCCCATGCATGGGACTTGAAAAATGGCAGAACTGGTCTTCGCGTGCTGAAAGAAGGCGTACAGCGGTTGTAGCAGCCAGTTAAAAAGATTTGCACACGCAATTGGTGATGGGAAAGTAAAGATGGACTAATCTAAGCACGAGACACGAGAGCGCTGTGGAGACCGCCGTCAGCAGTGACTGTACATGCTCTCTACGAACAGTATCACCTCTGAAGCGTGGTGAAAACTAAGCTCAATGAGCCGCATACCAACTCCCTCGGTCATGACGAAATTGACGAGAGAAACGAATTAAATATACTCACGGTTGCGTTGAACTAACGTTACCGTCAACCTATGACCCCGCCAGCCGCTCAAGTCTGGTGAAGGTCCAACAGGGAGGCTCCCAGATATACGAGCCGTTAAGCGTGTTTCGTCACTCCGTCTCGGGCGGTAACCAGTGTAGGGGGCGTGGCTACGTCCCAGAAACTAGACCACCACCCGTTATGCCTGTACAGAATGTCCGAGACGCCGGAAGTGATACTATGGGGATTTTGTTACAAGAAAGTCTCCCCCTCTTCCGCGAAAATGACGCGTGAGGGCGGGGACCCCATTGACCAATACGGTGGTCCCCTCAAGGATTATCAAAGAGTGTTTACTAATGTGATGTTGTCATGTGAGCATAGTGGTGACGCGTGCTCACAACAACCAGACATTGCACCCAAAAGTGAGGTTAAATGATGTCTAACTGTACGCTGTAGTGCTCAGTAATTATTACGCGCAACATATTCTGATGGAGCGCGGAGCGCAATATGCACACAGTCTTGGCAACCCTAATGTTCGGGAAAGGGCTCGTGAGTCCTAAATATAAAAATTAATATCAATATTTATTATATGACCACTAACCGACTTAAAGGTCAAGAACAACCGAACTCAAAGGCATGCTCAGCAATGGTTGTTAAAAATATCATAATGGCCAAAAAGAATACGCATTATTGTGCAGAGGAAAGGCTCATCGAGTATGGATATAAATAAAGTTACATTTACAGGAAAAAACTAGTCTAAGTCAAGTTAGACTACTCCACGGAATGTCCTCATTCAGGCCAGTTGTATCAGCTGTCAATCTCAGGACCCAACGTTGTTCAAGTCTGAAGAGGGCGTTTTCTGACATGTGGGGGTGAGATTCCAGAACCACCCATTTGAACGAGGTGGGTGCATGACGTACCAAGTTGTAGTGGGTCGTCATTTTGGTGTTGGTCTTAGCGCATCTGAAATTACTTTTGTGTTCCAGCATACGCGTTTTAACTGCGCGAGTGGTCATACCTATGTATGGTAAGCCACATGGGCATGTCATCAAATAAATGCAATTTGTTGAATTGCAATTTGTATGCTTATTGATCTGCCATGTCACGTCATTAGGGAGTGCCAGTTCTTTACTGATTTGTGTCTGGGGACACATCGAGCACATCCCGCAGGGGTAATGACCCTTAACTGGGGGAAGGTTCCAAAGTAGTCTCTGAGACCCAGTAGCTGGTTTCTTAGGCCTAGTGTGTATTAGAAGGTCCTTGAGGTTACTCGTGCGTTTAAACGCAAATCTGGGGACTTCCAAATCTAGATCTCCAGTGTTGAGAATACCCCAGTGTTTTTTAATGATCGCCTTAATCCTGTTCGAATCAGGGGTAAAGGTAGTGACACAGGTTAAGGATTGATCAAGTTCTTTAGTGTTAACTTCTAACAGACTCTCTCTGTTGTTATTTCTCGCTCGTTTGCGAGCACGAGACACAACCTGTGAGGGGTAGTCGCGCTTGATTAAGTCATTCATAAGCGTTAAGGACTCTTTCTGATAATCAGCCACAGAACTGCAGTTCCTTCTGATTCGTAGAAACTGACCAAAAGGTAAATTTTCTCTTAACGCTTTGGGATGGTAACTGCTGAATAAGAGAAGGCTGTTTCTGTCTGTGGGCTTACGATACAGACTCGTGGAGATTGTACCCCCTTCCAGGTGGATGAGTAGATCCAAGAAAGGTACTTCTGTATCAGAGATGGTATGGGTGAATCTCAAATAGGGATTAAGAGTGTTGATCCACGTACAGAATTCTGTGCAATTCGTATAGTCTCCCTTCCACAGAACCAGGATGTCGTCGATGAACCTTTTCCAGAGCAGTACATTCGCGGAGTAGGGGTTGGAGGGATGATGTATCTCCCTACTCTCGAAAGCTGACATGTACATGCATGCCAGACTCGGCGCGAATGTACTGCCCATGGAAGTGCCCTGGGTTTGATGGTACAATTGTGTGTTGTACTCGAAAAAGTTCTGTGTCAAAGCCAGGCTAGCACATTCCATGATGAATGATACTGGTGTGTTGGAGCTAATCTCACTGCTGCTTAATGCATCCTCGATAACTTGGAGGGTTGCTTGTTGGGGTATGTTGGTATACAACGCCTCGACATCTAGTGTCAGCAAGAGATTTATTTCCTGTGGGTATTGGAACCCTTCCAGAAGACGGAGAATATCAGATGTATCCTGGATGTAGGAGGGGGTTGCTTTAACCAGGGGCTGGATAAAATGGTCAACAAATTGTGATAATGGTTCCAAAGTAGAACCTATACCAGAAACAATCGGACGTCCTGGAACAGGGGATATTCCCTTATGAATTTTAGGCAGACAGTAAAAGAAGGGGATCACTGGTTCTTTAGCTATAAGAAAATTGGCTTCTTTTTTAGTAATCCACCCTTCTAACTCAGCCGTAGAGACCATAGAGCCTATGGTACGAGTAAGGCGCGGGGTGGGGTCTTCTTGGATGGGTGTGTAATATCTAGTATTGGTAAGTTGCCTACGGCATTCAATGTCGTAGTCAACTGCAGACATGATAACCGTCGCCCCACCCTTGTCAGCTTGTTTTATGACGATGGTGTTATCGTTTGCCAGGTCTCTTATGGCTGCCTTCTCACTCGTGGATAAATTCTGAAAAGGAATGGGACCAGTATCTGTATTGAGATCCTTCAAGACTGCCTTTTCAAAGGTCAGTACTTCCGGTGGAACCATGCTCCTTGTGGGCGTGAAGGTAGAAGGCCTATGGAGGCCAGAATCTTCGTGATTGGGCGGTGGATGATCTTGAAAGAATGCCTTTAACCTGATTTTGCGGAAAAGGTTCTGGATCTCACATGTGTCACGGAATCTATCTGTTTTGGGTGTGGGGACAAACCCTAACCCTTTCTGGAGCACACTTACTTCCACTGGGTTGAGTGGTCTAGAGGACAGATTCAGCATCAGTCTCTCTTGTCCCTGGTCTGGCTCCTGGTTTCCACTGTCCTCGGTGGTTGTTCCTGCCATTGGACTCTTTTTTGTTGTCGCCCTCTTCAATGACACCGATCTCCTATCAACAGCAATACGCTTCAAAATATAGGTCCAATACATTATTGTACGCCCTTAGGAGCGAGAGACTAGAAAATACGGCGTATTACACAACATGCATGAGACATAATGAATGTGGGTTGGGTTTGTGGGAGCCTGTGTTTGACTTCATGGTCGCATGTTCCAATGCTACTAAGTCTACTGAGCATTTCATCCTTCTAAGGTGGATAGATGCGGGGTTTGTTCAGCCCTTCATCATTCTGAGGTAGATAAACTGAGTACAATTGAATTGGGGAACCATAAAGATCTGCTATTTAGCGCCAAAATACCATTCTGAGTGAACGTGCGCTTTACAAAAAAGACATATCACATTAAAATAGGATCTATAAAGCAAAACATACAATTAAACACAACACATGTTTTTAGATGTTACGAGATAACTTAGGGTTAATAGTTTTTTTCTTGGGCTGCCGTTAGAATTGACGCTCCTGGATGGCCACAGAGTCTGGGCGTTGAGCCAGGCAAGAAAGATTTCCTGTGGTTAAAAAAAACAGGAACAGAGAAATAAATTGCCTAGGATCACACAATTTGGTTAAGGTGGGGGGGAGATTAAATGCAGGGTTTCAGGCTTCACATTATGCAGTTTAGTAACTGGGTATGTATATTTCTAGATATATATATGTACATTCTTCGCTCCTCTATGACAACTGTACTGAAGACACACTACTGACTGGCAACATCTTTGCCTGACATTATTTAAATGTGTTGTGCTGGGTTATAGTGGTAGTGAAGAAAATAGTGGGTTTTTGGCGGCAGCAGGAAAGTCAAATACATTTTTTATCACTACGTGCATCACCACTGTTTGAGATAGTCAGCAAGGTGTACATGGCTATATAGATATACGCATGTCCTATAGTGACGCATTTTGCAAATTTAAAGATGCCTTTTGTACTGCAGTTGCAGATTTTGGAGGTGATTGCATATATTTTGCATTTCGACCACTTTGAGTTTTTAAAAAGTTATTTTTGGGTTATCCCTGCGTCCCTAAGAAGTGTACTAGATTTTCTGTTTTAGGGATGTTTGCATATATATTCTCAATATTATTGTCTTCATCACCTCATGTCGGGTAGAAATAAAATATAAATAAGAATAAAATATAAGGGGGAGTGACAATGATATTATGAAAGCAGACATATATGTGTATAAGTTAACACGCACAGCGAAGTTTCTTTCTACTCAGGTATCAAGGCGAAAGGAGAAGGGCCCCATCATTCCTGAGCTCCTATATATCCGTCCTGGAACATTTCAGAGTCATAGACTATTCAACAACAGCTGTCCCCATTGCCAAGAGGAAATGATTAAAAGAACAGACTTCAGGGTCGACCCTGCACCCCCTCATCACTGAACAACGAACTCGAGGAGGTTAACGTGTTCCCATTGACTGTACCTGAAGAAGAAGACGATGAACGTTTGGTGGTCTGTGGACTCAGCCGCTGCCACACAGAAGTGTCTTATGCGAAGTTATGTGTTTGAATTATAATATTTACATTATTGTCAGAGTGGCACTAGGAAGATTTAATAAGTTTAATGTGTTGATAGAAAGGCTTGTATTACTCAAACTATTGAAGTTGCCCATACCACTCTGCACACCAAGTCACCTCCCTATCAATCTGCTTACACATGTACTAAAAATGGCCCCTGTAGGAGTGCAAAAAGTTCAACATCCTCTGCCAGCCCTGTCAGCACCCCAAATACTTATGCGCACCCTGTGTCCTCATCGCCTTCCTCTGTTGGAAATAATACTGAAGGGGACGGTACCATTGATATCACACTATGCCCACACTATTGTCTTGTCATTGTAAGGTTGCCCCAGCAGTTAGACAGCATGCTGCTCATGACTCCCTTCACAGCAACATGTGGTACAGTCAGATGACAACAATAGGTAGACAGAAGACTAAGGAGTACTGTTATATGACTTATACACTCCCCATGCAGTAGGCACATATAGACTGATTTTCCTAGGGAAGCATCACCACTAGGGGTGGGCGGAATTTGCGTAGTCGTGCTACGCAAATTATCGCACTAATGTAAAAAATCTCCGCGAGCACGCAGAACTTTTGCGAAGACGCGGAATTGCTTATCCCGCCCGTTCGCGATGTGTTTTTGCGTGATCACGGGGAAATATCGCGCAAAATTGCCCATGCGGTCGGAATGGGCGCAGCCATCTTGTTTTTCACTCTATTGCTATGGTTCTGGACCTGCTTTTCTATCCTCCCTCTATCTTTGCAATCCTTTGTTTCTGTACACTTTTTTAAAATCTTTTTTATTTATTATCTATTTCTCGATTTTCCTGATTCTATATTTTGACTTTTTTTTCTACTTTTTGTGACTTGTTTTACAACTTTTTCACTCTTTTTCTATAACTTGCTTTTTTCATTTCTTTTACCTACTTTTCGAATTCCTCCTTTTTCTTTTCCGCCCCCCCCACCACCGAGTCCCAGAACCATGCCCAAGGGTGTGGGCAAGTCAAAGGGCAAGGATGCTCGCAGCCGCGACCACCTGCCCTGCGGTACACGGCGCCCACACAGGGTGCAGGCACAGGCCTTATTTAGTGAGGCGGAGGTGGCCACACTTTTTTTTGTACCCAGCCACCTCCCCTTAACGCTGGCAGCAGGCGGCAGGCCTGGGTACAGGTACGGGCTCCGGGAGCGTCGGCAGCGGTGGGGAAATGTGCGCCGGACAGTGTTTCACTGCTCTGGGGTTCAGTGCACCCCTAACCAACTGATGCACCAGTGGTCCGATATCCTGGACCGGGAGCAGGACCTGCTAGGAGTGGAGGTCCCGGGGCTTGGTGAGTAGCTTTTTAATATTACTACTTTGTGTTCTTCTGCTCTGTGTTATATATTGCGAATATGTTTTTTTTCACGAACAGCAAGAATGCTGTTGTTTACATTGCAGGTAAATTACGTTTAAAAATCTTCTGTGATTGTTATGACACAGGTGCTCGGCGCTAGTAATCTGACTTGTTTGCAACTTTGCGCTCGCTTGGCATGATTATGTAAGAGTTTACTTTAGAGAACTTAAGTTAGGTAATGGTAGAGAGACTCTAGTCATTCCTTTGTCCTCCTGCTACTAAGAAGAGATAGTGGTGGATTGATAGGTTTAGTTACTCATTAGTAGGTCATTTTTTAGTGGTTTGTGTGATGCATCCTCTGTCACGTCACGTCCGTGTTGCTGAATGCTGCTCACCCCAGTCCTTAGTAGAACCTTTTTTAGTTTGTCTAGTGAGTAGTAATAGGCTTATCACTAGCAGAACATCAGCAGCAACCAACCAACAATTTGGTGTATGCTAAAATATATGCATGTGTCCTCCATCTATACATTTTTGAGGACTAAAATAAATGAAAATGCAGACTTAGTGAACAATTGGCCCGTCTGGACTAGGTTGCTAGGTCAGGTGGTACTTAGGCTTAGTTAGTATTCTGGAATCAGAATGGAACATTGGATTAGTGTTATAAATAATAAGACGGACCACGAATCCCGCAATACTAGTCGACCAGATTAGATCGGTGAATTTTATTGCAATTGTTGTAACCATAAATGTTTTTTTGAGCGTTTTTCAAAATATTTTATTTGTTTCACTTTCACACCACTCATCCATGTTTGTCTTTCTTTCTTACATCTTTCATGACCAGCACCCAGGGGCAAGAAGACAGGGTTGGAGTCGGCGGGAGCTGGTGAAGATGCCTCCCAGGGCCAGGGACGCTCCTCTACCGAGGTTTCTGCTGCTGGCCCCAGTAAGTCTTCCTGTTGTTAATATTAATAATTATACTTCCCTAACTTTTACTGCACCTTATTTTTTCCAAACTATTATTTCGATTTCCTAATTCTATTTTTTACAAAATCTTCTTCGATCTAGACAATCTGTTTCTAAATTCTTGTTATTCCTGCCTCTAACTGCCTCTGCTATGACTCTCTATACTACTACTATTAGTCTGTCTACTCTGTAGCTAAGCTTGTCCAGTTTATGTAAAAGGTTTTAAATAAAACTCAGATTCACCAATCGCTCTAGCCACTGAGTCAAGTCCTTTGGGTTGTCCATTTCTAGTCTTCTTAATCTTGAGGCTTTTCGACAATTCCCACCAACAAAATGCCAAACAGATATTTTACACATTTTTGATAGGATACATAGGACATACTACTACTGTTGTAGGGATTCTGCACATACAGAACTATGCACAAGAAAATAGGACGTTGGTGATAGGAGGTTGGACCTTCCTCACACCGTCCTCACCCACAATCCCCTGACCGACTAGCTATAGTGTCTCCTTAGCTCCCCAAACCCCCCTAAGATACCCAATGATTAGACAACCCAGAACATAACACTACACTCCTGACCTCTCAAACCCTTTCACTCACTCACTCGTTTAAGTCCACACCAAATATCACAGAGTCTATGTAAGTTCAAAAGGTTTATTTTCAACTAACAAGCTCTGTACGTTGTTCTATTATGCAGTATAATATTAGCCAGCACCAACAGCAAAATGCATAAGATTAAAACAATAAACATTGTTACAACTACAAGTCCATAGAAGACATAAGGGGAAATCAATCATGATAACTGAACAGTAGTGGGAGAACCACCCTCCCCTTGCTAGGAATATAGTTTATATAAAATTATAAATGAAGATCTCTGAGCCAATTCTGGGGGACCCCTCACCTTAGAAGAACCTAGAAGTACTGGTTACATCATAAGCTCCGCAAATCTCTGGTTTGTAGAAGGGAATCTTCCGTCTGTTATGAGAAAAATGGTGCGCGTTAGTATATTGCAAGCATTTCTCAGTCGTGCCAAAAGTGTAGCATGTTATCGCTAAGCAATACGGACTGACCACCAGAACTCCATAACAAAGTGGCTTGGTTTTGCGACCTTGTACGCAGCGCTCAGACAGTAGCAGTACTACGAGCTCATGTTGGCTCAAAGGCGTCTTACACAACAAGCTGCGAGGTAACGTGCGCAAAAATAAAAGACACAAAGCTAAAATGGTTGCATGGCTCAGGCTAACGTAACAAATACTAGCATGACCCTAGGGACCATGATATAACACTACTAGTGTCTACTTTACTCTAGTACCCGATTTGTACTAGTGATGTATGTTATATATGTATGTATTTAACTTTTTTTTCAATCTTGCTAGTGAAAAAGAATAAATAGGGGGATGTGTGTATATGGCATCTAAAAAATGTGTAGAGCGCTAGGTGGCGCCTGCCCGTCATGGCCGCCTTTCACTGAGGCTCCCGGCGCCGGACCCCACAAATCCTCCTGGCTCTGTCCCTGACTGCCCTGGCCGGCTCGATCTGGGAGCGGAGGCTTGCGGAGCTGCCCTGCGGTCCCGGGCCCGCTCCTGAGCTGCCGCGGTCCTCGCGGGACCCGCCTGGTCGCCGCGGAACCTGACCGGCGCTGGACGGCGGCGGCGGTGGAGCTGCGGCGCGGGCAAGCTACAACTCGCGCCCGCGGCGCCCACGAGGGGTATAGGCCTAACCCTGCTGGTGGAGGAGGGGCGGCGGCCGCGTGGCTGACGCGGGCCCAGACAGCATCAGAACCGCGAGGCCCTGCTTAGCTGAAGGCTCACGGTGACCCAGGAGTGGTGAGGCGGACCCTCCCCGACCAAACTGGGGCAACGGAACAGGCGGTGAGTGCGGCTACGAGGGATTGGATTGCTGGGGCTGCTGTGGGGGCCGGGTGCGGAGGGGAGAGACCCCCCCCATCGGGCTGGGCATCGGCGGCCGGGGGCCCGGGCCCCCCCCTCTCCTCCTCTTGTCTACAGTCTGGCGCTGGCCCCGTCGGTCCGAGGCTGCCTGAGGGGCTCCAGGTGCAGGGGGCCCTCTTCTGGTTCGGGCCGCGCTTCGGCGGTCAGGGGGGGGTGTGTGCGCCATCCCCCCCCCTCCCATCGCTCCAGGACTGGCCTTGCTGGGGATGTGGTGCTCCGGGCCCTGGGAGAAAATGGCCAGCGGGTGGTGACTTCCCCCCCCTTGGAGTTGGGGGGTGATCGCGCTGGTGAGGCGCCCTCTCGGAGGGGTCGGCGGTGCACACGCATTGAGGCCTTGGCGGTCTATCACCTGCGACGCAGACGGGTGATGCTACATGGGCCCGGGGCCCTGAACTGAGGTGCTGGACCTCGCCTTGTCCGTGGGACGCGGCGGACACGGCTGTGGCCGGGGGTGCGACTGGTTGTTCTGCGGGGAAGCCCTTCGGGGCTTGAACGCTGGGTCTGGAGGTGCCGGGCCATTTCTCCACGCGGGATTCCTCGGCTGTGCCTCCTTCTGCCCCCACTTCGTCTCGAGCATCCGCCGCAGTCCTGAGGGGGTACCCCCGACCCGTTGCCCGGCCTCGCTGAACACTGCGCCCGGGGCGCCCCCACCATTACAAGGCCTTACAAGGCCGCCAAGCCGGCGCCCGGGGCCACCCAAACCAGGATTGACAAATTCACGACCTCTGAGAAGGGGTCCGGCTCTACGGACGAGCCGGCCCCGGCCCCCGCTGCGGACCTTGCCGCCATCCTACAGGCCATCAACTCGTCTCGCGCCTCCCTGGAGGGCATGGTGGGGGAGGTCAAGGTGGACGTTGCTCTTCTCCGGCAAGACTTGCGGAACGCCACCACCCGCATCTCGGACGTCGAATCCAGGATATCCACCGCTGAGGACGACATCCGCCACCTGCAAGACCAAGTCCGGGAACTAACCACTCACTCTAAAGAACTACACCGCCAGGTCGAGGATGCAGAAAACCGCGCTCGGCGCAGCAACCTGCGCCTGGTGGGATTCCCGGAGGGGGTCAAAACGGGCCGGGCGGACGACTTTATGGAGCGCTGGTTCCGATCCTGGATGCCGGTGGACGGCCTCTCTGCCTCGTTCGTGGTGGAGAGAGCCCATCGATCCCTTGCCCCCAGGCCCCCCGGTGCGCCCCCCCGGCCTTTCATCCTCAAGATCTTAAACTTCCGAGACAGGGACGCCATTCTCCGCGAAGCTCGGCGCATGGACACCCTCCACTACCAAAATCACAAAATCATGATCTTCCCGGATTACACTCGTGAAGTCCAGGAACTGCGCCGCTCTTATACTGAAGTGAAGCAGAAGATGCGCTCCCTGGGCCTCCAGTACCAGCTTCAGTTCCCGGCCCGCCTTCGGGTCATCTTCCAACACAAGACATTGTTCTTTGATACGCCCCGAGCGGCCTGGTCCTGGTTGACGGAGGAGCACCCCCATGCGCCGCTCTGGACGCGGATCGCCTGCGGGCGGGCGGGGGGGACGAGGGGGGGCCCCGGACATCGAGGACCCGCCGGCGGCATCGCACGTTACCCCGGGAGCGCACGGCGGAGGAGACGATCATCACGCGCTCCGGGGGCCGGCCGCGCTGGGGGGCGGCCGCGCCGGGGGTCGAGGGCCTCTTCTGCCTCCTCGGCTGCACCCGCCAGTCCCGCGGCGGGCGGGCGGCTGGCCGTGTCACCCCGGCTGGCGGATCCTGCTGCCCGGTCGGCCGAGTCTGTGGACACCTCGGACCTTTCTCGCAGCCCTAACATTTGACATTCTGTGTTTCATGGGGGGGGGGGGAGGTTGACGGTGCTCGGGCCTGGGCTGGAGTGCTCCGATGTCTGTATTGCTCTCGGCCAGGGTAGGTGCATCAGGCTTGAATTCTATTGTATCAGGGGTCCACTAGTGCTCAAGCCCGAGCGTTTTAGCTTGGTGGTTGTTCCATTTTGTTCGGGCGACAGATGCTTCTGTTTTCGAATTATAGGGTGGGGGGGTGGGGGTTTGGGGTTGGTTTGGGGTTGTTTCTTCCTTCTTGGGAATGTTTTGTTGGTGGGGGGGGACTCCCTCTATGTTGTTGTTCCACGGCATCTTGTAACCTTTGACCTGCTCTCCTGCTCGATGTCCCGCTGTCCTTCCTCTCTAAGGGCTTGGGCAATCGCGCCTCCATTGGCCCCCTCTTCTGTCCTAGATCATGGCTGACCCACCTGTTCCTAGGGCCGCCATGCGTGTATTGTCCTGGAATGTCAATGGTCTTTTAGATCGCTTTAAACGCATGGCGGTCCTTAAATATGCGCAGCGTGCAGAGATTGACGTGCTCCTTCTCCAGGAGACCCATCTCCTGGGCAATAAATGTCCCTTTCTTACCCGATATGGTTACGATAGGGTGTGGCACTCAGGTTTTGCGAGGGGATCCCGGGGGGTAGCTATCCTGCTCCGCAAGTCCTTTCCCTTCGTCCTGGCCCAGGTGCACCTAGACCCCCAGGGCATGGTAGTGGCGGTTTGTGGCACTCTTGAGGGGCACCTTGCTGTCCCTTTACGCGGCTCCGTCCCTCCTGTCGGCGGCCCTCTCTCACACCGCGGACCTCCTCCCGACGCTTCCGGCGGGTTCACTCATTCTAGGCGGAGATTTTAACGCTGTCTACACACCCCATCTGGATTCGACGGGACCGATATCCTTGGCCCGAGTCGCTCGCGCAAAGCAGTTCTCGACCTGGGCTGAATCTCAGGGCCTGTGCGATGTTTGGAGGGTCTGGCACCCGCAGGCTCGCCAGTACACCCACACGTCGGCAGCTCATCACTCCCATGCCCGGATCGACCTCATCCTCGTCCCGTCTACCGAATGCGCTGGGGTGCAGGATGCCCGCATTCTCCCGCGGGGCCTCTCGGACCACTCGCCAATGCTCCTTGCTCTTGGCCCGCCGCCCCTTTCTGCCCGTCTGATGTGGCGTCTGAACGCTTGATTCCTCCATGACAAGGCTTTTCGGAAGGTGGTCGGTGGCGAGATAGCTGACTATTATTCTCACAATGAGGGATACGTCCCCTCCTCTGCCGTCCTTTGGGAGGCCGGCAAAGCGACTATTCGGGGGGCCGCTAAGGGGCATGTGCAACGGCAGAGACGTGCTCAAGCCCAGAAACTCGCGGCTTGCGAAGCTCAGGCCTTGGAGCTGGAGCGCAACCAGGGGATGTTGGGAGACGGCACACGGTCGCCGCCTGGCCTTCCTGCGGGAAGAGATTCGCCTACACTCTCTGGAGGCGGCAAAGACTCTGTGGCGCTCCTCGGTGGCCCGGGTATACGGATGGGGAGACAAAAACGGTACCCTTCTCCACCGGCTGGCCACTTACCCCCGGGCGGGCAGGATTATTCCTGCCATCAAGGACTCTGCGGGCGGAACCCGAACAGTCTCGTGGCAATGGCCCAAGCTTTCGCTGACTATTATTCCCGGTTGTATCGAACCCAGGCGTCTGGGCTCTCCCTTGAAGAGTTGCTGGGGACGACTGGGGCGGTGCTTGGGCGGCTGGGACGGGAGGTTTCTGAGACCCTCGATTCGCCTATCGCGCTGCAGGAGATTGAGGAGGCGATTAGCCACCTGGCGCCCGGGAAGACTCCGGGACCTGATGGGTTCCCTCAGGAATACTATGCTCACTATCGTGAGACCCCGGCCCCGCGGCTTCGGGACCTGTTTGCAGAAGTGGTGGAGACGGGTTCATTCCGGCCAGAAACGGACACGGCTACCATAGTTGTCCTTCCCAAGACGCAGCCCCCCTCGCAGTCCTGCTCAGACTACCGGCCGATATCCCTTATTAATACCGAGCTCAAGATCTATGCCACGGTCCTCGCACAGCGGTTGCGCCCGTCTCTTGCCTCCTTGGTCCACCCGGACCAATGTGGATTTATGCCGGATCGGGGGACCAGACACTGCCTGCGGCGCCTGCATCTCGCCCTGGCACACCGAGGGCGCCTTTCCCCCTATCTGGCCCTTCTGCTGGTCGACTTTGAAAAGGCCTTTGACTCAGTGGGGTGGGCGTACTTGGGTGATGTCCTAGAGCGCATGGGCTTCGGTCCCCTGGTTCCGTGCCATGGTCGCGGTCCTGTACGCGAGCCCGCGGGCCCGTGTATTAGTCAATGGGGCTCTGTCCAGCCCATTTCCTATAGGTCGAGGGACGCGCCAGGGATGTCCGCTCTCGCCCCTCCTATTCGCTCTGGCCATGGAGCCACTGGCTGTACTGATTCGGGCGGATCCCACTCTCCGCGGGTGGGACTGGCCGGGCGTGTCCCCTGACAAGATTGCCCTATACGCGGACGACGTCCTCCTATATCTCTCTGATCCAGCGACTTCGGGACCCCGGGTCCGCCAGATTCTCCACCGCTTTGGCCAAGCGCCGGGTCTTCATCTGAACCCCAAAAAATCCGTACTGGTCCCCTTACACCCGTCGAGGGAATGTTTTGACTGGCAATCTGACATTCCCCTCCGGAGACTCTCATTTAAATACCTGGGGATCTGGGTCACCCTCCTTCCGGAACTCTGTTGGGCCCTCAACGTGGCTCCCGTAGTCAACAAGACCAGATCAGATATGCTCAGGTGGCAGTCACTCCCGCTGAATCCGCTGGGGAGGGTCGCCCTCTATAAGATGATGATCCTCCCCAAGTTTCTGTACATGTTACAAAATACTCCGTGCACCTTTCCGCGCCCGTGGTTCCGGGAACTGGATCAGATGGCGACCAAATTTCTCTGGGGCGGCGGCAGGCCCCGGTTGGCCTTAGATCGCTGCAGGGTCCCTTCCTACGACGGAGGCCTGAGCATGACCAATCTATATCTATATTATTTGGCCACCCAGCTGTTGGTGATTCATGACTGGTTCTCGAATGGGTGGGATGATCCGGCCTATCGACTCGAGGTGCAATGTCTCGGGTTCTCCTCTATCCAGAACATGCTCTATGGGGCAACGGTCCCCCTGTCGCTCCCCGATGTCGTGTGGGCCCCTTTTCTGGCGTGGCGCGCAGCTTTGCGGCACACCCGCTGGTCGGGGAAGATAACACAGCTCACACCGCTTTGGCACGGAACGTGGCTGCGGGAAGTGGTGGGACTTGAAGGATTTCGGCAATGGGATCTTCTAGGAATTTCCAGTCTGGGCGATATATGGCGGGGGAGCCACATGTGTTCCTTCCAGGAGCTTCAGACCTGCTTCTCGTTACAGCCTTCCCAATTTTATAGATATCTTCAGCTGCGTCATGCGGTCCAAGCCCATGTCCCTCTGGACTCCAGATTGCCTGCGCATAGCCCGCCCGAGGCTCAGGTGATGTTAGGGTGTCTGGGGAAGGGGGGAATATCCCGCATATACAAATCCCTGATTAACAATACCCCGGTAGATTGGAGTGGCCTAAAACAGCGATGGGAGGCTTGAGTGGGGCCCCTAGATGACGCGGACTGGAGGGACGCCCTTATGGCGCCTCGATCGCTTACCACTTCCGCCAGGTTGCGGCTCATCCAACTCTACTACCTCCACGCCGCTTATCTGACTCCGGCCCGCCTACATCGGGCAGGCCTCCGCGTGGACACCTCATGTGCTCGCTGTGGGGTGGATCCGGCGGATTTTTCTTCCATATGGTGTGGTCTTGCTCCCGCCTGGAGAGTTACTGGACAATGATTGAAGCCGAACTCACTGAAGTCCTGGGATGGGAGGTCCCCCATGATCCTAGAATGGCTCTGCTGGGCATCACGGACGGGTTGGATGGGTCCCGTAACGAAAAGTACTTTCTCACTACTGCCCTAATGGTAGCCAAGAGGGATATAGCGGCCGTGTGGTCACAGCCGGACCCGCCCAGTGGGGCTACCTGGAGTAGAGGGGTGGATTGGTGTGCCGCTCAAGAGCGGTCATTGTACGCTGCCCAGGGCTGCCCCAAAAAATTCCGCAAAGTATGGGTGAAATGGCTGGGGGGCCTGTTTTGAAGGGTGTGGGGCACAGAGGGCGGGGGCTGGGGGTTGAGGAGTAGGGGTGGGTTTTTGCATTTGCTTGTCAATGCTTTCCTGTTTGCATTTACTGATGCCAAGTTCAGCGAACTATTGTATGTCATCCTTGATTTTGCCTTCTATGCAGAAATAAAAATTTGTTTATCAAAAAAAAAAAAATGTGTAATGTTCCTAGGCATAATACCGACGGCCACCAGTACCGGGGCCAGCGGCGATGGCGACGCGGCCACAGAGGGAGCAGGAGGAGATGCAGCAGTTGCTGGAGTGGCAGGGGGAGAGCCAGCAGCAGTGGAGGGTGGTGGTAAGTTCTATTCCTTACTTATTGACATTGATTACAATCGCTGCAAGGGTGAACTGTACACTGTACTGTTGAGACTTAGTAAGTAAGAAGTTGTGAACAGTTGAAGAAGACAGCCTTTACTTAGCATTAGCAATAGCTGTGAAAGTTTTATGGAGAAGACTAAAAGTCAGATCAGATGACCTTGATGGATGGGTTGAACGAGAAAAGGGAAAGAAGGGTGGAAGGAGAAAGGGCGTGCGAGATGTAATATTCATGACTAGCAGAGAATAAAAGGATACAAGCTTCCCCACCTGCAGACAGTAGTAACTAAAACTAAAGTGAGTCTGCGTCATGCCTCGAGTATGTTTGTCTTGGGCGCAAGCAGCTGACTGAGCTGGCATACCAGCTACAACAAAGTTACGTGATTTTGTTAAACAAGAGAGAAGAAGACTGGTGTACTGTGTACTTGAGTCCATAGTGCTAGTATAATGCCTGAAACTCTCACAAATGTTAGAGGCCAAAGAAGTGGGAGGATAGATACATACCACAAATGTTATGTACTGTGCTTGCTAGCGCTACTGTGCCACTATGTGTTGAATTAATTTTGTGTTACTGTTTTACTAAGAGTATTGGTTACAACAAAAGTATTTTTTTCTTTCTTGATATAGCTGCTCCTTCCAAAGCAAAACCAACAAGGAAGGAGTTGGCAGCCATGGCCCAGCGCCGGAAGCTGGAGGCCATCTGCAACGAATACCGGTGGTTGGTAGTTCTGGCGGAGGAGGAGGCGGCAGCAGCTGCAGCCTCCTCCAATGCCCCGGGCCCCAGCAGCCAGGCCTCTCCAGCGTTACTGTGCCGCCGTCTGGCAATCGCCCGCCGCCGCACTTCGATATCTCTCACTGCCCCGCCCCCCCCCGTGAATGCAATTGTTCCGCATTGAAGCGCCCAAGTTCTGCCTAGAGGAACGGATTAAGGCCCTGGAGAGGCAACCCCGCCGATGAGTGACCCTGTTGGATTGCTCCATTTTAGGTCTTGCCTACGCAGCGTGCATGCGCTGCATAGGCAAAAAGACCTTTAGCGATTGCTTCGGCTTTTCAGCCAAAAACATGCACGCGTTCCATTGCCTTCAATGGCAACGTGTGCACATCTGGAGATTCACTTGTGGGACCGAGCGGCTGGCGCCATATGTTATCAATTATCGCGGCGCCAGCCGCTCGCTCCCGCAAGTGAATCGTGCAGGCCGTGAATAGTGGTCTAGTGTATCCAACACACTCTCTGAAGTAATGGTGCAGTTACAGTAGTGGGTTGAAGCTGGGTACCCGGACTAATCACGGAGAAGAGCTTTCTAAAGAAACTGCACTTGCTCATAGCGTCTCAAGTTTCTGGCATTTGTCGTATGCAGTGCAGCTCTGACTCACTCTCATTGGCCGCCTCCTTATAACACCAACACCGCCCAGGGGCACACTTAGGCTTTGTGTAGGCGAACACTCGTATGTCTGCAACATATTTTTTTACCCTTATATGTCATTCATTTTTTGCAGTGTGTTCATGTATAACATGTGCTTGACTCATGTTTACCAACTGTTAGTAGCCCAAGATGAAAAGGGGTGCAATGCGGTGATCTCCAGTCTTATCTTTTTGTTTACAATCAGGATATGTGAATTTGTGTTGATAATGAAACTTAAAACAACAAGTCCCTGAATGCAATGGCAAAGAAATACTTGATTTGATTATCTCGGAACTGAATGGAAATTCATCCATGGGTTACCACGTGTGTTGCATTACAATAACCATGACAGATTGCATGCTATGTAAATGACAAAATAGCAGAACAGTTTCTCACTCCTGACAATGGACATCTAGAAATTTCAAGCTGTGCCATACTAGCTTAAAGGATGTTTTCTTCTTTGAGGCTCGGTCTTTTTTGTTTGGTACAGTACAATGCCTGTTAAAGAGCCCAGGGTAGCAATCTGGAATAATTCCATAGCCTCTGGAAACAAATCTTTCTGTTAAGAAAGAGCCCAGTGTAACAATCGGGCATAATTCCAATTAATTGTTATATCCTTTTATTAACAGGAGCCACTTTAAAAAAATTCTCACCTCTCTAAGCTCAAGATACTCAAAGCATTTTTATGGTTGCAAACACTCTGATTTGGAGTTTGCGACTGCAAAATGCTCTTTGTAATGAACTTTAGAAGATAACTTTTTCCCAACTCTAACATGCATTTGCAATGCAATGGGTCTCGCAATTGCGAGATTTTTAGCTATTGGCATTGTAAATGACAATGCCTTCTATTTATGTGTTTAAAAGACCTGCAATCATAAAAGGCATTGTCATGTACAATACCAATAGGTCATAGTTGCAAATGCTTGTTTATTGCTTCTTTTGGTGGGTGGGAATTGGGCGTTGGGGTTTATAATGGACATGGACAATTGGTTGGACTTTTTAGTTTCGGACATTGGTTGGGGTTAAGGAGAGGGGTGGGCCAGGTGTTTTTTGGGGGGGATTTTTTACATAGTTTATTTTTGTTAGGGGATTAAATTATATTTATACTTTACATACAATGTTGTTAATGTTTTGTGGGTGGGGTTACAGTTTTACGTCACACTGTTTCCTTGATGCTGCAGGACCACACCCAGTGTTTTATTTAAATAATCGGCTGACTTTGTAAGACACAAACAAATAGATGCGGTACCCCTCACTGAGTGACTTATCCTACTAGTACTGTCAGACTCTCCTCCTAGTCTATGCATTCTGCAACTGGACTCAAGGGGTGTGTGAACTAATGAAAAATTTTCCAGTATTAATTATGCCTCCTCCAAACCTCTTCTCTTACCTCGGCTTGATGTTTAACTTAGGCACAGCGATGTCTGCATGGTGATGATGATGGTTTGGTTTGTTTCCCAACATGCCATGGTTGTGGTAGTAGTAGACACTGGCAGTAGTATGTGCAAACAAAGAAAAGGAGACAGTCAGTCGCCTGAGAGAGACTGTGGGAGGAGTAGTAGAACGAAGTACAGTACAGAAATTACTGCCATACAATAACATGCCAAAATTTAAAAAAACATAATGGTGGTGGCGATAGCCTAGTACAACAACTTAGAAACTGTAGTTGTGTCGAGTCACTCGACTAGGCCTACACCCGATACAAGCGTAACCTTTAGTACTGTGTAGGAGGAAGACAAATCCAATCGATGCCGGCAATTAATGATGATGGATTAGGTTCCTTTTATAAAAAGAAAATTACCTTGCAAATATACTGATCATGGGTGGGCAAGCAGAAGAAGATCCTCGCCCTGCCTTGAAATTGAATTAGTGTTGCTTATGCCACATCCACCCCAGCAAGCGTGTGATCAATTATTGGTGTACATTTAATTTAGTCACACCTCAATAAATCACACAGCCCGGAAGAAGAGGGTTAGGGTTTGATGAATGGTTGGGAAGGGGGGTTTTGGGAAAGGTTTGACAAAGTACGCATGGACAAACAACAAAAGACACAATTGTGGCAGACGACCATATCCATAAATCTGTTAAGGGAGAAAAAGGAAATGCATGCATGATGATGATAACTTGATGGTTAATGAGAAGTAGTACTTACTACCTACTATTAGACAAATAGACAGTACAGGGCAGCAGTATATTATGCAATTTACCTTGCCTGTCTGCACTCAGAGAGACCCGAGTTACATACAGTTTCTGTTCTGTTGTACCGGGCTTACTTTTAAAGATAGCAAAGAAAATTCAAAAATAGCTGTAGGGATGAATTATTATAAGCCGAAAGCAAACATAATAATAACAATAACAACACACAGTAGTAATGTTTGAAGACAAAAAATTAATCAAATTATTTAAAAGATGATGAAAGTTGATACTGTTACTGTATGTTATCCTGGTCAAAATGGGGAGTTGCATCTCGGCATTCCTCTTGGTCCTCCCTTCCATGGACACTCCGTCCATCAATCTTGGGTGACGCCACAGCCTGCCTGGCAGATGTAGATTCATTGGTAAGGTAAGTGTGAGTTGTTTTTCCCCAGTATAGCAGCACAGGGTAAGGGCCGGCCTGTAATTGTAGATGGAAAAACAAAAGAGATATTGATAAATCAAGAAGAAAACAAATGCATAAATTACGGTAGAGTGCAACAGGAACATTTTCAGAGGCGACATGGATACATCATGTCTACTCTAGTCTGTTTCCAGCATTAACCTACAACAACAACAATAGGACAGAGCAGGCCAACGGCACCCTTGACCCATCCTCCATTTAGCGTACATTTTTTGAGAGTAAGACTAAGCACATATACAGCAACATAGCATTTTACAAATTAAGTGACTAAATCAATGAACCGCTGTCAGTCATACCACTACACTCGACTCCACCACTACACAGACATGTAGGTCTGCTGTGGTTGTTGTTGACTTGTTTACCTTTTTTATGCCACTCATGAAACTCATGAAACTCCCTGACTTATTCCATCAATCATCTCCGATCCTACTGGGTGACGCGAAGTTATTATGTCACTATGGTCATCATCATGGTGTTTTCCAACTCAGTGTGCAGTGTACAGATTGAGTCCCCTTTCCATGTTCAAAATGCAATAGATCGGCCTGCAGAAGAAGCACAAATTTGTTATTAAAAAACAAGAAGGGAAACATTGCCTTGAGTTACTTTTAGTGTGTAGATTAGATAACAATACACAATGAATTAACTTCATGCACAACAAACAACAACACAAATCACTCAGTCAGCGTCCAATGCATGGCATCATTCATTATCTGTTCCTTCTCATCTTCAGTTAATGTGCAGTCTCTCGGAAAGGAGGATAGTTTATAGTAGTCATCATCATGTTCCACTTCTTTTGGAGGGACTCAATGAGGCTAGATTTTCTTTTTTCTTCTATTATGCTACATCCAATCATCACCTGGCTTGAGGGCAATGGATTTAGGGCGATTTAGGAGGATGGAGGAGCATGACTCGGAGGAGTGGACTGAAATGCAGACAGCTGAAACTCATATGGCACTAAAAAGACTAGAAGGCGGTGGTGATGGATTTATTGTGATTTGAAGTTTCGAACCAGAAAGACAGACAAATAAAAGTAAATAAGGGAGGAAGACAGTAAGAAGTGCAAGCCTAATTTTCAGGGAAGTGTAGCTCGTCCTCAAACT
This sequence comes from Triturus cristatus, assembly GCF_964204655.1. Taxonomy (NCBI): domain Eukaryota; kingdom Metazoa; phylum Chordata; class Amphibia; order Caudata; family Salamandridae; genus Triturus; species Triturus cristatus. The sequence continues at coordinate 242,214,163 of NC_140583.1, forward strand.
CTGGGGGTTCAACCAGAAGTAGGTAATCATCATTACACTACTCCTTCACCTGAGCCGCTGTCCTCATTTTCCTCCGTTGATTCATGTATTGTGTAATTTGGTGGTATAAAGTGCTGATTCATTTTGATCATGGTTAACCTCTCCACGTTTTGGGGCGAGAGACTGGTCCTTCTCACTGTTACAATGCAACCAGCAGCACTGAAAACACGTTCAGAAGACACACTTGCGACAGGGCTAGCCAGATAGTTTATCGCCAGCCTGCTGAACACTGGCCATTGGCCCCTTTTCCCAGACCAATACCACAATGGGTTTTGATCAATGTACGCCTCTGTTGGGTCATCCAGATAGGCCTGGACCATCAGCTGAATGTTCAGGAGTGCTACACTTTGTTCGGCCTCTTTTGGCTTTGCATCAGCACTGGACCTATCAAGTCCTTACTGTAAATACCTATCCTTTAACGATTTTACTGGGGCTGATGATCCGGTTCTTGCTGTTGTCGATAGTGTTGGTGACTGTACTGAGCCAAACGCACTGCCCTCAGGCTCCGAAGTTGAACTTGACGCCGGATGCCCTGCTGCAATACTTGCTGTGGGTTTATGAATCGGGCTTTTAATTACCAGCCGTTCATTTTCCAACTTACTGGCTGCCTCAGCTATCCAAGTTTTGTAAGGGCAACATCCACTTCTGAAAAAGGGATGAATGTCTTACTGTTCAGTGCCGATTTGGACCGTGGATCCAGAATTGTTGCACAAATGTAATGTTCTTGTGACAAAATCTTAGTTTGCACCCTTGTATTGTCAGCTAAGCGACGGGATAAGCTCTCCACCAACTCATATGCTTCTTTTTTTCCTCCACACCTTTGTACGCTTCAGACACCCCCTTCAGCTGTTGCTCTAGCATGTGCAACAATGGGATAGCTTGGCCCATAGTACAGTCCTCCTTGCTGACTTCACGTGTGAAGACCTCGAAAGGAAGAAGCATCTCTGTCAGGCATTTAACTAGGCACAATTGGTCCATCTGAAGGGTCATGCCTTTCACAGTAGCATCCTCTCTTCGCATCACATATTCATTGATTAGTCTGTACTGCTCAAACAGATGGTCAAGCATGTAATAAGTTGAGTTCCAACGTGTTGCCACCTCCTGGAGGAGTGCTTTGACTGGCATTCTATAGTCACGTTGAATGATCCTCAGCTGCTTCCGAGCTTTAAAAGAATGGCTGAAATGAGTGCATATTCTTCGGCAGGTGGTCAGTAAGTTGCTGACTATGGCTTCTTTTTTAAGAAAGTCTTGAACTATAATGTTAATGCAGTGTGCCAAAGACGGGACCCTGAAATAGCAACCAAGTTCCATGGCCTTAAGTACATTACTGCCATTATCTGTGGCAACAAAACCAATCTTAAGCCCTCTTGGGCGCAGCCGTTCAAAGACCTTACTGTGAAACTCTTCCAAAATGTTTACAGCAGTATGACATTTCTCCATGGCGAACATGGCTACAATTGCATGTTTCTGAGTAGCATTACAAAATCTCAGCTTTGTCAACAGCACCTACTTCAGATAGCTTTTCTCTAACCCCCGCAAAAGAGACCCAGTGTGCAGTGATGCACATGTAATCAGTGGCTTGGCAACTGGTTCACATGTCTGTTGTCAGATGGATATTGTGAACAGCACTCTGCTGCAAAGCTTGTCCAACCAATTCCAGCACATCGTAATGTAGTGCTGGAACAGCAACTCTGGCGAAATAGGACTGGCTGGGAACCTTCCATTTAGGGCAGATGGCTGACACAAATTCAAGAAAATCACCCCCTTCTACAAATGAAAAAAGGAGAAGGTCCAGCCCTAACATTTTAGCCAGCTTTGCATTGTACAACCGTACCGTTGGGTGGTTGCGTTGGTACTGCCCCTCCGACCTAAGCATGCTCTCAATGGTAGGCTGGATAATTTTCCTTTGTGGTGCAGCTGTCTTCCTGAACCCAGTTAGGCTCAACGACGATGCACTTTTTCTCATTGCAGTACTCGGTTGCCTTGGTGTCTCAGAGTATGATTCTTCTTACTACTGTGCCACTGAGATGTTGCTGAGGATGTGAGCGGTACCACTACAGTGCTGTGGACAGGGCTAGAAATGTCTCCCTCTTGTTCACCTTCCACCGCGATCATATCTTCCCCTAATTCTTCATCCCCACAAACAACAATGGGTTCAGTTTTACTTTTTTCTAACTGAAGTAGGTGAACCTCCCACTGGATACTGTGGTGTATTTTGAGATGACTTGTTTGGCCTCTGGTACCATAGTTTGTACCAAGCTTACCCCACCTAACAGCCTGTCGACAAATTGAGCATATAGCAATGTTCTCCTCCTTACTGCTAACCGAAAAGAAGTCCCAAACTTGGGAGGGGAACTGTCTGGCGCTGCTGGATGTGCCACTTTCAATGCCAGATGAGCTGGAGGGTGGGCCTTGAATTTGACTCTGTGCAGTTACACTACCACTACTACCTACTGAGGTGGTGGTTGAGCTGGATGTAGGTCCCTGCCGGGCCTTTGCAAATGCAAATATGGAAGCTGGAGGTCGTGTTGGTGTTACCTGTGTTGGTGGTATCCGTGCTACATCCCTCGCAGCGATTTTGGATAGGGTAATAATGTTGGTCTCCATCTCCTTTGGGCCGGGAGTGATGTTCGTGATAACTAGCTCGTCATCATCATCATCCCCCTCTTGTACATCTACCTCCATAACTCTAAGGCTTTCTAGAACCTTCCTTTTCACTAGCCTTGTCTTGTGGTGTGTATCACTCTGACTGAGCTGGTGGCTTTCAAGTGGCATCTCAATCATCAGAAGCGGGGCTTGAAGAAGAATATGATGGACTAACCCTCCTTTTCCTTGCTGGGGGTCTGGAAGACAATGCATCTTCTGAGACAGTGGCTTGCTCCTCTTTGTCTACAGGAAGCTTGATTTCCTGAAATGCCCCTACTTCAGGTTGGACAACTACTATTGTGGGCTGTTGTGGCTGTTGTTGTGGTTGTTCTTGCGGCTATTCTAGCTGCTGTTCTTGCGGCTGCGATCCTTCTTGTGGCTGCGGCTGCTCTTGTGGCTGCATCTGTTGCTGCGGCTGTTCTTGTGGCTGCTGCTGCACCTGCTGCTGCCCACTTATCTGCTGAGTTTCCACCTGCGTTGATTGTGTACTACTTTGCGATAATGACATTTCAGCATCACTGCTCGTTAGTAGACTGGCTACCTCTGCGACACTCATGGGCTTGGGCCTAGGTTGGTGGGGCTGGCCCGCTGATGCGGAGGTGCTGCTCCCAGCTTGGTCCCCGGACAACGCTGCTGCAGGTGTCATTTTTTTGTTTCCCATAAAACATCTGGGGCGGCACACCAGTCTTAGTAAGTGCAACTTCCTTTTTCTGTTCCTTCTTCTCACTGACAACTTTCTTGGTACTGGAGGACCTGTTACCTTTTTTTGGGCCCATCTTCAGATGTCAGCAGGACGCAGGTGCACAAGTTGCAGAGATGTCTGTGGTCTGGTCACGCGTGGACCTGACGTGGTGCGCAGCAGGACTTCTGTCTGGCAGTACAAGGGATGATGATGACACTTCCTCCTCCTCTGTCTTTTTGTGCACCTAAAAGCAAAGAAGCCAGGAGAAGAACATCAGTGAAATGTTGCATTTGTTATTGTGGTTCAATTACCACTAGTACAAACAAACAAATAAAAGATATAACTTAGTGTAGCCATTTGTGAGACTTTGTCAACAAGGGCTTTCATGGTATACTGTGTACACTCTCCGGAAGGATCGGAAAGAAGAAGAACAACAACAAAAATACAATTGTAATGGAAGTGGACCCTGTTTGGCATTAAATTGTTTGCTCATCACCTCATTCAGGGAGCTGCTGCTCGCAAAGGGGATGGATGGAAGCTGTAAGCCAAGAGGAAAACCATGCAGGCCTATATGGCAAAAGCAGCACACTTATATAACTCCCACCAGAAATGGCCACCAGCCACATGGACACTCAAATCACAAGCAACAAGCAGGAGGCCTGGAAAGCAATGAACTGAAACAGGCCTATAATAGCTGGGCAAAGGATGCATGCAAAACCACACTGCTTTGCCTTTAATGCAAAAACGAAAATCCACAGGGCTAAAGAAGGTCTGCAAGGCACACAACAACACACCACACACAACAAAGGCATTTATTTAACACACACCCAAAAAGAACAAAAATACCCCCACAAATACACATTTTGCAATTCAAAACAATGCCATCCATGCCCTAATTGATGTTTAAATTCAACAGAACACACAGAAACAGTTGCTTCATGCACCCGTGACTACCTCTGAGCCTAATGGATGAAAGGCCTGTTGGCAGACGAGGCCACAAGCTTGCAGGCCTATGGCAAAAACACACTACCGGGCTTCAAAATGGCCACCAGCCACATGGCCAGGCCCACACAACTACAAGAATCTGAAGACAGACAATGCAGGCCTATTGCAAAAAGCACACTGCCTGGCTTCAAAATGGCCACCCACCACATGGCCAGGCCCACAACCACAAGGAGCCTAGGCCACAAAGGAAACGCATGCAGGCCTATATGGCAAAAGCAGCACACTTATAATTCCCACCAGAAATGGCCACCAGCCACATGGACACTCACAAATCACAAGCAACAAGCAGGAGGCCTGGAAATCAATGTACTGACAAAAGGCCTATAATAGCCAGGCAAAGGATGCATGCTAAACCACACTGTTTTGCCTTTAATGCAATAAAATGCAAAAACGAAAATCCACAGGGCTAAACAAGGTCTGCAATGTACACAACAAAACACCACACACAACAAAGGCATTTATTTAACACACACCCAAAAACCGAAATATCCCCAAAAATACACATTTTGCTATTCAATCCAATGCCTTCCATGCCCTAAATGATGTTTGAAATGAATCTAACACACACACCAAAGGAACAGTTGCTTCATCATGCACCCACCGATGACTAGCTCTGGGCCTTACCCACAAACTTTAAAAAAAATAATAATAAGTACCACAATTGTAGTTGCAGCAACTGCAATGCACCAATCAAACAAACAACACCACCAACTTACTTGTAAAATCTCAAATCCAAAAGTCCTCAAATCCAATGATAATGATGCAGCAGACACAAAGAGTGATCCTTCCAGCTCCAAATCCCAATGAAAATGACCAAGGGGGGGACAAAGCACTGGAAGGAGCCTGCTGGACAGGAACAGGAAGTTGGAGACTCTGTGGTACTTCTTCTCTCTCCCCCCCCAAAGTTTTTTTTTTAAAAAGGACTCCTTGCACAAAAAAGGACAGCCAAATGTCAATCTGAGGAGTTTTTCTCATCCAAATCATCATTTACAGAAGGTTTTATGCTGCTCGAGATATTATTCTTCTCCAGATTGAAAATTTTGCGTGTTCGGGATCGCGAGCTTCATCAAACTTCCATCAGATGGCGTGCCCAAATGACGTGTTCGCGATCGCATGCTCTCTCTCGCGGTGTCGATGCCTCGATGGCACGGCGAAAGACGTGTTCGTGATCGCACACTCTCGCTGTGTCCGATGGCGCGGCGAATGACGTGTTCGCGATCGCAAGCTCTCGCGGGATAGTGCGACCGGCTACCAACATCTCGTGGCGCACGCGTACGGATCGGAAAACTCGTCAGCAAATGCAGGGATCCCGGTAAGCCGCTACCGCGCACGCGAGAACACATTTTTAAAGCGTAAACAAGAAAAAAACTCTGCTACACCGTGGATCACGGAAATTTCGACATTTCCACGTTCTCTGAAAATGCCTAAATGTCACAAATTCCACGAGCGGAATGGAATTTACCGCCCAGGCCTAATTACCACACATTGGAGAATATCTCCTACACCTGTCCCTCTACAGAATACAGGGACAAGTTCAGATTATTGAGGCCAACTCCTCTGAAGTGTTGGTAATTAGAACAGTATGGGACCACACCCCAATGATGCTTGAGATTATCACTGCCAATTTCAGGATAGAGGTTGAGGTAACTAAGATATTTTAGATAGGAATTCCTGATGTCGACTTTAGTGTAGCTTTTGGTAGGTACAATGGGTTTTTTGATAACAGGATCTCTTTCAGACTGTAATTGCTCCTTGCCCCTCACCATACATTGCCCATGCCAAAAGGGACACTGCTTTACACTTCTCCAAATTTACGTCCATGACCAATGGAGTGCCCCAGGTTACTTGAGGTATAGAGCAGCGTCCTTAGGGCCAAATAGGGTAGACTAAGATTATGAAGATAAAATAGACTGGGAGTCTACTTGGGGTGGGGAAAAATGTCCCAAATTATGAAAAGATTAGAAATTAAAGTCACCTCTTCTCTGTTTTCTAGGAAATGCGATACCTCTTGGGCGCAACTCTGGATGCAACGGCTTCATTTTTAATTCGGACAATTGATATGGCACCTCCAGCCTAATGGATTTTTACTGGGCCCGCGAAGAACGTCTCTATCTCCAACAGGCTCCTCGATGGAGCAGCCTGTGCTCACTAGAACAATGCACAAAGTGTCCCTGATCGTTCCAGCAGCAAATATCTCCTACATCAATGCCCATCCATGTCTCTGTTACCTTTCTCCACCGACATTGGCAGTATGCTGAGAAGATATAGGAGATCCAATGTTCTAATATGGATGACACCCCTGGGATACACCAACTACGGAGCGCCTGAAAGGTATACTGTAAGAATTTTGTTCAAGAAAGAACAATAGGAGGGAATGAAGCAGGATCCTGTTTTACCATATAGTGCCCCAGGCCCATTCTGTCCACACCTGAACCATGAGACCCTGATAAGGCCCCACCAGCCAGAATACGGAGTGGTGTTAAGTTGACCATACTGTCTCAGTTGTTCTATTAATGTAGTAGGCGCAAAATGCCTCTCTGCTGAAATGCAAGTTATTTCTTCTGCAACACACATGACGCTTCAGCTCTGACTTCTTCGTAAACAAACTGCCCATAAAGCCCCCACTCCCTCGAGGTGCTCTTCTTCTCACCCACGTAGATACCACAAGAACAGGGAACTTTCCAAGCTAAGAGGAACATCACGCGATACCTGATGGTGGGGGCCACTTGCCACCTGTCAATCTTTCATATTATTTTGTTTTGCATAATGATCTACGGTCAAACATCAAGTGACCTTTTGGTAAACTTTTGTAATGAGGGTGTCACTTCTGTGTTTCTAAATATTTCCGAGAAGTGACCAAAGTACATCATGTTCTCCGGCCAAAGCACCTGTTCATGTCGCCATTCTGCGGTCAATAGTTCCTCATTTAAAGAGTATAAAAGAGCTGCCCACAGTCCATTCACTGAACTACCTCGCAGAAGTGACCCCTTGGGTCATGAGGCCTGTGGAGTCTCCCTCAGCCATCATCTGTGGATGAAGCTATGATGCTTATTGTATTTTGAAATTGTCGCTTTCTCTCTCCTCTGCATTGCCGTTATTCTAAACATTACTGCAATTGCATGTTCTTGCTCTCCAAGAGAATTTTCATTAATGTTGCTAGTGTATTCTGAATGGCTTTTCTTTCTGCATATGTTTCATTGACGTGAAATGCATTTCTCTCCTTGCGTTATTTTAACATATATCCTTCTCATTGCTATTATTAAGAAATATATTTCTCCCATAACACCTATCAAGAAAGGTATTTTCTTCTTGCGTTCTTGCATGTATTGTGACAATTGTCTCACTGCGTACATAATCATGAAAAGTATTTCTCTATGATTTTAAGTCTCATTGCAATTGCGTGTCTTCTGCTCTCTAAGACAATCTTGACACTGTTGCATATGTTTAATATATTCACAAATGTTTATCCTCTTGTTCCTGTATTCCTATTGTTCTAAAAGCATTCCATTATATGCCTTGGTTATATTTCTGAACAATGTGGGTGGAGAGCGCACTCTGCTTGAATTTTAAAGTTTAAAAATAGTTTAAAGCGGTATGCTTCACGAAGCTGTCATCGAGTCCGCTTTTCATGTTTAATCACGTGATGACGTTTAAATGCAATTCAGGAAGTCCTTGGATAATGGACGCAAACGCGGTTTACACCTTTCGGGAACGCTCGATTGACACTGAAGCTTGCTCATCTAGATACTCGGTAAGCGGTCTGCGACTTTACAAAGATAGATGGTGGTAGCAAATGCAAATATTTGAATGTATTTTTTCATTCGGTTTTTATATGTTCTAGGTGACACAAAAATTGGGTTACTGGAGGAAATATTTTCATTCAGTGAAGCATACAGCTCGTATCTTTCAAACGGTCGCGTTTAACTCACATTCATGCTCTTAACGAGGTGAGTTTATTACCTTTAGCCCCGTCGTTCTGTCATTTTGTTGCGAGAATTATGCGCCATAACGCTGGTATATAAAATGATACCTTATGTTTTCAGATGTTCCTGAGAGGGGACGGGATTTCGAAATATTGATTACTCATACATATTGCTATCAGGTATGAGTCTGGTATCTATGAAAATGTCGAATTTATTATTATTCATTATTTTTTGATTGACGGTCTGGTTCAATAGAATTTTGGTCTTTCTTTATTTCCATGCAGTGAAGCATTATCTCGTGGAACTGAGATAGTAAGTGAAAGCCACATATATATGGGGACACAACACGATGGTGAGGGGAACACAATACTATAAAAAGTAACTGCAAATGTGCACCAACTGAGAATGGTCTCCTTTTCTTTCTTTTTTTCTAGAAATACCCCTGACAAAGGGACTTCGTGTCCCAAAATGCATTGGGTTTTGGCACCAGGGTTCTGGTACCACAGTAATTGTTATGATACAAAATGAATTGTACAATGTAAAATACTGATAATGTGAAAAATTGTCATAGAAAAGTTTATGCCTGATCTATAAACATTGAATGTTGATTTAGCTTATAATGTTAATATTCTAATGTCAATTGAGTAATAAATTGCATTGAATGTTTAAAAAAAAGCTCACAAGCAGTGCAGATTGCTGTCCTGGTCACCACGTAGGGTCTAGGCCACTTTATTCATTGGTTATATTTCTAACATGTGTCCTCTGCCATTTAGTCTTTGCTAAGACGCAGCGTCTTAGTATTGCATTATAAAGTGTTTTCTTTACACTTCTTGTTGAAGTGGTTTCAGTGTAATAAAGTGCAACAAATCCTGATTCAATTCCTGCCTCTTACACGTGTGTTTGCTCCTATTATACAGCGCACCCCGGCTCAAATTAAGCTGCTCCAGTTCCATATGAGAAATTCCACCCTTTAACATCTGGGGGTGCCCCATAGTAGAAAATATCTCCCTGTAACACAACAAAGCAAAAGCACATGTGCTAGCAGTCCAGAGGAAGCTTTATGATGTGAGGGACAAAGCCAACAAGTTAATAGTGTGGTTAGAACGTAGGGATAGAGACAGGAGCTGGGTCCCAGAAATACGAACCGTGGGTGGGGAGAGTAAACGAGCTGGCAAGGAGATTGCGGAGAAATTCGGTAACTACTACGAGTGCATATACACCTCCAGTACGGAGAGGACGAGGGAGGACTGTGACACCCTGCTGAGCTAAATGGACCTCCTGAGCTTGGAGACAAACGACAGACTGGCCTTAGATCGAGAAATAACGGTGCAGGAAATCGCGACCGCTCTCTCTGAACTACAATCGGGGAAGGCAGCCGGACCTAATGGTTTGTCGATAGAATTCTACAAAAGCGTGACAAGCAAGATAGCTCCACCCCCTTTAAATGTGTACAAAGATGCGAGAGAGCGTGGGGAGTTCCAAGTAGATATACGGACAGCAACTATCGTAATTATTCCTAAGGAAAGTAAACCCCCAACTGGCTGTGGGTCATATAGACCCATATCGCTCTTAAATGTGGAAGCGAAGGTCCTAGCGAAGGTTTTAGCGAATAGATTGAGACCGGTGATAGCCACTCTGGTTCATCCAGATCACTCTGGATTCATGCCTCACCGAAGTACACAACTGAATCTGAGGAGATTATATGGAGTTCTATATGGGACCAAACGCATGCCAGAGAGGGCCGCTGTCCTTCTATCGTTGAATGCGCAGATGGCGTTTGACAGTATAGAGTGGCAGTTTATATTCGCCACTCTGGAGAGACACGACTTCGGTCGGGAGTTCTGCTCCTGGGTGAGGCTCTAATACTGGGGCCCACAGGCCAGAGTGCATGTGAATGGTGAGGTCTCTTTCGTTCTCCCTAAGTAAAGGCACGAGACAAGGTTGCCCACCTTTAGAGATCGTGGTGACCCGACATTTCGAGCAGATCGCTGGGCACTGGGGACTAGGGGATACATGGCAGCCTTGTAGGGAGGGCACATAAATAAGCTTCTACCTACACCAATGCAAACAGTTATTCGAATTTGGAAAGAGACGACAACTCACATTGGGTGGAAGGGTAAGTTATCAGGGAGGACACCACTGTGGGACAGTGATCAACTGGAGGAAGTGAAGGCCCTTAGGGAGATTTTTAAGAAGTGGGAATTGTTGGGGATTGAGAAACTAGAGGATGTATGGAGAGCCCAGAAACTGTTCACTTTTCAGGACCTCCAAAGGGAGTATGATTTGGCGGACACAAAGCAATATAAATACTTACAATTCAGACATGCACTACCTCAGTATATAATGGAGGGTGACACACTCCCAGATTACTCCCCCTGGAAGATAGATTGCTGATGGTCCCAATGGAGACCAAGGCCACCTCCCTGACATATAAAAAGCTGCTGTACAACTCCCCAAATCCGATAGACCCTCTTCAAGGTGTCCTGGGAGACGGATTTGGGGTTACTGGAGGATGATGACTGGGAAGAGGCGGTTCAGAGCCCTAGAGAAGTAGCAATTAGGGTCCGATTCCACCTGGTGCAATTGCGCATATTGCATAGATCGTATGCCTCCAAACCACTGATGCATAAACTGGGATATGGGTTGCCCAAGTTCTGTTTTAGGGAATGTGAAGAAATTGGTACCTTTTTTCACATTCTGTGGGAGTGTAAATTTGTGCAGGAATATTGGAAAGCAGTGGGGAAACTCATCTCAAAAGTCACTGGGTTAAACATTCCAATTGACCCACGCTGGATGCTTTTGTGCACAACAGGGGAAGAGAAATGGCCAAAATACACTACTGTTTGGCTGAACGTAGCTGCCATGGTGGCAAAACTAAATATAGCCCAAAAATGGGGGGCGAGACAAAGACCGGAAGTGTGTATGTGGAAATGCGACATGGAGGGGGCAGAAAGTGATTTATAAAGCCAGAGGCTGTCCTCATTAACGGGGTAAAATCTGGGAACAGTGGCAGAAATACCGTGGGTATTAGGTAGCATAAAGGGAGGGGAAGGGGGTGGGGGTCTACTCCAGATTAGACTAGAACACTTTGAGAGTTCATTAGTGACTCGACACACGGGTAAAGACAGCAGGTATGCTGTCGAAAACAATTTTATACTGTATGTAAATACCTTGAATATGATGACTGTGAGGTATTCTAAGCTGATTTAATAAAAAAAAATTTTTTTAAATGAATACCAGTCCTTTTCGGGGAACGTGCAAAAAATGCTGTTATACCACCAACCTCTGAAAAGAAAATGTTAACTCTATATATTTTGGAGGAAGCCTGTTCCATCATTAGGTTAAGTTGGTGGACATGGCAATGAATTTAATGTGCATTTGGGTACATATCCCTGATTTTCTTTTGCACCCCATCAGTTACACCACGCAGGAAGCTGGCGCCATCGTAGCTTTGAGCAATTACTTTTCCTTTAGCACATTGCTCAGGGAAAATAATGTTTAATTCATTAAGAATGGCTGAGGAAATTGTTTCTGCAGATGAGTCTTTTAGATGTGTGAAATGATAAAATCTTTCAGTTACATTGCAATTTCCATCAATGTAGCAGAATACCAGAACTGACTGAGTCTTAGGAGAGACATCAGTTGTATCGTCAGCTTGGATAGCCACATAATCAGTGCTTCTCAACTGCTGTGTAATATATTCTCTTATTACATCCAGCTTACAGTCCAGCAATTCATTCTGAATAGTTTTAGAAGTGCCTTTAAACACTGCGGCTGTTTTTAAATGTGTTTCCATAGCACTGTCAATGTTGGAGACAAAATCAACTAGGCCCCTGAACACGCCAGGGTTTAGAGACTCATCAGTTTCATCATGGCCTCATAATGCCAATTCAAAGGCACCACAAAAACAAATACAGTCAATCAATTTTGATAAAATGTATCTGTTTTTATCCACTTCTTCATTATGTTTTCTTACTCCCACATGGCATGCTTCATTCAATTACTGTACAATGTCAGATTTTCCAAAAAGAGATAATTTCAACATATTTGTCAAATGGGATTTACAGGAATCATATTTTTTATTTTTTATGCCAGATGCTTTAGGTCATTAACTCCTGTTTTTATCCAGTTAACTGCACCTCCAAAGAGTAAGCAAGGGAAACAGAATAATGCATTTTTAGACACGCTACCAGTAAGCCATTCCATCCTATCATAAAATGTTCTGGTAAACCGACGTGTGTAACCCTCTCCCCTATCTTTTGTACACTGCTATATTTTAATTTCAGGTTTATCAGCTCCTAACGTTTTCACTTGCAGTTTATCTGCATGTGTCAAGCCCAAAAATGGGTTAATGAGTAAACTGTCAACTATGTTCATTGTGTCCAGCAATAGATCAGACTTGAAATAGACAGCCTAGCCTGTTTTTAAATATTTCCTCAGTTGAAGACACAAAAACCATATTATTCAAAATACTAAATAAATACTAATATGAATTGTCATGCACATACAAGTAACAGTAATTATTCATCCATCCTCATTCTGATAGGAATGCAACTGTAGCAGCACATGCAGCTGTCTCCCAATCGGTATAGCCATGTAACTATTTGCAGAATTAATCCTGAAATACTGGTAATAATTAAAATATGGTGTAATCTTTGAGGCAAGGTGCCATTGCATGCACAATACCAGTGGTGATTGGAAATCTTGAGCATGTCAATTCACAGATCTGCCTAGAACTTAAAGGGTGTATTCAAATTATGGGGTCCTTGAATTACTATTATAAGGGTAAAATAACTATATGTTAGGAGTAAACCTAAAACAAAGTACTTATGAATTTGGACTTGACATTAGATGGCAAATAATACAAAACGTATGGCAATTTTCTAAAAAAACGTTAGACTCTCATTGAGCAATACCCTTCAAAACAGTTCTAGGCAGATCTCTGATATATCCAGTACTCATATATACCCAACACAGCGAAATACATGTATATTTTTCCAATTAAGAGTTTAACATTGCAGTTAGACCATTTTGAAAATCTAAATTTTTTTTTAACTGAGCTATTTTACACCCAAGACAGACTACAATTATAGCTGATAGACAGTGCTATGATTACAATCTCTTTTTTGTTCTCCCCGCATTATACCCTTCGTTGTGGTGATATTTCTTTTGAATCTGTCTTCCCCTGAGATGTTTAATTCTGTTTTACGTCTGTTTCTGTTTTAATTCTGTTTCTGTTAATTACGATTCTGTTTTAATTCTGTTTAATTCTGTTTCTGTTTTCCCCTACTGTTAGCTTCCCGCTGAATCCTCTGCCCCCTAACCTTCCCCGCTTCCCAGCTGCACGTCCCTCCCCACTCCCCTACTTAATGGCGGTCGCTGCGGGGGAGCATGAGCAAGACCTCTGACCTTCAGTCTGAGATCTGCTTTTCCCCAGCAGCTCCGCTCTGCCATGCTCTGCCTCTGGCCCCACCCAGGCAGGGTTCGAGACAGCACTGTGCCTCGTGTACCTTGCTGGTGCCAGTTGCTGCATTTTGACCCTTGCGGGGCCGGTATTGTTTCACTCTCTTTTTTATTCTCCCTGCATGTGCCCTTCGTTGTGGTGATATTTCTTTTAAATCTGTCTTCCCCTGATATTTTGAATCCTGTTTTAGGTCTGTTTCTTTTTAAATTCTGTATCTGTTAATTCCGTTTCTGTTTTAATTCTGTTTGATTCTGTTTCTGTTTTTTAATTCTGTTTTCCCCTGCTGTTAGCTTCCCGCCGAATCCTCTGCCCCATAACGGTCCCCGCTCCCGCCTCCCAGCTGCACGTCCCTCCCCCCTTCCCTACTTAATGGCAGCTGCTGTGCGGTCACCCCTAAAGCAAGCCAGTCTGCGCCCGTCCATGACCAGACCGCGACCAGCTCCAGGAACCCTGGACCTCAGACCACTCATCGCTACGACACTACCACCCTCCTCGCACTCAGCCCCGGAAAACTCAGAGGCTGCCAACAGGCCGCACCGAACACGACCCACGGCCAGTTCTCCTGCCTCCGTTGTCGCCAGACCTTCATCACCACTCCGGCCTCCAACACCCCTGATGCCAGCACCTGCGACACCCTCCTCAATGTGCGCTCCGTACACAAATACGCCATAGAAATCTGAAACCTACTCGACTCCCTCTCGCCCGAAATCACCTTCTTCACGGAAACCTGGACCAATGCCTCCTCCGCCCCGACTTCAACAACGCAATCCCGGACGGATACAAGATCCAGAGGAAGGACCGGCCAAGCCACCCAGGAGGGGGCCTCGCCATAGCCCACAAAAGCACCATCCGCCTCACCATCTCCAGCGAAACCTTCCTCTCCGCCGAACACCTGCACTTCAAGATCCAGACCAGCCCCAACGCCACACTCTAAGGGACCCTCATCTACAGACCACCCAGTCCCCGGACACCCTTCGCCACCACCATCACCGATTTTATCGCACCCCACGCCATCGATTCAGTGAACAACATACTCATTGGAGACCTGATCTTCCACCTCGACAACCCCAACGACCACCACTCCACCACCCTCCGAGACAACCTCGCCGACATCGGGCTCAAACAACTCATCACCACACCAACCCACAGAGCAGGACACACCCTCGACCCCATCTTCGCCGCAGGAAACAACGTTCACTTCAGCCACACAAAACAACCGCCATGGACCACCACTGCGTACACTTCACCGTCGACAAACCCAAGGCACCCAAACCTGCCCCACGCCCATCACGAAGGAACTGGAGCAAGGTTACCGATGAGCAACTTAACTCCACTCTCACCCGAGGCGACCACACCTGGGCACCCGACTCTAACAGCGCAGCTAGAGTACTCCACACCTGGATCTCCAACTGCGCAGACCAGCTTGCACCGCTATACAACCCCGGCAAATTGCGCCCCAGGAAAGCTGCATGGTTCACTACTGATCTCCAGGAAGCCAGGCACACCTGCAGACACCTGGAGAAGAACTGGAGAGAAACCAAGACAGACGAAAAATACTCTACATACAAGGACGACATGACGGACTACCACAACCAAATCGGAACCACCAAGAGGAATTTCATCCACAACAAAATCCTCGCCAACTCGACCAACTCCAAGGAAGTCTTCAGTGTCATCCAGGAATTCGCCAACCCATGCAGCAAAGCCACAGACATCACCCCATCCCAAGACCTCTGCGACAAACTTGGAACCTACTTCCACCTCAAAATCAAAAACTTCTACGAAAACTTCAACGACCACCCACCAGACACCACACCTGGATCCCCGCCCCCTAGAGACACCAGCCACCCCACCATCTCCAACTGGACAGCAATCACGACTGAAGACACCGCCTCGACCATGAAAGGCATCCACTCGGGGGCCCCCATCGACCCCTGCCCTCCTCACATCTACCACAGAGCTGCGGCCGCCATCGCACCCGAACTACAACGTACAATCAACACCACCTTCAAAAAGAGCACTTTCCCATGTGACTGGAAATGTACTGAAGTCAGGCCCCTGCTGAGGAAGCCCACAGCGGACACCACCAACCTCAAGAACTACCGGCTCATCTCACTCCTGCCCTTCGCAGCCAAAGTCGCAGAGAAAATAGTCAACAGGGAACTGACAAGACCCGTCCCTCTCCGGTTTCCAAAGCAACCCTCCTGGACCAAGGCCACTCCATAGCCCTCATCCTACTCAACCTATCAGCAGCCTTCGACACCGTCTCCCACCGCACACTAGTCACAAGACTACACAACGCCGGAATTCAAGGAACAGCCTTGGATCCGATCATTCCTCACCGGAAGAAGCCAAAGGATCAGACTGCCTCCCTTCCTCTCCGAGCCCAAAAAAATCACCTGCGGAATCCCACAGGGTTCATCTCTGAGCCCGACCCTCTTCAACATCTACATGGCCCCACTTGCTGCCATCGTCTGACAACACGACCTCAACATCGTATCCTACGCCGACGACACCCAGCTCATCCTCTGCCTCACCAAAGACCCCACCAAGACAAACTCAACTTCCAGAAAGGAATGCAAGATGTCGCAGTCTGGATGACCAACAGCTGCCTAAAGCTCAATGCCAAGAAGACAGAAGTCCTCGTTCTTGGAAACACCCCCTTGGCATGGGACAACACCTGTTGGCCGACCACCCTCGGAAGCCCACCTACCCCTACAGACCACGCCAAAAACCTCGGCATCGTACTCGACGCATCCCTCACCATGAGCCGACAGGTCAACGCCGTCACCTCCAGCTGTTTCAACACACTACGCATCCTCCGCAAGACCTTCAAATGGATCCCCCCTGAGTCAAGAAAGATGGTCACCCACGCACTCATCACCAGCAGACTGGACTATGGAAACGCCCTCTATGCCGACATCAACAAATCCCTACTCTGCAGACTCCAGACAATACAGAACACCACCGCCAGACTCGTCCTAGACTTCTCCCGGCACAAACACATCAGCCAACACCTATGAAGACTCCACTGGCTCCCTGTTGAGAAAAGAGTCACCTTCAAGATCCTCACCCACGCCTACAAATGCCTACACAACAACGGGCCAAAATACCTCAATGACAGAATCAACTTACCACGTACCCAAAAGAGACCTCCAATCCACCAACCTCGCTCTGGCCGAAAACCCGCGCATCCACAGAGCCAGAGCAGGCGGAAGATCCTTCACCCACATTGCAGCCAAGACCTGGAACAAGCTACCGGCAGAGATCAGGCGCGCCGCCTCCCGGAACACCTTCAGAAAGACCCTCAAGACCTGGCTCTTCGGCTAAGCAGATGTGCAACCCCCCCTAGTGCCTTGAGACCCTCACTTGTGAGTGGGGCGCTTACAATCCCTTGATTGATTGATTGCTAGTCCTATCAGTAATCCTATTACTAAATGGACAGCAGTCACACTATCACAACATATTAGATAGGTTTTATGTATCCTACTCACTGTACATACTCTGTGTGCAGTACAAATATTGTGTACCAAAAAGTAGACTGAAAAATATTGGCGTCAAAAAATGTTGTCGACTGAACAAATAGAATGAAAATAAACAGTGGCTTAAAACATGGTAAAATGTCATGCATTAAAGAGCAAATGTAAGTGTAGTGGGAGCAGGGGTTAGGGGCATCCTCCTAAAGTACACAGGAGCATTTAAAATGAGGTGGGGTAAGGGGGCAGGAGACTAGCATTGCATTTTAATTATTAAGGTAAAGTTAGCCTTAATGGATAGTTAGGGGATTTTAGGGTAGTACTAAGGAGTATTAGAGGGCTATTATGAATTAGAGAAGTAAGCATCAAGAAAGGATAGAATTTATGGGCAGTTTGAAGTTTAAAGGCTTTAGAGATGGGAAGCATTAAGGGATAGAAAGGGATTATTAGGCTACAGTTAGAGAAATTAAAGAGTGCATACAACAATAAAAGATTCAAAAATCAACATTTTTGGAATTTTCTTAGTTCATAATGTAAAACACAAAATTATTCCCTTGAACTTTTAACTCGCCACACCCTCATACTTTCTGCACTGTTCTGCTAGGAAAAAAACAATTGGCCTTCACATCTAAAGACCACGCAGTTGGCACCCATATACAGCTGAATGTGGACCTTTCCCGTAAATAGAGAACCATGTCCTACCTTGTGGCCTGAGGACAAGGCTGAGTTTTGTTCAAGGTCCTGTTGCAGCAGAGTCGGAGCCACCATTACTGATCTTAACTCCTTCAGTGCCCATGACGAGATGGTCTCGTCATGGAGCGCGGTTGCGCTGTGCCCATGACGAGACTATCTCGTCATGAACCCCGCCCGCTAATGCAACGCCCGGCACAGGGCGGGGCACTGAAGGGGTTAAATGTGATTATATCACGACCAGTCTTAACTCCAGTTTCTCATGTGTTAAAAGAATTAAAACAAGAATTATTACCAACAATTACATTGCATTCATGTAATGTTTCTAGCAAATGTGTTTCCTGTACAATACTGTCTCACACAAAACAAATAAAAACAAACATTTAAAATAATAAATTCAGGTGGTTTTTAATGGAATGTGCATGAGTGCAAATGAGCTCCTGGGTCTCTGCAAGCATGGTGATGTGTGCAATTTTGTGTATAGTTGCATGTTTCTGCAAAGATGTGCATGCCCATGTTTAAACATGAATCTATGTGAACGAATGTGTGTGTATGTTTGAGTATGTGTGCATTGCAGTGTGTGTAGTGAGCAGTGATATGGGAACACCTCATGTGACTAGAGGAGGGATGGTGAGTTTAGGTTTTACAACGGCTACATTCAGGGGGCTGGAGAGTCAGAGGACAGGTAAGCTAGTGATAATTTCCTGCAACCGGACCCCAAGGTTGAAAACATTCAGCACCAAGGCCAATGCCCCCTTAAAGCAGCCTATAGTCCATCCCCTTTCTGGAAAACAACTGTTGGCAAAGTGCCACCTCTTGGTTCTACGTGGGGCACTGTCTGCCAGCCGGGTCTGGAATTATTTTTGTTTATGACTTGCAGTAACTAAGGAAAGTGTTTTACACTGAAGAAAGCAGCCAGTTTGGCAAGAGATTGGTGATTATATTTTTCCAGGCAGTGCCAAAATTTGATTGTGCCAAGAAAATAAGTGGGACAAACTGCACGCTTCCCACAATGCACTTACTGCTAGTGGGCTGGCTGCTTAAATGCAGCTACGCATACAGCATGCAAGGTGGTTAGGGCCCAGGGGTGCTATAGCTTGAACGATAAAGCATTCTAGTGTGGTGATGTGGATACCAGCACTAGTCTGACCACTAATGAGTGGTACTTGACAAGACTTGAAAAGTGAACGTTCTTCAAAATAAAAAAAAGTGTTTCTTTTAAACATTTGAAAGCTTTGACATCATCAAGTCAAATTATAGCACCGTACTGAGAAGACTTCATTAAACGTGATAGGAGGGAGGGGCTGACACCTACACATGAATAGGGCTATGCCTGTCCCAACACAAATAGCTGCATAGCTGCCTGTAGTGTGTCTGGAGCCAGGGAAGGAAGGGCAGGGACCTTTTGCTGTCTCCCCCACTTTAAAGACAGATTTTGGTATTAGTACTGGACCTGTGACACTGCCAAGTTAGTTCATTTTGGGGTCTGAAGGAGACTCTCCAACTACGAGGCACTACGCTGCCAGGAGGGACTGACCCTTTGTCACTTGCTTTGCTGTACTGGCCTTCTACCTGCTGATTGCTGTTCTGCCAGGAGTGACTGCCTCTTTGTACTGTACTCTCCTGTGTTGGCCTGCTCCCTACTACCTCTGTAGTGAGGGACAACTCTCCAACAAGTTCCCAAGAACTTGTTAACTTGCCTCCTGTTATGGAACAATCAGGGCCATAAATGACTTCCGTGTACCCAGACCAAGCACTGCATGCAAAACAACATCTGCTGCGAGGTATTTGTATGTTTTATTGGGCCACCAGACACACTCACACAGTCAGCGCCTGCTGTGTTGGCGCCCGGTCACCTTTTGCCACTAGTCATACTCGATATTGCTGTTTTTGAAGATACCGCAGCGCCGCGTAGTAGCCCTTTTCCCTCAGCGCCGGGAGTTCCAGTGCATTCTGGTTGCCTAGCAACACAACAATCTGAGCACGCTCTCTCCAGGCTCTATGGGCCGAAGATTCACAAGACTGCCTCTACTGTGGCTGAACCCTAGCCCTGCCAGCCTCTTACCAACACGAGCTCCGTGTATGAGGCCCGCCGACACAGCAGTATGGGGCTGTAGACCTGCCTGTGCTCCTGTGGCCAAGCCGGAGCCCAACTAATCTTCCTACCTCGAGGACCCCGGGTACAGTCCTGAGGGCCCGTGTGGCCTGACTTCAACCCCCACTGTATTGAAGACCTTTCCGAGGCAGAGGCGGTCGATGAGCTCATTTGAGGATTACTGTCACTCCCTTAAAGTTTCCTGAGCACTGTGATGCCCCAGAGGAAGGAGCTATTAATGTTACTACTGGCATAACTCTTGATAGACTGATTAGATTGTTGTCCTTTAGGCCTGGTTTTAATGACATAAAGATGGCCTAATTTTCTACAACTGGTGTGGAGTTTTTTTGTGGTGTCTTTCACCATGTTATTTTACTTTGTGTTGCACAAATACTTTGCACATTGCCTCTTTGATAAGCCTGCTTTGCGCTAAGATACCAGACGATGAGCACAGGTAATCTTAAATGTGTATCTGAATTAACCTGAGTGAGCCAACCAAAATCCCCATTTGTCCTTGTTACAGGACACATTCAGCAGCGCCTGCTGCTGGACGTTGTCTGCTTACGTTCTGAGCAGCCATGTGCAAGTGGAAGAGGGGAAGCAGCGGCTTATCAGATTTCTACTAGCCCCAAAACAAAGCCGAAGTTAAAGGACCATCAGGCCTCCTTTTGTTCCAGGGAGCTATCTGGAGCTTCAAACCTAGAAGCAAATGCCTTGACCAAGGTGGAACAGTTGTCCTCTTCCTCCTGGAACTCCTAGCCACCTTCAGAACTGTTTCCTACCACACCCTCTGCACAAGACCCCACAACTGCATCAATGAGGAACTCTTTTTAATGTTTGTTAAGTCCCTGGAAAAGCGATGTGAAAAGAACGGTGAGCCACACATTGTTGGGGATTTTAAAGGCAGCAGATGCAAGTTTTTCTTTTTGGCACCTACCCACTGGGGTTCTTATTTGCATTTACTTTGGATACAACAAGCAAAGAAACACCCACTTGGGATTGAATCCAGAGGAACTACGAGTACCAAGAGGCAGTTTTGCACACGCCCATGGGGCGGGACTTAACAAACATTAAAAAGAGTTCCTCATTGATGCAGTTGGTCTCCTGCCGCTTGCCAGTGAACAAGGAATGAAAATTCTGAAACGCGTTTGGCTTTACATGTGGGGCCATTGATGGAACTGTCATTCTGCTGCAGTCTGCAATAAAGAGGTGATTCTACTCTCCGTGTGGGCTCCTTCTTAAAGGAAACTTTTACGTTGGATATCTATATATATATATATGTTTACACACACACCATTACTTACCTTAACCACTTTTACCAAGTATATGCCTTTACCACGCATGCCTTTGTGTTGTAATAAATAGAACAAAAGAAATGCCGGTGCTGCACTGTACTTTAAAGGAAGTTTTTTGCCAAATGAATAGATTCTATCAAATCCATTTTGACCAATAAATGGCTGTTTTTAATCAAAAATATTTTTTATGCAAATTTTTCTTATTGTTTTGCACGGTAATACTTAGAACAATTCAACAATATTTACGAAAATAGGGACAAACATTAAAAAACATTTCAAATATTTACATAACATTACATCAACACATACACAACACTACATCACTAGCATACCTCAGACAGTCATACAATGGGACAACGTTCACTTAACACTTATATATACACAAAAAATCATAAGTGAAAAACATTTGCACTATTTCAAAAGCATCTGTTTAAGATTTGTTTGGCAGTTATTTGACTGAAGGCGAAGACAAGTCAGAGTGGGTCAACGCGTTTCGAATCCCTTCACCGGGGATTCTCTTCAGGACCAATACTATCTAGAATTTTTGAAAAAACGCAAAAGAGGCTCTAATTGGACGGTAAGAGAACGTCAAATACAGGATTAGCAAGTGTATGTGACGTGACCCGTCATGGTGCACGGATCACGTCGGTTCCTAGGGCACGGAATTCATGAGATTGATCAAGATTTCGGCCGGCGATTTGTTCTCAACCTTCAAACCCCTGACTGGAGTTCTCCCAGATTGCCCTGGATATAACAAGGGACTACAGACGTATATAGAAGATATCACATACACTTGCTAATCCTGTATTTGACGTTCTCTTACCGTCCAATTAGAGCCTCTTTTGCGTTTTTTCAAAAATTCTAGATAGTATTGGTCCTGAAGAGAATCCCCGGTGAAGGGATTCGAAACGCGTTGACCCACTCTGACTTGTCTTCGCCTTCAGTCAAATAACTGCCAAACAAATCTTTAAACAGATGCTTTTGAAATAGTGCAAATGTTTTTCACTTATGATTTTTTGTGTATATATAAGTGTTAAGTGAACGTTGTCCCATTGTATGACTGTCTGAGGTATGCTAGTGATGTAGTGTTGTGTATGTGTTGATGTAATGTTATGTAAATATTTGAAATGTTTTTTAATGTTTGTCCCTATTTTCGTAAATATTGTTGAATTGTTCTAAGTATTACCGTGCAAAACAATAAGAAAAATTTGCATAAAAAATATTTTTGATTAAAAACAGCCATTTATTGATCAAAATGGATTTGATAGAATCTATTCATTTGGCAAAAAACTTCCTTTAAAGTACAGTGCAGCACCGGCATTTCTTTTGTTCTATTTAGTACTTTGACTTGGCCTTGCTGCCTATGAGTCAAACCCCAAGCTTGTCTTGCTATTTGTGTTGTAATGGCATGTGTGGTAAAGACATATGCGTGGTAAGAGTGTGTGTTGTAATGGTAACGCGTTGTAACAGCTCTTGCGTTGTTACAACCGCGTTGTAATGGCATACTTTGTGTTGGCATGCGATTTAACGTCATATATTCCCTGAGAGACCTTCACTTGCTATCTATCAACAAAAGCAGTACCTTCAAGCTCCTCATGCATTCCTACAAATCCCTCCACAACGCCAGACCTGCATACCTCAAGCACCACTTCTGCTTCTACCCTCCCACCAGACATCTTCGCTCTGCTCAACTTGCCCAGGCCACCAACCCACGTTTCTGCAAGACCACTGCTGGAGAAAGATCCTTCTCCTAACTTCTGGAACTCCCTGCCTCTGCACCTCAGGCAATCACCATCACAGCCGCAATTCAAGAAGGACCTCAAGATGTGGCTCTTCGACTGAACCACAGATCCCCTCCCCCCCCACACTCAGCACCTTGAGACCCTAATGGGTGAGTAGTCGCGCTTTATAAAAATACTGATTGACTGAATGCAATGGAGGGGAAAGAAAGGCTCAAAGCTTATCACTTCATGAGAGGCTTGCTTTCGACTTTGTATTCACACAAATAACAATTTAAATACCACTATTTTGTTTTCATTTCTTTTTATAGTGCTACTCATCCACGTGTTGTTGCAGGGATTCTTCTCATGCACAGAACTATGCGCAGGAAACCAGGACCTCGGTGTTTTGTTGTGTACCAAAAAATCCACCTCAGTGCCCAGAACCCCAATCCGACTAGCATTAGTGTCTCATTCGTTCTCCGTACTAGAGCGAAGCTACCAATGATTAGACAACCTAGAACATGCGACTTAGTAAACTCTCAGGAATATTGGGAAACAAGAACACTCTTTCGTTCACACTCATACTTGTCCACCACGTGAGTAATCAGAGACACTGTATAGTTTAAAATGTTTATTTTTAACTACTGTGCCCTAAGGTGCGGTACTGTAGCCAATACGAGCAGCATAATGCATAAAAAAAATATATAATTCGCAATGTTACAATTCAATAAAGCACAAAAGAGGAAATCATATTATAATGACAGTGGAAACGGATCTATAGCTCCTATTACCACCCTCCCCATGAGCTAGTTTAGAATAATTACAGAAGACCTCTGGGCTTTGTCAGCGAGATCCCATACCTACGAGATCAGATGCAATGAATTACATCTCAGGATCAGCACAGCTCTTCTATGTTGGAAAGGTTTTCTCCAAGTGCTTTCTCATGCATGTAATGCCATATTAAATCACCTGAGTTTCAGTTGGGCCGCTGTGCTTCATGTTATGTCTATGTGCGTGGGACTGACCAAAGTGAATCAACAGCATACATTGTTATTCGATCTTGAACAGGCTGTGCAGACAGAGAGCTGGATATGTGAAAGTTAGACAGTTCTCATGTGAAGCAGCGCCAGCAAAGTATTTCACTAGAACAGAGCCATGTAGTGTAGTGTGCAAAAGCGGCAGAATGGCAGCCAAGCCTATATTACTTATGCTAACTTAGCAATGTCTACTGTTATCCCCATTTCCTCACTACACCCTCCCCTTGGTTGGGCCAACGGACAGTGGACTCAATAGAACACAGAGTTCAAGTACGAGTGAGAAAGAAAATCGGAGCAGCAGTCATAATTGGGTAAAGAGTCAAATGGTGCACTAATTTGTGTGTAAAAAACTCAATTTGAGAGAAAAAAAGTGAAAAAGAAAAACCATTACAAAAAGTATCCGTCAGATTAAGGTGTATAAGCAGTAAGTTGCAACAGCCTCCAAGAGGAAGTCATTGATATCGTCAGAAAAAGAGAGTAGCCATCCATTCCAGCAAAGAGAATGAACATACATGTTCATCAACAATGGGAGCTTCTTCCACCATCAGTGGACAACTTGCGTGTTCCTCAAGAAAACTTTGTTGTAGGAAATCATGTGCAGCTGCACAGACATCCCATTCCGCTAAAACTCCAAGCGCAGCTGCGCAGGCCATAATCCCACCACAAGAACATTCCAGCTCATGCGCCACTAGAGGACTCATTAGCAGGTCATAATCCGGGGCAGGAGACACCATATTGGAGAGGCAAAGATCCAATGCCCATTCAAACGAACATTCAAACGGCAGTGGAAGAATGGTTGCACGCAAGTGAAATAACCAAAACGAAAAGATAATCCATAGGCCACGCTCAAGTGGCCAGTGGCAAAGTACCGTAGCATTCAAGCATACGACTACGAAGCAGCAGCAGCCGGTCCCGGCTGTTTGGTGCCACAGGAAGAGCATCCATTTCGGAGCAAGCAAATTAACAGCAGAATTCCAGTGGCTGGTGCAAGTAATAGTGGTAAGCCA
Organism: Triturus cristatus; assembly: GCF_964204655.1. Lineage (NCBI taxonomy): Eukaryota > Metazoa > Chordata > Amphibia > Caudata > Salamandridae > Triturus > Triturus cristatus. The sequence continues at coordinate 242,239,243 of NC_140583.1, forward strand.
CCGAAGACGCTGGAAAAAATAGAATCGATAAATGCTGGTATCACACTAAATATAGTTTGACAAGAGGTCACAAGGCCAGAGCCCACAGCTTAAAAAAAATGGGCAATGCCTGTAGTGTTAGAAGGATTGAAGATAGTGTGAATCAACGCACCGAAATGTAGTGGGAGATCGGTATTAAGAAGCGCATGTACCTCTGTACGGGTGTTAGCCACATGAAGGACGAAGGTCTCACGGGTAGATGTGAGAGCAACTTCTTTTTGGGAAAATAATGCTCTTATTCTGCTCAATTTGTTGAACTCTGTCTTCAAAGTCGGAATGTAAGGCAGCAATCTTCATTATTTAAAAGCAAATAGCTACCGTTTGCTAGCAGGGTAAACGTAGGTGTGATAGTTGGTACTGGATGACCCTTCAAAATACACGCCAAATTGGGCGCTGTTAAATTACACGTGCCGTGCAATTTTATATTCTTACACACAAGAGAATGATCAGGTGAGGAATCACATGATTCCCCAGTGAGATACACCTCTTTGTCATCCCATAAGCAATGTATGTGAATGGTAAAGATCACACCTCGTGAAGAAATGCACTACCTAAAGGTTCATAGTGGCCCAAGGGATAATGTTTCATACATGAACTAAATTTAAACAAGCAAAATGGCAAAGTTATTACCCCATGGATGAGCCACACTGCAGACATAGTTTCAGCAACTGAAAAAGGCAAAGGATCTAATTTTTCAATATGTAACAGAGTGTATGTGGAATCCTTCATGGACATAAACTGCTGTCTATCTGTCAAGCAAGTTAAATGACGTAAATAACGATGACGTGTTTATGTAATCCCATGGAACTTTCCCCATCTTCAAAGTTTGCAATGTCCATGCAAACTGCATAATTGAACGCAATTGATTTTGACCATGATACAAAACAGATACTTCATCATGAACAATATCCACAACAGATGAAACAATATTGTCTAATGTGTAAATACGGGAAGAAAGAGTGTTAATACTATTATCAACAACAGCAAGCACTATCTCTAAATTAGCTTGGTCTAATGCCCTTAGACACAAAGCAGCTTCAATTTGGGATAGCTTCCAGATTTCATTGTAAGTGGCATAAATGAATCTTTTTGATCTTGGACCAGAAGGCCCTTTTATAAAATCCGTCAAGTCAACTTCACCTGACAACAACAACAAATGGCGTTTAACTGACATAAGGGTCGAGTGTTGCAACCAATGTTGACATAACTTTCCTACTGAATAGGTAGTAACTGAATGAGAGTCAGAAAAACGTGGATTAGGTCTATCCTGAATGTATCCTGGGGCTTTGTCTAAAAAAACAGAGTTGGAAAGAATCCAAACTTATTCGCCAAACCAACCAACCATGGGGGTCCAGGCTAGAATTATTAAAAGTGTCATTAGTAAGCAACAACTGCAAATCGGCAATAGCCAAATCAGTATGATTATCCCAGTTGTCTTAAGCAGCCAGTATAGGCATTTTAGTTTGCAGTGGCTAAACCTAAACAGGTTGTTTGATAAATCGAATTATTTAAAAATAGGATTTATTTTGAGATGAGGCACGCACGATGCAAAGCTTCAGAGCCTTGCACCTGCCAGAATTTAGAACCCCACACAGACTTAAGATCTACAGTATCCTTCCACAGCTAATAGCTACCCACTGCCAGTTGATCAATAAAGAATTTGGGATACATTAATTTAGTGTGGGTGAGTATGACTTTAGAATTGGATGTAGTATTCAATTTAAAATAAAATGAATCCAGATTGCATTTATTAAAATCTGTGAAATATACTAATTTTTTCAAAAGAGTTTTCGAGCTGTCTTCAATGGGAGCTGGGCAGTGTTCCCATTGTATGTAATTAAAAGCATTTCTAAATGTATTTCTAGCTTTATGCAGGTAATGATGGCCAAAATTCTGGTAACAAAATAAATCAGCATAATTTGCAGTATTTAAGTACAAGTCTTCAACATCAAATGCAGCATAATACTTTAAATCAGATAATAAAGATTCAACGGCTTGTACGTCCCAATCATCTGTCATGAGTACACTCGGCAATGCGCTGAGTGCCGGATTCCCGAACTCCCGAGCTGCGGCGTGACCGCCGCTCACGGACAAAACACTACGAGTCCCAGAGTGCTCGAGTGAGACCCGCTCCACGTGACAAACGTACGCTGACGAGAACGCATATAGGCGGAAACACCTTTGAGGGCGGCGCCGAATATTCCCAGAGGTTACCCGTCTTTGCAGTGTCGCATCGGCAGTTCTCCTCGGCTGGAACTGCGTTCCTCGGCTTCCAGAGTCTCGCCCCAACGACAGCACTTCTGCTACGCTACCTGTCCGAAGCCTTTTTTGTCATCCTGGGAGTACAGGGCTGCTCCACCGTCGCGTCCGTGCTCCTCTGCTCCCGGCTCCTCCTAGAGCATTGAGTGGTAGCGCGACGCCACCTTCAATGCCCAAGGAGTTCCGGGCAGTTCAACCTTGTGTCCGCGCTCCTCTGCTCCCGGCTCCTCCTGGAGCATTGAGTGGCAGCGCATCGTAACACATCAACGCCCAAGGAGTTCGGGGCAGTTCAACCTCGTGTCCGCGCTCCTCTGCTCCCGGCTCCTCCTGGAGCATTGAGTGGCAGCGCATCGTGACACATCATAGCCCAAGGATTTCCGGGCCTCCGCGAGTCTATTAGACTTGCGCTCCTCTGCTCGCTGGTCAGCTGAGTATTGAGTAGCAGCGCCAACACCACCCCAAGACCACGACCGTCTTACAGCGAGTCTCATAGTGGTGGGGATACCCCCCCGACGGGACACAGCAGTACCGTGAGGCAACAGTGCTGAATGCCCCCTCACATTCATCGAGAAAAGAAAACGAAGCGTTACTTCCCCCTCGCAGGAAATACATTGGGGACAATACACTCCGGCAAAGTGAGCCGCTCCTGGCTCCCAGATACTAGTGCCTAGAAA